>NC_065559.1:13394163-14130810 GCF_022605725.1 Anthonomus grandis grandis
ATTTGCATAAAAATAAGAGGGCACTAAATAACGAACATTCTTGAAAAAATCGAGATTGTGACCAAATTTTATTTTTTTTAGAAGTTATGAAGGGGTGGCAACTATCTAAACTTATGTTAGTCTATACTCAAAAGTATCCTTAATATCACTATTAAAACAAAACTCATGCACTCCGATTTGCATAAAAATAAGAGGGCACTAAATAACGAACATTCTTGAAAAAATCGGGATTTTGACCAAATTTTATTTTTTTTAGAGGTTATGAAGGGGTGGCAACAATCTAAACTTATGTTAGTGTATACTCAAAAGTATCCTTAATATCACTATTAAAACAAAACTCATGCACTCCGATTTGCATAAAAGTAAGAGAGCACTAAATAAGGAACATTCTTGAAAAAATCGGGATTTTGACCAAACTTAATTTTTTTTACAGGTTATGAAGGGGTGGCAACTATCTAAACTTATGATAGTGTATACTCAAAAGTATCCTTAATATCACTATTAAAACAAAACTCATGCGCTCCGATTTGCATAAAAGTAAGAGAGCACTAAATAACGAACATTCTTGAAAAAATCGGGATTTTGACCAAATTTTATTTTTTTTAGAGGTTATGAAGGGGTGGCAACAATCTAAACTTATGTTAGTGTATACTCAAAAGTATCCTTAATATCACTATTAAAACAAAACTCATGCACTCCGATTTGCATAAAAGTAAGAGAGCACTAAATAACGAACATTCTTGAAAAAATCGGGATTTTGACCAAATTTTATTTTTTTTAGAGGTTATGAAGGGGTGGCAAGAATCTAAACTTATGTTAGTGTATACTCAAAAGTATCCTTAATATCACTATTAAAACAAAACTCATGCACTCCGATTTGCATAAAAGTAAGAGAGCACTAAATAACGAACATTCTTGAAAAAATCGGGATTTTGACCAAATTTTATTTTTTTTAGAGGTTATGAAGGGGTGGCAACTATCTAAACTTATGTTAGTGTATACTCAAAAGTATCCTTAATATCACTATTAAAACAAAACTCATGCACTCCGATTTGCATAAAAGTAAGAGAGCACTAAATAACGAACATTCTTGAAAAAATCGAGATTGTGACCAAATTTTATTTTTTTTAGAAGTTATGAAGGGGTGGCAACTATCTAAACTTATGTTAGTGTATACTCAAAAGTATCCTTAATATCACTATTAAAACAAAACTCATGCGCTCCGATTTGCATAAAAGTAAGAGAGCACTAAATAACGAACATTCTTGAAAAAATCGGGATTTTGACCAAATTTTATTTTTTTTAGAGGTTATGAAGGGGTGGCAACAATCTAAACTTATGTTAGTGTATACTCAAAAGTATCCTTAATATCACTATTAAAACAAAACTCATGCACTCCGATTTGCATAAAAGTAAGAGAGCACTAAATAACGAACATTCTTGAAAAAATCGGGATTTTGACCAAATTTTATTTTTTTTAGAGGTTATGAAGGGGTGGCAACTATCTAAACTTATGTTAGTGTATACTCAAAAGTATCCTTAATATCACTATTAAAACAAAACTCATGCACTCCGATTTGCATAAAAGTAAGAGAGCACTAAATAACGAACATTCTTGAAAAAATCGGGATTTTGACCAAATTTTATTTTTTTTAGAGGTTATGAAGGGGTGGCAACTATCTAAACTTATGTTAGTGTATACTCAAAAGTATCCTTAATATCACTATTAAAACAAAACTCATGCACTCCGATTTGCATAAAAATAAGAGGGCACTAAATAACGAACATTCTTGAAAAAATCGAGATTGTGACCAAATTTTATTTTTTTTAGAAGTTATGAAGGGGTGGCAACTATCTAAACTTATGTTAGTCTATACTCAAAAGTATCCTTAATATCACTATTAAAACAAAACTCATGCACTCCGATTTGCATAAAAATAAGAGGGCACTAAATAACGAACATTCTTGAAAAAATCGAGATTGTGACCAAATTTTATTTTTTTTAGAAGTTATGAAGGGGTGGCAACTATCTAAACTTATGTTAGTCTATACTCAAAAGTATCCTTAATATCACTATTAAAACAAAACTCATGCACTCCGATTTGCATAAAAGTAAGAGAGCACTAAATAACGAACATTCTTGAAAAAATCGGGATTTTGACCAAATTTTATTTTTTTTAGAGGTTATGAAGGGGTGGCAACTATCTAAACTTATGTTAGTGTATACTCAAAAGTATCCTTAATATCACTATTAAAACAAAACTCATGCACTCCGATTTGCATAAAAGTAAGAGAGCACTAAATAACGAACATTCTTGAAAAAATCGGGATTTTGACCAAATTTTATTTTTTCTAGAGGTTATGAAGGGGTGGCAACTATCTAAACTTATGTTAGTGTATACTCAAAAGTATCCTTAATATCACTATTAAAACAAAACTCATGCACTCCGATTTGCATAAAAGTAAGAGAGCACTAAATAACGAACATTCTTGAAAAAATCGGGATTTTGACCAAATTTTATTTTTTTTAGAAGTTATGAAGCGGTGGCAACTATCTAAACTTATGTTAGTGTATACTCAAAAGTATCCTTAATATCACTATTAAAACAAAACTCATGCACTCCGATTTGCATAAAAGTAAGAGGGCACTAAATAACGAACATTCTTGAAAAAATCGGGATTTTGACCAAATTTTATTTTTTTTAGAAGTTATGAAGGGGTGGCAACTATCTAAACTTATGTTAGTGTATACTCAAAAGTATCCTTAATATCACTATTAAAACAAAACTCATGCACTCCGATTTGCATAAAAGTAAGAGAGCACTAAATAAGGAACATTCTTGAAAAAATCGGGATTTTGACCAAACTTAATTTTTTTTACAGGTTATGAAGGGGTGGCAACTATCTAAACTTATGATAGTGTATACTCAAAAGTATCCTTAATATCACTATTAAAACAAAACTCATACACTCCGATTTGCATAAAAGTAAGAGAGCATTAAGTAACGAACATTCTTGAAAAAATCGGGATTTTGACCAAATTTAATTTTTTCTAAAGGTTACGAAGGGGTGGCATCTATCTAAACTTATGTTAGTGTATACCTAAGAGTGTCCCAAAAATCCCTTATATAACAAAACTCATGCACTCTGATTTGCATAAAAATAGGAGGGCACCAAGTATACAAAATCTGGAAAAAAAATTTGGATTCCATTCAAATTTTATTTTTATTTATGAGATAGAATTTAAATTTATATATATTTAAAAGTATTAAAATATAAGAACTCATTCACCATAAAATATCAGAAATTATGAAAATGAAATAACTAATATTAAACATTAAAAATATTATTTTTCCTCATATACGCTTGTTTTTTAAGATTAAATTTATTTTTTAATGCATAATAAAGATAAAAATTAGTACTATTACGTAATTTTATACAGATGATGTTCATTTCCTTAGATTTTTAAAAATATCCGGCCTGACACAAATAGTAGGCCGGTCACGCGGAGCGGTAACTTTATGGCTGGCATTTTATGGATAACTTCACACAAACTTGCTACTGAACTGATTTGCTAGTGAACCAGAGCCTTTACAGTATTATAAATAAATATTTAATAACAATATTAATTTAAAAAAAAGTGTATTTGTTTACTTGCCTCAGCAGAAGACTTATCCTTCACTTCTTTTATTCTCATCACTTCCTCATTAGTTTAGATATTGCCTTTAGTATGCACTACTAAATATGTATAGGCTAATGGTAAATTCAGCAATATATGTTCATTTACGTCCATTTTTTTATTATTTCCTCCTGTAGATTTTCAATTTTTCAATTTCAATTTTAACTCTGACCTAATAACCAATAACCACTTTAATAACACTAATAACCTGCACGGCAAAGTGAGTACAAAACAAAAACAAAACAAAGTATCACGTGATCGCTTTTAACCAATCAAATTCGCCTATACGTTTTCCATTACTGAATCCATTAGGATCGGCGAAAATGCGCGCGGCATCCGCTTTTGATAACCGATTTCTATGAATCGCTGCACGAAGCGGTATAGTTCAATTCAGAGATCTATTAGAATCTTTGATGTGCCGCGAATAGTACGTGTGCCGGTGTTGCTTGAATTGTCACATCACATGCATGTTTAAATCGCAAAATTTTATGTGGAAAGAGTCATAAAGTAATATTTTAAGCGATATTTAATCATTCCATAAAATAAATAAATGTTTTAAGCATTTTTTTAAGAATTTATACATTTGATTCCTAAAATTTGACTACATGCGCCCACGTATTATTTTGTTAGACGTCTGACCTCAATCACAGTCACTCAAGCGTGAAAAGTTGCACAGGTCCGGCCTTAAAATTTATTTGTATTTAAAACTTCATTATTGGGGATTTTTCGGTTTAGTTTTATTAAGTTAGAAATTCAGGATAGTTGATAGCAAGATAATATTTTATTTAAATATAAGATTTTGCAGCACACTTCCGCGTCATCCTTCACCCAGTCAACACGTGGTTGTTCTCGTCCTTTCCTATCCTACGGATTCCTTTCCTTGACCCTTTCCTACCCCTTGCCGTTAGTACAACGTGCATTTCAGAATTAAACTTTGTGAAAGTTTCTATCCCACTTCCGCGTTATCCTTCATCCCATCAACACGTGGTTGTTCGTCCTTCCTATCCTTTTAATCCCTTTCCCAGACCCTTCCCAACCCCTTGCCGGTGGTAGCCGATCCTATTCACGCCGGTAACCAGGCCGGATGATGCCGGATGCATCGTGGGGGAGGCGACATCGTGCATTGAAAAGTTTCGATTGTGATAGATAATTTAATATAGTGAAAGAGTCGATTCGGGGAACAGGGTACATACCCGACGGTTTTCCCGAATCTCCAAATCGTGCTGGCAAATTGCCTCGTAGCAGAGCCATCAATTGAACAGAAGAAGAAGAAGAAGATTTAAGCACGTAAAATGAGTCTAACCAAAAATTTTAATTTAATAAGTTTAGTTTTTAGCACCATCAGTCTGATGTTTATAACAAATGATGAGAGAATAGGTGGTACGAATTACTTAGACCCATTTATTCTGTGGATTAAGGCATTAAAGATTTATTTTTATTTGGTGGTTATTATTAATGGGGATTTTGGCTGCCACATTCAATGTCCTTTATTATTGGTTTTTTTTAATTAATACATATTATGATATATTATTATAATAATATACTCATGAAAACCCTCATCTCTATATTTAGTACCAACTTCTTTTTATAAAAAGTAATTATGTAGTCAGAAAAGTCGAAGTATATATTCTAAAATAAACTTTTACATTAAAAATCATCTAGCTGTCTATATCTTATGTGTGTAAAAGACACAAGTTTTACTTGTGTCTTTTACACACATAAAAAAAACACACTTTGTATCCTGAATGTAATATTTATTAATTTGTTTGCCTCATATATAGTTATTGTGCATAATAGGAGAGATTAGATGAAAATTAACAAAAATAAATGTTTATACTAAAAACGTTGATTGAATATTTGGGAAGATACGCAATCCTGTGTTAAAAAGTGTACCCGGTCGACTATCGGATTGCCGTTCAGTTTCGTGCACCGTGTGGTGCTGCCGCAAAGCGTCAAATCTAGGAACGATTTATTTTAGCTGCGTGGACCTGGCTTTTGGCTTCTTTGAGTCAGGTTTTCAACGACGATGGAATCTCCGGTTACGCGGCCGTGTTGGATATTTTTTTAAGATATGGGATGATGCTGCCAACTATGTTTTTATTATTTTTTTTGAACATACAACACAGTGTCATTTATGTAGTGGTCAAGTGATAAGTGATATACTTAAGGGTGGAGGCATATTGAAATTTCTTAAAAGTTAAATTTTATAAACAAATAATTACTTACCAAAATATGTTTTTGAGACAAAAATTAATACAAAAATATATATAAAAAGCTATTTTTACAAAATTACCAAAAAAGTTTAATACAAGTTATAATTCCAACAAACATTATGTTTCCTTCATTTTGTGTTCAAGAGGGTCAAGTTTTTAAATAAAAAGCCCGTTGCACTTAATTAACTAAAAACTAATATACACAAAATATGTGGAACAAATTTTAAGATATAAGTAGGTTTCACGTAAATATTATAAAGAATAATTTAAATAATTCATAAAACTTAATACCGATGGTAATATAACTTCTTGATCAATAATTTTTTGTAAAAAGTAACCCATTTTGTCATGTGATTCAATATCTGAAAAATTGTGCAGCCTAGTGAGATCTGTAAAGTAAGGGGTTGTGAGTGAGGATGTTAATAGAAATAGAAAATAGGCCATATTTTAAGTTTTAAGCGACACAGGAAAATTCTCAATTACCAGTTGTTACAACTATACTTAAAACTATAAAAAGATACCTAGTAACAAAAAAAACATTTTGTTTAAAGACCCCGCATCACGGTTATACAGGACGTCAATAGAGGTGGTCAATTAGAGGAAAGTTGAGCAATATAGTGTCCTTTTATAATAAAATCTAAATACTTCCTAAATTTTGCAAAAAACTGAAATTTGGCAAAATCATTTTATTTTTTTTCTGGCGTTATTTCAAAATATATGACAAAAGTATTTATTAAATGAATAAATTATTGTGACCACTTTTTCTCGCCTATACGATAACACCTACCTACCCTAAAATACGACGTTCTGTCTTTAAAGAGCCATCATCAACTTTGTTTTTCTTTGTCGGCGCTATATTGACCATTTGCAGTTTAACGACGCGGGAATCTTTGGGCGCCCGGCCGTTTTGTTATTTTTTTAAGACAAGGGCGATGATGATAACAGCGCTTTTATTTATTTTGTTATTGCCGATATTTAAATGCGCTGTGATCTCGCATAAATAACTAGATAAATGTGGTGGTCAAGTAATGTATTGGAAGGTGCTATCTCTTACAACTTAAATTTTATTAACAAATAATAAATTACTTACCAAAATCCTTTTTTGAGACAAAAATAAATAAATAAAAACAAAAGAAAAATTCAATAAGCTTTTATTTATTAATTAGAAAATTAACAAAAATATTAAATAAAGGTGATGATATAGGTAGGTTTCACGTAAATATAAAGAGTAAATTAAATAAATAATTAAATTAAAGATTTAATATCTATATACGATACTATAGTTTTTTAGAGTGAATAATTTTTTGCAAAAAGTAGCCCGTAATGTGATTTTTGACAATACGGGTTTGTGAAACCAGCCAATATCTCAAAAACTGTGTAGGGTAGTGAGATCTGTGAAGTACACTTTTTTTGGACAAAAATATTGAAAAATAGATACCTTTAACTGAAATTATTATAAAAATAAAATCGCAAAATTTAAAAGGTTTTGAATAAGGGTGTAACAACACTATAAAATATAGAAAATAGGCCACATTTTAATTTGCAATACAGGCAAACACTTAATTACTAATTCTTAAAACTAGAAAAAGTTAATAAAAAAAAAAACAAATATTTTGTTTAACAGTATGAAGGGTCTCATCGCGATTATACAGGATGTCTGCGATTATACAGGATTGAATAAATGCAATCTAAAAATTGGAAAAATGCCAAATACTTCCTAATATTCAGGAAAAAGGTGAAATTTGGCAAAATGGTTTTTTTATTTTTTTCTGGCGTTATTTGAAAATATAAAATAAAATCATTTATACATTGTTGTAAACACTTTCTCTCATTTACAAGTTAACATCTTTAACTTTTAAATACGACGTTCCTTCTTTAGAGAGTCATAATCAACTTTGTTTCTTCTTGTCGACGCCATGTTGGCCACTTGCAGTTTTGAATAACCCTTTTAATTACTTTATCAACGAGGTAATTTCTAGCTAGTAGTTGGAATCATCCCTATTAAATATTATATACCTCTCTCTCTTTTAAATACAATTTCGAATTTCAAAAATTCAAAACATACTTTATTCATAAATACATGGTACCTACTTGTTGACATGGTACTTTTATGATATAAAATAGGCACATTAATCGACATATTACTAACACATAATTTAAAAAAAATACACAATAGTGGGTTCAACATACTAGTATAAACACAAAATGTATTTTCAATTTCAAAGCAAGACGACTTAAAATTTTTTTAGAGTAACATCACAAATTCTAACCTTTACATCTTTACTAAAAACTAATTATATACTATTGGCCTATTCCTAACTATCTTCAAAAAATTCTAATGCTATAAAAATATTTGCTTTTAAGAAGTTTCGTTAAGGACTTTTTAAAGCGAGGAGACTTTTATGACATTTGGAAAATGATTAAAAATTTTTATGCTCAAGTAAATAAGAGAATTCTTAGTTCACTTTTCGGGACGGGCATTGGAATATCGTATTTTTTTCTGATATTATAATGTTTTAAGGAGCCATTATTTTGAAGATACAATTTATATTTTTTGTATATTAGTCAAGCAGACTCAACAATAAACAAGCAACACAAGGAAAGTATCTTTAAATAGGGGTCTGCATGTCCTGTGGAGATTTATGACACATATATTTAATGGCTTGTTTTTTAAAAACAAACATCGAGTCAAAAAGCCGTTTACTAATGCAACTCCAAAATGTTATTCCATACTGTAGGTATTTTTGTATGAAAGTAAGTTCCAACTTTCGACAAAAAAAATATCAATCTCAGTTCATTTAAAACCATTCTAACAGCATAACATCGTCTAGCCAGTTTTTGCCTCCTGACATATCTCCATAAAACTTAGGTTTATGATCGATAACAATTCCAAGAAATCTGTTAAAATTATTCACTTCCAATTCTTTGTTGTGAATCATGAACTGCTCTGAGCATAAAAACTTAACAATTTAGTCTTATCTATGTTTAAAGACATCAAATTAGCATCAAACCACTGTTTAATCATTAATAAATCTTTAGAAATTGTTCTAGGTTAATGTGCTTTTATTATTGTCCATAAGATAGTGGTGTCATCTGCAAAAATAGTGAAGAATCCTCTTATCTGGAGAGACCCCAGGTCATTTATATACAATAGAAATAAAATAGGACCGAGAAACGAACCCTGCTTACTACACAAAGTTCAGACAAACTGCCATTTGGCCAAACAAACTTTTTTCTGTCTAACAAAACAAAATTTTAACCATTCTAGAGCAACTCCCCTAAACCCATATCTAGAAAGCTTACCGAGCAATATTCCATGGTTGACACAGTCAAAGTGTTTAGAGAAGTCGCAGAATACCGCTGCAGCAAAGTGACCTTCTTCAAGCTCAAATATAATCTCTCCAGGAATGAAAACATTACTCGACATTCATTTAATATGTTATTTTTTTTAATTAGGAAAGCTACCATTCGTACTATAACCAGTTTCTCAATAACTTTAAAGGCTTTTTAGGCTTTATTTTTATCTTTTTCATGAATGAATTTCATCATGAAAACAATTATTGAAAATACTTAAAACACTAAAGACCATAAACATAATATATTGATTTAAAATTTTATTAAAGTAAAAAAAAGAAAAAGAGAAAATGGCTCTCATAGACATGAAGAGACAGTATTTTTAAGAGTTCGGATTGATTTTTGTAGATAAAATAGATAATTTTCTGTAAGGTTTATAATTAGATTTTTTTAAAGATTTTCTAATAAGATTTTGAGATTCCCATATTAGGTTGTTATAAATCAAAGTCTTAATTAATATACGCACACTGATTAATTTTGCCTAAAGAAGCCATCGTCTCACAAACTAAACACATTTACATATATCTATCTATTTGTGATTATGATATCCAAGAAAAATTTTTAACAACTACCAAATTGCAATACGGCAAACACGAACCTGTGCAAAAACTCTCCCACACGACTCGGATGATCGGCCGATTACTAATGAGAAGCGACGGACGAAATTATTTTCGCGCATACTGGAGAGAATCGCCATCTATTTTTCACGCATATTTGCGGTCACGTTTTAGCCCATAAGGTTGCGTATCTTCCCAAATATTCAACCAACGCTAAAAACTAAAATTTTTATACAAAATCTTAAAATTACTCATTTGAATCTGGCCCAAAGAGTTAATACAATTTTCTAAACTCAATTTTCCCTTTTTTTCTTTAGCAGTTTCTTCCATTAAGGAAGGAACCAGTTTCTTTGTTGCCGCTAGGATTCCAACTTCATCTCGCACAGTCGCAGTAAAGCATTTGGATACTAAAACAGATTTAAAAAGTGTACACGAGTAGCCGAAATAATTTTTAAATTTAATTAATACTAAATTTAAATTTTTTTTTAATAATTACAACTCATTTTACATCGGCTTTTTTCTTCTAGTGAATTATGAAAGAAGTAGTCTTGCCTCTCTGAGACAGAACAAGTGTGGCAGTAACTGTAAAAAAAATTAAACTGATATATGTTAACTGGTTTAATTAGTAAAAAAAAGGGTCTTCTTACTATGGCGAAAAAGGGACTTTTTCCCAGAGAATGCAGGAAGACCCATACTTAAAGATCTCTTTAAAAACACGACGAAAATAATACAAAAACGGTCCAAAAATTTATCTGCGTACGGCCCCGTAATCCTCAAAATCAGTGGGATAGAGAGAGATACACAATCACTTGCACAACTTAGGAATCACCAGATCGCAGGTGTTTTATCTTTGTTTAATAGACTAGCTAAAAAGAGGTGACAGTCTGGGAGTGCTGTAAGTATTTAAAATGATTTGTAAAATGCTTGGATTTTAGTCAGGGACAAAAAACATCTAGGACATTTTCGAAAGACAAATAAAAAATAGTGTACAACATGGGGTTTTATGTATATTTAAAATGATTTCATAGATAAATTATATAAAATTTTGCCATTTAAACATGTATATCATGCGACAATAAATACGACATAGACGCACGGACTAGTTAGTGCGGCATCTACGACACATCAAAGATTCTAATAGATCTCTGAACTGGACTTTATGCTTTAACATCGACACCTGCATTAGTACGCTGCCGCTGTTCCATAATCCAGGCGGATTCGGCGATCTTTTAATGCAAAGCAATTTGTTTAAAACAGCCCCCGGTCTGTAAGTCTTCCCGCCGGAACGCTTTTAAGAGTTTTTATGGTCATTCAAGTGACTTTAAAACCACTATAACAGTTTGTATTTGCAAGAACGGTTTTTTTAAATTATTTATTTTTAGTGACGCTCTTGGAAATGTGCTTCGCCGGGTTATGTGGAATGGAAATCAATGTAACGCATAGACAAGGCAAGGCTATTCCGATCCTTTTCTCCGAAGAAGTGGGATGGGTATTGGAAGTTTTGGAAAAAGATGTTGGACATTGTTTAACAGTATTTCAAGTAAGAAAACATTTAGTAGATAGTTTTAGGGGGCCAAAAAGTAATATAGCTATAATAATACTTAATAAATGTGAGAACAGCATATACATGGTGTTCAGCTAATGGTGTACAGTATTTATATCACAAGAAGCCTTGATCTTAGGAAAAAAATCATATCAAGAATGGAAACGGGGAATCGTCCAAAAATATTTTTATGCAAACTAGCTGCCAAAATAAAAATAGAAATTTAAAATTTAACCAAAATTACTAAATTAAGATATAAGTTTGATAACGCCATTGGAAAGCTGAGTAAATTTTCTATGAATTCGGTTTAAGCCAAAAGAGAGGGAAACAAATAAATAATGTCATTTTTAAATCGCTATATCTTGTACACTTCTTCAAATTTTAATGAACAAGGCGTCATATGAAAGATAATTTTCAACTCTCTTAATGGACTTTTGCTGTGACTTTTAAATTAGTTTTATAAAGTGTTATTATACAGTAATCGCCTAAAGTTCCGCATAAATTCGATAAAAATTAGAGACATGATTTTTTGAAAAAACGCTCAGACCCGTCGATTTTTATTTTAAGTTGCGCATTATTTCACATAAATTTTTGTATACAGGGTAGAACAAAAAAAAGATGTAAGTGAACTGTTTAATGCCAAATACCCAAACTATCCTATTTCTCAGTCAACAGTTAGTAGAATAGAGCACAAACTCATAACTTCAGGGCATGGTAGGGATTATCCAAGATCAGGTCGTCCAAAAATTTGTGAAGAAATAAAATTAAACGTTCTGCTCTCCGTCGAAGAAAATCCAAACAATGCAACTTCACAAATTTCAGTTGATAATAATATAGCCGGAACGTCAGTAAGACGCATCTTAAAAGCAAATGAATACCACCCTTATAAAATTAGACTAATACACGAATTAAATGAGGAGGGTCCTGATCGAAGAAACAACAATTTTGCGAGCAAATGATTGCAACAACATTTCCAATAATAACCGTCAGTTTGTGTTACGAGTTTTGTTTTCGGATGAAGCAACTTTTTGTTTAAACGGTGTCGTAAATCGGCAAAATTGTCGGTACTGATCAGTGCCAAATCTACACTGGGCAACTGATGCTCATACTTAGTACCGTAAATCTATTAATGTTTGGACTGGTATCGTGGAAAATAAAGTAATAGGGCCATACTTTTTCGAAGAAAACTTAACAGGACAACGCTATTTGAATTTTCTTCAAGAACTTACCCAGACGAACAAGACCCTGCTCTCCCGACAGATAATTTGTGGTTTCAGCAAGACGGCGCACCGCCACATTTCTTTCGAAATGTCCGTAATTACTTGGATACAGTGTTCCCAGGAAGATGGATAGGACGAAGAGGACCAATAGAGCGGCCGGCCAGGTCACCAGACCTAAATCCCTGCGACTATTTTCTATGGGGGTACCTGAAAAGTAAAGTTTATATTGAGAAGCCAAACAACGTAGAAGATTTGAAAAATAGAATTAGATATGAAATTAGACGTATATCACCCGAAATAATTGATAGTGTTTTACATGAGTTTGTAAACCGTTTTGCTTTCTGCCAAGAAGTAAATGGGGATCAGTTTGAACACTTGATACACTAATAAGAGTTTTCACAGTTTATTACATTTTA
This sequence comes from Anthonomus grandis grandis, assembly GCF_022605725.1. Lineage (NCBI taxonomy): Eukaryota > Metazoa > Arthropoda > Insecta > Coleoptera > Curculionidae > Anthonomus > Anthonomus grandis. The sequence continues at coordinate 13,407,146 of NC_065559.1, forward strand.
TCCTCCATTTTATCTTAATTTGTAAATAGACGTACTTCCTTGCTTTCTTGTTGGTCAAATGTAAATATTTCTGAAACAGTTGAGTTTTGAGATAAGGTGTGTTATACGAAACTTATTTGGAATTTCGCCTATATTTCGTAAATGCAATAAAAAATATAGCATTCCATTTAGAAAAATGACCGATGACGTCATATCTTTTTTTTGTTCCACCCTGTATACAAAAATCTATGTGAAATTATGCGCAACTTAAAATAAAAATCGACGGGTCCGAGCGTTTTCTCAAAAAATCATGTCTCTAATTTTTATCGAATTTATGCGGAACTTTAGGCGGTCACTGTATACCTTAACTATACCTTGATAGTTTTGAGAGGCTTAGATAATAAAGTAGAGGTTTTAATTCAATTATACATATAATAACGAAACTTCTCTGAGTAAATATTAGTGGTCTCATCATCTCATTGTCATTCTCTCATAAACCAGAATATAAATCGCAATGATATTTTGTTTGTCCAGGGTGATGCTTACTATAAAACACTTCTAAGTATTTTGAAATTATTACAGGGTTTCCAAGTTCCAGTATTTACCATAGGTAAAAGTGTGGAATATGGTGTAAAATCTAAGATTAACATAACAGTTAATAATGCCCAACTTGAAAGTACCGTTTTACCATTAATGCGCATGTGGGAAGAAACCAGTTACAAGTTGGAGTTGAGGCAAACCATCAAGGAATGTGCAGACTCGGAATTCCAATCTTTGCCGACTAGAACTGGTCCTAAATATAAGCTTACATTCGATCCCGATTTTGAAAATATTTTGAAAGAGGAGAAAATTCCAGTTGCTGTCATCAGAGAAGAAGGTAAAAATAATTGATTTAATAAAATAAAGCTATAATTTTATATTTTGAGAATCACTATTGGGATCTCTGGCACTATAAAGAGTACACAAATACAGGGTGTCCCGAAACTACGTCGCAATATTTTACCAGCCGCATCTTTGTCTAAAAATAAGCCAAAAAGTCCATATACAGTATGGTTCAAAAGTGCATCGTTTTTTACAGGGTGTTTTATGAATCATGTTAAAGATGGTTTTTTGTTAATATATTCGGAACACCTAGTTGTAATCTTTTGAAATTTTCAACATTTACTATTGGTTTTATTAAAAACTTATATTGCAACCATTTTTGCCAAAATGTATACAGGGTCGTGTAAAATAAGTGGTCGGTAAAGTTTAAATTGTTAAAACTTTTTTTCTAGCAACTCCGTGATAATTTTGGTATTAGAATTGAAAAGAACAAACATTTTTACATAAAAAAGGTGCTCTTGTCTAATTTCGATAGGAGCTTCCGTTTTCGAAAAAATCAATTATTAATAAATCATGAATTGGTATTTCAAAAAGTAACTACAAATAACATCTTGTAAAATTATAGTTGGCTGTGTTTGTTGACAATTAGTTTATTTGTTAAATTTTGTTTAACGTTTTGTTGACATTTCACATTTCTTTTTCATTCTTTTTTGTGATTCATTTTTCAAAAATTATGCATAGATTTACAAATCAAGAGTTAGCTGACATGCATTTTGTTTATGGTTTGTGTAATGGCAGTTCTTTAGCGGCTGTCCGTGAGTATCGCCGAAGATTTCCCCTAAGACATGTTCCAGATCGTCAACTTTCACCACTCACCGAAATTTATGCAATAACGGAAGTTTTCAAAGAGCTCGTGGACAAGGCAGACCACAAGAAGATTATAATTTAGAAAATGTTTTAAATGTTTTTGAAGAAAATCCGGGGGCAAGTATAAGAAATGTGTCAAGAGTCACACATATCCCTCGCTCTATAGTAAGTAATTAAAAAAATTACTTATTGTTACGATAGTAATTTAATTTTTATTAGATTGGAAGAATGCTAAGATCCCAAGGGTTACATCCGTTTCATTACCAGCGGGTCCAAGATTTAGAGCCAGACGATTTTCCGTTGAGGATCCAATTTTGTCAATTATTGGGTAATTAATAATCCAAACTTAATTCCTTCCATTTTATGGACGGACGAAGCCACTTTCACACGAAATGGTTCATTTAACGTGCATAATATGCATTTTTGGGCAGATCAAAATCCAAGAGCCATAAGGCGTAGTAATTTTCAAAGAAGGTTTTCGGTAAATTTGTGGGCGGGATTAATCGGGGACCAACTTGTTGGCCCGATAGAATTACCCAATCGGCTTAGCTGTTTTTGAAGGTGGTAGACAATGGTACAGTGAAAACACGACGTTTCAGTGTAAACAGTTTACACTTGATAACGGTTGGAGATACTTACCAACCGAAGCGTCGTGTTACATTAAATAAATAAGACAATGCAAGTTCGACAAGATGTTCCCAATCGGCTAACTTCGGAGAATTATCTTCATATGCTGGAAAATAATCTTGTGGAGCTTCTGGAAGAAGTTCCTCTTATCTTACGCCAAAACATGATTTTTCAACAAGCCTGCTCATTTTGGTCGCAATGTGCGTGAGTGGATGAATTTTCCTGAACGTTGGATTGGTCGAGGTGGTCCTATAAATTGGCCTCCTCGATCTCCAGATCTAACTTCGTTAGATTATTATTTATGGGGACATTTAAATGAGTTGGTATATGCCGTGGAGATAAATACCCGTAAACAACTGATGCAAAGGATTAATTGGGCTGTTAATGAAATAAAGAGAAATCCATTTTTTGTTTTAAGGGCTACTCGCGCAATAACGCGTAGGACAAGATTGTGTCTTCAGAAAAATGGAAACATTTGTTGTAATTTGTGCTTTTATGTTTTTTTTTACGTAATAAATTAATTGTTCCTTTTTTTTACCTATTCAATTACATTAAAAAAAACAATTGAACTCGAAAAACAATTTTTGATCTTAAATAAAGTATTTGTGATAGTCTAGGTCATGTTTATCCCCAACGGATTTTTAAGATGCTTTTTAATTTTATTAACTGTTACCAAAATAACTTACGCGTTCTCTTTGCAAAATATTTACATCTAATTTTTTCGAAAACGGAAGCTCCTATCGAATTTAGACAAGAGCACCTTTTTTATGTAAAAATTTTTGTTCTTTTCAATTCTAATACCAAAATTATCACGGAGTTGCTAGAAAAAAAGTTTTAACAATTTAAACTTTACCGACTACTTATTTTACACGACCCTGTATACATTTTGGCAAAAATGGTTGCAATATCAGTTTTTAATAAAACCAATAGTAAATGTTGAACATTTCAAAAGATTACCACTAGGTGTTCCGGATATATTAACAAAAAACCATCTTTAACATGATTCATAAAACACCCTGTAACTTAAAAACGATGCACTTTTGAACCATACTCTATATGGACTTTTTGTCTTATTTTTAGACAAAGATGCGGCTGGTAAAATATCGCAATGTAATTTCGGGACACCCTGTATATGCCTTTAAAAATTTTTTAAGAATCCGATATCCTTTTGAAAAAGTTACAATTAACAATAGTCAGAGTATTTTTCCTGCATTATGTTTTTTTTAAACTCATGACCCTTGATTTTATTTTTTCTCATGGTGCCATATTAGATTTTGTCAATTCTGAATTTATTTAGTTTGTGTAATTGCATAATTTTATTTTAGGTATTAATAGTGACAGAGAGATGGCTGCGGCTTTAGTGAGAGTAGGATTTAAAGTAACGGATATTACAATGCAAGATCTCTTAACTGAAAAAGCCACACTGGATAGATTTAGGGGAGTTATCTTTCCTGGAGGTTTTAGTTATGCAGGTGAGCGGGATAGATTCTACTTTTTTTTAAAGTTATTGTATAGATTTTTATAATTTTGCTTTAACTATCTGTTTACTGTTTACTATTTTATTTGGTCCTTTATTACTACATATACATTAGAATAAGACCAGTTGGGAGAAAGAAAGTGTTGCATTGTAAGTAACTAATAATCTTAACTAACTTATTTAAAATAACAATAAAAACTAATTAGACATATAGATAGATACAGGGTGTTTAAATAAGTGTGACAAACTTCAGGGGGAGATTAGGCATGGAAAAATAATGACAGTTTGGTATATAAACGTATGTTCGCAAATGCTTCGTTTTCCGAGATATGTACATGTTGTAATGTATGTTAAAGTTTTTCTTAAAAATTGATGATTCATTTATTGCTCTGAAACCGGTCGAGATATGCAAATGAAATTTGGAGGGTTTTAAAAGGTAGTTATCGCGCATTTTTTGGCATGCAATTAAGTATTTTATGTTCACCATTGGCACGCATACGGGTAATGATCTCAATTTTTTTAAGAAAAAAATGGTACGCCACTGAGATATTTCAAATTAAAAATAATTTTTGAATTCCTCGTTCAGTTTGTGAAAACAAAAACCTCTCTTTATCTTTTTTCTCTATGTGGCGCCGTTTTTAGGAAAAAAAATCTTGACGCGTATTTTTCATTTCTTTAATACATTATGTTCAATATATTCAACTTCAATATAAAATATTACAATTCTAAGAATATAAAGCACCTAGATACCAGAGTATCTGTATGTGCTATGGTAGAAACAATTCAAAAATTCTAATATATCAATGTTGTTACCCTTAGCAGACTAGCCGTTATATAAATTAGTTCACAATATTTAACATTTTAAATAAGTTTACCCAAAACTACATAACAAAAATCAAAAACCAGACAATAAAAATGAGAAAAAGAGAAAAAAAAAAAAAAGATTCATATACTATATACACATATACATTTTACCTACAAAGGTATTATGTAGTATTTTACAGAATTTTCTAGTCTTTGGTACCTAAAACTTATAATATTTGAAACAAAATAAATAATTGAATAAATGTCCATACTGAGATTTTTTTCTTTTTGCCTTATGTATTTATGTTGTGATTGCTATCGAGTAAGAAAATAAAAAGTTTGGTGAAAAGCAGAATATTGATACAAGCACTTATGATCAATCAACAAAATTTTATTTTGTTTCCTAATATATAACTTAGGACATACTCATTAAACTTTTTGAAGTATTTCTGTTGTTTGACATTTTCTGGGAGAAGGTTATAAAATTTTGGAGCTAAAAATACTGCCGAATGTTGACCAAAATCTCGAATCATATAAGGTAGTACAATTTGCTGGTGTTTATTAGCTCGGGTTTGGTGTCTATGGTTTATTATACTTTGTTTACCATAGAATTTATGAACATAAGAGCAACAGGTTGTTATAAAAAGAGTTTTCAAATCTTGTATTTCAGAATTATATAATTGCTTTGTTGAAAATAACCTAGGTCTCTTTAACATTATCGTTATTATTGAGTTTTGTATTGTTTTAAGATTTTTTAGACTGTTTTCATATGCCCCACCCCAAATCAATATCCCATACCTTAATAGGGGTTCCACGAGAGCTTTATAGATCAACACAATGAGTTTTCTGCACAAAATTTCCCTTAATAAATAAAATTTATGTAAGAGTGCCTTTATCTTTTTTGTTAAATAATCAATGTGTATATCCCATTTTAGATGTTTGTCTATATGGACTCCCAAATATTTTATAGAGTTTACCTGTGCAATTGGTTCATTAATATTGTTTACAATAATATTTTGAAAGTTTGGTCTATTTCAACTGTTTATGGAAAATGCTATATATTTAGATTTTTTTGGATTTAGTGACAATTTAAAGGTGTCGAAAAAATTTTTGATTAATGATTGAGACCTTCTTGAAACTTAACTTTTGCCTCTTGCCATGTGTCTCCAATAAATATAATTCCTGTATCATCTGCATAGGATATTACTTTGACAGGAGTTTTAATATCATTCACTGCATTTATATAAACATTGAAAAGTAGGGGTCCTAGTACAGTGCCCTGCGGTATTCCAATTTTAATGATATCAGGATCGCTAAGGTTATTTTTTATCTTGGTGTATTGCATTCTGTTTGATAGATAACTCTGTAAAAGTTGTAATACTTTGCCTCTGATACCATATTTTTCTAATGTTTGTAATAATATTTGGTGTGACACTGTATCGAATGCTTTTATTAGGTCGAGAAACACCGCAAGGCACTTTTTATTTTTGTCCATACTTTTAGTTATATCACTAACAAGCTCATATATAGCATCTATTGTACTGACTCCTCGAGTAAAACCAAATTGATTTTTTGATAGTACATTATTTTGGTCAAAATAACATAACAGTCTATCCTTAAAGCATTTTTCGAAGACTTTTCCCAGGTTAGAGATGACACTTATTGGTCTATAATTATCCATCAATTCCTTACTTCCGGACTTAAAAACTGGACTCACCCACAGATACTTTAAAATGACTTGGCACTACACCAGTTTTAAAAATTAAGTTTATAATATGTACAAGTGGTGGTAAAATGTGCATATGGAGCAGTTTTAAGATTTTTGCAGAAATTCCATCTTTACCAGGTGAGCCATTATTTTTTAAACAATTTATATATTTAATTATCTCATTCTGAGTAACGGGTTTCAAATACATGGAATTTGGGAATGTCCTGTTTATTGTGAAGGGGTGAGGGAGTATTAATGCTTTTTGATAGGTTTAAACCAACATTCATGAAATGCTTGTTAAAATGATTAGCGATCTCTATAGGATTTATTATTTGATCACCATTTTGCGACCTAATCACTTTTATTTCCCTTTCACCCTCATTCCCATCTTCATTTACAGCCTCATTTAAAAAATTGTATATTTTTTTTATGTTATTACTATTTTCCTGAATTTTATTTTTGTAGTAATCATTTTTTGTATTTTTGATCAGATTATTCAGTTTATTTCTGTACTGTTTATATTCAAAGATTTTTTCTGGTGTAGGATTTTTCCTTAATTTTTGTTTTAATTTGTCTCTAGTTTTAATTGAAGTAATTATACCTTGCGATATCCAAGGTTTAATTTTTTTAACTCTTGTGTTTAACACTCTTTCATAGTATGACTGATTTATTATTTCAGATATATTTTTTACCAAAAGATTCAAGGCTAAGTTAGGGTCGTTTTGTGTAGATATTTCATTCCAGTTTCTGTTTTTGGCCAATTCGATTAATTTTTGATAATTTATGTTTCTAATTGTTATGTCATTTATTTTAGAGTTTTCTGGTTTATTTTTATTTGAAACAATATTTATTAATATAGGCAAGTGATCTGTTATATCGTGATTTACTATATATGGATTAAATTTAAGTATATTTTCTTTAATTTTCGTTTTGAGAAATACATGATCTATACAAGTTTGTGAATCAGGTCTTGTAACATCCTCATATAATGAAAAAAAGCCATGGCTATTTAAAAGTGATACATATTGATTGACCATATTGTCACCATCGTTTAAAATATTCAAGTTTATGTCCCCTAAAAATAAGGCTACATCACATTTTTTTTTATTTTCAAGGTAATGGCTTAAATCAGTTAAAAAGTTGAGTGTATTAGAATTTGGGGAGCGATAGCAAACCTCCAAGCTAACACATAAATTTTCCAAGATAAAAGTTAAGTTAGTAATACTAATTCTAGTTGTAATCTGCTTCCCTGTGCATATTATAGGGTTTAAGGATTTTTTGGTGTATATCAATAAACCATCAAAAACGTTAAAATCTGCATTATCATAATAACAATCAAATTCAGGTATTTGGCACATGGAAGCGGATGTAAGGTTATGACATTCAGTTAGCAACAATAGATCACAATGTTTTGCATTATAGGATTCAAGAAACACAATAAGCTTATCTAAATTAGTTTTAATACCTCTAATATTAAGCAATAAAATGTTTATTTGCTTAGTGGCTGCTTCAATAATATTACACATGTTTTGCGGCTCTATGGTAATTGACTTTTTTTCAAAATGGATCTCATCAAAAACTTCCATTTCCATTTATTATTAGTAATTTTTTGAAATGATAAACAGTAATCCTTAACAAAGTCACAACAACACTCCTCTCTAAATTTTTAGGTCCTCTTCATTTTTTATTTTAATTGGATCAGCAGAGTGTGTCTTTTTTAGAAATATGTTTCCGTTTCGAGTGAATACCGAAATGAATTTGTGAAGATGTTTAAACTGCATGGTTTTTTTCAATAGGATCTGGTTATTTTGTGTTAAATCATCATTTATGTACATTTTATTTTTACCTTGTATGCCACATGCCTCAGTTGTCAGTCCCTTCATTTCCTTTATTTTCCTGAAGAGTAAAGTTTTATGTTTTTGGCTTTTTAATTTTACCAATAGGGGAGCATCGGTTCTTTTTCCTAGACGGTAAGTTTCACAAATTGAGTTTTCATCCAGCTGAATATCCAAAGTGTTCGCAATACGTTTTACAGTATCTGCCAAGTTTGTGTTTTCTTGGTAGGGAATGCCATTTATAATAATGTTCTTATCTTTTTCCCTCTGTTCTATCTCATTTATCTTGGATTCAAGCTTAATCACAAGCTGTTTCAGAGAATCATTTTCTTCATTCAGCACTTTTGTCTCCAAAGCCAGCTTATCAATCACGATCTTTTGCTCATCAAAAGAGTCTGATATGTATTGAACGGATTTCTTTAGTTCGCTAAATTCTCTGTCTATGGATTTTTTAAAAGGAGTTTTTCGTCCATTTCACCAATTTTTTGGCTAGTTCCGGTTTTCTGACAACAACTAACAATCTCCTTTCCGTTTACGTCCTGTTTTACCACTTTCGCCTGTTTAGCGCAACTAGGATGGAATGCAGATGAACAGGATATACAGCTCCAAGAAGTTTTTACACCTTTTTTGCAGTGCTTACAGGTATTTTCTTCGTGGGAGTCGGCCAACACTGGATTGTTTGACGACATAACCTCACAAAAATTTATTTTGTAAAATAATACATTTATTACAACAATATGGACTGAACTTTATTTGTGGGGCTAGCCCAGTACTCAATAAACTCTTTTTAGTAACTTTTATCAAACGATGCCCTTAATATCTCAAGAAAATTTAACAACAAATTACTAATTTACTGTTTATATTTGGCTTTTGTTTACTATGGGTATGGCAGCCATCAATCAAATCAAAATGTAGTAGACTAATGTCAACATTTATGTAATATTAAACACAAAATGTCATCTGTCAACATTCATCTGCGAAATACGAAATGTCAAATTAGCGTTCCTTCACTATTAAGCTTTTAGTTATTATTAATATAAGTAATTAATTTTTCTTTTATCGAAAAAATGAAAAATTTTACAAATTTGGAACTGCCAGATATGCATTTTATCTATGACCGAAGTAATGGAAATGGTCGGCAAGCTCGAAGGTTGTATGCTGAGTTGTATCTAGGACGTAGAGTACCCCATCACACAATATTTGCTCGTCTTCACCAACATTTACGTGAAAATGGTACGTTTAAGAAATAAACGGCTGACTGCGGGCGTCCTCGACAAGTACGAACGATGCAACTAGAAGAAGCAGTTCTAGAGTTAATTGCGGAGTCACCTGAAATAAATACTCGAAAAATTGCCAACATATTTAATGTAAGCAACTTCACTGTATTTGAAATTCTTAAAGAATATCATTTGTATCCATTTCATATTCAACGTGTGCAAGCTCTACTACCTAGAGACTTTTTTCCGCTTCTATTTTTTTGCCAATGAATTCTGCATCAAATTGCTCAATATTCTAATTTTTTAAATGGTATTTTGTTTACTGATGACGCTACTTTTGAAAGACATTGCATTCGAAATTTGCATAATAATCACTTATGGGCTGAGGAGAATCCACATGGAATCTTTGAGGCTCATTTTCAGCATCAGTTTTCAGTAAATGTTTGGCTTGGATTTATTGACGATCATTTAATCGGCCCATATTTCCTCCCACAACGCCTAACAAGAGAATCTTACCTTCATTTCCTACAGGAAGAGTTACCTGTTCTTTTTGAAGAAATTCCTCTACAGTTGAGGCAACAATTATGGTTCATGCATGATGGTACTTAGATGGACTTAGATACAGTATTTCCAAATCATTGGATAGGTAGGGGAGGTACAGAACATTGGCCTGGGGTTTTCTTAACCCATATTTTACCAGGGCATGAAAAAACAATAATTTTTCGAATAGAAATATTTATTATGTATTAAAATAGGTTAGAAAAGAAGATTATGACACAAAAAAAAGTTACATTCAAAAACTTTCAAAAAAGGGCATGTTGCGTTTTCGCATCATTGGCTAAATATATGAACAAAAAAAACGTAATTTTACTTTTTATGGTAACGCTGAAAACAATCGGTATGGAGGGGCACATTGCATTTTTTACATAAAAATACCGTTTGACTACTACATATTTTGCATATATTCCGTTTCTTTTCTGCCAAACTGCATCTACGTCTGGAATGGAGCGATTTAGTGATAATATGACCGATATTATCATATCTTTCACAGACAGTGTGAAAATATACCAAACTGCAACATTTTCTGATTTATGAGATCAAAAAATGGCCAAAGCTTACAAAACTTGTCATTTTTATCTAATTGTGCGTTATCTGACAAATGGAAGTTTTTTTATATTGTAAAATTTATTTCGACTCATTTTTTCACAATGTCTATCCCCTTGTCTTCATCAGTTGACCAATATAGTTGTGTTTGTGGTAGTTTATGATAACCTGTAAATATTAGCAGTCCTATAAACTTTAGTAATTCATATTTATCCAACTCAAAATCATGTCGATTATTGTCTTTTGCATATTTTTCTGAAAATGTTACAATAAGATTTAATACTTGGTCATCAAAGAACAAAAAGAAAATGTCTAAAGGTGACTTTCCGTGGAGTAAATCTACCAATTTCTCAAGCGCAGGGCCTTCATTCGAAATAGGCTGGGACATTATAGAAATTGAACTCTTTTTCCATTTTGGTTCCCTACTTTGAAATGGGCCGGTGTTAGACCTTTCGATTTTCCGTTTCTTTTCTGCCAAACTCTCATCATCAGACGAATCCCAGTCAAATTCATTGTCCTGTCTTATCTGTAATTCAAATGTGCCCGCTATGTCCACATCATTTTGGCTGTTTTTTTCGTTTACATCGTCATCTATATTTTCTTCGCCAGTCAAGCTATCTGGTTCTGGAGGAATATAAACAGCATCAATTTCAACTAAAATAATTTCCGTCTACATAACAGGCCTAACAAAAATACTTAGTAGATCTTACCAACATCTCCGGAATGTTCTGCTTTCAATTCATCTACTACTTCATATAAAGCACTCTCCAGCTCTTTTTGCGTAAGAAATTTAGACATGTTTTTCGAAAATACACATACACTTAGCACCGATTAAAATTCAATATTACTAAAAACTTTCTTACACACACACACAAGCCTAAACCGCAATATCTCTAGCTGATACGCAACTCAAGCGCTATTTCGACCAAAATACAGATAACGTATTTTCCCAGTGATGCGTTTTCGCAATATTTACAATTTGGAGTCAAGTATTTTGGAATTTGTAACATTTTTTTGTTGTCAGTAAAAAAAGGTATATACAAATATACACATGTGTTAGCAATACGATTCAGCTAAACAAATCTCGCCTGTATTATGCTTACCAATAATAAACAATAATATTCGAAAGTATGTTTAGACATTAAAATTTTGCTTGAATTGGAATAAAAATTTAAAAATCAAAACACTGGTTTATTTTTTGAGTGTTTTAAAAATCTTTTTAATTCAATCTTAGTAAATACTATAGTAACGTTAGATATTTCATTTTTTATTTTGTTTATATTATAAAAAAAAAATTAATATGACTGTTGCGTTTTCGCATCATTGGTAAAAAATGGTTTAAGTCATTAGTTTATTCCACTCCCGTCGAAAATGTTGATGACCTGAGGAATCGAATTATAGCCAGCTCTGAGATAATAAGAAATACATTAGGAATATTTGAGCGAATACGAGCATCAATGAGGCGAAGAGTTGAATCTTGTGTAACGTCTGAGGGAGGTCATTTTGAAAATTTGTTGTAGCTTTGCGCCTATTTAAAATTTTAGTATTGTTATTTTCTGTTATTGTTCTGGTTTAATGTTGTATTAGATAGTTCTTGATAATGTATTAAAGAAATGAAAAATACGCGTCAAGATGTTTTTTTGGCATAAAAACGGCGCCACATACGAAAAAAAGGTGAGAGAGGTTTTTTGTCACAAATTGAACGAGGAATTCAATAATTATTTTTAATTTAAAAATTAAATTATATCTCAGGGGCGTACCAATTTGTCTTTAAAAAAATTAAGATCAATACCCGTATGCGCGCCAATGGTGAACATAAAATTCTTTATTGTATGTTAAAAAATACGCGATAACTACCTCTTAAAACCCTCCAAATTTCATTTGCATATCTCAACCGGTTTCAGAGCAATGAATAAATCGTCAATTTTTAAGAAAAACTTTAATCTCGGAAAACGAAGCATTTGCGGACATACGTTTATATAGCAAACGGTCATTATTTTTCTATGTAAAATCACCTCCTGAAGTTTGTCGCACTTATTTACTAACATCCCGTATACTTAAAGGGACTCCGGAGCGACCCGCGTTTAGAGTTTTTGTGATGTTGGTTGTCCGACGGTCTCGAATCCTGCGGACGTGAGATTTCTGTCGTTGCCTGTGCGCCAGTCGGAAGCAGTAGCGTATTAACGCTAACAATAAACGTCTTCTATTTATCTACGTCAGTTACAGAGATTACATTCGCATTTAATGTAACATCGGCTGCTTTATACAACTTTCATGTATATAGAACTTACCATTATCAAAGTTTACTGAATAAAATACAAGTTGCTTTACTCGGCGAAAAACCTTTTATCTTTCGATCTCAAAGGCAGGCCGTCGAGCTCCTCGCCGACGGGGAACTAGCAAAAAATGTAAAGGCAAATTCTGGTAAAAGATACCTATTATTTTACGAGTTTCGTCTAATTCGAACTGTAGGGGAAGACGGAGCACGATTTTATAATAACTTTATTATCTGGAATAAAATTATTATTTAATGTACCTACTTGGGAAAAATATGTAAATTGATAATACTATAAATTATTTGTTTTTATAATTTTACATTATCAAAGTTTACCTAATTCAAGAACTAAATGGTTAAATTTTTTTTGTTAATAATTAGGTACTTAGGTATCTTATTAAAGGTTGTTTTGGTACGACTGGTTTCATTAGGATTTATTTTTAAATCAAAGTCAAAAGTTTGTGTGAAAAAATGCATATATTACTGTTACTAAACTTAACAACTAAAGATAGACATAACTACTAAGTAATGACATGTTTGAATTTTAATTGATTGATTACTACACTTTTTGAGGTTTTTGTTATTTTGTCAGACTAATAATAGCATTACTAAAGACATTATAAGTAATAAAAGTAATGTTTCATTCATAACCAGCCCAATAATGTGGAATTTTATTGTTTTAAAATTAGTAGTGAGAGAGAAAAGGATGGAGAAAGGATTGTGTAGTGTACAAATAATTTTCTATATCTATACGTGTTGTTTTCGTCGCTCTTGTGCAATTTTAAATAGAGGCGAAAAATGTCATTACATAATTAATTAACCGTAATATTGTTCATGTGACGACGCTGGTGGTAAAAATACAAAAGTCTTTTGCTGTTTAAACGTAAACAAATAAACTTACCGATGAAATTTGGATTTTAATGCTCTTCTACTCTCTTTACTACACAAAAATGCACCATGATCGTTTATTTTGGCATTAATTTTCGTCGTAGTTATATAATACATATTGCCATTATAAGTGCACAAATTAGAAAAAAACATAAAATATACTTGTCGATGCTCTGGTCAGGAGCAATGTAGGAATTGCGTCGGGTCTAAGACGTTGATTTGAAGAGGACATAAAACTGCTCTCCGCAAAATGCAAGCTACTGATATTAACCCTTTTATAACATTGTTCCGGAGTAAGATCGGCATATCTATGTTCGCCAGTAAATCCCAAAATACCTTTCCAGAGTTGGCACCTATAATCCATTTTTTATATTAATTTAAAAAAAGAAACAGGAACCAGATCGTAAAGTAACTAGGAAAGCAATCATGAATTTAATAAACAACTAATTCCAATGTACTTACCTATTTTCATTTTTCGGACATCTAAAAAACATTAAACCACTTCCACGCTTTGTAAAACAACTGTCTACCGAACAATAAGTCTACATTTTAATATAATAGATTATAATAATTTGCCAGTCCACCCGGTACAACTAGTAATAAAACGCTCGCACATCAAAACCATTTAAACTCTACTCACTGTGTAACCCAACAGATTCGATTGTAGGAGCGTCGCTGGCAAATGAAGTGAGGGGCGGTGAATAGGTAATTCGGCGCGTGGAGCCGAGTGAAGCAACTTGTATTTTATTCAGTAAACTTTGCCATTATTATTATATTGCGAAATATTTAAATATTTGCCGTATTATATTTTTTAATGTAGCAATTTTAAATACCAGTGAAGTGTTTATGAAAAGTTTTTTTTATTTTATTCATAGAAAAAATAATTGTTGTTGGACTTGTCGAATAAAAGCATGTTGGACGTTTCGCACACAAATACAGACACTTAACTTTTGTGCCAATAAAACTTATTTTCCATGTGAACCACTAGAAATATAAGATTTTATGAGGAGCGATGAATGTATTCTGTTCACCTATATACAGGGTATTCTTATAGTAAATATTCACTTCCTATACTTCACTGGGACTCTTTTATAAGGCATAAACAGTAGAACATTTAGGCCAATTTATTTATCTTTGTTTCACTTAGGCATAGTTCCTGAGATTTATGCAGTAAGTTTCCAACTTATGCCAGTATATGTTGTAGTTGATAGGAAAGAAGTGTTACTCATGTCCAAAATTTATCTTCTCTTTTTTTGCTCATATTAGTATTTGCTATGACATTACTACCATTGTATGAATTTTTAATTTTTGATATACTGATATAAAGTAAGCATCCTAAAAGAAGGTTAAACGAAACTGACAGTCGGGCACAATAACTAACATGATATTTCAACTCATTAAAACCTTATCTATCTAAAAATCTCTTCGAGGATTATTTATTGGCAGACCTGCTAGGTGTTAGGCGTCTATTATTTCCAGCAATAAACACTTGAAATAAAATTCTCTTAGCTTAGGAAACATTTGGTTATTCCACAAATCTGCATCTCTAACAATCTAAAAAAAATCTATTTTATTTGTTCATGTAAAAGAATTATGCTATCTGTCCTTGAACTTGGAAAAAATAGTCATGATTCCTTTAAAAATATAGATAACCATTGTAGCATACTTTATTTTGCTCTTTATAATAGGTTCCTCTACAATCATATTTTTAATAGCGCATTTTATCTCAACGAGATAATTTGTTATATACAAAAATCTCATCCATTATTCTCCAACAGACCAAATTGATGAAAACAAAGTCACGATCTCACAACATATAATCACAGGCTACACGTGATTCGCTCTAGTTAAAGCATCATCAGGCCTAAAATCAAAAATATTACTTAAACATTAAACACTAAAAAGCCATCCACACACTTCATAGTACATGAATAAACAATAATTTAATGTTATAATTGTACAAAACAAAAAATAAAAAGTAGAAGGCAACAACATAGACTCATCGAGAATCGAACCCGGTACCACAAGGTTAGTAGTATGGGTGTAAAACCTATATTACTTAGCTAAATTAAATTGTTAAAAACTAAATTTGGTTCAAAAGAAAAATGACCTCATTGACACACACGAGAGCAGGTCCTTTTTAGCTTTTGTAATTTCTATTTTCTCCAGAAGTCAAGCTTCTTACTTTTAGCTTTAGGGCATTCATGAAGCATTTCAGCTCCCACCCTTGGAGAAAAATTATGTGTTGAGGTTATTGTTGTTGTGTTTTTCTTTGTTTTCGTCGAGATAATTTGTTTCTAAAATCCCATCTGGACTTGCTCTAAGAAAGCAATTTTTATAACAAATAAAAAGTTCACATTTTTATATTTTTGATTAAAAAAAAATTAGATTTGTCTTAAGGCGATAGGTTCAGAATTCTTGCCATATTTTCTGAATTATTGGCAAAAAAATGCAAAAAAATTGAATACAATAAAGTATTAACAGGATTGGAACAAGAAGTGGTTTTTTGGAGCTTACAATTCTTCCAAAGTTAGATGCTCTAATTCTAATCATTCTCTCTTGAATCCATACCGAGCTACTTGATCTCTTTACATGATTTATGCAATTTTTTTTAAAAATCTGCTTCTTTTCGGTTAAAGTATCACTCCTGACTTGCTCGGATTTTCTTAATCCATAGTCCTTATCAGGGAGAACAGTTAATCTTGATCGCCTTTGTTTAAAAAGTCGTGTTTGTTTTAGACATCGATCATCATACGAGTTCTTTTTAACGTTTGAAATAATTTTTTAGTAAAAGACCTCAGACTCTTATTGGTCATGGCTTTGCGAATTAGATGATAGTAGTTATCAGATTCATTAAATGATAGTGCAGCAGCATTACAGCGGGTAGACTAAGACCCTCTAAGGGAATAGCTTATTCTATTCCCACCTACCAATTTACAGACTATTCAGTTATAATGTTCTGCTAAATTATTGTCCATATTTAAAATCAAACTTTTTGTATTAAATAAAGCCGTTTCCCTCTATTTCCCATCTTATATAATGCATAGAAAATGAATTATATAAGATGGGATGACAATTGTCAAGTCAAGTTGCAACTCAAAGGAATTAAATCAGAAGTATCCAAATGGCGGAAAACGCCGAGACGCTCGACAACAGCATGAAATTGCAAATCGCAAAATCGTATTTTTCGTTAAAAAAAGCGGTTGCAATCTTTGGAAATCCATGAAATAAAGTCATCGTAAAATTTATAGTAATATTGGGGTCTTTAGTCAGAAGTTAGAACATCATAATTATGTTCTGAGACAGAACGGCTGATTTTAATTAAAACAAATTAAAAGTTATTGATGTGTTTTTAATTGCTCAGAACGATGGCAGACTTTAATTAAAACAACGCAATTTAATAACATTTAAATTGGGGAACTAAATAAACTAAATATAATTCTGAAACGTTTTGTATTGTATTTTCAGTATATGGTATAACTATAATATGTACATGCATTTTCTTAATTATTTTCATAATTTATAATTTAAGACGGTAATGGTAACATGCATATACATAAATGCAATTAAAATATAAAAAGATTTTAATTATCACAATACTATAATAATATTCCAAAAAATATATCCTTTGGTGTAACACTTAAAATAAAAGAAGTTTAATGTTTTGCTGAAGATGCTAATATCGTTAGCGAAACAGGTATCCAGAATAAATGAAATTGATTTGGTAATGTGGTTTTTCTACTAATTAGTAAAGAATAGATAAGTCTGTTCTATTCTATAATAATGAATATACTGTTAAAAGTGTATGTGTACATATACACATGTTTCATTAATTATGATGCAGTATTTTTTTAATCAATAAAAATTAATTAAAAGAATAAAACAGAAAGATTACAGCTAAATTTAAAATAGTTAGCACAGATAGTCCGAACAAATGATGTTCTTGTAATTATTTTAAGTTATATTATAAAAATTAAATTCATTTGACTATTTATGTTAGTTTTTTAATTTTTCTTAAATGTTTTTTTTTTGAAAATCTCTTAATTTTTCCGTTTGAACCTCCATGGAATACCTATTTTAACTACAGCCTTAACAATTACCTTAATGAACATAATTCTGTTCCTAACACAAGTCAAAACCCTAAAATCTGTATCCTACAAAAAAACTACAACTACTATAATTATAACTACTGTAACCAAGTGCACCTAAATCCGGTAGGTAAATATAAAATACGTAAAATTTAAGCACTCGTCCAAAATCTCAACTAATGATGTAAATCAAAACAAAATTAATCAGCAACAACAACTATTCAGCCATATTGAAATTCACGTGTTCATGTTGAGCAAGGATTGCACTGTTGCCGTACTTAATTATAATTTTAGAAATACTAGAGAATTGGACACAAGCTATCCCGTATTTTTGCATTCATTTATACGGAGATGGAAGAATGTTTTCTCTTGACTGCTCTGATAATTAAAAACATTTAGCATTAGTATTGTGGCGCTTAGTTTAGTTTGGTTGTCTCTGGTTCTGCTAACCAAATAAAACGTGTCGAGTGGTCGGCCGGTGGCGGGAGTGAGCCACTGCTCAGCGACTGTGTCGCGGCGTTTAGTGGCGTGGCGAGTGAAACGCTCCGGCTGAAAATGCGCATTTAAAACAATGCATTGCTAAAAGTGGACACTGGTGACTGACACTGGTGGCGGACACCGGTGTCTCGGTGCGAAAGGGGTCAAAAATATTATAATAAACATGTAACAAACACACCTAAATAAAAAATACGATTCTAAAAAGATTTTACCATTATGAAAATGAGTCTGTCTTCTCATTGTAAATAAATTGATTCATAATGACTAGATATCACAAATGCATATTCTCGTGACCTCAGTTTATAAGTTTATAGTTTGTTTAACTTTTGTTTTTGTTGGATATAGGTCAAAAAAACCACTTCAAATGATTAATTATTTATTTTGTGGATGTCTCAATCTCTATGAGATCATCCTCAGGACTCTAAAAGATGCATAAAAATCAATTAAAATCATTATATTAAAAAATTATTGAACCAGTTTTATACAATTAAAATGACATTGATTAAAATTAATTATTTAAAAAAAATGGTTATAAAACTTAGCAAGATTCTATCAAAATGAAAAACTGCATATATTGTAGATCCTCCTCGTTAATAATAATAGCTGTAATATCATAATTAATACGAAAAAATGATAGGTCCTTCCGTGCTCTAGAATTTTTAATTCTTTTTTGTTTTGTTATAACCGTTGGAGATGAATTTTAGCAATAGCTGTGACACAATCGTTTCAAGCATCTAATTTTGTTATCAGTTCTTTATAAAAGTAAAAAACAATTTAAACTTTTTACTGTATTAATAAGTAATTAATTTACAATTTAAAAAAAATCAGGCCCGCATTTAGGAAAAATTCTTGATGATGGTTATTAATACGTTGAAACGTTTGGAAACGTAAAATGAATGAGATACACCATTTTCAAGAAAATAAAAAATGCAGGTCCCGGTTTAAAAAAAGTGATAGTCATTGCCAAGATACCAAACGTCATTAAGGGTGAAGTTTTGTAGAGCACAAAAATTATGTAATTAAAAGTGAGTTCTAAAACCAAATTAAGACAGTATATTATGTATACAATGTTATATCCTAATCGGATTTAAATTAATTGTCCTAATAAGTATTGCTTGGTATCACAATTATAGTTCCAAATAATACTTTAAAGGGTTTTATATTATAGTCTATAATTTTGTTTTAAGCAAATAACATAATTTTGATTATGTTGGTTAATAGGACTGTAAATATCTAAGCTAAATTACCTCAGACATTTCGACAGTAAAATTTTGCGATCCCTTATACCCAAATATACTACATATTATTCATATCGGGACATTTTATGAGAAAAGTATAAGATATATTTCTTTTACCATAAATGTTTTCAAGTTTGTAGTATTTTAGTGTTTAACTATTTTATTTTATCCCATTTACCGATAAGTATAGTATCACCAAAAATTGACAACAAAAATGGCATTAAAAAACCCTAACCAAACATTAAGCAAAGAATTGGTATAAAATAATAAATATATTTTTCTGTACAGATGTTCTTGGTTCTGCCAAAGGTTGGGCAGCCAGTATTCTCTTTCACGACAAGGTCAAAGAACAATTCACGCGATTTTTCAACAGGCCAGACACGTTCAGTTTAGGAGTGTGTAACGGTTGTCAATTGATGGCACTGATTGGCTGGGTGGGTTCACCTCTGAAAAGTGAGTATGCCATTCCGGATATTACTTTGGAGCATAATAAGTCCGAGAGGTTCGAGTGCAGATGGAGTACTGTAAGGATAGAAACTTCCGAAGCCATCATGTTAAAGGGAATGGAAGGATCAGTGTTAGGAGTTTGGGTATGTATTATTTAATTAAAATATTCTTTCAGTAAATATTTTCTTGTATGGATTATTGTCAGTATAGCAAGGGATGTAGTCTAGCTTTTTCCGGTGCAGTTATTGAAGTCGATATAATTATTTCGTTAGTGATCCTACACGATTTGTATAGCCATTGCGCCGTAGTGCCCAAAAAATGTCTATCTAATATACACTAACAGGTTGGGACACTTTTTAAGTGAATATTAAAAAAAAAAAATTAAAAAAATATTTTATTGATCTTAAAATTAATTTAATCGGATTTTTGTAATTGTTAATATTGAACTCGTATCCATTTTTCATTCTCTTCTTTTTTATTATGTTTTCTTGATCAGATTCAGCTAGTGCTTTTAAAATCTAATATGTAATTAAGTACATACAGGGTGGTCAGTAATAAATGCGCCAAAAAGCAATTCTAGGTTAAACTCGTGAAAATATCGATGTTGAGCCCATCCTTAGTAAAATGTCGCTCTTAATTAGGATACAGGGTGTTAAAATTTAACTTTCGAATCTGTCTTTTTTCCATAGCTTAAGTTGTTTTTAAGATCTCGACATAAAAACTGGAGATCGAAGATTGGTGGGGATGAGAAATATGATTTTATTGGATTTTTTGCCATAAAGTTCTCTACACATCTTTTGCGCTAGTTACAACATATTCACACGCTGTTTCGTGCAATAACTTTCTTACTAGTACCGTTTTATTATTTTTTATTAACACTTTTGTAGTACAGGTTGTACTACAAAATCGTTTTCAAAATATTTACATTTAAACATATTGTTGCACAGTTAAAAACAGTTTAACATTAAATTAAGATAATATTAAGAATGAATAAAATAATGGAATACATCACTTCAACAAATGCGCAAAATATTTATTAGTATTCACTTCAAGGCAATTTCTTATTTATTCCTGATATTATTAGTAGAATCAGGCAATTTTTGCAATAGTTACTCTCGTGTACGAATTTCTTCTGTATAAACTAGTGACTTAATATAACTTCAAAAGAAATCCAAAGGATTAAGATCCGGGTTACGCGGGGGCCATCGAAATTCACTACCTCAACCAAATCATCTGTGAGGCAACCAAAAGGTCGCTTCGTTCATAAAAAGAATTTTGTTAATAAATATGAAATCGTGATTGCGATTTTAAAGCAGAAATTGTCAAAACTGAAGCCTGGCTGATAAATAAGTTGGTAATAAATGTTGGACGGGATTTAAATTATAAGGACATAGTGTTTCAGTTTGTATAATTTCCAAATCTGCGGTTTTATTAGTAATGTTTGCCAAATCTCTTGTGCTTATACATGGATTTTCACCCCATTTCTCACTAAAATGTCTTTCTTGATCTACAGCTATTGCTTTAGGACGTTCAACACGATTGTTGAGGGCGAAAAAAACCCTGTTTCTCCTTGCTGACTGTATATTCTTTGTAAAATACTTCGTCAGGTGCCTTCTATTTGGGTATTGCATCTTAATGCCGCACGACTCTTAAAATGTACTTAAAAATTGATGCAAATCATGCCTCTCATTTCACTATTGGAATATTCATTAGGCCTAGGCATTATTAATTATTCAAAGTTATTCCATTTTTAATTACCGTTATAAAACCTATTTTTCAAATTAATAAGTGTCAAAACCAATGTCAATATGCCTGAAATTAGTTTAATGATTGTTAAATATCCATGTCACGTTAATTTGTTATCCGAAGTATCCGTATTTAGTGTTTTTGACTGTACAACAGAGCGTTTAAATGCAAATATTTTAAAAATGCGTTGTTTAACCGAAGTAAATGTTGTATACCTTTTTTTTCTTAAAAATCATTATTCTATTCATTACTTGAATAAAAAATAATAAAACTGTACTAGTAAGAAAGTTATAACATGAAACATGAAAAGCTTGTGAATATGGTGTAACTAGCACCATCTAGACCTTATGTCAAAAAATAGAATAAAATTATATTCCTCATCCCCAAAAACCCCCGATTTTCGAGTCGAAAATCTACTTTCCGATTCTGATATCAAAATTATACCGTGCCATTTAAATTTTTCTGGAAAAATCGAAGTATTTAATTTAAAAGACGTTTTTAATTTAAAAGACGCCTCCTACCAATTTTACCAAAAACTATCGCGTACTACTGGATACAATATTTAAAAGGACTTGCATTTCATTTTTAAACAAGCCGAAGTTAAATAATATCGGATGAACCTTGCCCACTTTTATAATTACAAAAAAATCCAATGATGTCAGATTGGTAGTTTCCGAGATATAGCCGCGATCTACGCTTAGTGAAACACCCTGTATAACTTGAAGCTGTGGTATATCTAATATTTTTCTAAATTGCCTAAATGTATAAAGGATATATATTAAATTTTTTATTGTATTATTAATATGTATGACTCACTTTAAGTTTTTATCAAGCAGACTACAAGTAAGGAGGATTATCTGCATTCGTTTCACACTAGTTTAGCATACTAAACATGCGTATCCAAAAATTAATGATACAACAACAGCAGCAACAACATACAGAGCACTAGTTTCAAAAAATAGCCACACCAGTGCTGTTGGTCAGAAGTGTACCTCACTCTGGCTCGACCCACCTTTTGACTGTTGATAGTGTTATTGTTTGCGAAACACTAATATTAATTACAAAGATAGAATACTGCCACGTGCAGTGTAGCCAATCAGAGCGAGGTACATTTCTGACAAACAAACTAGCTGAGATGGCTACTTTGCAAACCCATTTATCGTTCAATTTAGCGTACGTATCAACTCATTTGGGAGGCGCGGAGATTAGTCTATTTAGTTCCGGTCTCCTTGGTTTTTATCTATATTGATACACAAGTGCCTTATGTCCACTCGTCCGATAAAAATGTTACCTGTACCATAGTTATTATATTAGAACTAGATGTTCAAGTTTTGTTTTGTTAAAATCAATTGTAAGGATGGTAAAATCATTGCTTATATATTATTAGATGTCTTTCTGTAATTCCCTTAACGAGTCTCCCTCGTACATAATCACTGTATCGTCCGCGAAAGATGACACCCATGGTTTTCGATAGCTACTACTTGTTGCCTATGAAAAAGTTAAGATTCAAATACAGGGTGTCCATTTATAAACTGACACATTTTAACTGCTTATAAGTCGAGAACGAAAAATGACAACAATGTGTGGTTTTCACAGAACTTCATCAATATTTTTAAAGTTTTTTTTGACAGTGTTGCCAAGTTTCAAAATTTACCTGAAATAGGTGGAAAAAAATTGATTATTTTCAAAGGCCGATTTCTCAAAAATTTTAGATGTAACACCCTGTACTTTTTAATTTCACATTAAATTCTGTTAAATCCCCTTTCCGAAAATGTATAAATTGTCTTAAATTCATAATTTTTTTTTATAATTAAGTTTAAACCCTACAAAATTCAAACCTTCCAAAAAATAGAAAATCGGGCCCTTGAAAAAAGATATTTAATGTGCAAAACACTACTAGATCTTTTTAGAAATGAGCCGGATACCAATTTAATAATGTCTGATGAGGCAACATTTCACATCAGTGGTCGAGTAAATAAGTATAACTGCCGAATTTGGGGAAATGAAAATCCTCGAGTGTATAACGAATTTGAAAGAGATTCTCCTAAGCTGAACGTTTGGTGTGCAGTATCGAAATTTAAAATTTATGGGCCATTTTTTTTCAAGAAGCAACAGTGAATGGAAACAATTACACCGATATGTTGGAAACATTTTTTTATCCTCAACTTCAGCAGGATGGAATTTTAGACACGGTCTACTTGCAGCAAGACGGTGCACCACCACATTTCTCCAGGGTCGCAAGGGATTTTTTTTTTTATTTTTTTTTTTTTGGGTCGGTGGAGAAATTCTTTATGAACACTGGTTACGCGGCGCCGCCCCCAGTAGTGTGGGACTCAGTGTCGAGTCTGTTTCGTCCTATACCCACTAAAACTCCACCGCTGGGTGGTGCCTGTGGCTCCCTACACTGCGGTCTGCTAAGAAGCAGTCCTATTGTGTCCCATATGTTTAGTCCCACAGGTTCAATTCTGTAGCTTCAAGGAAGTCCAGGATTGTGCCCAGTGGTAGATTTCTTATACCCTCTGGTGCGGGTTTCTCTTCCCCTAGGAATGTTGCCCTGGTTTGATTAAATGCTTCACAGAAGCACTGTATATGAAGAGTTGTTTCGTCCTCCTCATTGCATCCCCTACATAGCGAGGTAACTGATTTCCCTAGCGTATGCAGGCGTTTCCTGCTGGGTGCATGGCCTGTAAGTAGCCCTGCGACCCTTCGCAGTTGTTGTCTGGAGAGGCCCAGTATGTTCTCACCCTTCTTGAAAGGTGGGCTGCCTATAAGTTGTTTGGATCGTTCCATCTTTGGCAGCTGCTCCCAGTAGAATTTGTTCTGGTTTGTTAGCCAGTTGCCGATTTCCCTCTTCCAGGTCTTATCGCTGACATAACATGTTGGTTCAGGGCTTACCAGGCTGTTGCTGGCTCCCTGGGTTGCAAGTTGGATAGCCCTTCTTGCAGCCTTATTGTTGCCCATATTCTCTGCTAGGATTATCTCTGGCCTATTTTGCGCTTCGGCGAGGTTCCTGAGATCCTCCCAGCAGCTTTGCACAGTCCTTGACTTAGTCTCGAACTGTTGTAGTGCAAGTGTCGCAGCCTGGTCTCCTGTAAAAATTGCGAAAGTTTTGCCTCTTGGCAGCCCTTCTCTCATCAGTTGGACACAGGTTTGAATTCCTATTATGCTTGCCTGTAAATTTGTTGTTTCGAGGCCCAGGTTTAGCATAAGTTGTCTGCCCTGTTGTTCGTCCTCCACCATGCCCACAGCTACCCCGATCTTGGATCGTTTGGTTGCCGTGTGCCATACTGAGTAACCTCTTTGCCTGAGCCTGTTCGCTTCTGCGTCCAGTGGTCCCCTTTTTTCTTTGATGATAAAAGGTTTGTCTAGGTATGTGACCTTGGTTCTGTCTGTTCTTAGGGCCAGGCGCCCAAGGTCCTGTATCTTGTCAAATAGGGCATTGTGCCCATCTTTCGATAGGATTGTTGCGCCATTTGACAGCAGTCTTTTCGCCCCCGTTATAGCTTCAGCCCGTACCACTAAGTGTAGCGGGCTTAGTCCTATCAGGTTCTCTAGGGCAGCAGTCGGCGTTGTTGACATCGCTCCTGTTATGCCCAGACATGCTATTCGTTGTGTTTTGTTGAGTATCTGTATTACAGTCCTCTTTTCTGCCGCATGCCACCATATGGGTGCTGCGTATGTAATGATGGGTCTAACCATTGTCGTGTACATTTAATGTACCATTTTTGGTGACAGTCCCCATGATCTACCGAACATTCTCTTGCAGTACATAAGAGTTTTCGTGGCTTTATTTGTAGCCTGGATTACATGTTTCTTGAAGCTGAGTTTTTTATCCAGGGTTATACCTAGATATTTGACCTCGTCTTCAAGTCGCAGATTTTCTCAATAAAATTTTATGTTTCTAATGGGCTCTAGTTTCCTTCTTTTGGTAAAGGAAACCAGAGTAGTTTTTGTGGGATTTACCCTTAGTTGTTC
This sequence comes from Anthonomus grandis grandis, assembly GCF_022605725.1. Classification (NCBI taxonomy): domain Eukaryota; kingdom Metazoa; phylum Arthropoda; class Insecta; order Coleoptera; family Curculionidae; genus Anthonomus; species Anthonomus grandis. The sequence goes on from NC_065559.1 coordinate 13,432,741, forward strand.
TTCCTCACACCAGTGCTCGACAGTAGTCAGGGCTCTTTGCATTTTTTCGAATACATAAGCCTGACTACCCCCTCGTGTAAGGATGACTATATCGTCAGCATATCCTATAGCAAGGATAAGCTGCCTCTCCAGTCGTATCAGCAAGCTGTCCGATACAAGGTTCCACAGCAGCGGTGACAGTACGCCCCCTTGCGGTGTTCCCCTGCACACTTTGGCCTTAACCGTTGTGCTGTTGAGATTTGCTGCTACTTTCCTATGATTTAGCATTTGGGTTATCCAGCCGCCAATCATGGGATGTATTCCTCGTGCTGCTATCGCACGGTTGATTGAGTCATATGATGTATTGTCGAATGCTCCCTCAATATCTAAGAAAGCTCCTAGGGCGATCTCTTTGTTGTTCAGAGATTGTTCGACCCTCTGGGTTATCTCGTGAATCGCTCATTCACAAGATTTACCTGTTTGGTAGGCATACTGGTGTCGATGTAGAGGGTTGACCCGTAATACATTGTCCCTGATATACCTTTCTATGAGCTTTTTCTCTGTTTTTAGGAGGAATGATGTAAGGCAGATTGGTCGGAAGGATTTAGGTTTCGCATAGGAGTCGCGTCCCGTCTTTGGTAGAAATACTACTTTTGCTTCCCTTCAACTCTCTGGTATATGCGCCGTGGCTAGACTTGCCCGCATTATTTTACATAGTGCAGGCAGCAGCAGTTCGCTACCCCGCTGTAGCATGACTGGCATTATGCCATCCATTCCGGGAGATTTAAATGGTTTGAAGGAATTTATCGCCCATTTAACCTTCTCGTAGGTTACTACCTTTTTCGCTAGTTCCCAGTGTTCCCTTTTGCCCCTGTTCGGAATGATAGGAGTTGGGTCCTGGGTATGTCCTGGTTGGTGGAGAATTTTCGATCCCGGAAAGTGCGTGTTCAGCATTAAGCCAAGCATTTCTTCCTCGGTTGTCGTATATTCTCCATCGGCTTTTAGACAAGAGCCTAGGGTTTGTCGTGGCCCTTTGGATATTGCCTTGTGGAGTCTAGCATATGCTGGTGTCTCTGTTGGTCCCGGCATAGCTTCCTCCACCCTTTTTTCTTTGCTCTTTTTATAGCATCATTGTACCTGGTTAAGTGTTGTCTGTATAGATTCCACTCGCCAGTTCTTTTGGCTCTGTTAAAAAGCTTTCTTACTGTCTTCCTTAGCTCGCCCAATTCTTGGTTCCACCATGAGGTGTTCCCTGCTTGACGCGGTTTGCTTAGTGGACATGAGTTTTCAAAAGCAATTTTAATAGCCTCAGTGACTGACTCTGTCAGCACTTCGAGCTCTACATTGTCTTTTGCCTCCGTTGGACAATTTTCCAGTTCGCGTCCTAGTATCTCATTGAAGAGGTCCCAGTCCGTTTTCCTGGCGTTCCTGTAGGTCTCCGGATTTGTATCCATAGTTTCTAGATCGAATCTTATGTACCTGTGATCCGACAAACTTGGTTCGTCAGATACATGCCATTTTTTAACGAGGTCGCAGATGCGTCCCTTGCCAATGGTTAGATCAATTACTTCTCTGCGGAGTATGTTGACGAAGGTCGGTTCCTCCCCCACATTAAGTATATTTAGACCGGAGGCAGCACAGTAATTTAATAATGATTCGCCTCGTTTGTTTGTTCCAGTGCTTCCCCAGATAGTGTGGTGAGCATTGGCGTCACAGCCTATTATAAGGTTTTCCAATCTTTGATGGTCTATCAACCTCCGAACTGTTGTCGGAGGTGGTTCCCCTTGTTGATCGTACGGAAAGTATGCTGATACTATTATTGTATCGTAGCTCCTCTCCGCTGTTTTGATTTGTACTTTGACCGCCGCTGTGTCCCTGTTACAAAACTCCCACAGCGGTGTGGCCTCTATATCTTTTCTTATAAAGATACAGCTTCTTAGGTTAGGTCCCTCTTTTGGGTCTGACACTAGTCTCCCGTTGAGGTTTCCTAGTCCCCTTATCTGGCCCCTATAAGTATAAGGTTCCTGAATCAGGGCTATCTGAATATTGTTGTCGGCTATGCATTTTTGTAAGGCCGCAGTGGCTGCTTTGCAGTGGTGGAGGTTAATTTGTATCAGCCTCGCACCCATTGCGGAGAGCGATTTTAAGAAGAAGAGGTTCCCGGCAATCCCTCTGTTTCCATAGGGGTTGCCTGGTCCCTCTTCTCTTTCTCTTGGCTGCCGGCCAAGTGTCTAATTTTTATGCTGCCAAAGTTGAGGTATAGCGATTGATTCGCTTCCCTTACTTTGGCCCAGGATTTCTCGTCCATGAGGAGCGTTACCAGGCAACCCTTGTCGTCCTGGTCCTTCCTCATGTCGAGCACTTTCCACAAGCTGGTGTTGATGTTGTTTTGAACATCCAGCTTGTGTAGGAGTGCTTTCGGTTCCTCAGTAGGTCCCGGCACCCATGTTATTGCCTTCACCGGTCTGTGAAGTTTGCCGTCCTCCGTTATCTGGAGTTCAGCCCCTTCCCAGGGAGTTTCCTTCTGCACCAGTCCGACGAGCCAATTTTTAGTTGACTCGTCGACACAGGTGATGTGAAGGATTCCCCCACCATGGCTTGCGCCTGCAAACTTGGGCGCAATTTGTGATCCGCTCTGCAAGGGATTCCTTAGATATTACTTTTGGCAACAGATGGGTAGGGCGAGCAGGTCCAATCGAGTGGGCACCTTATTCTCCCGATCTAACCATTCCAGATTTTTGTATATGGGGCTATGTAAAAGACCGTTGCTACAATCCAACCCCAAGAAATTTGGATGAACTGCGCGACAACATAGTAAACGTTTTCAACCAAATTACACCGCGAATGCTACAAAACGCCTTTGGCAACTTATTTCTCCGTCTACATTTGTGTTCCGAGCAAAATGGGGGTCATATTCCGCAGCTAATCTATTAGTTATAAATTAAAATTAATTTCTTCAATTGTTTGTTGTTAAAATTGTTGTAAATAGTTGTAATTTAATACATAGAATAAATACTTTTTATAGACATGGCAATAGTCAAATTATTTAATAATGATCATGCTAAAGCGATACATAGGCAATTACCAGAAAATGTGCATCAATCACCGAATATGTATTTTAGGAAAATTTTCAAAAAGGTGTCATTTACTAAAATTGGCTCTGTAAAAAAAAATAATGAATTTAAGACAATTTATACATTTTCGGAAAGGATTTAACAGGCATTCATGTGAAATTAAAAAGTACATGGTGTTACATTTAAAATTTTTGAGAAATCGGCCTTTGAAAATCATCAATTTTTTCCTCTTATTTCAGGTAAATTTTGAAACGTGGCAACACTGTCAAAAAAAATTTTAAAAATATTGATGAAGTTCTGTGAAAACCACACATTGTTGTCATTTTTCGTTCTCGACTTATAAGGAGTTAAAATGTGTCAGTTTATAAATGGATACCCTGTAGTTTTAAGGCATGACCTCCGAGTCCCAGATTATTTTAAATGTCAATCAACATTTTTTAAAATTTAACATTTCTGGAGTAATACTCTAGAATGCCTCCTAAATTTTTAGCTTTTCTGTAGGCCTAACGTTCAATATAAACAGTCTACGTAAAAGACCCCTAACAAAAAATTCAAATTTGTTCAAGTGTTGTGATTTTGGAAGCACTTAAACCAGAAGTGCCATGAAATAATTAAATATATCAAACAATGCTCGCTTACGTAACATACTGATAGACAAAATTTTATTTATTTTAATTAAAAATCATACAATATTTTCTTTACCCAGTCTCTTTTAAACATTTTCAGGTGGCCCATGGCGAAGGTCGATTTGCGTTCAAAAACGATACTGTCTACGAGAACTTAGTACAGAATAATCTCGTCGCTTTGCGATATGTTGACGATAACAGTAACCCAACTGAAGTTTATCCCATGAACCCTAATGGAAGTATTGAAGGTCTTGCAGGTAAATTAATTGTTATAATGTTAATATAGATTTTTTTTCAATTGTAAAAAAAGGCAAAATCAATGCGTTTTAAATTTTACCTTCGTATTTCAACATTAAAAGCAAATAAATCCGATATTTTAGGTGTTTGTTCCGCTAATGGAAGACACCTGGCAATTATGCCTCATCCAGAAAGGTGTGCCCAATCATTCCAATGGCCTTACATGCCAAGAGACTGGATCCATCATCAAAAGAGTCCTTGGGAGAAAATGTTTAAGAACGCATACGATTGGTGCCTTAGTAACAAGTTCAATGTAGTCTATTATTAAAACAAGTGCCGTAATACTCGTAAGTTAAAATTTCCTTCAAACGCAAAACTAAAATAATAAAACTTTATATTGTTATTGCAATGAAATTGTTTAAACGTTTCTATAACATTTTCTATTGTATACAGAAATGTGCATTTATAATATTGCAACAAAGTGCCTTAATTGTTGTTAATTCATTCTTTATATTTTTGTTACCTACCTTTATAAATGCAATAGAATTTACAAATCCTTAGTTTTTTTATTATATATAGATTTTGTATTATTTGTTGTCTGATTTCTTCTTTTTTAACTTATCCTGAATACATTTGGCAAGTATCGTAACTATAGATATATATATAGATATAGTCGAAAGGTATTTTGATTTAGCAATCAGGTGCAGAATTTTAGTTATAAAATATGACAAAGGCTTGAGACGAGGGCTTAAATTGAAAACTGCAAGGTTGTGTGAATACTTTTGCATATAAGTTATGCAAAAAACCAGTTTTTTGTTGTTTTTTTTTTTAATATTTTTTTAATTCTTATTGAAATTCTCTACAATTTGTTTAAGTTTAGAGGTAACAGAGGTTAATTAATAAGGATGCAGCATAAATGCTCGCGGCTCATCATTCAGTGACTAGGTTAATTAATTAATGAGAAAAAAAATTGAGGACGTCACTGAGTTCCCAATTTATACAGGAAGATAGCGCCTTAACTATACGAGGTAGAGCAAAAAGTTGTAGGGTTGACAAAAACCTTCGAACTAAAAATATTTTTATGTATACTGGGTGTGTCACAAAAAAGTTACTATAAATTATGATTTTTTTTAAATGGTACGCCCTGTATATTATGGTACTAAAATGTGAGGCAAAAAGAGAACTTTACTTTGGTATAACGTTTTTAAAATATCCGTGCGGCGCACAGTATTGCAACTTTTAAATTTTCAACTAACCACTTTAATATTTTTATTTATACATGATCGCTTAAACCAATAACATTAAATCGTATTTTAAACAAAAAAGTGCATTGGTGTCTCTATACAGGGTGAAACAAATCAGGACAAAAATCATTATTCAACTATAAGCTAAAGTAACCATTTTTTTGGTTTTATTCATACATGGACACTTTTACCAACAACCTATCAAATTATAGTTTGAATAGGAATTGATGTCTTTATACAGGGTGAAACAAATCAAGACAAAAATCATTATCTAATTTAAAGTTAAAGTAACCAATTTTTTGGTTTTATTTATATATGAATACTTTTACCAACAAGCTATCAAATTATACATAGTTTGAATAAAAATTGGTGTCTTTATACAGGGTGAAAAAAAAAAGAAGTTATTTACAACACTAAACATCTTCGGGTACATTATCATTTTCTAAAAGTAACGAATCTACTTCTATATGGTCATTTAAATATTCTACAATATCCATATCTCACGTTATGGGTTTGTTTTGTTTTTTTGACAGATTTCTAAGATAAGCCAAGTTAGGGTCGGAAGCTATCAAAAGGGTTCTAATGAGATCTGTATTGCTTTGAATTCTCGATATTTTTCGTGTATGATGTAAACGAATTTTTCTAAATTCTTTGTGTCTGGCTTCGAGAGCATCTTCTGCCAACTGCCCTACAGGGAGTTCAAAAAAGCTAATAATTTCACAACCGCGCGTTAAAATTCTATAAACAGTACTAGGCATGTAGTACCATTCATAAAAATTTTAATAAATGCTCCTAGTATCAATAAGTAAGGACTGAATTTTAGGTACGTTAATCTTAGAAGTTTTTAATTAGAGTTGAGTCGATACCTGTTATTTCAGAGCAAATTTCTACGTTTTTAAAAAATGTCCTGGCAGTATTTCCATCATTTGTGGAACCATACCCGCGCTTTGGCTTATCGACAATTAATCCCAATTTGTCTTTAAATTCTAACTGAATTCTATTTTGTATTTTCAAAAATTTCCATACTTTCACCACCTTTTACTTGCCACGTTTTTAATTGTAAGCGATAGGCGATGTGCAATACACACTCAAAAAAACTAATCCAGCAATGAAGTGTCGATAGGCCAAAGCGATAGTTTTCAGCATTTGGTGTTCTTTGAAGCACTGAGTCCTGGTTCAGCCTTGGTGTGGCTCCACAAATAATGCACCTGGATGTAGAACAGGTTTCTGAAAGGATATTGGCCACACTACCGTCAAACATAGTGAATAGCATTTCGTAAGAAACATTTACATTTTTTTCTGAAATAAAAAGATGGTAATTATTAAGATTAGTTATTAATGACTCAATTTCGCTATGAACGGTTTGAACAACATCTGAAGTTTCTTTTGTAAAGTTAAATGCAATTGGTCGACAATACATTGTTGATGATGAACGTGGGTTAGACCATATACTTTCTCCATTTTCATTATCAATTAATCTAAGAGGAACTAATGCGACAAGAAACATGTACTTATCTGTTGACAAACTATCTTCAAATTTTTGCTTATAAAGACTATGCCCCGAACTACCGTCAAACCCCCATTTGCAAATTAATTTAAAATTTTAGTCAGAATGTATTACAATATCCTGAATTTTTAAAATACTCTCTGCAGTTTTTTTTACAAGCTCTTGAAGATTAACTTCAGCTGAAGTGTCAGTCACAATAATTTGCGAGAGTAGAAATGTTTTTTTACATTCAAATAGAGTGCGATAGCTCGGAAAACAGTTTGTAAGAAAAGAATTAATCTTAAAATTAATCTTTAGGTCGTGGTAAAGTGCTCGGCATCTTCCACAATTGTTCCACTATCTTTCTAACGAAACAGAAAATAGCTTGCTGCTATTTAGCAGCTTTGCTTCAATGTCAGTTGAACAATTATCTAATGCAAAATAAGTTTTAATTGTTTCCATTATTCCTGATGCCTTTTAATTTTTTTCGCAACTTAGCCATTTTTCATACAGGATTGTATTAGGTATGGTTTTTTCTAAAAAACAAAAATTCCGCATTATTCCGCAAAAAGTAATGGGTGTCATTTAAAAGCAAACACTTTGGAGGATTGATCCCAAAAATTTTATGAAACAACTTTAAACTATTTTTTGTAAATCTTGATGAAAGTGAGAAAAAGGGTATTTTAACACTTTTAATTATATATGTGCAAAAGGCTTAACATAAAATGATAACTTACCTTCGAAAATGTTGTTTATACTTAAGTGTAAAAATATATTAACTTTAAAACACTAGTGCACACTACAACAATTTTATTTTAAACTAAACTTCTAAAAATAACCACAAATCTTTATCGGTATAAAATGTTTTTATTATCCAAAAATTTCTGAATAAAAAAGTTAAGGGTACCTGCCTTATCTCACTCGGGTATTTTGCTAAATATAACACCAAGAATGTTTTAAAAATTAAATACTTTATTTGTGCATCTTTGTCCATTGGTTGCAACACTGTGCGGCGTTGCAACGTAATTCATTTTTTTATGTTATTTTTTGCCTTTTAGATGGTTCGTTTAAAAAATCATAATTAACTTAAAATTTATTCTGCACCTATGAAACTTGTACCACAGTTAGTCTAGGGTACCTCCTCTAAGCTGACTATGATAATTTGTAATTTTTTAATACAGGGTGTTTTTAAAGAACTTTTAAACTTGCTGAAATAAATACGCAATATCTCAAATTTTTCAAATGGAACATCCTGTATATTTTTATCTAATTAAGTTTCTCACTCAAATACCTTCATTTTTTATTTAATATGTCCTATAGCTAAACCAAATACTTTTTGAGATATTTTAACTTTTTTGTCAAATTCTATGCATAAAACGGGTATTCTTTAAGTTTTGATCGAGGTTGCTTAGAAACATTGGTTTAAATCTCAAATAATAATTGTCAGATTATTAATTTTATGACAGCAGTAGACAAAATCAATGTTTTTTCTTCAAAAACCATTTTAGAAATTATTATCAGTGAGTTAGTTAATCGATTTTTAATTTTTATTGTTCATTTTGTAATCAATATGAATTTTCCTCGTGAGGAATTTGTTGATATGATATATGCCCTTAGAGCTCTGAAAGAAATAGCCTCTTGGCATCTAGAATTTATGCGCAACTTTATCCTGAAAGCAGACATCCTCAAGCACAAGTGTTTCAAAAACTAAAAGAAAGATTTGAGAGAACAGGAAGTGTAATTTATGAAAAACATGAACGGGTGAAGCCAGTTACAAATGAAGAAAACATGATGACAGTAGCTTTAAGTGTCGTTGAAGATCCTCATAAAAGCGTTAAGCAGCTTGCTAAAGAATTACCCTTTAGTGCAACATCAATATCTCGCATGCTTCGAAGCGAAAAATTCCATCCTTACCATAGTCAATTGTTGCAGGAATTACTTCCCCAGGATTATGAGAGAAGAATGGCTTTCTATCATTGGGCGCAGAATAAGTTTCGTCTGCCTGAATTTTTTAATTTTGTGCTTTTTTCGGATGAAGCTACAATCCATAATAATGGCAGTGTTAATAAACATAATTTTCATTATTACGACACCAGCAATCCATTCTTCACCCAAGAAATTCATCATCAACATAAATGGTCGCTTAATGTTTGGGTAGGAATAATAGGACATTACGTTATTGGACAGCACTTTTTTAATGGACATCTTACCGGTGAAATATATTTAAACTTTTTACAAAACGATTTTAATGTCCTTCTACAAACGTTGCCTGACCATGTTCGAGATAGGATTTGGTTTCAGCATGACGGCGCTCCAGCTTATTATAGCCATGCTGTTAGAAATTTTTTAAATCAGCATTTTGATGACCGGTGGATAGGGAGAGGTGGGCCGGTCCCTTGGCCCGCAAGGTCCCCAGATTTGACTTAACTGGATTTTTTGTTGTGAGGATATGTGAAGGAAAAAGTCTATCAAACAATTCCTACCACAAGTGAAAATATGAAAAATAAAATTCTGGAGATTTTTCAAACAGTCACGTCACTTATGTTGGAAAAGTTAATTACTCATTCTCAAAAAGGGTAAACGCTTGCGTACAAAATTTAGGAGGTCATATTGAACACAATTTATAATAATTGTAATTGATCTTTAAAATTTAAAATTAGTGTAACGATGTACATTTATGCAAAAATACGTAAGTACCTACCTAGTATGTAATTTAATTTTGCTGTTTTTTTTTAGCAGTTTAGGTGAATAATTGTGTTAGTTAATTTTTCAAGTAGGTAATAATAATAATAATAATTGTAGGAAAAGTAATAATTCTAATTCTTTGATAATTTTTTCTAAGCAATCTTGATCAAAACTTTTAGAATACCCGTTTTATGCATAGTATTTTACAGAAAACTTATAATATCTCAAAAAGTACTTGGTTTAGCTATAGGACATATTAGATAAAAAATTAAGGAATTTGAGGTACAAACTTAATTAGATAAAAATATACAGGCTGTTCCATTTGAAAAATTTGAGATATTGCGTATTTAATTTCAGCAAGTTTGAAAGTTCTAAAAACACCCTGTATTAAAAAATTACAAATTATCATAGTCGGCCTAGGGTGCCTTAGACTAACTGTGGTACAAGTTTCATAGGCGCAGAATAAATTTTAAGTTAATTATGATTTTTTAAACGAACCCTCTAAAAGGCAAAAAATAACATACAAAAATTAATTACGTTGCAACGCTGCACGGAACTTTTAAAAACGTTATACCAAAGTAAAGTACTATTTTTGCCACCCGTATATTTAACCATAGGTCAACATAAAATGCAATATAAAAAGGTGGACAAGAAAAGAGTGCTGAGCTAGCCTATCTCGCGGAGAGTGGTCGTGCAAGTTCTTTAAAACAAAGGAAGTAAATAAAATAAAGCTCAGGGGCGCCAGTGACCAAATTACCCTTAAAACACCCCTATAGAATTTAAGTAAAGGGCCACACAATACTTACTATAAAACTACTGCATAAAATAAAGACCCAAGTATCTACGAATTATAAGTCTTGTAAAAGCTCTGCCTCTGGAAATTAGGGTCAAATAAAAGCTTTAAAATTTATTTTCAAATGACAGGTAAATTTAATTCAAATTTAGGTTGTTAATTATATAACTTTAATTGGGGGAAGAACCGTAAAGTTATGAAAACATCAACAGTACAAAAAAACGCGCTATTATACCACGGTATCACTTAATAAAGCTTAAAAAAAAATACAACGATAAACCCACCTTATTGTGATCACAATTTGGTTTACACTTCTGCCGATATAAATTGCTAATTTTGTAGCTATTAATCCACAAAGGAACGCAAAAATTACTAAAGCGTTAAATTACCACAAAACAGCGATTTTAGTCTGTACTAGTTGCACATGATCTTGGCAGAAAATGACCGATGCTCGGTGGTTTACCGTGAGCGAAAAACCCAAAAAAAAAACGAAAAACGCGTATAAAAGAGTTTTTACAAAGAATGCCAGACTAGGATTCTTTTCAAATGAATATTATTTATACAGGATGGCTGTGAATTAAACAGTAATATACAGTACGATAATTTTTGTTTGATTAAATAGTTAAGAAACTTTGTTTTTAAAGAATTAGACTAATATATAATATGTTTAAGCAAAAATCAACCGTTACAAGTACCATAATTTACAGGGCGTTCCATTTAAAAAAAATCATATTTTATAGTAACTTTTTTGTGACACACCCAGTATACATAAAAATATTTTTAGTTCGTAGGTTTTTGTTAACACTACAGCTTTGCTGTAGAACTTTTTGCTCTACCTCGTATAGTTAAGGCGATATATTAGCCGTACACCTTGTTGGCACATCCTGTAGAAAAAAATAAACCGCGGATCAAAACCAGATGATGCTCGTTCAAAAGAAATCCCTACTCCGAGACTAAGACAAGTGAGAGTCAGAGACATATGATTACCCTAAATATTACAATTTAAACAAATGTACACCTATTTATAGATTTGAGAAATGCCACTCAGAACCTCACAAAAAAAATATTTAGATTAAAAAAAATACAAGATTTTCAGATAACCAATCCTTACTAGTCCTTATAAGGGTTTGCAAATCATCATTGGGGCACAATGAACCCTACTCTACATCCTTTCAAAACCCGTCATACCATACGTCAACCTCCAGTTTTGTAAGTACAATTTATATGTTGAAACTAATAATCAAACCTTAGAACACTGAATACTATATATTTCTCTTAATCACTGAAGAGTTTCTTTAATTTCCTATATAATAATATATACTTTGGGATAAAGCAACAAACTTTTCAGAATACAAAATATTCTTAAAAAAGCTAATGAAAAAAAAAGGAACTTGGCAACGTAGAATAACTGATATGTTTACAAAGCAGGTATCCATTGTTGGCACATTTTTGCGGCGTTTACTGGTTTGAATAAGCAAAAAATTTGCCAGATTATAATAATATACTTAATTCTATTTATATTTTCCTAAAAAATTACACAAATTGTTACTCATCTTTTATAATATTATAATCTATAAGGATGACAGCTAACTCTGTGCAAGAAAGATTTGCATTTCTTTTCTTCCAATATAATTCGTGCTCGCGGAAGAAGAATGTTACAACTCACAAGGTATTTTTTACAAAGAGCGCGGCGCCGCTAAAGAAGATTGCTGAATTTTAGTTTACCAAGAGCTCTGAGTAGAAAATCGTCGCATGCACGCAGGATATGTGACACACTTACCTTACCATTTTTCAGCCAAAAAAAAGCTTATAATTTTATTATTAATAAAAAAAGGCACTGAATTTACTCAAAATAACCTTTTTATATTAATAATATGCGAAAGGTAAACGACACTATTCAAACGTAAGCAACGAGCGAACTTGCCAAAAATCTTTATCGGTCTTAATAATCTTTACAATCTCTGTCTCCAAGCGAAGTTTACAGCGTTGCTGTTCTGTGTGAAAATTTGACGATTTAAAGAAGCGAAATTGAATTGTCGAAACAGTGGGCTGCCAAGGCAGTTATGCATATAGGTCTCCTAATTGACCCGTCAGCGTATTGGCATTCTATACCATTATTCAGATCGGCACTATATTGAATCGTGGTAGACTATGGCCATATGCATTATCTAATTTCATAGGCCATCCTATACTACAATTTAGAGCTTCGCTATTACTTTAGCGCACTGAAATACTGAAATGCAGTACGCATGGATGTCAATTGCTGCGCCTCACGTAGCGGATTTATACCGCGACTCAGATTCGGTGATGCATGTGGGATAAAAGTTGGGTTATATTATTTGTTATTGTTTTGTTTTTTACGTGATCAAACAAGGTTTATCGGGAGTTTATCTTTCGTTTTTTTTAAATTTAGAATGGATTATAAAAATATATTAGTGGAAATGTGTAGTGAGGACGATTCTATAATCGAATATCTTGAACTCACAAATGATGGTTTTAAAGCTAAAATTCGATTTAAAAAACCAGTATGTTGAAGACAATAGTATTTGTTGTGGCAAATGGTTAGCTATATTTAGTAATAAAACAAGTACTAACTGGATTGTGCGTTATACATACCCATCAGCAAAGCGATACGTATATCGAAAAATGTTTAAATGCCAGCACAGCGGTTTTAATAAAGCTAAAACCAGAAAAAGGGAAGACACTAGAGTTAGAGACAAGAAATGTAATGCCACCGTTGATTTTTTAATAAAAATTATCAACAAAAACACTATAAAAAACGATCGGTATGTGACACGAGGCTATAATGGATGTGTTACGGTAAGTGTTATGTTAATTTACTTTACCTATGTACATTCACACTAAATTACCCTTAGTATTAGCCAATGCACAATAAAATCCCACGGAACGGAAAGTAAAAGATTTATATGAAAAGTGGAGGTAAGTTATTTTTTGTATATCTACATCGCCTCGCCTTGAAAATATCTTTAAATTTTACCGATTTTACGTAGAACTTTCTCCTTGTTTTAGAAATTTAAATTTTGGAGGCCGAGATGAATCTTTAGTGGTGAGGTCCTAAAAGAAAAGGCTGAATTTTACCATAAAAAAAGGACAGAACATAATAGCGGTTAAGGAGAATCCTTTGATTGTAATTATACTCACACCAATCATGATGCGTACTTACAAGGAAGATTTTTCTAAAGAAATTGTGTTTGTGGACTCTATATAGTGCGCTTCCAAAATTGGAGCCTTGTCATGAGCTTGTGTATTACATACAGCTCAGACGGAAGCAAATTATACATTAGCCTTTAACTTGCTTAAAGAAAGGTAATGAAGGTTTTGGTAATTCTGGCTGTCCTAGTATATTCATGACCGATGAAGTTCAGCAGAAAAAAATGCGCTGACATCTGTGTTTTCATCGGAAAATGTAAAGCCAAAGCTCCTTCTTTGTATCTTTCATGTTTGCCAAGCTTTTTGGCGTTGGTTGTGGGATAGCCACAATGAAATACTCAAAGAAAATAGGAAGACTGTAATGATTTTATTTCGTGCCATAATGTATGCATCAACTTTAGAAGAAGCAGAAGAATCTTTAAACGATCTGATGAAAAATGATATTGTTTTAAAGTACCCACATTTCAAAAATCACATTAGTGCTCTTTGGCAATGAAGAGAAGAGTGGTGTTTATGTTTTCGGGCATCATTAATCACTAGGGGAAATAATACAAATAACTTTGTAGAAGCGTCAATTCGTATATTTAAAGATATCGTTTTGCAAAGATGCAAGACATTTAACATATATGTGCATTAATTGACTTTGTTATTAACGTCTTTGAATCTTATCATAAGAGACGTTTGCTGTTATTTGCTAGTAGTCGATCATCGAAAAATTAAATTCTGTATAGTAAATTTTGCGATAAAACTGAAACAGGCGGCGAAAATAGGCGGCAAATTTTGTAAGCATTTTTGTGCTGTGCAACAAAAATGCAAAATTTGGACTTTTTCTTTTAAATGCTCCTTTACTTACTGCAACTGACAAAAAAATGTTAGCAAAGCTAGCTCTTGGACACAGTGTTTCAAACGGTTTTTTTTTGAAAATATGGATTTAGGTGATCATTCTGAAAGCCATTTAAGTAATGTACCATGTCACAGTGCAACGCAGCAGAGCATTGCAGCAACTGAAAAAATATATGAATCTAATGTTCTTGACAAAGAATCAAATGATTCAAAAGCTGGCAAAAAACACTCTTCAGCTCTTAATAATTTAAAAGATAATTTCGACAGGCTGCTAAAAATGGTATCTGAAAATGAGTCTGTGGAGTTAACAAACTGCATTATCAAAGGAAATGCTCAGTTAAATAAAATTACCACACCGACAAAACTGGCGACATTTTTCTGCAATTTAAGAAAGGGACATTCTTTAAAATATATAGGCGTGCAACCTACTTCCATTAGTAAAAGAAGAATAAGACAGGGATTCGTAACAAGGAACTAAAAAAGACCATTAAAAGGAAACATAAATTAGAAGAAAATATTTTTAAGAATCAACCAAATGCAAAATGTCACGAAAGAAAATAAAATGTACATTTTTTTTTTTGTCATTATTTTTATAAATTTTCTTTAAAAAACTGAGTTACAGCAGTATATGTTAATATTTCTATTAAAATGCCTTACATTTTAATTTTCCTTTGTAGCTAGTTTTGATAGCTGTTAATTTTTTTGCTCTGTTGTTATTCTTTTTTAAGGCAGAAAACACTATTGATATCTAAAAATACCATTTTAAGGTAAATACATAGATAACATAGTTTAGGTTTTCTTATAAGTACGAAAATGTATATTTTATTAAAAGTTTCAGAATTGAAAATTTTTGCATTTTAAATTGTTTTATTTACATTTGATCGAATAATTTTTTTTTCAGATTTCTCCGAAGAATAATGAATGAAAAAAAGTTACATTTTAGTTACCTAATAGTTTCATAAATTAATATTTATGTTATTTTACTTAATGTCATTTGTAAATATGAATAAACATATTTACAAATAAATTTAATTAACATTTTTTAACAGAAGAAGAATAATTTTAATTCATGTTTTATGTAATAATTTTAAAATAAATAATACCGTTTTCTTACTTTATTCAAGATGGCAATATTATGGGTAATAAAACATGACCCCTAAAACTATTTAGGAAAACAGAGCGTATTCTGTATCGTCATAGGAAAGAAATAAATATCTTTTTATGCCATATAAATTTGTATTGCATAGAAAGAAATTTCCTTCCTAGGAGAATACAGAACACGCGCTCTGTTCTTGTTTTTCTGAGACGTAGTATAAATTGAACTACAAAACTGCTTTTAAAATGAAACCTATTATATACTGCATTTCAGAATACTAAATATTACCTACGCTCTGAATCGAAGTATACAATGGGCTTTAAAATTGTGGTATATCACGTAGACATAGTCTACCACGATTCAAAGTAAGGCCGATCTGAATAATAGTATAGAATGCCAATACGCGACCCGTCATGCCCCACCGGGGGTTACCAGAGCCCAACGGCCTTAGAGCAACCGATAAGGCTCTCTGGTCTGAAGGACTGAAAGTCACTCGGTACACTGAAAGTGTTACCCAAGTATTTGAACCTGGTGCGCGTGAGTGCTGGGCACTCCCCGACTACATGGTCAACGGTTTCATCCACCTCAGCATCATCGGCGGATCCCAGTCTGGCAAGAGAGTCCGCTTCCTCATTACCTGCATGGCCTGTGTGGCCAGGTATCCAGACGAGCTAGACCCTGCAGCCAACCTGCACCAGTTTTTTCACCAGTTTTGGAGCTTACCTTTGCGGCCGTGATAGCCTTAATGGCAGCTCTGCTGTCCGAGCATATTAATACGACTGTATTCTTGTGTTTGCTTACCCTAAAACTTCTTAGGTCAAAGCATCTTTTATTAATTTACTTACAATAAAAATGCTTAAAAAACAGAAAAGTTGACAGTTACAGTGCATCAGTGACATCTAAAGACGCCCTATGATTGGAGTCATGATGTGACTAAGTAGCCAACGAATCAACCATATGGTAAAATAAATTAATATTTAGCTTGAAAATCAGTTCTTTTCTTGGGATCTGTTGAATTTTGAAGTGACAATTTCCTTAGCAGTTTCCCACCCTTTCTTTCTTGGTTTTTACCACATTTAAAGATCTAAATGCTATGATTCATTGGCTAGGTTACAATAAGCCCAGAAAATTCTTATCTTATATTGTATACCGAGTTTTTTATTAGACACTTTTTTTTTAAATAAAAAAAACTTGTGAATTAACAAAATCGACTTAAATAGCATTATTTTGATTTTTTAAGACTCTCGCTTAAATGCAAAATCATTAATCTCATAAGAGTGAGACGCAATCGATTTTTTCGAAATTTTAACGTTATGTTGAGCAACGATTTATTGTACAACGCAATTACCAAGCAATCGCAAGCAATTTTTAAAAATTGATAGATCTTTGATTTAATGTAGGTAAAAATCAAACAATTGATCATAAAAAATTATTTATTTGTTTGCCTTCACTAAGCAGATATAAAGGACTTCAAAGCAGTCTTAGTAGCGTTTTTGAAATTTCAATATGTACAAACTCATCGAGAAATTATCCTTGAAGTTAGTTGTTCACATTCAACGCTTAATATTACAGAAATAATATTATTTTTACTTACGAGGAAAGCCAATTACCTTACACCACAATATTTTGCGATTTATAAATTTAAAGCACATATTTTGGTTAATGTTTGTAACGTATGTTAAATTCCATGAATCATATTTTAGGAAACTTATAAAGTACGAATATCATAAAATAAAAATACAAGTTTCGCCATAACATAGCCGTACTAGATAAACCTTACTTCAAATACATACAGATATTGCCCCAGCCCTTTTATACATAAATCCATCACGGAATAAAACAGCTATGTTATACACCGAATTTAAGTTACATTTTTTAAGCATCCCAAGCGTATAAAAATAATATTAAAACTAACAACTACAACATTTAGTTCAAAAATTAGCTATGGCCTAAGCTCTATACATCATGGTTACAACTAGAAAAATCATATGACTTTAGCTGTAAAAAGAATATAAAATTGTAAATTAAGTATTAAAAATACTGCTGACAAAATTAAACGGAGAAAATGTAAAACTATAAAATTAAAAAGGTTAACACAGCCTTGATTAAAGAGATACAGTGACCATTCCTTAAAGTTTAAAGGGTACTGAACATAAAAAATAAAAAAAAACTATAATTTATTAGAACTCATCTAAAGATAGGAGGTTTTATATTATGTCTGGTTGGTCACTTAAGTTGATGAGATTGTGATATATTTTATTACAAAAAAAACTCTAACAGGTATTACAATTCCTTAAAACGATAATAATTATAATACACATCAATGCCGAAGTGATTTAATTTGTATAATAATTAGTCCCACTCAATTTCAATATTTTACGTAGCTTAGTTTCTCTTAATATAAAATATCGATTATGCCTACTTATTACTGGAAAAAGAATTTTACAAGAATTAAGCTAATAAATGCTTCTTGGTACTTTAAACTTAACAGATATATACACAGACGTATTTACTTAGCTACATACACATTAAGTATTTCGAAAAAACGAGAAGATTTCATAAGGTAACTTGTAAAATTAATCCAATCAATCTTTATAACTACTAATTTTATAACGTTTTTAGCGTTTCTATAATATTTTTTTTGAGTGACTTAATAAGTAATCAACTTGAAAGACGTCTAAATCTAACTTTTATTTTTTTAAAAGTTTAACGTAATCATTTTATTAGTCTATAATTATAGAAGCCAATATCTGCCTATATCTGGAAAACTAGGAATTTTTGGAACTCAACTAAATCAAAGGATTCAAGATTTTAAAATATTTTTAAAACAAGTTTAATTTAAATTTATAAATTACATTTGTTAACTTTGATTTATTAACAAGCGATATAGGCGCTGGATTGTGCTTAACAAAGGTGATTGAATAACCCTTCCATGAAAACTCCTACCCTTTTGGTTGAATATCATTGGAGTCATCAGTGCGTAAGACACAAGATCTGTACACCAATATTTGGATTATAACAAGTTATCCAAACAAAAAAGAGAAAATATATTGGTATTAATAATGGAAGATTATTCCTTTTGTTTTCATTCTCCCTTCAAGATTTCGGGTTACCAGTTAAGTACTTACTAGGACTTTTGGTCATAATAAATGATGAAGTTGGAAATAATCTTCATATTTTTTATTTCCATTATAAATAAACTTATCCAAAACACCATAAATAACATGCTTTTTTTCCATGCAAGGAATAGGTTATGAAAGAAATAAAGAAGGAATATGCATTTTAAATAGTTGAATTTTGCCAAACAAACATTTCAAAACACTTACAAAATGCTTTTTTTGCAGATTTATTACTAGATTTAATAAGTTAAATTCAGACCTCTTGAAAGTTGATTTGTAGGTAAGTAAGATTTATATAGAGGATTTTCCAGACCTATTTAGATAATTAACTCCTGATTACAAAAAGGTAAAAAAAACTATGAGACAAAAATTTTTGCTTGGAAATACTTATTTTAGTTTTTTATTTGAGTACATATGTTTTCTGAAAGATAGATTTCTTAAAGTCTATTTGAAAAAAATGCTATAGTTGAAGTCTTTTCATCTTTATGTTATAACATGAAGATGCAAAAATTTTCTTATTTTATAAAATGTAAAAAAATTTTATAAAATAAGAACGTGTTAAAGATAGAGAAAAAGGAACTTATAACATTTTGAACGTCATTTACCAATGTAAAATTTAAGTAGCGGCTCTCTTAGCAGTCGTGTAAAAATATATCTGTCAAAACGACACTATCAGTCTCCGTGCTCGGTGAACCTCGGCGCGGCGACGTTCGACAGTACGCTATTGTTTTACCTAGAGTAAAGTAATCGTATCGGTTGCACCTGAAAACAACGGCGAGTGCCGTTCGAGATCTTAAGATCGACTGAGTTTGTGTGAATTTGTGTTAGTGAATGAGCTTCACAATGGTAAGTAATTTAAATTTCCTTTAGATGATTCTATGTTCTATGACCTGTTACTCAGTCATATATATGAGATATTCCATTGATACTAACGTATATTTAAATTATCCGTACGGTGCAACCCTACGATTATAATTATAACACAGGTTTTGTGTCTGCATTTAGTCGCCGTCTTACCGACCTAAATAGACCTAAACTGTCGCCTCAGAAGTGTCAGCTGACGTCTCATAGATCTGAGCCGACAGGTGATATACATGAGCCGACGCTTCAAGACGTTGAGCCGACGCCTGGAACATATGAGCCGGCGTCTCATAAATATGAGCCGACGGGTCAAAAACTTGAGCCGCCGTCTAGTATTGTAGGCCGACGTCTCACAAATTTGAGCCGATTTAGACGCAAAATGGTCCAAAGTTAAATTTTGGCTGAAAATATCTAAGCACTTGCTTATATTATGAGAGTTAGCTTTGCCTTTTGTTTTAGGTAAGCCCACTCTTGGGTTTGGTGTCCCTGGAATCCTTAATGGATAGAAAGGCTGATTCTCCGGCTGATGACACTATCTTATCAAGAATCAAAAGCTTGGTGACTACCCATCTGCCTACCAGTTGCCTTAACTGGAGAGTCCATGTCCTTTCCAAGGAAGAAATTCTAGGAGAGGAGCCGGATCCTCAGATCCTCAACAAAATTCGATTTGCTCTTTCCACCGTTGAATTGGCCCGTGCTTTTGCCCCAGACTGCACGTCTCTCTCCGAAAGAGCCTATAGGGACATTAAGATGAGAATGTTAAATTGGCCACTATGTGTGGGACTAATTAAAGGCCCCTCTTCTTTGGTGATTCGTATAAGGGGTACCTCTACAAGCATTGACTTAATGATGGCGTCAATAGCTAAGCTTAAACCTGTTCTCTTGAGTAGGGAGGAGGCTTCTAAAGAGCTGGCCGGTAACCTTACAGAGAAGCTCTCAGTCTCTAGCCAAACATCTTCTGGCACCAAAAGGTCTAGCAGACTGGACCGGTTAGAAGAGAGCCATTTAGAATTGAAAGGAATGTTGGAATCCTTTATGAAAAGGTTTGATCGCCCAGATACTTCCGAACCTGAATACTCTTCTGGTGATGAACAGGCTTTTAATGTTGAGGATATAAATACTAATATGTCGTCTCCGGAACCTTCTGAAGTTCCTTGGGCTCCCCCTGAATGCCCGATGGATGAGGAATTTGATTGCCCTGTTACACGTGAGCAAGAGCCAGCAGTTCCTGCACCTAAATCGCATATTGCTGATCAGGGTATCAGCTGTCAAAGAAAGAGAGTTGTCTTTTAAACAAATTCGATACGCTGATGTTCAGAAGAAGCTACAAGCTGCTCCTGTCTTTAATACACTTAAAATAAATCCAGCATTTTCTAAGCTTCCGTTTTAAAAATAATGAATGGGTATTCAATCCCCTTTCTCAAAAGACCTCCTCTAATTCCGTTTTCAGAAGAGGTGTTGGGAAGATTCAATACTCAGGGGATGGATCAAGAAATTGCATCTCTTCTAATGCAAGGCATTCTGGAAATATCATCAGAAAGCACGGAGTTCCTTTCTACAATGTTCCTGGTGCCGAAATCAAACGGATCTACTCGTCCGATAAAAAACCTTCGCGGTCTAAACAGCTATTTGTGTCC
This sequence comes from Anthonomus grandis grandis, assembly GCF_022605725.1. Lineage (NCBI taxonomy): Eukaryota > Metazoa > Arthropoda > Insecta > Coleoptera > Curculionidae > Anthonomus > Anthonomus grandis. The sequence goes on from NC_065559.1 coordinate 13,453,592, forward strand.
AAAAAAATTCAGGCTTCTAAACCACCTCAAAGTGCGAGAATTTCTTCAGAAAGGAGATTTCTTAGTAAAGATAAACATCTCCCAAGCTTACTTTCACATACCAATAATCCGTCGACATCGAAGGTTCCTCTCAATAGTTCACCTGAACCAGGTTTATCAGTTTCCATGCCTCCCATTCGGCCTTTCAACTGTTCCGATAACTTTTGCCAGAGTTTCAAACTGGATAGCGTCAATCCTAAGAGAAATGAATATGCGAGTGATTGTCTATCTGGACGATTTCTTAATAGCAGAACAATACTTCTTAGAGCTTTTGGAGGACGCGCAGAAAGCAGTAGAATTTCTGGAAAGTTTGGGTTAGATGGTAAACAAGGAGAAATCTCTGTTAAAACCTACTCAAAGTCTAGAATATCTAGGAATTATGTGGGACACCGCAAACTATGTATCTTTCCTAGAAAGGTAAGAAAGAAAATCTGAGAAAGGTACTTTCAATAAGAAAAGACTTAAATCTCATCCTGACAGGCAGAGATCTGGAATTAAGACGCAGCAAAAAGATTACTGGAAAAGCTAAATTTCGCCTCCTTCACGATTCCTCTGGGAAGATTGCATTCAAGGTCCCTTCAGAGAGCGGCAAACATTCTGCCAGAAAGTCAAAAACGAAAGAGCTTTCCAATCCCTTCAAAAGCCTTGGAAGACTGCATGTGGTGGCTAGAGAATCTACAAAAAACCAGTCCTCTTCTCACTTTCCGAGAAACTGTGAATATCACCGCAGATGCCTCCTATATCGGCTGGGGTGCTCATATAAATGGTCGGCTGATCAGCGGCACTTGGGACATAAATCAAAGATTCTGGCATATAAACAAAAAAGAACTATATGCAGTCCTGAGAACATTTCAATTAGAACTTCACATTTTAAAAAACAAAAGGGTATTGGTTCAGTCCGACAACAAGACGGTTGTTGCTTACATAAGGAACCAGGGCTTTTCCGAGTGAAAAATCTTGCACCGGAAACAATTAAAGTTCATAAGTCAGCAATTGCCACTTTGGCGAATCCTCTCTTGAGGGAAAAAATTACAAGTAACCCTTTAGTGAAACAAATGGTAAAAGCAATCGAGTTATCGAGACCACCCCCCTCAAAGAAATCCATTTGGGATGTTTCTTTGCTACTAGACTACTTGGATAAAAAGAACAAACATACGGGATGATAGCATCTTCCAAGTCTCGCGCCATTTGGCCCTATTGTTACTGTTAGCTTCTGGTAGACGTATTCACGATTTAACTCTATTAAACATCGACCAGGAGAGCGTGATTTTGGAAGAAACAGCAGTCACCTTTTGGCCTCTATTTGGTTTCAAAACAGATAGAAGTTCTTTAAGGCAGTCAGGATGAAAAATTTCCAGCATTCCTGAAGTGACATTCGATCTTGTACATTGGACAAAGATTCTCATAAACCTCTCTGCTAACAGAAGAGCAGCCGTGAAAGATCTGAACTACCTTCTTATTACTTTACGCGGGCGAGTTGGCCCTGCTTCTCGGGCTGTTATTGCTGGTTGGATTAAGTCGGCTCTTCTTGAAAGCAATATTAAGTTTTCACCAGGATCTATAAGATCGGCAGTTGCATCTTCAAGAAGAGACTGCAATGTACCAATGGATTCCATCTTAAGAAACGGAAATTGGAGTAATAGGCAAAATGTGTTTAAATTTTACTTTAAGGAGGTACAGAAAGTACCCACAAAAGACTGTGAAAATGTTCTAGTGAAAAATAGTTTTACTGCTGTGTGAAACAGTTTTCGTGAACTTTATGTGTGCCTTGTTAGAGTTTAGACATTTATTTGTTATTTACATTTTACATACATATATGATTTTGTTTGTCGTCATGATGCTATGTAAACAAAATATTCATATGTATTTGTATTAAATGTATCTTTGAGTTGATGCAGGTCTATTATTCCTTTACACTGTAAAAAAATGTTGCTATATATCCATGTAGGAGTGGCCTCTTCTAGGGAAAGTGCGTGTACAGAGTCTAATCTTCTAGCAACATAAAGGACATAATCTAAGTACTAAAAACACCGGTAATTCTGTCCACAGCATGAGTCACAGAAGATTTGCAGATTTTCAATATCGCTATTCAGTTGAAGAAAAGTAAAATACTACAGTAAAGACGTAACCTCGTTATATCAAAGAATTTTTCAGGTATGAATGCATTATCTTTAATGTTTAAGTCATCAGACAGATACTGCCTTCTCATCTGATTTCTAATGTAATGGCAACTTCGGTAATGGCCCAGATAATTAGTATAATTACCGGTGATTAATTTTGTAAATTAATATTACTTAAACATTCTTTTCATGGTTTTGGCACAAAAAAATAAGTCGTGATTATCAACTGCACTTTATCTTTACTGCGGCAATTTAATACACATGTAGACTAATGATAGAATCAGACTGAAACAATCGCTTACAAAAGTTCTTGTCGTAACTTCAATTGCTAGACTTTGCCTCTTTCTTCGCAGTTCGCGCTGTCCTTTTCTATTTCTTTTCTATACGAGGTATTTTAATACACGATTTTAACTGCGCTAACACTACATTCTTTCCTGTTGCGACTGCTAACTGTATTCTGCTGAAATTTACTTACACGTTTTCATATTTAATTAATTTTTGAGAAAATTTTTTTAAGCGTTTGGTTAAAATATTTTACCAAAAATTAATTTCCGGGAAAAATCTCTATTATAGAAATAGAAAATAAGTAATTTTATTCTTAAACCGTGGAATGCACCTGTTTGAAAACATTTAATCAGTATGTTTTCAAACGAAATGAAATAACTTATTTTGTGAAATTCTGCCACTATTGTTGAAATTATCATTGTGATAGTTCCAAGGTAGCAATATTGTTAGACACGTTTAATTCAAGTTCCGTCGTCATATAGGTAATCTCCATTTATTTAAAGTTATCATAAGTTGAATATCGAAGGCGAGAAAGCACATCTCTGTCTGATCCCACGTTATATCTGTGTTATACTGTGGTTATATTTTCACCTGTTCCGGTCGATCTCCTTCAACTGTTAAGCATGCTGTCTATTTCTAGTTTGAAATTCTGATATCTTTATGATCCAAGTCTCCTTCTTCCAGGATATTGATCATTTTATGATGTTGAACGGGATCAAATGCTTATGATTGACGTCTCTTCATCTTTGCTTCTGAATGCACTTATAAAACCAAATTGGATTTCAGATATCTGTAGTCGCATTTGTCGTTAATTCTTCTGTAGATGATTTTATGAAACAATTTCAGAATATGACTCAGATCAGATTGATGGCCCGATATTTTTCACATTTCTTTTCTCCAGGTTTTTTCGGCAGTGCTATAAATTTTGATTGCAGCCATTTTTAAGGGATTCTGTTGAAAATGTCGTGGATTAGTATAAATGGGCCTGTAGCTTATTCGACAGTGAGTACGTAACCTCTGGTCTTTGATCCTGAAAAAGCTTTTCCAAGTATACCTTCCACCTGTTTTTTAGATCATGTTTGTCAATGATAATTTTTTTATTTGTACGTAAATTTTTTCTATAAAATTTACAGGGAAGCCAATAATTGACCCCCTTAAAATGTAAATGGGTTTTCCTATGTTCCGCTCAGCGACGCACCACCCGATATATGATCTTTAGAACTTGTCGATTTTTAATGTTTCTAGTTACCTCTTTTAAATGTTTGTGTAAATTAAAGCTGTCGTGTCTGGCTTGTAGTATTTCTATTTATGCGCATCTCTCTGCTGCTTCTTTTTCTTTGGCTTCTCCAATCTTTTCCTTAATCTGTGTCTGGATCTTTTTGTACGCTTCTTCATTGAGGAATCATTTTCTTCTTAACTTTCTTCAGTTTCACTCTTAGAGGTATATGATCTCATTCAATGTTCGTTATAGGATAAGTGACAACTGAATTAAAGCAATTTCTTAACCTCTTGTTAATTAACAATTAATCAATTTACATTAAAAAAGATAACCTGTATCTTTATGTGACACCTGTATGTAATGATCGCCTTTATTAAGGGATTTTAGGACTTTTTGCAAACCGTTTATATAGGAAATGATAAGGGTAGAATATAACCATAAAGGGTTTTTGAAAATTTTATAAATATAAAAAAGAAATTTTCTTGAAAAATTAATCAAAACATGATCCACGAAACATACAACTATTAATATTCTGCTTATATGATATTTAATGTCTAAATAGGTCTGGAACATCTTATACAATGTGAAGTCTACCCTTTCTGGTTTTCTTACAACCAATCTTTAAATAAGGGTTTAACATTAGAGCTACGTATATTATTTTTTTTGAATACATCATACCCTGGAAACGTGCAGAAGCTCATTAAAAGTACTTGTTGCATTTGGCATTTTGTTTGCCATTAATCTGCACAGGCAGCTATTACAAAATGCTAGACAATGAATTTAAACGCAATCATAATAAGATCATCGTATACAGCCTAATATTAAAGAAGTAATTTTTTAAAACTTCTATAAACTATCAAGAATTTTTAGGTAATATTGCGTTGTTATTTATATACTTGCTAAAGATATGGAATTAATAGCAGGTAAATAAGTTTAAAAAAATACTTCTTTAATCCTAAACTTTGTTAATGTACATCTATCCTAGTAAAGTGCATTGCTATATTTTTATAGACTCCTAATTAAGATCAGTAATGGCTACTACAGGTGCTTGTATGACGGATCGGACTTCCCATACTAAAGAAGATTTATTTTTCTCTGGGCTGACACCCGTATTCCCTTCAATGGCTTTAAAAGAAAAAATGTATTAGCGATAAAAACAATTTAGATATTTTTTTAGGTGACAATATTAAAAAAGAATTTGGAGGATGTAAGTGGTAAGGGAAAAATTAATTACATGGTTGGAATAGAGGTTCTTTCTTGATAAAAAATTTGAATAGAGTTATTATAAAAAAAACTTACGTTACGTTTGTATGTTTTTTTGCACCGAATTGCCAACGAATTATTAAAAATGCATATTTACATGTGTCAGTTATTTATTCCAAAGCCTGAATATACATTTTTACACCAATTCTAAGGACAATTTAAAAACTTAAAATATACAACGTTTTTCCCCCGAAGGGTAAAAAACGAATTATTTTAGGTCTTGCCTAGGCTTGACCCTAATGAGATTACCCTACTTCTTCTGATCGAGCACAAGTGTCATTTACCTCCCCTTTTTACCTATCCTACCCCTCTGCGGCATCCCCACCCCCTGCTAGTCCGCTCACCGGATCAACTGACTGAGTTCGCGTCTCTCTGATTAGTACCTTCTCATGTAAAGATTAAGTCGTCAAGAACTTAACGGGGGTCAAGCCTAGGCAAGACCTAAAATAATTCGTTTTTTACCCTTCGGGGGAAAAACGTTGTATATTTTAGGGTCTGTGCCGTCGGCTTGACCCTAATGAGAAGTGTTTGGCTTCTGACGACTATTGTATATATAGCGTACTGTGAAATTTGGGGGAAGGAATGATGCAACTCTCCTTTTTACCATTAAACAGAAATTTATTTCTATTAGAAATAAAAAAGTCAAGAACGCGAACAAAAGAAAAAATATAACACAAAGTTATACAAAATACAACTAGTTACATAAACAGGTAACGGCAGTAATGGCACAAAGGCTAAATAAACAAAGTAAAACTAGCTACATAAACAGGTAAACGTAGTTATAATGGCACAAAGGTATCACTTATTATTTCAGTCTTTTTGAAAGAACCATTCCTATGCACCTCCTTAAAATAATGCTTAAAAACATTTTGACCTCCTGTCCAATTGCCACATTTAAGAATCAGGTCCAAAGGCATACCGTTGTCTCGCCTTGCAGAAGCTACAGCAGATCTAAAGCTTCCTGGAGATGAATTTATCCCTCCCGCTTTAAAAGCTGTCCTAATCCAGCCACCTATTACCGATCTGGAAGCCGGTCCCACACGACCCCTTGTTGTTATAAACAGACTAGTAAGATCTGTTCTAGCCCTTCTTCGCTCTGCTCCCAGAGATAATAACCTTTCCGTCCAGGAAATTGGGTCAAACTCTAAATCCTTATTTCTTAAAAGCTTCCAACCAGACTGTCGATGATTAGCTCTGTCCGTCTTGGAACCGAACCTTGGCCAGAAACATATAGCTTCATTTTCAATCGACATATGTTCCTGATCGATAGAAAGTAACGTAAGGTCATGGATACGCCGACCCGATGCCAGGAGTAAAATAAGAGCCAGCCTGCGAGAAACTTGAAAAAGGCTCAAACTATTAGTGTTCTCCTGTCTCATCCAGGAAATTAAGGAATCAACGTTCCAGATAGACTTCTTCGATAGAAGTGGTCTTGAGAGCTCTATTGCTTTGACCATATGTTTAACAATAGGACTAGAAGAAAGTGAAATGGAGGCGTAAGGGTTTCCTAGCGTAGCTATAACCGACTTATGCACCTTAATTGTGGCAGATGAGAGCTTTTTAACCCTATGAAGAAACGACAGGTATCTAGCTAACTCCCCAGGATTAGGATTTGAAGGCGTTATAGCGTTTTCATCGCACCATAAAATTTATTGTTTCCAAGGGGAAGCGTAAGTTTTTAAAGTCGATCTTCTCCATGAACCCTCCAGAAGTCTTCTATCATCTTGATCCCAGTTCTTGGTTATATCGAACCACCCCGTACCTTCCAGGCCTCCAAAGAAATTTTTTGTGACTGAGGTAACGGTCGGCCCGTCTGAGCATCCAACAGTTGATGCTGCTGGTTTCGGATTTGATAAGGAGGCGCCACCGCGCGGGCTCGAAGGTCTGATCTCCAAAATACTTTCTCCCATCTCGGCACTATCATTATGTAAAATCCCTTCGCTGTGTTCAAATGATGGAGGACTCGTGGGACCAACGACGGCGGTGGAAATATCCATCCTAGGTGATATGCCCACTCCCTGCTGAAAGCATCGATGAAGACTGCCTGTCGATCTCTGACATCCCTCGAGACATATCGCTTTACCACCCTTGAGCTTCTCGAGGCAAAAAAGTCTATCTGAGGTTTGCCCAATCTTTTGAATATTTTTAGAACGGCACTGTGATACAGATGCCAGTCCGCTAACCTCATATTTCTCGAGAGAGCGTCGGCCACATCGTTCAAGGGACCTGGGAGATAATAGGTCGTGATCACTATTCGTTGCTCGTGGGCAAACTCTAGAAGTTTCCTGGTGGCGTTCAACATCGATACGGATTTCGTCCCCCCCTCGTTGCGAATGTAAGCAACTACAGATCGATTGTCTGACTGAATTAGGAGCGACTTTCCCAACAGACTGTGCGAGGAAGCTTTGATCGCAAGAAACACAGCGTGAAGCTCTTTCAGATTTATATGCCATTCTTTCTGACGGCTGTTCCAGCGACCCCATAAAAATTTATCTCCTACTTGAGCGCCCCAAGCCATGTCGGAAGCGTCCGATGTCATAAAAATTTCGGGATTTCTTGGGAACATCGGAATGGATTGATGAAGATTCTGCAGCCACCATTGAATTTCCATTAACGCTGTAGCAGGGATGGCAAACTGTTTTGTTTGATTTTGATAAGGAAGTAGACGGACCGCCCTCTGCATTCCTCTCGAGTTCAGCCTCCCTAGGTGGATAGCATTTCTGGCAAAATTTACTTTTCCCAAGGTCCTCTTTGCAATTTTCCAATCCCACTTTTTTGATGCTAAAATGTTTCTGAGATCCTGCTTCAACGATTGTATCTTTCGTTCCGGCAATGAGACACTTCCGTTTTTCGTGTCCCAGATCAAACCCAGAAATTCGCATACTGTGACGACCTCCAGAACCGATTTTTCGAAATTTATCACCCAACCTAAGTTTTGCATGAATAAAATTGCCTTGTCGACATGGGTTCGTAAAACGTCCCGGTTCTGATGAGCAATTAAAAAGTCGTCCAAGTAGACAATTATTCTTAACCCCTGCTCCCGAAGCTGACTTGCTAACCAGTTCGATATTCGTGCAAATGTTAGCGGGGCTGTCGACAGACCAAAGGGGAGACAGGCCATTTGAAGAACTTTTTGGCCGTACACCAATGACAGAAATCTCCTGTGAGACGGCTTCACCGGTACATGGAAGTAGGCCTGGCTTAGGTCCAACTTTGCCAGATAATCGTTTTTTTGAATAAACTGAGGAACTTTTTGATGGCTTATTAGTCGAAATTTCTTTGGCGATAAGTAGTCGTTTAACCGCTTGAGATTGAGAACTGGACGAACACCACCGCTGCTTTTTAGGACGGGAAACATCTTGGAAAGAAAGCCGGACTTGTTCATTGATGGTTCCAGAACCTTTTGATGTAACATGTCCTTGATTTCTTGCTCCAGACCCGCGAAGGCAAAGTCGCTGATAACCTGATCGGAAAACCTGATCAAAGGAGGCCTTCTTATAAACGGTATTGAATGACCGGAAATTATTTGAAGAATATTTTCCGGGGCGCCCTGCGCTACCCACCTTGGAAAGAAATCCTTCAGCTGACCCCCATAAAAAGTCTCCTTTAAATAGTCATTTCTTCCTCTGTCGCTTTTTGTCGGGGTTCTTTCCTCTTGAACCATCTCTGTCGGAGGTAAAACCCCGTTTACGTGATGAGCCGTCGCGGTCGGAGAAACCTCGAAATGTCCCTCTTGCAGGTTGAAACCTGCCACTATTATATTGACCTTGACTTCCCGTTGCCGTGGAGTGGGACTGTATTCTCGAGTTTCTGACAGGAAAGGATGCATGCCTCACTTGTTGTGCTGGACGATTTACAGTCCGAAATACATTCTCATGCCGTTTTATTAGTTCCGACAGAGAATTCTCCTCAAAAAGATGGGTTGAAGATGGTGGGATCTCCACCAATAAAGAAGAAGCAGTTTCACTGCGAGGCTTAAAGGCTCTTCTTCGCAGTTCAATCAACTCAGCACGTCTGCCACAGGCATATTGCAGAAGGTCATCCGATAAAGACCTAAACTGAGACTCCATAAATTCTTGCTGAACATCCCGGGCTATGGAAGGATGTTTTGCTACTAGCTTTTTAAGCGTTTCTGAAAACGCCTCTCTTTGAAGAAGGAGGCCATGAGTTATAGCAGCCAAAGTGGTATCCGCCCTAACCAAATGGTCCTGGCCATACGCCATATGTTTAATCTGAGAATTAACCTTAAGCGCACTGAAAACAGGAAAAGCTTGGAGCTTTCTCTGAACCTCAGAGTATCTTATCCGATTAAAAGACTGTAATCCTAGGCGCTGGCATTGAATGCCCTGAGCTTCAATTTCTGGCTTTGGAGGCGGTATCGAGGGCTCCTGCTCCACTGTGCTTGGAGCAAAACTCCAGTCTTCCCCTACAACTGACTGTAAAAGGGGTGCTTTTCATAACGATGTATCCAACTTGGAGATAACTGATGAAGGCAAATCATCATCTTCCTCCTCCTCCTCCCCCTCATCTGAAGGAAAAACCTGGCCTTGAATAGATAAAGGGGGATCTGAAAACTCCCGTCTTTCCAAAAGAGTTTCAAGCATATTGCGAATATCACCAGTGCTTCTTTCCAGTGCGTCCAACCTCGACTCCCGTCCTCTTTTTTGAGAACTAAAGGACTGGGTATCACTCTCAGCATCAGACAAATTGGGTTTCATTTGGAGACAAGCCTCGCGCCGAGAAAGCATTAGTGGTCTAATACCAGCTATAGCTGCTAAAACTAATTCGGCATGAGCCGCAGAGCCACGAACTCTAGCTGCAATCGCAGCGGGACTAACAATAAGGCCAATGCAGAAAGGCCAGTCCAGCATCCTTAGTTTTATCTCGCGATACCTTTTTTCTGAGAGGGTTACGGCTGTAGAGTCAAAAGCTTCTGCCAGTCCAATGGTTGGCAAAGCGAACCTTATCTTATTTAAAACTTGGGGATCCGTCTTGCCAGGCAAAATATCTTTCCTAGATAGCTTAGCAGCCTTCCATTTCTTCCATCCCTCGGGCAAATGTGTAGAAGCAAGATCCTTTATTCTCTGCAGGATCATATCTTCCTCCGGATCCTCGTCTTCCAACATAAACAAATCTGACATATATTGAAGCGAGGTTTGCGAAACCATCTGCAATAGAATAAGAATTATTTCAAAAAAAAAAATAATTCATCCAACTTTAGGAGCCGACGGTCCCCATTTGCGGAGCCGACAGCCCAAATCTCGGAGCCTTACGGCCCGATTCGGCGAGCCGACGGAAGAAAATCGCGAGTCGTCGTCACAAGAACCGGAGCCGTCGTCCCAAAAAACCGGAGCCGTCGTCCCAAAAACCGGAGCCGTCGTCCCAAAAGCTGGAGCCGACGACTCCTCTTGGCTTGACCAAAAAAGGGTTGATACCACAAGTTTTGGTGGAAAGAAAAATATATCACTAAACTAAAAGGAAAAAATTAATCAACCTACCTTGGTTATAAAAAAAAAGGACACTACGATTTAAATTAAATCTCGAACGGCTACGCCGTTAAACACTTTGTGACACGTTTGTACTCAACCAAAATCAATAGCGTACTAATCAGGGAGACGCGAACTCAGTCAGTTGATCCGGTGAGCGGACTAGCAGGGGGTGGGGATGCCGCAGAGGGGTAGTATAGGTAAAAAGGGGAGGTAAATGACACTTGTGCTCGATCAGAAGAAGTAGGGTAATCTCATTAGGGTCAAGCCGACGGCACAGACCCTAAAATGAGTATATCTGAGGAACCAAAAACATTAAAAACGAAGAAACCAAATTTTAAAATAGGGAGAGGCTAATCGAACAGCTAACTCATTTTCACTTATCCCTTCACTCCCAGCTACCTTAACTTTATAATTTTAAATGGAAACCGCCTGCTTGTGACTACTTATTTAAAAGCTCTTAAAAAATGCTTTTCAATGCTACCTGCGATGTAGTATTTTTAAAGTTTATTAAAAACACATTACTTAGTTAAATTAAAATTGCAGTTTTTTATTATCAAGTTAAGACATGTTCAAAATTGATTTTACGGTTTTCAAGATAAAGTGAAATGTATTTTTAGACTCCTGATCTACATTTACAAATGTAGATGTTCTCTGGAAATATGTAGGCAATCCGTCATCAATTCTTCTATTGAGTCAGGTTGCTCTTAAAAAGGAGATATATTAGGGAGCCACAAAAATAAAAATCAAGGGGGGATAGATCGGATAATAAGCTCCTTTTTTACAATCTATTGATTAGGATTATAGGTATATTCTAACCTCTGCTTAATTGAAACTACATAATGAAAGGTATCCTATTGAAAATGTAATAAAGTTTGTTCTAAAGATAAATTACCCTGTGCTCTCTAATTTTATAATTCTTAAACTATTAGAGGTTCGGTAGATTTTTTTTAGAATATCAAAATATATTTAAATTTCCTTCTATAAGTAACAGAATGTGAATTGCACCTCCGATTATACCAACCAAGAATAACTGAGGGTCTTGCGTATGTCCTGTAATTACTCGTGAGTTCTGGTAATTCCAGTACCGACAGTTTTGTTTATTTACATGGATACCCATTTAAATATAAAGTGGGCTCATTATGAAATCAAATGTTTTTGATGAGCTAAGGTTCTGCAGTGATTTTTTCTGTCGGAGTCATCGTCACCAAGTTCTTGAAAATTCTGTATTTTATAAAGATAAAATTTCTGAAAATCAAAAACTTTGCCCGCTTTTTGAAAATTTTCAAATATATACTCACTAGTAGGCGAATGAACACGTGAAATACATTTCTCTTCAGATGTGTCTGGTTAAATACTTTAGCTGTTTTTAATCAACATACGTTTGCTTTTCGTTTAAAATGCAATTTATTCTGAAAATACGAGGGTGAATCAAAGATAAACGCTAATTTTTCTATTTCGTTTAGCACGTAATTCTAAGCTAGACGATGCGATGCGCGATTGATTGATGGTTTATAATAGTGCAGTAAAAACGCGGTCGAAAGACGCTTATTTATCGATTTTTTTTTTGAAGGTATAACCAGATCAAATCTATACTATCTTATTAGGCATGTTTATTGGCATCTGAAATCGAGTTTTACGACATCGCTAGGGTGACCCAATTTTTTTCATATTCAAAAAACCTCAAAAATCGCGGTAATTTTGAAACTCAACTTTTTAACACATAACTCGCTCTCTCAAAAACCGCTTTACCTACTAAAATGATTTTTTTTTAAATTTTGAAACGCATCTCTTTGCGCACATATTGCAATAGAAAAAACTGAAGTAGTATTTTTTTTGTTTATCAAAAAATTTAAAAAATGTGCTGGTCACTGTTTATTGAGAGACTTTTTTCAGCAATCGAAAAACTTTTTTATTTGAAGGAATTTTACCATACAGCAAAGGAAATATAGCAGACACATTAAAAAATTAAAAAAAAAACTGCAACCATTTATCTCTAATAGATCTTGAGTTATCGATTTTTCAATTCGGGGTTCCAATCGCAGGAACACTTTCGAGGTTGTCCCGCGGCAACTTTCTACTAACCGCGCGCACTGCAAGTACACTTTACTAGGTATTTATTATATTAAATTTTTTAATTATATAAGTATACAAATAAACCGGCGCGGCATCCCGGCAATCCTGCGCACTCCGTTTCGTTGAGATTAGTGGCGAGTCGAAAAAATATAAATGTGCTTTTTTAGTTTTTCAAAGCCTAGCCCTTTCATGTTTAGTTAGTTGTTAAACAAGGTGAAAGATGTAGACGTGGCGACTCGAACGTTAGTCAGTTTTTGGTTTCTGGCTCCAGAAAGGTACCCAAGCTAGACGAGTTTTTAAAGTCTTCATCAAATAAAGCATCATTGCTTATTTTTTTGACAAACTGTTTGGTGCAAAATGGACCACCATTGCTTAAAGATGACGAAGAATTGGTTGTAGCAGGAGGTTTTCAAAATCCAAAAGACCTTTTTCTTATTACTAAAAATAGATATCCCGAAAATTTACCATATTGAACATCGCCCACGAATAAGCGGACACCCGTATAATTCTACATGTACTAGCTGATCAACAAATGTATGAATCAATCCTTGTCAAATCAGTTGACACGGATGTGTTCCTGCTCCTCCTACACTACTACAGTACAAATGTACATCTTAAAACTACTCAGCTATTTATTCAGCTGGGACATAGTAAGAATAAGCGATATATAGCAATCCACAACATCGTCGAAAAATTGGGCCCCCAGATTTCCAAAAATCTTTTAATAATGCATTGCCTTACCGGATGTGACACCACCAGTGCATTCTATAAAATTGGGAAAAAAACAGCTTTTGAAACATTAAATAAAAATATAAATGTGTTATCAGAGCTGCATAAAATTCCTTATATTCCTGAGAAGGAAGCAATCGCATATAGTACAAAATATATTCTCCTTTTATACAAAAATAAAAAGGCCAATATCAAAAACCTGAATGATTTGAGACTGTTCATGGCAACTACCACTAACAAAACAGCTGCGGAGCTTTCTCCAACTGATGAGGCATTTAAGCAGCATTTCAAAAGGTAGGTAAAAATGTATTAATTACAACATCCTAGCTATTTCATAAAATCGTATATTTCAGGTGCATTTACCAAATGAAAATTTGGCACACTAGCCATTTGGCCGAGCCCGCTTCTGAAGATCCTGGCGATTATGGTTGGAACAATGTGGACAACAATCGGACTCCTATATTAACCACGAAAGAACCTGTACCGGAAAATCTTCGAAGTGCTCTATCAATTTGCTGTTCCGACAGAGGCTGCACCACCCGATGTGTTTGTGTAACACATGACTTGAAATGTTGATGCCAATGCAAATGCAAATCGTGCAGCAATAAAATGAAATATCTGATTCGGAATCGGAAATGTACTAAATTTTGGAAAGTAAAAAACTAATGTAACGAGTGCCTTTTATTTATGGAGAAAAGTTTTACATGCAGCAAGTGCATGGGAGCAAACCGTTCATAAGAACTACCCTCATTTCGATTTATCCTCAGAACGCCACTCCGATTATTTTTTTTTTCATTTTCTTAGAATTTGTTTCCCTTGTCAACCCTATTTTCTGCCTTTTATTTAATCCAAATCCTAATTAAAATCGTATTACATCGAAATCACTAACCGGCACGTCAGACAGAAACGTACTACAGTAAACTGAATAGACTGTTACAGTAGTAAAAAGTGCAGTTAAATTAAGTACAATACAATAAAGTACAGTTAGTAAAAAGAAGAAATTGTCTGTGACTACAACCCGCGGTGAGTGGAATAAATCCCTTTTCAGTTGGCGCGCGATCACTTGCGATTTGAGCTCCGAATTGAAAAATCGATAACTCAAAATCTATTAGAGATAAATGGTTGCAGTTTCTTTTAAAAACTTTTTTAATGTATCTGCTACATTTTCTTCGTAGACTATATGGTAAAATTCCTTTAAATAAAAAAGTTTTTCGATTGCTGAAAAAGGTATCTCCATAAACGGTGACCAGCACATTTTTTAAATTTTTTGAATAACAAAAAAAAACACTACCTCAATTCTTTCTATTGAAATATGTGCGCAAATAAATGCGTTTAAAAATTTAAAAAAAATCATTTTAGTAGACAGAGCGGTTTTTGAGATAGAGCGAGTTATGTGTCAAAAAGTTGAGTTTCTAAATTATCGCGATTCTTGAAGTTTTTTCAACATATAAAAAATCGGGACACCGTAGCGATGTCGTAGAACTCGGTTTCAGATGCCCAGTAATATTTCCAATAATTTAGTATAGGACTTATGTGGTTATACCTCGAAAAAAAAAACGCGAGAATTCGAGCCGGTATTTACTCCGCTATAAGGAGTGGAGAAGAAGTTCTTCTTTGAAGCCACGCTCAGCTCTGTTGTCAGTTTATTATTATATACTTGGCATTATTCGCTGACGAAACCAGTATATTCGCTAGTTGTAAACAACTGGATCAGATAACAGCCTACATACAAAACCACATAGAGAAACATAAAAGATAAAATAGATTTTAAAAAAACGAGGCTATTTTAATAACTAAAAAAAACCAGGACATTCTAAACTTTGTGGCACTTGGCACGGAGATTTCCTAGAAGAGCGAGGTGCGGTACCTTCGGGTTTATTTTGACACCAGAAACTCATTCAATTATCATGTAAAAACGCCAATTAATCAGTGTAACGGATTTAAACAGAGCCTATACCCCCTTCTAAACCACAAGAGCAAAATGTCTCTCGGCAATAAACTCTTATATAAACAGGTGAGTAGACCCAAGCTTAGAAATATTCCAAAATAAAACACTAAAAATTATCACCAATGCACCACGATACATGCGGAATATGGACATCCGCACTGACTGCAAAATGGAGACGATCGAGAATTTTATGATATATTATGACGGGAAACATATGAGAATCCAAGAGCGAATCAGAGCATTAGAACACGCAGAAATTTAAAAATAAATTTCGAACTCTAGCGACTTAAATTAAATTTCGATCGAAATCGAGAAATTCGATTAAAATGACATGAAAAAAATAAATATCCCGCCCCGGCTTGCACCTGGGCTTGCAGCCAATCCCAGCCTATCACCTATGCTATAAATATAACCCACAGGCCAGATTCAACAGAGTCAGTCATTTCCAAACCCCATAAAGACCATCTCCAGAACTGGCGACCTATAGGTCTATTACCCTAGGCAAAATCCACGAAAAAATCATCCTTACACGCATAGAAGCCTTTTCAAACTCCCAATGCAGCTTTGTAAGGGACCCACCAGCTGTGCAGGGCCCCGCAGAGCCTCATTGACTCGCTCAATAAATCCCAACCCACCCTCATGCTAGCGCTGGACGTCGAAAAGGTATTTGATCGTGTATGGCATGAGGGTCTAATCCATAAAATGATTTCGTTTAATTTTCCCCATAATTTAACCAAAATTCTTCCCCCAGATTCTGATCCAAAATTCTCCAGTCCCGCTCAATCCCCAATTAAACTATTTAGACTTTCACGTACACAAATAATAAATCCTTTAAAACCCATATTTTCTTTAGCCACTTTTAAACAAAAAAAGTCCCTTTTCCCTAAAAAATTATTTACCCAAATAATCAGACCCAAGCTCCTGTATGCCGGCTCTTTGTATATTGCCTGCCCCAAAATTCTTCCCCAAAATTCTTCCCCCAGATTCTGATCCAAAATTCTCCAGTCCCGCTCAATCCCCAATTAAACTATTTAGACTTTCACGTACACAAATAATAAATCCTTTAAAACCCATATTTTCTTTAGCCACTTTTAAACAAAAAAAGTCCCTTTTCCCTAAAAAATTATTTACCCAAATAATCAGACCCAAGCTCCTGTATGCCGGCTCTTTGTATATTGCCTGCCCCAAAATTCTTCCCCAAAATTCTTCCCCCAGATTCTGATCCAAAATTCTCCAGTCCCGCTCAATCCCCAATTAAACTATTTAGACTTTCACGTACACAAATAATAAATCCTTTAAAACCCATATTTTCTTTAGCCACTTTTAAACAAAAAAAGTCCCTTTTCCCTAAAAAATTATTTACCCAAATAATCAGACCCAAGCTCCTGTATGCCGGCTCTTTGTATATTGCCTGCCCCAAAACGCACCTGCAAAAACTTAAAGCATTTCAAAATAAAATACTTGGAAGAATCACTTATGCCCCTGATGGTTTATCAGGACTATCGACTTACAGATAGAACTGAAACTAGAACCTGTAAAAAGAACATCATAAAATTACATACTATATTTAAAAACAAACATAACTCTACCCCGACCCCATGATAACAGACTTTTGACCAAGTTCCAGAGCATCTTTTAAAAACCTATTTCTTTAATGCCCTGCGCGAGAAACTTCCAATTTTTAACAAAAAGGAAACACCAAATTTTAAATTTACTAAAATACTCACTATTTCAGCCCAATAAGATCCGAACCGTAACACCAACTCTGAAATACTTGGATGAGACCAAATAAAAAAAGATGTTTGTGTGAAGTTATCCATAAAATGCCAGCCATAAAGTTAACGCTCCGCGTGACCGGCCTACTATTTGCGTCAAGCCGGATATTTTTAAAAATCTAAGGAAATGAACATCATCTTTAAAAAATTACGTAATAGTACTAATTTTTATCTTTTTTATGCATTAAAACATAAATTTAATCTTAAAAAAACAAGCGTACATGAGGACAAATAATATTTTTTAAAGTTTAATATTAGTTATTTCATTATAATAATTTCTGATATTTTATGGTGGATGAGTTCTTATATTATAATATTATGACATTTCTTCTTTCTATACTTTTAAATATATATAAATTTAAAATCTCATAAATAAAAATAAAATTTGAATGGAATCCAGATTTTTTTCGAGATTTTGTATTACTTGGTGCCCTCCTATTTTTATGCAAATCAGAGTTCAGATGTTTTGTTATAATAGAGCTTTTTGAGACACTTTTAAGTATACACTATCCCAAGTTAAAATAGTTGCCACCCCTTCATAACCTCTAGAAAAAATTAAATTTGGACAAAATCCCGATTTTTTCAAGAATTTTCGTTATTTAGTGCCCTCTTACTTTTATGCAAATCGGAGTGCATGAGTTTTGTTTTAATAGTGATATTAAGGATACTTTTAGGTATACACTGACATAAGTTTAGATAGTTGCCACCCCTTCATAACTTCTAGAAAAAATTAAATTTGGACAAAATCCCGATTTTTTCAAGAAAAGATCCCTATTAAAGCAAAACTTATGCACTCCGATTTGCATAAAAGTAAGAGGGCACTAAATATTTAATATTCTTGAAAAAATCGGGATTTTGTCCAAATTAAATTTTTTATAGAAGTTATGAAGGGGTGGCAACTATTTTAACTTATGTTAGTGTATACTTAAGAGTGTCTCAAAAACCTCTATTATAACAAAACTCCTAAACTTTGATTTGCATAAAAATATGAGGGCACCAAGTAATACAAAATCACGAAAAAAAAACTGGATTCCATTCAAATTTTATTTTTATTTATGAGATAGAATTTAAATTTATATATATTTAAAAGTATCGAAAGAAAAAATATCTTAATATTAAAATATAAGAACTCATCCACCATAAAATATCAGAAATTATTAAAATGAAATAACTAATATTAAACATTAAAAAATATGATTTGTCCTTATGTACGCTTGTTTTTTAAAAATTTATTTTTTTTAATTTTTTTTTAATTTATTTTTTAATGCATAAAAAAGATAAAAATTAGTACTATTACGTAATTTTTTACAGATGATGTTCACTTCGTGAGATTTTTAAAAATATCAGGCCTGACGCAAATAGTAGGCCGGTCCCGCGGAGTGGTAACTTTATGGCTGGCATTTTATGGATAACTTCACACAAAGAAAAAAGATAGGCACCTAAATTACGGGAAAGATTACAGTTCCGAAGATCGGCAATAGCCTAGAAGCTAGCCTGGAAAAAATTATTGCCACAAAAAGAAGTTCTCAGTGTAGCCATGATCGAGCAAGAGGTTCGCCTGTTGCACAACGCATGATCATAAAGTTCTTAACCAATGAAAATACTAAACCGCAGACATTTTTACTCGTTTGGGGTGGATACACAGCCCCAGACTGGAGTGCCATACATGGGCTAGAGAATTTAAGGATGGGCGACAATGTGTCGAAAATGAAAGTCACGATCGACGCCATCACAAGGTCAAATGTCACAAATTACAATCTGTGCTTTCGAGAGCTTCTTGAAGGTGATGGACTTCTAAATCGGTTTCAATAAGAAAATGAGAATTTTTTGTCACATGTAATCAGACATGGATCCACCATTATACTCCTGAGTTAAAAATATCAAGTAAAAACTGGTGAAAGAAAGAAACAAGGTTACCCAGTTCAAAAACAGCCCAAAAACTTGTTTTTCAACCGTAAAAGTTCTTGCAACGGTTTTTTTCAACTCGAAAAGTTTTGCTTATTAATATTCTTCTCAATAAACGAACAGTGAATGCGGCTTAATATTGCCACAGTCCACAAAAATCGCCTATCGAACCAAAAAGGCGGGGTATACCCATTAGAGAGGTTATCCTTCTTCACGACAACGCTGACCTCAGACCGCAGTTTTGACAAGGACTAGATTGGAAGAAATGGGTTGGGAACCGCCAAACACCCTCCCTACAGTCTAACTAGAATAAGCCTAGAAAGATGCAATTTTAATTCAATTAAATATTATTTTATTTAATAAATAAAAAACTACATCGAACGTAGCTTTGTAGATTATAGAGTTATGAGTAAAGGGGTAGGTGAAAACAAGTTCTCTATATAAAATTATTTTGTTGCCCCCTCCTTATTATAGAAATTGTTGTTAGCTATTATTTGGCTCCTCAGATATAGCCGTTTATTAATACACCATGAAAGTAGGCCAAAAAAGAAAAAAATAGTTGCTGAAATCACTCACATGAGAGACTATGATCAAGGTGTTTAAATCCTGACAAAGACATATAGAAAATTTAAAAGAAATTTGTTATGATTTTTTCTTACTTTTAATAATATATTTTGTTTCATATTGAACTTTATTAAAAATATTTTTTAAATTTTAAATGTTTGTAAAGAGAAGAGTTTCAGGTTTATAATAAAGGTTTAAATAATTCATATAGTATCCAATCTGATAGATAAAAAAATCAATGGTTATTTAGCACTTGTATTTTATATCGGAATTTTTACGGCTTACGACAATTATTACTAACAAAATAATTTATTTTACTGACCAGGTTCTAGTTTATTTTTTAAGTTTCAATAATAAAACCAGGGTATACCTACATTATGCCGGTTTTAATTACATAAATAAAAAAATTAAATTATAAAGCAAAAAACAGTATGTCTTGTCGTTATTTTGTTAATATTAGGTTTACGCATTTATTTAATTTTGTGCAACAAAAATGTTGAAAGACTAGTTTTAAAAAATAATTGTTTTGTTTTTTAACTTCATTTTAAATCAAATTTTGTAGGGAGATAACAATCCGTTTGACTTGAATTTTTCACCTAATCTCTGTTTCTGTTAGATTATTTTGTAAAATGGAAACTAATTATGAAGATGTAAAAGAAAAAGTGGTATTAATAACATACCTTTAAGCTGGGTACCTCATCTCAAGACTCAGTGCTCTTGCTCTTTCTTCCCCTAAGTGAGCCTACTATTGATTTTAACGCGGCACCGATACTACTGCCAGGAGTATGCACTCCACTACTACTGCTACCTATACCCTGTGGATGAGCGTCTAAACACTTTTGATATCTTAACTAAAAAAAACCCAATATAATAATTTTTTTTTTAATTTTACCATCTTAAAAACTCACTTTGCAAGCTGCCTCAATTGTCTTACATAATGCTCCGGAAGATGGTTCACAATAAAATATATGAGCCATAAAAGTATCCTGAGCGGTGTGCATTATAAATGCGCAGTTTTTGATGTTTTTCCCTATTCCTAAGAAGGATAAATATCTTACTCGACATTCGGCTAACAAACGATCATCCTGTAATACAAAATATTATTAATTCGAACCGGCCCCAGCCATGATTTATGTACCGAAGGATGGTGGACTGATATCATTGAAGGTGCTATGGAAATGTTTACAGGTTGCCACTTGTCAGGAGTCAATGCAGTGACTAGTTTATCAATGGCATCATTTAAAACTTCCATACCCGTAGGCTGGGCGACCTGTGTGCACCCTAAATATTGAGCACGTAGGACTTTCTTTGGTTCCTCCATAGGGGTAGGAAAAGATTGAGCTAAAATATTATATATTATACAATATTTTTGATTAGGTACAATGAACCATGTACAAACTTACAGGCAAACATTTGACTATTTCTTGCAGGTCGGCGATGCTCAGTTGGTAAATTACAAGGTCTGGTAGCCACGCTCCTACCACTGGAATCCACAATTACCTTTCCTAAGTTTTGCTGCAAGCTTCTTTCGATCATTATTTTTTTACAAATGTCGCGTAGAGTATTAGCGATGGTACGAGCTGGCATGTCGCACCTAAATACATGGCACATATGTTTGCGTGTAGTTCGGTCTCGGGCAACATAAGCGAAATCCCTACAAAATAACTTAACTCAATAAAGTAATAATGTTTTTGGTCAAATGGACTAAATACAGTACGAACATGTTTTTTATTTTAGATTTTAAAAATGCTCAACCAGCGCTGGCTCACGGTAAAGGGAACACTAACTTCTTGATTTTAAACCAAACAAATGGAATTAGGTACATAAGCATGTTAGGTGGACGCGCACTCTGACGTGTCCAGCTTTTCCGTCACTTCTAGTTTAACGGAAAATTGTCTTAATTTTAAATGTGATATTTATCTTTACGTATTTCAATAGACAGACATAATCTAAAAACAAACTTCACTTGTCACATATATACTGTCAAAACGATTTATTACATTTAATTTTGAATTCGAGCTATGAATAGATTTCAAATCTTAAAATTACCTTAAAAAATCATAGAAAAATAACTTATCGTGTTTATTGTCAATCACTTTTTAAACGTAAATTTTGAAAAACTGGTTCTTCTTGGGCTATCTATAGTTGCCGTCAACGATAATCTATTTTCTTTGACCTGACGGGAATGACATGTTTATTGGAACTACAGATTTAAATACTATAAATATTTTTCATTGAACACAACAGTCTCGATTTTAGCTTTATTTTAGCTTTCGCTTAGCAAAATGTTATTGGTTTTCGTTCTACAGGGTGTTAAAACTAATTTTTTACCAAACATTTATTGAAATATTTTGGAATCCACTGGACAGATTGACCTAAAATTTAGCGTACTCTTTTTTATTTGGGATGAAGAACACGAATATGATATCTATTTTGCCATTGCCACTAGATGGCGCCACATACAACAACATTGAGTAATTAAAAAGGTCTTTTAATTACTCAATGTTGTTGTATGGGGTTAAAGGGTCTTTCTAACTTTTTTGACCTCCCTGTACGTACATTTGCGAGTGAAAATAATAAAACAGCATTTAATTCTAGTCAAAAAAGGTATACTTCTTTCTCCAAAAAGTAGACCGTTTTCGAAATAAACGCATTTTTTAATTAGGTTACGTATGAACACTTAATCTAAAATTTAATCAACAACGATAAAATTAGAAAAGGCTGTTGATTATAATAATTGTTCAAAATGTTCACCATCCACTAGGACACATTGTCTAATTCTTTTATTTAAATTTTGCCTAAATCCAAACAATGATTCTTCTTGGGCCCTGATGGTATTGACTCCTTCCACGATCTTTTGCCACAATTCCTGACGGTTATTTATTTTATTTTTATACACAAGTGATTTCAAGTAGCCCCAGAAATAAAAATCTAAGGGATTAAGATCGGGACTACGCGCAGGCCACGGATATTCACTACCTCTACCAATCCATTTATGAGGATAAATTTCGTCCAAGTAATTTCTGACTTGCAGTGAATAATGTGCCGGTGCGCATATTTGTAAACGACGTCCATGATCGCGATTCGGTTCTAGCCCGAACTTCTTTTGTAAACAGCATACGATATCGCAAATCCGTCTAGTAAATAGCATCCGTGATTACAAATTTTAAGGCTCTCGTAAACGGCGGACGATATAGCGAAATTTGTTGATGGGCTGCTCGTAATCAGCATTCAGGATCGCAAAATTTGCAAGTAATGCAGTTATATTCATTATCCTCGCTCCATAAGTACATTAAAGGTGTTGTGTCGTCGTTTTCAATATTGTAATTTTACAAAAAATAATGAATTTGCCCCCAAACTACAAGTATAAATTAATAGATGAAGATGGAAAAAGTATTAGAACACCATTCAGTAAAAAGTAAGAAATTGAAGTAAGTTATTAACAAGTTATAATATTTGAGATACACAAAATAGGGTTATGTTTACAAAAATATTAGGATGAGGAAGTACATATAGGGGTGTCTTACTATGGTCGATAGTAAGACACCCCTTTAGACAAATATTGTAATTAGACAAAAATTATAATTATCTTGACTTAAAACATTTGTTATTTTAGGTTTTGCAATGTATGATGCATGTACAAAAAGTGACGTTTAAACATTCCTGGGGGGGCTAATGGGCGTAATTAGCCCCCCCATGCATGTTTAAACATAGGGCTAATTACGGCCATTAGCCCCCCCGCCATATTTGCGCCCCTGTTAAAAAAGTAAATTTATTTTTTGAAATTCTAGGCAAAGTATAAAGATTCAAAAATTAAATAAATTTTAGAAAAAAACTAGCATTGCACACATTTTGTAAAAAAATCAAATGGTGGTATTATTTGTTAAATCGGAAAGGGTAGTTGCTGTAGAGTAGTAGGAAGTCGTTTTGTGAATAATTTATTCGGGGTTGGTTTTTTCATATCTTAGGTATATTTTTCGAAAACACTGGTTCGAAAACTCTTTTTGTAAGTCGTGTTGTAGAGCAAGGGTTTTCAAAAAAATTGGAAAGGGATGACCCGATTGAACTCCTAGAAGGGGTGAAAAGGGTAGTTTTTGCATCTCGAAAACGGTAATATCTAGAGACATATGGTTTTCAGTTTTAGATAGCTAAGGAAAATCTAAAATAATTTGCCAAAAAAATATCATCCCTTAAGCAGGAGAAATGGGTAGTTTCTGTATTTTTAAGACCCTGTACCAAACGACCATTAAACGTCAATTATAGTAAAGCAATTTTTATTTAAAACTAGCCTTAGGAAATTTCACATGCTAAGGAATTTAGAAAAAAACAAAAAACTTTTTAAAAGCCATTTTTTTTCTTGTATTTAAATAAATATTTTTTTTACAGAAATGGATGTCAGATTATCAAATACTTACCAAAACGGCTTGGAGCATCAAAAAAACCATTCAAAATCCATTGAAGACAGCAAAAAAGAATTTGCTTAAACGGTATTATTATTGCCGCGTTAACACCCGAGAAACCAAACTCTCCAAAACTGATCGAAAGAAGGCTCATGCATCGCGAAACACAAATTGTCCTGCTAAAATTATTGTCTCTGTTAATCGTGTTCCTCCCCAATATTCTCGAGCAAATCAGCCCAACACCATTGCAGAATCCTGGCCATGTTTAATTGTGTTTACAAATTATCACAATCATACAATTGACAGCGCGGCTGCTTTATCAAAGAGACCTATTGCAAATGAAACCATTCAAGAAATTCTTCAGTATTTTGACAGAGGCCACTCGGTGTCGTCGGCTTACCACAGTTTCTGTTTCTTAAAGATGGAAATGTTTGGCAATGATTATCATGAAATGATGCATTATTTTCCAACAAAAAGTGATTTTTCCAATATATGGAAAAAGTATTTCAAAGAATCATTTGGTGCTCGATCTGGAAAAGACATGCTTGATACGTTGAATAAAAATTTATCCTCTACTGAAACTTTGTTTAAAATCCAAGAAGTTTTACAGCCAACCCATGATGCAAAGAGGAGCCAACTTATTAACTCAAACCTCTGAAATATTATTTGTGGATGCCACCGGAAATTGTGATGTGGAAAATCACAAGATATTTTTTTTGTAACGCAGTCTTCGGTAGGAGGTATTCCGGTTGGGTGTGTCATCACGACTGCTGAAAAAACTGAGGTGTTTGATGTAGCAGTAATAGAAATCATGCCAACGGAAATAAGTCCCTCTGTTATTATAACTGACGATGATTTAAAAGAGCGTAAAGTACTTCAGATATATTCGCCAAAGCCAACGTTGCTACTCTGCACATTTCATGTGTTAAAATCGGTTTGGAAATGGATTTGTACAGCTAGCAACAACATTATGCTTGAAGATAGGCAAGATGCATACAGATATTTCAGAAATATTTTAATGTCAAATCAAAGCGAGGATCAAGTTGAATCCAATATCTCAGAATTCTTCGAGAAAACATCCAAGTATCCCAAATATCAAAATTATGTTAAGAAAATACTTGTTATAAAAGCTACTTGGTGTCTTTTCTATAGAAATCAGTTTCTTACGCGAGGCTCTAATACGAATAAAATAGTTGAAGTGATGTTTAAACTATTTAAGGACATTCCTTTAGAAAGAACCAAGGCTTATAATCTTGTTCATTTAGTAGATTTTATTACAAGCAATTTTAACGCCTATTATAAACAAAGATTATTAGATGCAGTGATGAAAAAAGTGGATATTAGAAAATATTTAGCAAATGATATGGATGTAAGCCCCGACAACATAAATGAATTAAATAATTTCCAGTATTCAGTGTTAAGTTCGTCTACCAGTACAGAATATTATGTTGGTATGCAAATTTGTACGTGCTCTTGCCCTGAAGGCCATACAGGGAAAATCTGTAAACACCAATCGGCTGTCATTAAAAAATACCACATTACTTCAGCATGCAATATATTATCGGGTGTTCAAAAAACCATTTTATATAAAATAGCTACTGGAATCAGCCCTCCTGAACAGCTACTATAACCATTGCTACTAAAGGACGGGGAATCCTGCCCTTCAAGAGGAACGAAAGGTAATGATTCTTTATTGAACAGACCCCCAATATCATCTTTGTGTGACCAAAATAGCGATGACGAATTTGAACAAAATGATAATAATCATATTTTAGAGGAAGTAAACGCTAGTTATAATTTTGAATGTAAATGGAAACTATTTGCAAAAAAATTCGTTTCTGATATTGAAAAAAATCTAAAGGATGACCCAGAAAACTTTTAAGAAGGAATAAATGCCTTTATGAACAATTTATAATAAGAATATTAAAAGTTCTTCTTCACTTTTAAGTGGTTTACATACTGCCTTTAAATCTGTTAGCACAAAAACAAAACGACTAATTCACACTTCTCGTAAAGGTATAAAAATATCGGTTCAACCGACTGCTAGTGTGCGTAAAAAAACAAAATTCACAGGAAGGCGTCGATTCCAGTCAGGAAAAAATCAAATAGCACCCTTAAACGATACTTGGCTCCTCATAATTTGCAAGAATGCGTTAAAGACAATAAGCCCTTAGGTGCAAGAAAAATTGAAAAATAAAACAAAATATGTTATTATTTTTATGTTATTTAAGCATGTAGTTCTAGTATTGAAAATTATAAATATTATTTCTGTAAAAAAAGTTTTAGCTCCCAATCATGTGATCAGTTTTACAGTAAACTTTAAAAATATATTTTTCTGTAGTTTTGTGTGTAGTTTTTGCAATTTTTTTAGTTTTGGTTAACGCTAGGATTTCTTTGTTCGTATCACCACAAATTGTTCACGAGGTATTTCTTTAATACCTATAAAATCTAGAGATATAATGACGCAATACGTTAAACGTGTTCCGTCATGCCATAAAAATGTACTTAACGTATTTATTTATATTTTTTCCCTAAATATAAACTATCTAATACCTAGGATACATTTCCTTATTAAATTTACAATAAAAAAGCCAAAAATCTATCGAATTTGTTTACTTATAATACGAATTATAAGTAAACAAATTCGATTTGCAATCACGAATGCTATTTACTAGACAGATTTTGCAATATCGTATGCTGTTTACGGAAGAGGACACACCAGCGTTCGGGCTAGAACCGAATCGCGATCATGGACGTCGTTTACAAATATGCTGGTGCACCATCGTGCATATACCAACAGTCACGTCTTAAATTTAGGGGCACATCTTCTAGAAGAATGGGTAGATCATTCCTCAAGAAATTTAGATAACATTCTTCATTAAGCTTAGCTGGCAATTCAAACGGTCCCACAATACAATCCCCAAAAATACCACACCAAATATTTATTGAAAACTCATGTTGAAAATTGTGTTCTTGGAAAGCATGAGGATTTTCCATCGAATAGATATGATTTTTACGCCAATTAAAAACACCTCTCCTTGTGAACGTGGCTTCATTCGTAAATAAAATTTTATTACAAAAAAATGGATCATTCAATTGGCGCTCTCTTAACAATTGACTGAATTGGAGTCTTGCAGGAAAGTCTTGAGAAAGAAGATTTTGAACTGGAGTGAAATGATACGGATACAGTTTTTCTTGGCGTATAATTTTCGACACCGAAGATTTCCTTACACCAGTAGCTGCCTCAATACGTCTTGTGCTGGTTTCAGGATTTTCGATAACACGAACCAAAATTTCATCTTCCATATCTGCTCCAATTATCCTTGGTCTTCCCGCATTTACGTTTTTTGAACGAAATGAGCCCGTTTCGCCTAATCTATCGTATAACGCTTTAGATGTTTGATGATTTGGCTGCCTTCTATCCGAATACAAATCTAAATAACATACTTCACCTTGACAGGTCGTAGTTATGAAGTGTTCATCCTAGGCAAAGCCTATACTTTGTAAAACTGCTATAATAATTTGTTTGTTATGTTATAAATATTATCCCGGCAAGACTATCCGGTTTACAGGGGCTATTTCTAGGGAGTTGAGTTTGTTCGACGGTCTTGGTTTAAGAGTTCTAAACAACAAGAACAACTCCCTAGATCTGATAGGTTCCAGAAACCCTGTTAAATTTAAAATATGGAACAAAAAAAAAGAACCTATCAGGCCGGCTTCGTGGGTTCTCTGTACGGTCAGTTGCCTCAGTCACACTCACTCACTCAGTAGTAAAACACCTTAATTTAATTTAAATAGGGTGTTTATTAAAGTCTTCATACTCAATAGCTTAATTTATCAGAAACAAGGAGTTAAATCTACATGGTAAGTAAATATAAGTAAATATACAAGATGGTCTTAAAAAGGTAAACAAAAATAAATAAAAGATATATATATATATATACAAGTTTATAACCCAAAGGTAGATACCTGAATTCGTCAGTGATCACTTCGGAAGCATTACATAATAAGGCGTAACATTGAATTGTTTTAATTTAGATAATTATACCATAAATATAGTTACTTAAGTTTTAAATATTAAAATGAGAAAGTGATAATAAATTCATGTTAAATCATACAAAAAAAATCAAAAGAAGAATATGGTTAAGATTAAAAGAATGTGCTTACGGGTCAAGTTCCATGGTGTTCTTCTTTCGGGGGCGAGAGCCCGCGATGGGCAATTTTTCACCACATAGGGCTTACGGCATGATGTGTGTTGACGGGGCTAAGGGCGGCGAAATTATTTTTTAGGCTTCAGGGCGAAATCCTCATCACTGCTGGGTCACGGCTGGCGGTTTACACTGTCATATTTAAGGAGCCCTAAGAGAGATTTCTCAATGGAAACACGGAACACCAAATAAAATGTCACCAACGGTGAAAACTACTTACGAAGTTTCGAGAGGCATCAAACTACTAAAACCCATCCTGCTTCAAAAATATTTCGTTGAAACTGAAGAAACACTAATGCATTTTAGTTTTAGATGTTATTTTAACAAAAAAGGTGCTGGCGGAGAGAGATGATAATAGATTTATTTCAAACCTCTCTCCGTCACAGCGGGCAGCACGGTTCACTCTTGACGGACGCAGGAGCTGGAAAGACCCCCAGATGCATCGCGGAACTGCTTAAGTAGTAGTCCAAAAGACGTCTGGGCGCAAGACCGGAGATTGAGGAACTTCACTCGTTACTTTATGGGTTTAGCCGCTATGGGCCCAACCAAAACCCATACATAGGTCACTAATAAGCAAACCATAGAGTGCCTAGTGGAAAGTACAATTACGGGCCAAATCGTAATAATTCGACACGCGGCGCCACTGGCGTCCGCTTTAGTAAACCGGTTGACCAATTCAATTGCCGTGAAATCTTCTCCATGCACAGCATATTGTAAACAATAACAAAGAATTAAAATGGTGATAATATTGATAGTGGTTTAATGAAAAATATTGGCGAATTCCATTAAGAGTCGAAGGCAATTGTAATTATGGTGGGTGTCTCAGTTTTGAAAGAAAAATTTAGAACAAAGTCATTTTTAAATATTTTAACCAAATGAATAAAAGTTAGGATTCTCCAGATCCCGTCTAAAGCGTAATTAATCCTGCAACATGTTCAAACGCAACCTAATACAAAAATGCGTTTATTTCGAAAACGGTCTATTTTTTGGAGATCAAAGAAGTATATCTTTTTTGACTAGAATTAAATGCTGTTTTATTATTTTCACTCGCGCAAATGTACGTACAGGGAGGTCAAAAAAGTTATGACCATTTTAATCACTCAATGTTGTTGTATGTGGCTCCATCTAGTGATAATGGGAAAATAAATATTATATTCGTGTTCCTGATCCCAAATAATAAGAGTACGCCAAATTTTAGGTTAATCTTTCCAGTGGATTCCAAAATATTTCAATAAATGTTTGGTAAAAAATTAGTTTTAACACCCTGTAGAACGAAAACCAATAACATTTTGCTAAGCGATATTGAGCTCAAACGGTTTATTTTCATGCCAGGTATCCTACATTAACCAATGTCCAATTAATTACGGGACACCCTGTATATATAAGTCGAATCATTCTATCAATTAATTTATTAATCATATATATACAGATCGTGTTATCGTGAGCTACGTATTACCCAAAATAATGGCAACACCGCTTGGTTGCGGCTTGCAGGCGGCGGAATTTTTCGTTTTTATTTTTTGAACCGGGAGTCAGCAGACCTCACTTTGCTGTGTTACTGCACGTTGCATTCATAATTTTTGAGCGTTATTTTCGTGTTTTTTTCACTATGGCTGTTTATACCCCTTCCGAAAGAGTTCAACTAATTAAATGGTTTTATGGAGGCAATTCGGCAGTACAATGTAGAGATTTGTTTTCAGTGACTTTTGAGAATAGACCGATTTCTTGTGCAAAAACGGTTTGAAATGTGGTTACAAATTTTGAGACATGTTTTTGTCTTCAAGATTGTAAAAAATGCCACACAAAATGTCAAGAAACACCTGTTGAAGTGGTCCAGGATATAAAACGGCAGGAAGAAATGGTTTGCAGTACCCTAGAACTTGATTCGACACGGTCCACTAGAAGTGTTGGAGAGGAACTGGGAATAAGCAATAAAACTGTTGCTCCTATCTGGAAAAAATATAGTTACAAATGTTTCAAGTAATCAAAAACTCAGGAAATATTTCCTGAAGACCAGTGGCGAAGAATGGAATTTTGTAAAACCATGATGGAAAAGGCATATGAAAACGAATATTTTTTTTATAACAAAATATTTAAAAATATTTTGTTTTCTGATGAATCTTCTTTTCCATTACATGGCAAACAAAATCCTTCCATTGTTCGTTATTGGTCTCAGGAAAACGAGCACAGAAGTTTTCAGTTTCGTACCCAGTATCCTCAGAAATTCAATGTTTGGGCAGGTATTTTGGGCGACAATGTTCTAGGGCCATTTTTTATTGATGGCACTTTAAACGCCCAAAAGTACCTTGAGTTGCTGCAAAACCAAGTTCTTCCTGCCATTCAAATCCTACCTGATGTAGACAATAAATATCTATAGAGGAAGAGTAGAGATAGACGAAGTTCGTAGAGGCAGCTTTCATTTCACAGAATCAGAGGATCTTCAGCCGGCCAAGCGTCGATATACCCAACATCTGGAAGCCTCTACTCTCAGGACAGTGTAGGATCTAGAGAGAGGGTGTCCTCCCCCCCCAACTATTTTCACGGATGACTTTCCCTTCCACATCGCTGCACACATCTAGTATATAAGCCTATAGAATAGTAGTAACGGTTGGAGATACTTACCAACCGAAACGTCGTGTTACATTAAATAAATAAGACAATGCAAGTTCGACAAGATGTTTTCATCAACATAGATGGTCGCTTAATGTTTGGGCAGAAATATTAGGACATTACGTTATTGGACCGCACTTTTTTAATGGATCTTACAGGTGAAATGTATTCAAGCTTTTTACAAAACGATTTTAATGTCCTTCTACAAACGTTGCCTGACCATGTTCGAGATAGGATTTTGTTTCAGCATGACGGCGCTTCAGCTCATTATAGCCATGCTGTTAGAAATTTTTTAAATGAGCATTTTGATGACCGGTGGATAGGGAGAGGTGGGCCGGTCCCTTGGCCCGCAAGGTCCCTAGATTTGACCAAACTGGATTTTTCTTGTGGGGATATGTAAAGAAAAAAGTCAAATCAAACAACTCCTACCACAAGTGAAAATATGAAAAATAAAATTCGGGAGATTTTCAGTCATGCTAATTATGTTGGAAAAGGTTAATTACTCATTCTGAAAAAGGGTAAACGCTTGCGTACAAAACTTAGGAGGTCATATTGAACACAATTAATAATAATTGTAATTGATCTTTAAAATTTAAAATTAGTGTAACGATGTACATTTATGCCAAAATACGTAAGTACCTACCTAGTATGTAATTTAATTTTGCTGTTTTTTTTTGCAGTTTAGGTGAATAATTGTGTTGGTTAATTTTTCAAGTATGTAATAATAATAATAATAATAATAATAATTGTAGGAAAAGTAATAATTCTAATTCTTCAATAATTTTTTCTAAGCAATCTTGATCAAAACTCAAAGAATACCCGTTTTATGCATAGTATTTTACAGAAAAGTGAAAATATCTCAAAAAGTACTTGGTTTAGCTATAGAACATTTTAAATAAAAAATGAAGGTATTTAAGTGACAAACCTAATTAGATAAAAATATACAGGGTGTTCCATTTGAAAAATTTGAGATATTGCGTATTTAATTAAAAAGTTTTTCTAATATTTAAAAAGTTTGAAAGTTCTTTAAAAACATCCTGTATTAAAAAATTACAAATTACCATAGTCAGCCTAGAGGAGGTACCCTAGACTAACTGTGGTATAATTTTCATAGGCGCAGAATAAATTTTAAGTTAATAATGATTTTTTAAACGAACCCTCTAAAAATTTTAATAAGCGAATCTTGGATTATTCAATTAAATGTAATTGCAAAATTACCAAATTTTCGGTTCAGGTAAAACCAGACACCAGCCACCAGCAAACAATTTGTTATAAGGCTTTGTCAAATCTGACATACAGCCGAATACAAGAAATGTTTTTATTTGAAAACGGAATGGGCTTGGTGGGGAAATAAACTGAAAACATTTCAGATACTGCTCTAAAACTCTTTCCCGCATAATGCCACTTAATTATGGCTATTTTTTCGTCAATTGAATAATTCATACTTGTTTTCAAATATCGACTGTCACTGATTTATTGACACTTTTCCTCACGTCAGTGATAATATTCATTTTATTGAACCCCTTAAAATTTACATGGGTTTTCCTATGTTCTGCTCGGCGACGCACCACCCGGTATATCTCTGGTATCCCACTATGTTTGATAGAAAATGTTGGTATTTCAATTACATTAAAAGACTAATGCGCCTAATTATGCATTATTGCGGTTTTCGATCACAGAAAATAGATCATTGACGGCAACGATACTTTGATTTTTCAATTTTTTTCGATTTTATTAAAATACTCGGATTTTTCTTTTACGTAAGACTTTTGAGACTTGATATAATTACTGGTAATTACATAGGTTTGTAATAACCTTATCAGATATTTTGAGGAATAATTGGAAGATCTTTTAAATTTGGATGTCTTATATTCTTGATAGTTTTTCCACCGTTTATGAATTCTGAATATGAAAATAAATCAAAAAATTCTAAAATTTCTTGAATGTCTGTCTTCTGCTAGAATTATGAGCTCATTTTTCACTGCTCATTGAGATTGTTGACACCATAACATGAATGAAAAAGAAAAACGCAGCTAGTGAGGATGGCGTAATAATTTATTTATTGCAAAAACTGTCTGCTAATGCTCCTCAGCCTTGAGTTGTGGACATTTACCTAAATTAATACTGTTTAAGGAACGTTTAATCTCTAAAATTAGAAGTGTTTCAAGTTTGAATAATTTTCGTAATAAATAACTAAAGGCATTTTATTCAATTAAAGTTTTTTTGGACAATGACACATAATATACTTTAAAGCCTTAAGTGTTTTTGACTTGCATCATAATTCAGATAACTAAAGCAATCATTGAATGTTACTTAAAATATTGCAAGGAAACGCTCTCTCAAATTTTTAAAAGCGCAAATATTAATTTGACTCTAAGAGCCTCAGACTAAATTTCTAGGACTAATAACAGTATATTAAATTTTAAAGAGTCTAAGTCTTCACGAGAAAATTTCATCTAGATGAAATGTTTTCGAGTCAGAATTTCGCTGACTGAACTTACGCATTCCCCAAATTAGTTTCTATTGGTTCCTCAATATTTTGGTAAATCTATGATAAGGTAAAGTATAATTTTTGTGATATTTATTGAAAACTTGGCAGCTAAGATACTTGCAATAGAATTCATGTCATTTTTTTTAAAAAAAATCAGTAAAAATATAAGTTTGTCGTTTATTTTTGTGCCTAAAAACAAAACGTAATATTTTTTGTTTGTTTAATTTTTACCATTTTTTATATCATGAAAACCCGTTATATCTAAATATATAACACCTAAAACTAGAAAAACAATCCCTATTCTAAAAGAATAGTAACAATAGAATATGAATAACCACTTACCTCTCTCTAAGAGAATCAAGCAGCATAAAAATAAATTTTGTAAAGTTAATACTAATATCTAGGACTTTTAAGACTATTTATCTAGCACATTCACTAAGAACTATATTATATTACTTCTAAATAAAATTTTAGAGCCTCTATACTAAAAGATAGCTTGAAAAACATATCAAACTCACCTTCCATTATCTCGACCTACTCCCCATACACGTATGGTATGAATCGGTTGAGTGTTTAAAACTGTGAGATTCTCAGGATCAAATAATTTCAGTGCACCTTCATCCAAATCCATAAACAAGTCTTTACCCTAAATATTGAAAATTTTATTTACATTCAAATGTATCACATTTAAAGCAATTTGCTGAGAAAGATCTTAGTTTATATAGTAAGTTTAAATTGGAAAGAAAATGAAGTATACAAAAATCAGTCAAAAAATATTTAAGTTATTAATAAGCTTATTTCTAATAAAGTATTGAGTTAGTTAGATGTCAATGAAATTAAAAATTAAATATAAATCACGGTTTTTGAGAAAAAAAATTAAAAAAATTAAATATTCCATCTGAGATATGAAGTAAAATGTTACTCCGCGGATTATCGTTCCACTGAAACAAAAGAACGAACATGAGCTTATATGAAAAACGCCGAGTTAGCAAAAAAAAACATCATTTGTTTATTACCCGATTCTTCTCTCTAAAAAAGGTGAATCCATTAAGATTTCCGATGCACTACTAAATACGATCAATTAAAAGAAACACGACTACTAGAAATATTGATTAACTACAATTTATGTCCGATTTATATATTTTAATTGCGCCAATATTCCGAACTAAACTAAAGTGAACTGTCAACCGGCCTCTCAGCGGCGACGCGGCTGCTTATATACTCGGAAAACCCTGGTTGCAGAAGATTCCACGCATCTCCAGAGATGTCGTGCCCGCTTGTGTCTTGTGTTTCAAATATTATTAATATTAAAACTTAAAAATGACTAAAAATATTGCTAATAAATAATCAAGTAACCCACAAAAGGAAACGCTTATTACTGGTACTACGAAGGAATTATGAAGCAACCAAATTTTTTTTTAATTAGGATTCATCTTTGCGCCGTAATTTAAAATATGCATAATAACAAATATGGACGCTAATGTCTTAAAAACTCAATCTGAATCATTTCAGATCGTGTCAAAAAAATAACAGTTCTTTGCACCCTCTGCTTTGCTGTTTTTGTGTGCACTGAATGACCTTGAACTGTCATCAAGGTCGTTCCCGTAATTGTTTACACACGCAAAACTGATTGTAATCGATGAAGATTGCTCAAAAAAAGTTTACTTAGAAGACGTTCACAAATATTTGTTTTGAGAAAAGTGTGCAAAACAATTCGTGAAAGTGCAAATATTTTTAGTTAATGTTTTAAAGTCTGGAGTTAAATCGGTTCGCGGAAACCAACCCAAATATTAATCGAAAATGCTCGGACCGACCAAAAAAAAAAAACTGAAGCTGATGATTCACAGTCGGTTTAAAACAGCATCAAACATTCCTGCCGAAATCAACAAAACCCTGCCTAACCCAATTTCGGTGAATTCTATCAAACGTCATTTGCCAGAAAAGAAATATTTTGGTCGCGTTGCTTTGAAAACACCACCTCTACGACTACGAAACAGGGGAAACAGATTATTAGAAACAGATTAGGGAAGATCTGTGTTATGGACTGTATGGATGAATGAATGTATCTGTGGAACTGTGGATCAAGCAAAGTTCCAGATTTCTGGATTTAGGCGGCGCCAGTATGTTTGTCAATTTAGTTATTGTTTGTAAATAAAAATGAACGTATTGCGCCAACAATTAAACATGGCGGAGGCTTCGTGAAAATCAAAGGAATAACGCAGAAGGAACACTATAACAATATTCTTTAACGATGTGCCATTCCATCTGGCGTTTTTGAAGGGCAAGTGATTTATTTTGTAAGAAAACAATGATCTTAAGTCCATCTCCCATATCTGCATAAACTATATAAATCTTGTTATCGTGAGCTACGTATTACCCAAAATAATGGCAACACCGCTTGGTTACGGCTTGCAGGGGGTGGAATTTTTCGTTTTTATTTTTTGAACCGGGAGTCAGCAGACCTCACTTTGCTGTGTTACTGCACGTTGCATTAATAATTTTTGAGCGTTATTTTCGTGTTTTATTCACTATGGCTGTTTATACCCCTTTCGAAAGAGTTCAACTAATTAAATGGTTTTATGGAGGCAATTCGGCAGTACAATGCAGAGATTTGTTTTCAGTGACATTTGAGAATAGACCGATTTCTTGTCCAAAAACGGTTTTAAATATGGTTACAAATTTTAAGACATCTTTTTGTCTTCAAGATTGTAAAAAATGCCACACAAAATGTCAAGAACCACCTGCTGAAGTGGTCCAGGATATAGAACGGCGGGAAGAAATGGTTTGCAGTACCCTAGAACTTGATTCGACACGGTCCACTAGAAGTGTTGGAGAGGAACTGGGACTGAGCAATAAAACTGTTGGTCGTATCTGGAAAAAATATGGGTACAAATGTTTCAAGTATTCAAAAACTTAGGAAATATTTCCTGAAGACCAGTGGCAAAGAATGGAATTTTGTGAAACCATGATGGAAAAGGCAAATGAAAACGAATATTTTTTAAAAAATATTTTGTTTTCTGATGAATCTTCTTTTCCATTACATGGCAAACACAATCCTTCCATTGTTGGTTATTGGTCTCAGGAAAACGAGCACAGAAGTTTTCAGTTTCGTACCCAGTATCCTCAGAAATTGAATGTTTGGGCAGGTATTTTGGGCGACAATGTTATAGGGCCATTTTTTATTGATGGCACTTTAAACGCCCAAAAGTACCTTGAGTTACTGTAAAACCAAATTCTTCCTGCCATTCAAATCCTATCTGATGTAGACCTGGGATCGGTTTATTTTCAGCAAGATGGCTGTCCTGCTCATAACGCGGCTAGGGTAAAAGATTTTTTATCAAATACTTTTCCTAACCGCCTTATTAGTGGGACTGGCGATATTAAATGGCCTCCTAGATCTCCAGATTTGTCTCCAAATGACTTTTATCTGTGGGGTTACCTTAAGCAGACCATTTACAATCATGAATTTAGTAGGCGAACAAATTTAGAGGAGTTGCGAAATAAAATTGTCGAAGGTGCCAATTCCATTTTACCTGAAACTCTTTTGAAGGTGCGAAATAGCTTTTACGATAGGTTAAGTTTTTGTTTAGCGAAAGAAGGCGGTTTATTTAAGCCTTTTATTTAAAAAATGATATGTTGTTAAGTTTGTTTATTAGTTTAGTGAGTTTTGTTTCTGATTTTTTATTATATTTTTATCAGAGTTGATATTTTATTTTTTATTAGAATAACGCTTTAATTTTCATTATGCAAAACACAGCATATTAAACATTTTAAGATTACAATTCTATGCGGGTTTTACACATTGTCATGCCTGTAAAACCCGCATTAGAATAAATATTTTAAAAATGCCTGGATTTTCGCGTAATATTTTGGGACATTTTGTCGCCGAACGACGTAGTTCCCACGAAAGTCAGATGTTTACTAATTCCGTCCTCGGGCCGGCCGGGGTGGTGCTCTGTCACAGGCCCTCGTACACGCGCGACGTTTCAAAATTTCGCCTCTATGCGGTTTCCTATAAGTAACGAACGAAAACACGATCTGTATATGCCAAGGATGAGAAAGGTGTGCTTAAAATCAAGGATTGATCTCCGCAATCTCCTGACTTCTCTCTATAGAATTATTATGGGAGGAGCTAGATCGGGACTGATCAGTAAAAAACAGTTGCACTCAGTCTGAAAGTTTCAAAAAATATATTCAGGGTGGGCCAATCCAAACGAAACATGGCTGAAATTTCATATAACGCTTGTTAAAAAAAAACACTCGGACCCGATTTTTATTTTAAGCGGGGTGAGCTTCAACCCTAAAATCTTAAATAGGATTGAGGGTCAAGTTGTACCTTATTTTAAAGGTAATTGAGTTCTCCTTTCAATGAATTTTTTAAAACTTTATGCAGCCTTCTCGAAAAAAGATTAAAACCCGTTAATTTTTATGATGATTATATGAGAGTAGTCTATTGTGCTTTATTTTTAACTTTGTCGCTAACCTCACGTAGAGGTAAACTTTATCCCTTACATCAAGATGGGGTTAAACTTCATGTGATATCTCAATTCTCTTTTCCACAAATCCAACATCACCCTATACAAAAATAAATGTTTTCTAGATTTACGGCTTACTTAGTTTATCATTTAAAAGAAAAAGTAATAATTTCTGCTGTATATACCAATTTGCGTTTTTTTTTCTTCCTTAGAAATTCTGAGCATTCACATTTAGCTTATTTATTTCAATTTAGATCTGGAAGTGTGTGCCTAAATTTTATTTAATTTTAAAATTAAATTAAATTTTATCCAACTAATAATAATTTTAAATTTTTATCAACTGCAGAACGAGTATCGCTGATTAGTAATACGAAGTTTTGTATTACGAAAATCGTAGATGCGCAGTAATGTTGCAGCTCAGATATTTATACAAATGAATCCGGATAAACATGTTCACCAGAAATACATAATTGAGGTACTGGCAAAGTTTAAGGAGACAGGGTTTCAGTTGCAAAACCGAAAAACCAATCGCTTCAAATCGACGGATAGTTGGAAACGAACCTATAGAAATTGCTATTTTGGGCCACCAATTTGGTATGTAGGGTACATTAAGCATCATTGTATGGTATATTTCGTACGGGAATTCGCAGAATTTTAACGGTACATAAATTTTATCGCTACAAAATTCATCGAATTGTACAACAATTGAACAAAGATGATTTTGACAGACGTTTGGAATTTTCCGAGATTATGACCGAATAAATCATAAATAATCCAGATTTAGTCTTTGTTTTTCCGATGAGTATTCGTTTTTTCTAAACGGAACTGTTAACCGTCACAATTGTCGATACTGGACTGACGAAAATCCACATCTAGTCCATTAGGTTCACACTCAACATCTTGAGAATTTATGGCGATTGTTTAATTGGTTATTTTTTTTTGTCCAAAGAAATCATAATGGAGAACTGTATCTTTAATTATTGAAAGACGCGAGGGATACTGCAGAAATGGATACTTGATACATGGATACTTGACAGAAACGTTAGAAAATAATAACTGCATTGCCGAAAAATTAAGATTCCTTATTATACTGTTGATGTGCGAGAATATTTAAATCGGACGTATCCTAGTAGATGGATCGGCCGAAAAGCACCAATAGAGCAGCCTGCAAAATCACCTGACTTGACATCCCTAGATTTTTTCTATCGAGTCAGTTAAAAAGCAAAATGTATAAAACTCCAAAGCCAGAGTCAAACAAATCGTAAATAGAGACTGCGACTAATTTTTAGGCATTTCTATTGATTCTGCCTTAAAGTTTAATTTCCATATTGCGACGCTTAGAAAGAGGTTGGCGTCCGCCTATTATGCCATAAGACGCAGTGAACTAAATGGAGATTTGGCAAAAAATGTTTATTTTGCATTAGTTGAGTCACATCTGAGATATGGTATCCAGTTTTGGGGTTTTACAAGTTTGTATCTCTTGCAATCGGTTTTTGTTTTCCAGAAGCGGGCTCTAAGATTTTTATGTGGGGCAGGTTTTGAAGGAAAACAACCACTGTAAGCCACTTTTTATTCGAGAACGAATACTAACATTAACCTGTATTTTTATTTTATTGACTTTGGAGTTGGTTTGTAAGAAGTTTGTAAGGAGTTACTAAGTCTCACACGCCTCTACAATAGAAAAAAATTGTAATGATTAGCGGTTAGTAAGTTAGTTAAGACATTTTTTGAGTAAAGCATATTATGGCTTGGATGAATTTTATGAGGACTAGAGATGACTGTGATGAAATACTTGTTTTGTTGTCTGTGGCGTTTATGTATTGTATTGAGTAATTTATTGCCCACAAATATGTTTTCTTAATTTATCATTATCATAACAAAATTTACATTTTGTGTCTTTTTTTCTCTTTTTTTTTCCGGTCTTATTACAAAGGTAGAAAATATTTCTTTATTTTGTTGTTGGACCCATTGAAAAGAGAATTTGATGACCATTAAATTGAGGTATCACATAAAGTTAAACCTTATTTTAATTTAAGGGATGAAGCTTACCCCTGCATGAGATTATTGACGAAATTATTTTGAAAATAAAGCACAAAAAACTTCTTTGATAAAAAACTTAACGGTTTTAAAGTTTTTTCAAAACGCAATAAATCGTTTGATACAGAGAAATCGTTTTTTATTATTATTTCTTCCCCATTTATCAAAAATGGCTGCATACAAATTAATAATATATGTGTTATTAAAATTATTAAGGACAAAAAAAAACGTGGACATCTAATTATTTAAAACCTACAAAGAACCAATTCTTAAGAGTTACAATCTATACGACTACGAGTATATTAGGTTATATTTACACAGAGTGGTCCAGTTTAAACCTCATTAATTAATACGTGATAGATAATTTAAAAAGAAATAGACATTCATTATAAAATTTTTCTCAGAAATGTTTAATAACAAAGAAACAGGGTGTTAAAGCTAAGAATAATTATTTGTTTATTTATCATAACTTTTAAACTACTAGCTCAATTTTAATTAAATTTCACAATTCACATGCAGGTTATTGTACTAATTTAAAAAAAATTGCCAGTGGCGTAACATACGGAGGAACTCTTTTTTTGCCTCAAATCTGCGCGGTGATAAAATATTTTTTTATAAGTCAATTGTTAGATTTTTTATTTAATTTGAAAAAAACGTTACTCTTGCACAATTATGATTTAAGGCACTGTTTTTAAAATATCCTAATTTAAATGTTCAGAAATACCTGCTAAAATGTTGTAAAAATTTATAAAAAAAGGAAATCGGGCTTGGTTATAGTTGAATATAAGAATATAAGTTGAATATAAAAGATGATCAAAAGTTACCTTAAGTCATTATTTCATTTGACAGGTTTAATTTAAGATTAAAACCTAATTTTCTTTTTTTTTTCAACGTTTTTGCAGCATTTTAACTGACGTTTCTGTACAATTAAACTAAAATATTTTAAAAACAGTGCCTTAAATCAAAATTTTGCACGAGTAACTTTTTTTTTCAAATTAAATGAAAAATCTAACAATTGACTTCTTATAAAAAAATATTTTATCACCTCGCAGATTTCAGGCAAAAACGGACCAGGTTCCTCCGTATGTTACGCCCCTGGCATTTTTTTTTAAGTTGGCTTTATCAGTAATTAAATCAAAGGAGAACAACACAAAGCCTCGGTCTCAAAAATTCTTTAATTTGGTAAAATGGTGACGCGTGTTTCGCTCCTAAGAGCATCATCAGACTTAAAAAATAATGTAGATGTTAGATGTACTTACATCGCCCCACCTTCCCACGACATCCAA
Source organism: Anthonomus grandis grandis (assembly GCF_022605725.1). Lineage (NCBI taxonomy): Eukaryota > Metazoa > Arthropoda > Insecta > Coleoptera > Curculionidae > Anthonomus > Anthonomus grandis. The sequence goes on from NC_065559.1 coordinate 13,494,508, forward strand.
TAAATCATTTTTTCCTAACGATAAATCCACTATACATTTATTTACAGCTTTGCTACTTCTCTCAGGTGTCAGATCTTCTTCCGCTATTTCCACCCACCCTAACGACCGCACGGCAAACCTTATCGGTTTCTCTTTTTTCTCTTGATCAGGCCTCGACGGAAAGCTTCGCCGCCTAAAAAGCGGATAATACTTCTAGAAATATACTTTATATTGGGTAAATATTATGCCCATAAAACTTCCCTAAGGGAACACAAAAATACTGATGTAACATCAGTTTCGGACTTACTTTAAAGCTAATTCTTCTTTTCTTTTCCTATCGTCGTCTTCTAAATTTAAACCTGAACTAGTGTTACTTCTAGTGACAGTCATACTTGATTCAAATGATGATATGAAGTCACTTTCTTTGAAATTTAACTTTGAATCAGATTTTTCGTTTTCTGAATCGAATAAAGGCATCTCGCGTTGGATAGTTCCGCTTTTTATATGCCAATAGTAAGGACCATCAGTGTCTGGAAAGAGTATAAAATAGGTTTATAACCGAAGTAGATATCGATAAAAACGGAAAAGTTTGTTTTAAGAATTATGACATTGACATATTTTAATAATAATAATTTGTAATATTTTAAGTTTATTTTTTTAATGTTAATAAAAATTTAAGAGTTTAAAAATCTTCTACCAACAAAAACAATTATTTTCTAAACTTAACTTATTATACAAATTATTAAAAAAAAATAGTATGATACAAAAAGCCTTCGATTTTGCAAAAGAAATAATAATGTTTATTTTCAAATGCAATACAACATTACTAAATAACTAATCTTATATCGCCATCTGATTTTGAGATCACAAAGAATGATCATAAAATATTTTTTTATATGTAATTAGATGAATGACGCCAGAAAATATTCCAAACACATGATAAAAGTTTCACAAAAAAAAGTGCTGTGTTTTTCAATAAATGGGAAATCTATAATAAATAAAGGCTGTCTATAATCTGTAAATTTTAATTTAACAACTTAGCCTCTGCTTATAATATTCGTAGTCTGAACACAATGAACTTGACGTAAAAAGGGGAAGAAATGTTTAGTTTGCTGTTTGCTCCAGTTTGATGTAAAGTACTATCGTCCAAGATCCAAATTTGTCAATTATCTAGACGAATTTTATGTGATTTTATAACTTAACATAATAGCTATTTATGTAACAAGTGAGTAAAATAATTCTTTTTTATTAATGGGAAAATTACACAATTATACACGTGTAACTAGTGATGTAAAATTCTCGAGCACGTAATTTAAAAGAATGTTCCCTGAGCACGAACGAGCATGAACGAGAATAAACAAGCATAAACGAAAAAAACCTGAGAATTTATGTTTGGGATGTGGTGAAGTATTCAAAAACTTATTTTTCATGATTTTTTCTCGAAATGCTCAAAATTCTCAAAATGCCTAGAAAAATGTTCAATATTCTCCTAATGCTTTGTAAAATACCGACACTGAATTATTGTTCTAACTTTATAAAAACCTTAACATCATAAAATTCATAAATTCGGATAGAATTAACTAAATTCATTAAAGAATATACAAGAATTTATGTTACCGGTCAGGTTTGATATTATATTCTTGAAAACTGAGCATAGTTTGTGTGCTATGCTATGTGAATACAAATACAAAGTAGGTAAAGTAACATGAAAATAACATGAGAAACGTTTTATAAGTGAAGAAATAAAAAGTAACTCGACAAAAAGCTTTATATAAAAAAATAAACTGCCATCTGCAATAAACCAAAAATACATTTTTAACCTAACTCAGGTACTCTAATTGTGGATCAATATCAAGATCAAGAGTAGTCAAGCCCATCGAAACTTTCTGGCCCAATGCTACTATGGGAATCGAAATCGTGAACACTGTAGGCCCCGCTCTCTTCGTCATCGGACTCATCAGTCTCTAAACTCTCGTTTTGTTAAACGCAACTCAAAATGAACAAAAAATGCATAAATAACATGCAAAAACTACAGTCGGCATTGCTACAAAAGAGACCGGCCGTAATTTTCGGGGAACCGCCGCTGTCGGCGCCGCTTTGTCTTTGTGATTGATGCTGTTGCCGACGCCGACAGAAGTTTTTGTAAATAAAGCGCGCCAAGTACGGAATCGTGCTGAAAATTCTCTGGCGAACGTTTGCGCACGAGAGAACGATCTATCTTGCGCGCACGAACGATTTATCGGGCGCGAACGTGCGCGAATATTCGCCATAGCACGAAGGGAACGTTCCTTCATTTACATCACTACGTGTAACATACACAATTTTTTCTACTACCGAAGAAAACATAAAAAAATTAAAAATGCCAAATGATTTTACGCACTTAAAGGACTTTACGGTAAAAAACCTTAAAACACTTTTTGAAAATTGTAAATAAAATGTCAAATAAACGTCAAATTAATTTTTACGTACTAGTGCGTAAAAACTGAAACCTTGCACACCCTGGGACACACTTCCTGAGTAAACTGAGTACTTTACGCACGACAGTAGAAAAACACTTTTTTTGTAACATTTTATAATTATTTACTTTTATGTTCTTATGTTCCTGTCCTTCACATCAAATTTGCAGAGAAACGAGGGCAATTTTACCTTTCATTAAACTTGAATGCCCCACATGAATAAAATCAATTTTATATACTAAAATAGACTGATATTGGCCTTTCCCATTAGAAATACATAAGCTGTTATAAACTCACTAGCTTTGCCGGTTCATATTATTAAGGAAAAATTTTATTTTTTAAAAAATTGTTAGTATTTTAAAAATACAAATAGTATTTTAAAATTTTGTATCACTGGCCCAATTTTTTACGGATTAGCGATTGTATTAGAGAGTTAATTAATTTTTTTCTTTTATTAAAATATTAAATACTATTACTCTCCCTGCAAACTAAAAAAAAGTCTAATTTTCTTAGTCTTCTTTTTTAATGGCCTAATTTTTATTTTTATTTTTATTTTAAATCCTAACATGATATTTTAAATGTTAATCAATAACGTTACCTTAAAGCTTGAAAGGCAGTCGGAACCTTTAAGATTATGGATTTTTTAGAAGACGTTTTGCTACCTAAAATAAACTTAAGATATAAATTATTAAAATAATAAAGCTAAAACTATGTTTAGTTAGAATTAGTTTCTGTTAAACCTATTAAAACCTTTTTAATTTTTTTTTTGTGCCAGTTACTAGGAACCCTACTTCATCTAATTGAATTATAACAAAAACCTAAGAAAATAGAACAATCAAAAGATTTAGCAAAACCCTGAATATCTTTGACATTTACCAATAAACAGAAGAAGCAAACTTCTATACTGAAGAATACGCAGATAACACAATGCTCATACAGCTGGTGTATATAAAGTTTGAAGAAGTCAGGGGCAATCACCCACTAGAAGCACTCTAGGTTCACACAGCGCTATAAACAAAAAAGATATGATGTCTTAAAAGTCAAGGCGGAAATAATCGATTGGACGATAAGAAGTCTTTAGAGCTCTTCAAATGAAAACCTTTAAACCAAAGAGAATCTATGAGGCAGAACTAGATTTATGCTTACGTGGATGTATTAGCAAAATTAAGGAAGTAGAACCAGGGAAAGGCACTTAAATTCTAAATATCCAGTATGATATTACTTCCAATCGGGTTTGTTTAAGATATACAGGGTGTTACTTAAAGGTATGTCATAATTTAAAAGGGACATTCCTGGACCGATTTTAAGTCAAAAAGTTCATATAAACATGGGTCCTAAAATGATTAGTTTTTAAGATACAGGGTGTTAAAGTTTTATTTTTTCGTTTTTAATAAATTTTTAAAGTATGGTTTAAAATATTGAACTGAATTTTGGCACAGGATATTATGCCATAAAAACACATTTTTTAGATGTTCTACTTTTTTTTAGCAACCAGTGGCGTAGCTATGATAAATTTTTAATACAATTTTACAAAAAAAATACTACGCCATTGACTTACGAAAAAAATTATGATTTTATCTTAATTATTAATCAATTATAAACAAAAAATTCCTCCATGACTTTTGCCGTAAATCTTACCGTTTGGGTGTAATCGTTAATTAAAAAAACGTCTTTTATGCATAAAATGCATCTTTAAAAATTATGGTAATAAATCAAGTTAGCTTTGCTCGTTGCCAGAAATTGTTTTTTGTTGTTTTAAACATTATGACACTTGCGTTAGTGATTATTCTTGACAGTTTGTTTTTAGTACCCTTTGGATCTTAAAACGTGAATTGTACTAGTTAAAAAATGGTAGATTATTCTAATTTGGAAATGACGCAAATGCATTTCCTTTATGGACTTGCCAATGGTAATGCTATGGAGGTGCGGCGTTTGTATCAAGAAAGGTATCCTAATCGCGCTGTCCCAGATAGAAAAAAATGTATAAACATTCATCGTCGTCTTGCTGAATCTGGGAGTTTTAAGGCTAATTCTGCCGAGGGCAGGCCCCGTACAGTTAGGACACCAGCAGTTGAAGAGGCTGTCCTACATGCAGCCGAAGAGGATCCGACCACAAGTACACGAAAAATTGGTATGGTATTGAACATCTGCTACAAGACGGTATGGGAAATTTTAAGGGATTCTTTGTTATATCCTTTTCACATACAAAGGATTCAGGCATTGCTTCTTAGAGATTATGAAACCGCGTACGCAATTTTGTAGATGGTATCTCCAAAAAGTAACACAAAATCCTCATTTTGGTGCGAACTTGTTTACGGACGAGCTAATTTCTCCAGAAATGCAATAATCAATTTCCATAACAATCATTACTGGGCTCAAGAAAACCCTCATGCGATCACAGAGACACATTTTCAGGAACAATTTTCAATAAACGTTTGGATCGGTATCGTATCCGATCATTTAATTGGACCATCTTTTTTACCAGGACGCCTTAACGGACAGAATTATTGTAATTTTCTCCAAAATGATTTGCCTTTGCTTCTCGAAGATATTCCTCTTCAGTTACGGCAACAACTTTGGTTTATGCATGATGGTGCTCCAGCCCACTTTAGCATATTGGCTCGTGAGCATTTAAATAGAGTCTACCGAAATAAATGGATAGGCCGTGGAGGACCACAGTTTTGGCCACCTAGATCACCTGACTTAAATAGCCTAGATTTTTTTTTGTAGGGATACCTAAAAACATTGGTTTATCAGACACCAATTGTGATATTAGAAGAACTAAGGAATAGATTTATTGACGTATGTGAAACTATACGAAACACGCCTGGAATTTTCGAAAGAGTTCGTGATTCTATGAGAAGAAGAGCAGAAGCCTGCATAGACGCAAGAGGTGGTCATTTCCAACATTTGTTGTAAATTATGTATGTATGTATTGTTTTTAATTGTTGTTGCTTTTTGTTCACCAGTTTGTAAAAAATAGCTTGAAAATAAATATTTGAAAAATGTACCTAATAAAAACTGAAAATAAAATCAAACTTAACATAATCAAAAATAATCATTAATGTTAGTGTCATAATGTTTACAACAACAAAAAAACAGTTGCTGACAACGAGCAAAGCTAACTTGATTTATTTCCATAATTTTTAAAGATGCATTTTATGCATAAAAGACGTTTTTTTAATTAACGATTACACCCAAACGGTAAGATTTACAGCAAAAGTCATGGAGGAATTTTTTGTTTATAATTGATTGATAATTAAGGTAAAATCATATTTTTTTCGTAAGTCAATGGCGTAGTATTTTTTTTGTAAAATTGTATTAAAAATTCATCATAGCTACGCCACTGGTTGCTAAAAAAAAGTAGGTGAACATCTAAAAAATGTGTTTTTATGCCATAATATCCTGTGCCAAAATTCAGTTTAATATTTTAAACCGTATTTGAAAAATTTATTAAAAACGAAAAAAAAATAAAACTTTAACACCCTGTATCATAAAAACTAATCATTTTGGGACCCATGTTTATATGAACTTTTTGACTTAAAATCGGTCCAGGAATGTCCCTTTTAAATTATGACATACCTTTAAGTAACACCCTATATACCTATAGCATAATGTATCGTAATTGTAATAAGATGCTACTTTTTGAATTTTAGGTCAGGCGCACAGTATTTTTTTTTTGAAAAAAATTCTGTACAAGGTAGACTAAACGGAAGTGGGTTGAGAAGGTAGTCAGTAATTTTGGGACAAAATTTCAGCTGAATGTTTGCAAAGGGTGAAAAGAGGTGAAAAAAGTTTTTTGGAATAATTGTTTATGACAAAAATATTCAAAGAGAAAGTAGTAGATAGTAAAAAAATCTATAACATTTGTATTTTATCCTTTTCTTACGTAACCTTGAAACTTTCGAGTAAAACATATAACTTTGAATTTATTTTTCATTTCCCAAAAAGAGTGCGTATCACTATCAAAATTCAACAAATGTACTATTTTTGAATAAATTATGTAAAAAAACGTATTTTTTTTTGCGATAAGTTAATAAGTTTCTGAGAAATTCACATTTGCAAGTACTTTTTTAAGTTAGTCAAAAAGGTTTATTTAAACAACGCTCAAATTTTCTATAACTACACTAGCTTTCAGATTATTTTCAGAAAATTAATATCCGTTTTTCACCCTCCCCGTCGCTGCTGAAAACATTCATATGTTAAATTTTTGTTCCAATATCCTTTTTTATAAACTTTCTTTTTCCTACTTCCTACCTACTCAACCCATTTTCGTTGAGTTTACCGTGTAAAAAATGTTTCTGAAAAATCATGTTAGTAGGCCTAAACTATTTATTCTATTTGTAGACTAAATTCTGAATAAATAAATAAATACGCTAGGGAAAATTTTACTGAAAATTATTTCTAGCAATTTCTGCCACATTGATTTATTTCTGCAGACCATACGGCTAATATTTTCCAAGATAATACCAATATTTTAAATATTTTCTAATAAACAATTCATTGCATTCTTAGAACATTAAAAGGCTAGAATTAGCGTTACCGTGGAACTATGGGCAGTTTGTTTGCTTGCAACAAACTAAAATAAGATACTCTATAAAGAAGTCAATATTCAAAGTTAAATGAACGTAGATAACGTATATTGTTGATGCTACCGACACAAAGAATCTTTACCAGTGATGTCAAAAAATTTTGAGACATTCTGAATATTTGTTAATAATAGATTATGCTTAAAATAAAAATAATATTATAGTTTATGAACTCTTTATGCGTTTTTTTAACGTATTTCATTGGAGTAAAGGTACTTAAATCTATCTAGTAAAAAGTATTTTTAAAGAAATTAAATAATTTATAATTATTATAGATTTTTTAATAGTTCATGTTTTAAGATACAAATTTTTTTAACATTTTAATATGTCTTTTTTCTGCCAAGACAACAAATTTAATAGCCACATAAAATCAGTCCTGCTAATAAAAGCATGGACAAAACTCGAGTCCTTTTTGGTCCTTAAAGCCTATTAATATATAAGTATTTTCAAAATAATATATGATTTTAAACATATAAAGATTGTATTTCACTTAGACTTCACATAAAAGTTTTTATTTAGATTTATTTCTATGATCCCTTATTCTACGTTTATGATGACGGTTCTCCCTTGATTTGATGTTATGACAGTATTGGTATTTACTTGTGAAAAGATCAGCTTAAATCGCTTTTTTCCGTGGTGCGACACAAACGGTACAAATTTTTACCATCTTTCACACGTTCACAAAAATATTCAAATGAGACCTTTTTTCCCTTTTCAACCAAAAACTAAAGAAAATAAAACACATAAATGAAACAAAAAACACAGAAAGATGTTGGATTGATGGTTTTTAAATAAATTTAGTGGAGGATGACCAGAATACTTTCAGTTACTCATTGAACTATTAACTCCACTGCAAGAATGGACTACTTCTTCAACTTTAAAAAACGTCGAACTTCACAAATGCTGAGTGTAAACATAAAGCCGTTTAACAAGATGACATTTCGCGCATCACTGCTTGCGGTGTTACCATTCCAATTTTTTTAGAAGCGGTTTTAGGAACAAAAATATATTTTTTTTTGTTGGGAGATGTTATTTTTGCTCTATAGAATATGCTATTAGAATAGGTTATATCTATTTCTAGTTTAAAAATAAAAACTATACCAACACAAATAAATTCCACGCCGAGGGTATCGTTTTTTTTTGAAATAAGTTTTTCAAAAATACAGCCCCAATTTCTCGCTATTTTTATTTGTTATGGCATGACGTTTTGACTCGGATTTGAGACTTCGTCAGATAGCTAGGATACGAACAAACACGCAAACAAAGCAACAGTTAAATAATTACAGAACTTAAAGTTGACCAGAAGTAGAAGTCGTTCGGTATGGTAAATTAGGTAACTATTTGCATTTTTGTTTGTCTCCTAGCGATCTGAAAAAGTCTCAAATCCGAGACGAAACAACATGTCATAACAAACAGAAGTAAAGAGAAATTGAGGCTGTACTTTTGGAAACCTTTTAATTATACAAAACAAATAAGTTAAACTAACATTATTATACAGGGTGTTACAAAATAAGATGTCGATCCTTAAGGGTGTTAATCGTTAGATGATTTTAAGAAGAACATTTCTAAATAAATCTAAAAAATTGTTTCCTCATCATAACTTTATTAACATCATGTTTATAAAAAACACCCTCTGAGTAGCAAAAGCTATTTTTTATGTTGGAGATTTTTTTAAAGTTAACCAGTTTATTAAGTTTTAAAGTAAACCAGTGGCGTCCGTACTTGAATGTAGACTAAATATTTTTTTTAAATATTATGTACGCCACTGCGACCGAGGAAAAAAATAAAAACATTTTGATGCATGCTCAATTTATGCTCAATTTATTAGTAAAAAAAAAAATTAATTAATTTATAAACATATTATATTATTTTACCATTATAGAGCATAACAGTTCCATATATGATAACGTTTACAAAAATTTAACACAGGGTCTCCCAAATTGGGTTCTAAGGATGAGAACTTTCAACAGTCTGTAGATCAAAAGTTAAGGAGTTTAGGACATAGCTTTATTTGAACTTTTCTTCCTAAAATCATCTACGGATTAACAACCTTAAGAATTTGCATCTTATTCTGTATGTGTTAATAATAACACCCTGCATGTGTTAATAAATAGCTGAAAATTTCCTCTTTTAAAAATGTGGGTAAGCTTGACAAAAGAGAATAGGTGAATCTTTTTATAAACAAAACACCTCCTTACCCAGGGTGTTCCATTTTGGATACTTTTGCGGAATATCTCGGTAATTTTTAGAGATAGAGAGTTGCAGTTTCCGTGACACTGTACTACTTTTTTGTTAAACTAAAGATGCTGTTAACAAAATTTTCATACCTCTTTTATTTTTTAAGAAACAGAAGATTTTTTAAATATTTTTACTTTGGGACCCCTTCTCGTATCTCCGTTATTTTTAAAGTTTTTGTAAAAGTAAAAACACATTCTTATAGATTCTTTTTACGTAGAATCTAGTGGTGTATATATTTACACCACTAGATTCTATCACTCTATTCTTTATATTCTATCACTCTATTCTTTTTTTTGATAAATAGTTTTTGAGTTATAACCCAAACTTATGTTTTTTTAAAAGGAACACCCTATATATTTATACTTCATAAAATTGGCCTTCATTTTACCCTTTCAACAATATCTAACATTATGGACTTATTTTCAAAAAAAAAGCAAATAACTAACAATTTTCTAAATAAAATGCATAATTTAATAGTAGGCCATGAATAAAAATAACAGACAAATAAAAAGTTTCAAATTAATAACGACGAATAGAGAATAGTATCATTTTTATTTTTTTTGTAATAGAAGAACATAAAAAACAAATATATAAATTTAATAAACACTATAAGAAAACAACCATATAACAAAATAACATTTTTACAAGAGATGTTCATTATTGTATTCTATATTTTATGCTTTAGGACGCGGCTGAACAAAAGATCCGTGCTCAAGTAAATTGTCTTTTAAACGAGCAAATATACCAAAAAACGGTTGCCTTCTCTCTGGATATCTAACAAGCATAAAATTACAACATTAGAAATTGGTAGTTAGTCATATATCGGCTTCTAACTTACCTATAGAAATATAGTTCCGAAGCTTCTTCAGCATTCTCATTGCTTTGTATAAAACATACAAGCGTATCATATTTTTCATAATGCATGTTGTGATTTTTTTTTTTTTTTGGCAAAATTCACAAGTAACGAAAATAACTGGGTTTTGGAGCATAAACTCAATCAAAAATAGAGAAAGGTCAATCAAAACCCGAAGATAGTTGACATTTTTTTGTTTCTTGTTATAAATAGCCATGGCCTCCCATAAAATTCTGAATTTGATTAATTAAATTTAGAAAATTGTTATTCATATGCGTATTTTTGAAATGAAGTCCATACTGTTATATATTTTTAAAAAGGTAAAAAAAAGACCAATATTATGAACTGTACATATACAGGGTATTCTGTTTAAAAAAACATAAGTTTAGGTTATAACTTATGTTTTTGAAACTATTAATCAAAAAAAATATATCTACACCACTGGATTCTACGGAAAAAAAACTGTAAGAATGAGTTTTTACTTTTAGCAAAACTTTAAAGATAACGGAGATACGATGGGTGTCCCATAATGCAAAATTTTCAAAAATGCCCTGTATCTTAAAAACTAAAAGGGCTATGAAAATTTTGCTGACGGCATCTAGTTTTACGGAAAAGTAGTACAGTGCCGCAAAAACCGCTACTCTCTATCTCTAAAAATAACCGAGATATTCCGCCAAAGTCCCCAAAATGGGACACCCATGTGCATGTTGAACTCAAAGTTGTTGTTTACTGATTCTAGTCTTTCAATGCTCTAAGATTGCATTAATTTACGAAAAAATTAAAAGAAAATAATTAAATGAAGGAATATGAGATTTTTTGCAGGATATCATAATAATAAATTGCCTTAAAAGTTATATTGCTGCTGTCACCTAAGTTGTATATAAGGATTACTAAATCTTTTACAAACCTTCGTGTTTTTCCCAACCAGGAGGCAAGACATGTTTTTTTCCAATCCATTCCTCATCAGGACTAATAATTTCCTCACACTTCTCATTGTTAAATTTTTTCACCGGCAAAGCGTAGAGGTCGTTATTCAGTCCCCCCATAATATGCGGTATCAAATCTTCATTCTGGGAAGCCATTTTCTGACAAATACTGCAAATAAAATTATAGAAATAAAATAAAGAACTAAATAGGGCACAGCAGCATGACGGGTTTTCTACTTCTACTCTAAATCGGAAATTTTTCATTATGGAGAATTAACTTTAAAATCACTGTTGAAAAAGAAGTACAGCACATTAGTATTATTGGGAACCGTCATGCTACTGTACCCAAATGCAACAATTCATTTCATACATTTATACACAGACTACTCGTAAATGTTTAAATAAATGTTGTAGTATGTTCAATCAATTAAACATTTGTTAAAAATAATTACGTACTTGTCCCAAATGGTTGTGCTATTATTTTTGTCCCTTTCAACCATATCGGTATTTCCATTCCATTCAAGATGCCTATAAAAAATATTTGCGTATAAGCTCAAGGCATTGTTGATTAACAATTTGTAAATAGAATTAGAAAATGTCAAACAGAATTGTTTTCTGAGGAGTTATATCGATTTGCCCTGTATTGTTCAATAACATATTGTACAAGCTAGAAAAACAGTGCTTGATATATTAGGCAAGGCATAGTCAATGTACACGGTGTTGAGGGCTCTCAAAATATAGTAAAAATACGTAATTTGATTCTTAAAATACAGTTTAAACATTAAAAAATTTCCGAAAAAAAATATCTAATGATCAACTTATGTTTTCCTACGTGCACTATACTCTATTGTGAAACAAACCTCGAAAAACGAAACATTTTTTACAGGTATTTAGGTTCTGCGGTTGGAGCGAATAGTAAATCCCTGTTTACGAATTTCACTTGTAAGACAAAAATTTAGTTCTGACTTTTCCGAACAAATACCTCATCGGGTAAAAATAGTAGAAGTTACTATCTGAAAATAATTTCAGGACATCCATAATCATACCCGATCAATAATCGAAATCCAAATTTGTTAAAATACCGAAAGTTAGCTTTTCCGTAATATATCATCTGTAAAAAAATATCTTTCTAATATTTCCGATATTTCCATTTTTCAATATACACTTGTGGTCAACTAACTAAAAGCACCGGGATCAAAATAAACATGCTAATATTTCTTCGATTTTTAATTCTTAAATATCTTTATCATCATATCCGTATGATAAATTCGTCTCATGGCATATACTGTATATAATATATGTCGCTGAATAATATATTATTTATTCTGAAAAATAGTTATCACTTTACTATACGTAAAAAGGTTTTCACTTAATTGTTATAATGTACTATAAAAAAAAGCACTGAAAATTTCGACAGTCCATAAAAAAGGATTCGCATTAAATCAATTACAGGTAAAAAAATCCGTTCGCGACTAGTTTAATCGAGTATCTGCAGCAAAAAAATTAAAGAAGAATACGTTAAATCAGATTAAAGCTTGCCAAGGAGTATTGTATTAGTTGGAGCATAAATGACTTGAAGAAAGAAGATGTTGGTATTATTTGAGGATAGATAAGAGATCCTACAAATGACCAAAGTTTCTTGGTCTTTGTGATTCGGTTGCGTAATAGCTTGATTATAGAAATCTCATTGAAAGCAGTGCATTATTAGTCTTCAAGGCATTTGTATCATAGTATTTTAGTATACAGGGTGTCCGCTAATTAATGGTACATGGAAAAACCACAGACTCCTGATGTACACATATTACGATTTAACTATATTTACCTATATCCAAAAGTTGATATTAACTGAGATACAGGGTGTTAAACTTAAAACTTTTTTTTTTGTTTTTCCCCAATAACTTTAACAAAAGTTAACTTTTTTTCACAAAAATTTGTAGTTAGGGGTTTTTTGAGTCGAGAAATTCATTTTTTTAACAAATTGAGTGTACAATGTAGGGGGCGCTGTCTGCGACATCTTTTTCTCTTTCATAAGGTCATAACTTTTTTGTGCTTAACTGTATTTAAGTTTTTATTGAAAATATTACTTTTTTCATATTTTTTACGTAAAAAAGGTATACTACTTTCGCGTCACTCAGAGTCGCCGTTTTCGAGATATCTGCCTTCAAATTATTTAGTACAGCAGCTCAAACAAGCAATAATGTCTTGTTACTCTTTACCAATCATTTTTTACATCATAAATAATGTTTTAGTATAAGTCATTGAGAATAATGCAGACAAAAATTGGATTATCATTTAATTAATTTTATTTAAAATAACTATGACACTAGAAAATCTATTGAAAGAAAATAACATTAACGAAAACAAACTTAACTATGCGACTGATAACTTTTCCATTTTGAAACTCTGACGAGATTTAGTAAAAAAATAGATCTGCTTTTGACAAAAACTGTTCAAAATGTCTACCATTCACTTCAATACTTTTAACAGTTCTTTTGCTGAAAGATCTCCTAATTTTAAAAAATAATTGTTCGTTTCGTTCGTTCGTTTTGTGCAGCATATAAAATTCTCTGCCATAGTTCTTCTCTGGAATTCACTATTTCTTTGTACACAAAAATCCAGCGGGTTAAAATCGGGACTTCGCGCCGGCCATGGCCTCTGGCTCCCACGACCTATCTAGCGATTAGGAAAACGGTTGTTCAGGTACTCTCTGACAGCTCTAGAGGAGTGTGCTGGCGCTCCGTCTTGCATGAAATACATATGTTGCCTTATGTCCAGCGGAATATCATCGAGAAAATCTGGTAAATGTGTTTCTAGGAACTCAAGGTAGAGTTCCCCGGTTAAATTGGGCGGTAGTTCGATTAATGATTATCGATTATACCACACCATACATTAATTTTGAATTCATGTTGCAAATGACGTTCGTGTACTGAATGTGGATTTTGTAATGCCCATGTGTGTTTATTTCTAAAATTGAAAATGCCTCTACGTGTAAACGTTGCTTCATAAGTAAGTAGTATCTTATTCAGAAACATGGGGTCGGCATTTATTTGGGCACGGCAAAAACGGGCAAATTCTATCCTGGGCGCAAAATCATTTTCTAATAAATTTTGCACAGGAGTGAAATGATACGGATAAAGACCCTCTTCGTAAAATAATTTACAAATGGATGACTTGCCTACTCCAGTTGCCGCAGCAGCATGTCTTGCACTTATTTCCGGATTTTCAACGACGCGGACCAGAATTTCTTCTTCTTGTTCTGGAGTTATAACCTTCGGGCGCCCTGCGGAATTCCGTTTAGGATGAAATGTACCTGTTTCTCCTAATCGATCGTAAAGATTTTTGAAGATCTTGAAATCAGGTTGTCTTCGATTTGGATAGAGTTCTGAATATCGTCTATAGGCTTCGCGTCCATTAAAATTTGCCTGCGCATATACACACAACATATCCCTCATTTCGGCATTTGAAAAAAGATTGTGCCTCGGCATTGTTTCTCAACTTACGAAAAATTTAAAAATTCAACAAAACAGTAAACTGGATGCAAAATAACAGAAAACACTAATTAAATATTTTCTGACAACTTTAAACTAATCAACAAACAACAACAACATGGCGGTTTCCTAACAACTGCGTCTCTAAAGTTCATTTGCTTTCTCATAGCTTACTTTAAAAAAGCGAATTATTTCCTGATTATATTAATTTTATTATTCAACTGGGGTCGAGTGCACGGTGCACAAAATATTTTAAATACAAATATCTCCAAAACGGTAACTCTGAGCGACTTCAACTTAGTATACCTTTTTTACGTAAAAAATACGAAAAAAGTATTATTTTTAATAAAAACTTAAATACAGTTAGGCACAAAAAAGTTATGACCTTATGAAAGAGAAAAAGATGTCGTAGACAGCGCCCCCTACATTGTACACTCAATTTGTTAAAAAAATGAATTTCTCGACCTTAGAAACCCCTAACTACAAAAATTTGTGAAAAAAAGTTAACTTTTGTTAAAGTTATTGGGGAAAAACAAAAAAAAAGTTTTAAGATTAACACCCTGTATCTCAGTAATTATCAACTTTTGGATATAGGTAAATATAGTTAAATCGTAATATTTTTACATCAGGAGTCTGTGGCTTTTCCATGTACCATTAATTAGCGGACACCCTGTATAGTAAATACAAATGATTTTTTATTCTTGGAGCCTACAGAAATTTTTTTAACACAAAATTAAAATAAGCATAATAATTATGCAAAGTAATTGCATTATACCAAAAAAGTGGGGTGTAAAGCAATTTGACATTTCTAACCATCTTGACATAAAAAGGGGCACTTTAAATAAAATTATTAAGCATTATTTTTCAACAGGATAATGATTCCAAACACACTCCCGACTAGTTAAGAATCTGGCGATTATATAATATCGAACAAAAGCCAAGCCACTCTTACGAAAATATAATGAAAAACACAATTTTGTTCAAGTGAAATGCGAGCGCTTTCAAACGTCAAGCAAATTAATTTGTTATAATGGATGCAAATGACACTTTATTAACGCTACAAAAGTAAAACAATTTTTCTTTTTCAAAAAAGGAGTCTATTTCAAGTAAAAAATGAAAACATATTTTGAAGAGTTAAATATAAAGCTTTTTACAAAAATCAGCGTGTCTAGAATAATTAAATGATACAATGAACTTTTGGAAGGATAGTAGAATTAGGAGCCAAAGTGATCCGTGGTTGTCAGGACCAAGCATAATTGCTGAACTGGATGTAAGTGCGAGAACTGTCCAATGCAGATTAGTTGAAGCAAAGCTTTACAGCTAAGACATGCAGCTACGAACCGCTGGTTTCCGAAAGAAATCGAAATGCGACATTTGAGTTTACACATCGTCACTTAAAATTGGACAGTTCAAAATTGGAAAAAAAAACATTATTTAACGACGAAACTCGTTATAAGATTTTCAATTCCGATGGAATGAGGCGTGGTAGGTGCCCAGTTAATACGAGGTTCTAACCAAAGTAAACAATACCAACCATAAAGGACGGAGTGCACGTAGTATGTTTTTATGGGGTTGCTTTTCCTGGAGTAGACGAGGACCATTGCACTTCATGAGACTATGGATCAATTGGTATGCAGAGACGTGCTCCAAAATATAACGTTGCTTGCCTTTGCGATTCATCCTTCAGCAAAACAACGACACGAAGCATATATCTCGTCTTGTTCAGAAGTGGTTTCAGAAGAACGATGGTCAAGACTTCCTGATCACGACGACGAATGACCCACATAATTTCCGGATTTAAACACTATTGAGAACCTGTGATATCACGACATTTCCAAACTCCAAACAGTCTTTAATGCATAAAATCAACGAGGTTTGGGCCAATATGACCATTGATACTATTCAAAATTTAATGTTATCGAGGTCACGTCGTTGCCAAAAAGGTATAGCTAATAATGGATATCCTCCTAACGATTAAGTTAAAATTGTCTATTCGGGTATTTTGTCGCGTTAATAAAGTGTGTTATGCGTAAATTTTATTAAACTCAAGATTTTTTTAATATTTGAAATCAATTGTATTTAGCCCGTCATTGCAGCATACTAGCATTGATTAAATATTTGATTATATTTCTATTTCTTATTATTCCTTATTTTTTGATTATACCAAATATTCAATCAGCAATACTAGGATCTTTTAAAAGGGCAGATGTTTAATATTCGCTAATGCCAATTTTATTTTTGATAAATAAATATTTGGTCATAAGAGTTGCTTAACTTTTGTCCGATTAGAAATGCTCTTTAACCATAATATAACAAGCATATGATGGATCAAAGTCAATAAGTAAAATTAACAAAATTAAGATTTCTTGGTTGTAATAAAATTATTATTGATTATTCAACGAATGGTGCAAACGTATAATTTCTCCTAATGTAGTCTCCAGGAACCGCATCAATCAATATATATAATATATTGTTTAATATGTATAATATTATAGTTTTTCCACAATCGATCAATGCAATTCCTGGAAACCCTATTATGAGAAATTATACATTTGGACCAACCATTATCAATAATTATTTGTTTGTATTATGAAATCTTAATTTTTTTTTATTTTACTTATTTATCTTGACCGAACATAAGACGTATGTTATACGTTGTTGAAGAGCATTTTTAAGGGGGAATTTGAACATGCAAAAATTCAATATGGCGCCAATAAGAAAAACGAAAGTTAACTTGGGCCTCGTTCAACATAGTGACTCTGAATTATTTTTTACTTTACTTTGAAATTAACGCTCATTTCTTACCCCTACCCTGAACATTTCGTTATTGTATCTTTCATAATAAACAAGTATGAAGGAATTTTATAAAACGCATTTTTTTTCTTTTTTATCATCGAGTTCAAAAAAGTAGATGACAGATTATTTATACGCACTTGATTGCGCAACCTTTTTCCCATTTGGTACACCCTGTATCTTGAACGGTTTCCAATATCCCCATGAACTAAATTTTAAGCTGGACACCCTGTATATATATATATACTATCATGGTATAATCATATCTAATTCAACAACCTAGATAAGTCAATAGTAAATTATTTCAAATTAAAATAAATACATATTAAAACCTATTTTTTCCATGAAAATCTTAAAAGTCCTATTGTTTTTAAAAATATGTCCATAGTATAATTATACATTTTAATTACCTTCTGTTATCAATTAAGTTAGATGGTGCCAACGGCCCAGTAGTGACATCTACCCCCATCGACTCTACACCTAAACTGGCATAAGTCTTTCTTCCTGCAGTCCCGTTGACCGAACTTTTTACTCCGGTGTGACCCATATTGCAGATATCGTCTAATTCCTGATAAATATCCTCGTAAAGATTCTCAGTATTAGAGTTGAGAGCGTCGTCGATTCGCTTTGTCGGGCCCAAATGGTAGTTGGGGTTCTCGTAGCTTAACAAGCCGTTTTCTGCGAAATCAAAAGTTTTAGGTTAGAGTCATTCCGAATATTTGTTTGAATTTGATACGTGACATGAATTTTATATGGCTACTACGCAACGGTTTTCTGATACATCAAGCTCTATTTTGTCTGCATTATTTAAATGAAAATGGACCCACGCGATAATGACAGGATACGGCTGGACATGCCTGAAGTAACGAAATACTGCTGGTACAAATAAATTGCTCAAATAAAATATAATAAAAATGCTTAAGACGGTCTTAAGACATATCTTAGAATTGGAAAGGCCACGACTCGTTGGATTATTAAATAGTTCTAAAAAATTTTTAACCAATAAAAAATTATTATTTCAATGTAGAATAGAATAAGGTTTACGGAGTTCAATTCCTTTTTTTCAGAAGAAAAGAAGACTGACCAAATTAAGAATGTTATTGCGACAGACGTGGCAATAGTCGACCAAATCTTTGTGCTGGTTAATATAGAAGAGAATAACATTATATTTGGTTCATTATCAGTTCTCCCCAATTAAGAGTAAAATTATACAGTGCTTTCATTTAAAAACGATCCACCCTTAATAACTTTCTTAAAAAAAAAAACACGTCAAATTAGATATACAGGGGGACGTTTAATTATGCATTAACTGAAGTTCTGTCAATCACCTCCTCACCTCCAGCTAAACTCACTTTAATATGTCAAATGGGAACCCCCATCGTGTGATACATCATAGTAAGCAGCGTAAAATTCTCTATTCAACGGTACCAAAAAAATGAAATCGTTAAATATGTGTAAGCAAATAGTTAGCGAAAATGTCTAGAAATAATGGATATTTTATTTACGCCATTTGGTATTTTAAATGAATACTTTTAGTGTGGTACCTACATCATTTTAAAATTCTCACATTTTTTATAATAGATCATCAAAAAAAAAATACAAGCAATTTAGAAGTTAAAATGTGTGGTAACAAACAGTACATTTAGTTCAAGCAAATTATTTATTTTTTAAGTAAAGAATGTGTACCGTTATTTGCGAGAAAAAAGAGTGTCTTCAAATTTTTTGCAAAAATCTTTGCAGTCTTATAACTTTGTATGTGTATTTATTTAACTTATATATATTTTTTGCGAAACCTACCTAATAGGTACAAAAAAACACTGCAATACCTTAAGCATTTTTAAGGCGTTTAAAAAGCAGGCGATCTATTATTGTTAAAGATAACAAATAGGGGAAGTCTTTATCTCCAAGAAAAATGCATGTGGGACACTTAGGTAAATGTATTATGCATTTACCTAAGTGTCCCACATGCATTTTTCTTGGAGATAAAGACTTCCCCTATTTGTTATCTTTATATACGCATTCTCCTACAAAATATGGACTTCTATTCAACTATTATTGTTAAAACTGTCAGTTTGACGCGTGCAATTTTTCAATTTTAGTTAAAACGGTGAGTTAATAAAATGGTGTATACGCTAGCCGAAAGAATAGAAATAATTTTCCTTTATGGAGCTCAAGATCGGTGTGCTCGCAGAACCGCGAGAGCATTTAATGAAAGGTATCAAGATAAAAACGTGAGCCATAAATACGTATTAGAATTGATACGAAAATTTGAAGAGACGGGATCGATAATGATGCAATAAGAAAAAATATGAAAATAGAGTTGTCGATGAAGCATGCCAAGTTGAAGTACTAGGACAATTTGCTATGGATCCAACTTTGTCTATACAAAAGGCCGCAAAACTAACAAATATTTCCACTGGTTTTGTACATAAAGTTTAAAAAAAAAAAGTTCTTTCCTTATAAAAATCATATTCTTCATGAACTCGGAGAAGATGATTTTGATAGAATTCAATTTTGTGAAGTGATGTGCCAGCGAATTGACGACGATCCACATTTATTGAAGAACATTTGCTTCAGTGACGAATCTACCTTTTTTTTAAATGGCCTGATTAACAGACATAACTGTTGATACTGGGATAATGAAAATCCGCATGTTTTTCGGAAAGGCCATACCCAATATCCCCAAAAAATTAATGTTTGGACAGGCATTTATGGGAATGAAATAATCGGGTCATTTTTTTGAAAGAAAATTTGACTGGCGAAATGTATTTAAACCTTTTAGAAAATGCAATATATCCTTCCATCATCCAATCTATGGAAAATCAAGTAGATCCACATGATGCTATATTATTGAATGAAGATAATATACATTTTCAGCAGGATGGAGCTCCCGCGCACTACACTTTGGTAGTTCGAGAGTGGCTTCATGAAAATTTTCGAGAAAATTTTTTTTCTACCCTACCGATTTACACTTTAATTGCTTCTTGGTCAATCAATTTTATTTTTTTTTACAACCATTGATAGCATAATGAATGCCCTTTAAAATAATGTATCACACCATGGGGTAACCATTTGACATACCAAAGTTTGGCGTAAATAAAATATTCATTATTTCTAGACATTTTCGCTAACTATTTGCTTACACATTTTTCCGATTTAATTTTTTTTGGTACCGTTGAATAGAGAATTTTACGCTCCTTACTATGATGTATCACACGATGGGGGTTCCCATTTGACATATTAAAGTGAGGTTAGCTGGAGGTGATTGACAGAACTTCAGTAAATGCATAATTAAACGTCCCCCTGTATATCTAATTTGACTTTTTTTTTTTTTTTTTTTTTTTAGAAGAAACTTATTAAGATAGATATAATACTAATATTAAAATATAAATTGAATAGTAAATATATTTAAATTAAAAATTATAATTAAAAGAAAAGATATTAAGCCATAATAAATATACACTGGGAAACAGCTAGTGTAAAATTAGGAGGATTCATCATAAAATTCGCCATCTTTGTTGATTACCCTTTTTGATTACCATTGATTACCCTTTGTAAAAAAATCTACTTCAAAAACCAATAATAAAGCTATAAGTAATCTTTTCCTTTCGTAAAAAGTGGGCATAGGATGTCAACAGAATCACTAGCAAAGTATACTTAACTTAAAAGATCGATAATGTCGAATGATATTTGCGAAATGGACATTATTGGCTGAGAAAAATCCGATTAGCGGTAAAAATAGGGTAGTGTTTGTAGATTGGGTAGTAAAAGAAAGTCTAAAGTCGAACGATGCCGAATGATGTAGAAAAAAGGTTAGCGAGTGCTAATAGTAAGAAACTTTCTTTCTACCTTTTTTCTTGTCTATTTCTGTGTCCATCGAGTTGGAGAGTTCCGCTGGGAAAACCACATAACAAAACTAAATAGACAACACATTTTAAAAACGGTATCAGACGACAAACCACATATAATACACTACAAGATATATGTCGTCATATAATACGAAAAAAATTTAATGGCACTATAAAAAATTGGAAGACGTTTATTGACCTCTATGATTCTATTATTCACAATAATTCAAGTCTTTCCAATGTAGAAAAATTTACATATCTTTTAAATTCCTTAGAAGGACCCCCACTAAGCATTGTTCAGTGTACTCCTTTAACTGATAATAATTATAACATAGCTTATAATACATTGAAGGGTAGATATGAAAATAATCGATTAATTTCGGTTAGTCACTGGCGTGAGATTGAAAAGACTGTGAAGCTTTCTGATGAGCATGATGCAAAATCTCTTCAAACTCTATTAGATACATTTACTGAACACTTAACTGCAATTGAAAATATGGGTCATCCTGTCTCACAATGGAATTTCGTTTTATTTTACATGCTATTTGATCGCCTTGATTCAAGCACAGCCACGAGGTTCGAACTTGAGTGTGGTAAATCTCTAGACGAAATTCAAAATAAACACAAGCATTTTGAAATTTTATTAGACTTTCTTAAGAAGCAGTGTATCGCATTAGATACCGTCCCAAGCTCTTTTAAAGATGTAAAGCCTAGTACTTCTAAATATATAAAACAAACAGCAATGCCAAAGAGAACTTTTGTTGTTAGTGCTGCGTCATGTTACTTTTGCCACAAAAATAATCACTCAATTTATAAATGTTCAGAATTCTTAAACAAAAATTCCCACGAAAGATATAAAATTGTAAAAACCAATAAATGGTGCACCAATTGCTTAGGTTTAAAACATAACTCGTTTAATTGCTCATCTCGTCGCCGCTGCGAAAAATGCTCCAAGCCTCATCATACCCTTTTGCACCATGACTCCTTTGAAGCTTCTCAGCCACCTGCCGTTGAGCAGGAATCTTCTACAAACTGTGAAAACAGATCTCACCCTGTTGCCTTGACCAATATCAAACCACACAAAAATACTGAAAGCTCTGTTTTATTGGCCACGGCACGGATTCGGGTTCTGGATTCCCAGGGTCAATTTATCAATGCGCGAATCTTATTGGACAGCGCAAGTCAAGTGAATTTTATTACAAACAAATTATGTAAACGTTTGGGCCTAGTCAAACGACCTCTTTCTCTGTTTGTTAAGGGCTTAGGTGATACTGTCTCAAATGTCTCTCATGAAGTGACATGCACCTTCACTCCTAAAGGTTTCACGAACCACAGGTTTTCTCTCGAATTTGCTGTAATTCCTAAAATTTGCGAAAATCTCCCTTCTTCTGATTAACCCACAGACTGCTTTCCTCAGTTTTCTCATCTCGAACTGGCGGATGAAACTTTTAATATCTCGGGTCCTATAGACATGCTGGTTGGAGGTGATGTTTTTGGTTTTCTTGTGAAGCAAGGCCAGATATCGCAGTCCATAGATAAGCCTGTCGCTCTAAATACTAAGTTAGGGTGGATAATTATGGGTCGTGTGCCTCACCAGGAATCTATTTCTCGCTCAATTCCTAATAGCCTTTGCGCTACTGTGGGCCCCACACTTATGGATATCGTTAAAAGATTTTTGCAACTGGAACAGATTCCTAATTACAGTCCTCATTCTCCTGATGAGGTTGCTGCAGAGGAATTTTTCCAGAGGACACATACTCGAAATTCCTCAGGAAAATATATTCTTCAACTTCCTTTCAAAAATTTGGAACTGCCAGTTTTTGAAAATACTCGAGATATTGCTCTGCGCAGATTTTATTCTCTTGAGCGGCGTCTGGAGTCTAATCCCGAGCTCCATGATAAATATCGCGCTTTTATGCAGGATTTTCTTGACACTGGACATATGGAAATCCTACCCTCAAATATAGATATAAAAAACTCTTATTATATACCCCATCACTGTATTCTTCGTCCGGAAAGTTCAACCACAAAACTTCGTGTTGTTTTCGACGCCTCCGCGAAGGCTGCAAATAATATTTCTCTCAATGACACTTTGTTAGTCGGCCCCAAGCTTCAACAGGATATATTTCACTTGCTGTTAAAGTTTCGCATCCGTGCTGTTGCATTCACTGCTGATATTAAGCAGATGTTTCGACAAATTCTCATAGATCAACCCTGTAGAAATTTTCAAAGAATTTTATGGAGGTTTTCAAAGTCTGATCCTGTGAGAGACTATCAACTGAATACCGTAACCTACGGTGTAGCTTCTTCACCATACCAAGCTATTAGAACTCTCACTCAACTTGCTAGGGATTATAAGTTTAAATTTCCTAGAGCATCTGAAGTCTTAGAGAATGAAATATTCGTGGATGACGTAGTTAGCGGTACTGATTCTATCGAATCAGCTCTTGCCCTTCAGCAAGAACTAATTTCGTTGCTTTCTCTTGGTGGCTTTAAATTGCGAAAATGGGCGAGTAATACGCCTTTATTAATATCTCATTTAGACACCTCTTTGACACAGTTGAACCCCCTTTCCTTTGATAAAGAGACTGATTCCATAGTCAAGATTTTAGGCTTGCAATGGAATCCTCTTAGTGATTCTTTTGTCTTTAAAATAGAATCTATAGTAAAACCATGTACAAAAAGAAACATTTTATCTGATTTGGCTCGTATTTTTGACCCTTTAGGATTTCTTTCCCCTGTTACTGTCTCTTTGAAAATAATTATTCAACAATTATGGTCATCTGGACTAGACTGGGACCAACCTGCTCCTAACTCTATTAAAGAATACTGGTCTTTATTTAAAGAAGGTATTTCTACCCTATCGAGCCTTTTATTACCTCGAAAGATTATCCCTTCCCAGATGAAATTGTGTGAGATGCACGGCTTCTGCGATAGCTCGGAAAAGGCGTATGCAGCTGTGGTCTATTTTCGCATAATTACTTATGATGATAACGTTCAGACGTATTTGCTATGTTCTAAGAGTAGAGTAGCTCCTCTTAAAACAATTCTAAAACAAAATCTCGATTCCAAGGCTAGAGTTGTGCTCGGCTGTCTTATTGGCAGATTTAATGTCATCAGTTAAAGAAGCGCTTGCTGATTCTATAAATATTTCGTCATTGTTTGCATGGACTGACTCCACCGTAGCTTTAAGCTGGATAAAGTCTTCTCCCCATAAATGGACTACTTTTGTAAGTAACCGCGTATCGTATATTCAGGAAAAATTATCTGCGGATTGCTGGGCTCATATTAGGTCGGAAAATAATCCTGCTGACTGTGCTACCAGAGGTCTTCTTCCCTCCGAGTTACTTCACCTCGAAAAATGGTGGGCCGGACCCGGTTTCCTAACATCCTGTCTCACTAAATGGGTTAACGATTCTTACACGTCTGACGATAATATGGACCTTGAAAAAAGGAAGATTGTATTATTAGCCTCAACTCCAGTGGTTGACTTATGGAATAATTTTATCTCGAGATTCTCCTCTTTATCCAAAATTATTCGTATTGTTGCATATGTTTTACGTTTCTGTGCATATGTAAAGGCTCCAAAACTCGTTGACAATAAAGGTCATGTAACATTGGCAGAATTGGATAGAGCTCTCTTACTTTTAATCCGAGAAGTTCAGAAAGTTTCATTTGCTCAAGAAATGGCAGAACTTTCGAAATCCAATCCTAATCTAACAGTATTACCGAAATATATTCGGAAGCTCTCTCCTTTTTTAGACAAGGATGGTGTTCTCAGGGTGGGCGGACGATTGAAGCACGCTTCCCTTTCTTATAATCATAAACACCCCTGTCTATTACCCCGTGATCATCGAATTACCTCTCTAATTATTGAACAAACTCACATTAAATATATGCACCCTGGTTTACAAACTACCCAATTCCTACTCAGTCAACGCTTTTGGATTCCTTCTTCAAGAAGAATTATTAAACGAGTTTTGTCCTCCTGTGTACGTTGCTTTAGTGTAACCTTTATTGCTTTTTTTATAATTGCTTTAGTGTTTAGTGTAACCCTTCATCACAAGCTCCTCTTCTACCGTCCTTCAGAGTAAATCAAGTAAAATGTTTCACCAAAAGTGGTGTGGATTTTGGAGGGCCATACTTAATCACTATGGGCAAGCATCGTGGCAGCAAAACTTGTAAGGTTTATATTTGCCTTTTTGTCTGCTTGTGCACAAAGGCTCTTCACCTGGAACTGGTTACAGAGCTATCAAGCGATGCCTTTCTAGCCGCATTAAGGCGCTTTGTTTCTCGCCGAGGTCGTGTCACAGACATGTTTAGCGATTGTGGGACGAATTTTGTGGGTGCGTCAAAAGAGTTGATGCAAAATATGCGTAATGCATCGATCCACGAAGGCATAGTGTGGCATTTCAACCCCCCTTCAGCCCCAAATTTTGGTGAAATTTGGGAAGCTGGAATTAAGGCCGTAAAGGGCCATCTACATCGCGTAGTTGGTTCGCACATCCTCACCTATGAGGAGTTTAATACTGTCTTGACCTCAATAGAGGCAATCCTAAATTCTCGACCTCTCTGTTCATTAAGTAGCGACCCTAATGACTTAAACCCTCTGACCCCAAGTCATTTTTTGAATTTGGAACCTTTAAATACCTTCGTTGAATCCGACCTAACAGAGATTAAATTGGGTCGTCTTTCGCGCTGGCAACTTATTCAACGTATCCACCAGGATTTTTGGAAGAGGTGGCATAATGAATATTTACACACCCTTAATCAGAGGTCGAAGTGGTATGATACAAGTAAAGCCATTGAAATTGATTCGTTGGTATTATTAAAGGAGGATAATGCTCCACCCCTTTCGTGGTTGTTGGGTCGTGTAATAGAATGTTTTCCAGGCAGGGATGGCATTACGCGTGTTGTAGCGGTAAAGACGCATAAGGGGATACTGCGCCGTCCTGTCTCGAAGTTATGTGCATTACCGAACAATTAGTCTTTCCTGCGGAAAATTTATATTTCGCGTTAGAATTCATGCTTTTTTGTATTATTTTTGCTCTTTTTTTTTTACTTAAAATGTGGGACATTTTAGGTGGGCGGTATGTTCCGTCAAATCGGAAGACTCATTTCTTTATTTATTTTTATTCTTTTTTTATTGTCAATATTCATATAATTATATTTAACATGAGCTTTGCTTCGTCGTGGTACTGATGGTTGTTAATATCTAAAGTTGTATTCTACAATTTCTTTAGTTTTTTTTTTTGCTAAATCATTATTCGCGGCTTTTTATCGCGTCATATGTAAGACAACCTTAATTTTGACCGAGAAGAGTCGCACGCACCTCTAGTCCAGTACTGCATCGATCCTGATTGATGGGAACTGGCAGCATTAGCATTGGTATATAAACTACTGACCAAATAAGTCGCTCTCGATATATAAAGACACGCGAGTGAATTCCAAAAATTATAAGTGCCGGCACACCGTCAAACCCAGCAAATATTTGGAGGTGAACCTGGAGGAGCAGTCCTGAACAGAAGCGACAGCAAGGTGAGCCACAAATTATTTTGGGGTTGTCTTGGCCGTCGTATTAATTTTTTATGCATTAATTAATTAAAGATACAGTCCACTATTTTTATATTTCTCCTACAATATTATTATTATATTATTATTAATTTATTAGATTTTGCCTTAGAAATGGAAACGATTAAATTAAGAATAGAAAGAAGACAATTATATATAGCGTATTTCCAAAATGTATATAGAGTAATAAAATCAATTCTACTCCTTTCAGTGGAATTACTGGGTTTTGTCACTATCGAGGCGGACATAAGCGTGGATAAACTTTATAACCTTAAAAGACTAAATGATCGATTTAAACCTGAAAAAAGTAGTCAATAAGTTAAGAGAATTGGTTGATTTTGAAATCTGCTAGCAAAACGTCCCCTCCCCACAAGAAAGATAAATATATTTTTTTCAATGAACTAAAAAGAGACGAAAATAATAGCAAGACCATACAACCTTTCTATATTTCTATTCCGAAGTTTGTTGCCGGCAACCCGAATTCTACCCGATCGGAACCCGTTGAGCTCGAGAGTAGGGTTTACACATTTTTTCTATAATAGAAAGAAATTTTCTTTCTATCGAGAGAGTTCGCTCGCAGGATGCTTCCGTGTTGACGCCCTATTTACGACAGTCTTCGTTCCGAAGTGTCTGTTGTACCTGTCCGTCCAGAAAGAACAAGCCTAACAGCTTGTAAGTTCTAAGCCTAGTGATAGTCTGTTGTTTCAGTGTAAAAGCGCGTAGAGTTGGCGAGAAGGTGCTCGCTTTCTTCGCTGCTCATCATTTAGCGTGTTGTACCTACTTGATGTGTTAATTGAGGAAAACGCGCCCAGATACTTTACATGAGTAGCCCAAGAAAGATACATATCTTTTCAGTAGGAGTAGTAGTACATATCTTTTCAGTAGTCAGTGGTCTCTCGCATGGAGGTCTCTTCTGCTCCTTCGAAAACATAATCGCTTAAGTCTCCGTCGATTGATTCTAAGGAAAAATTACAAACCGGATTGTTGAAGGGGTTTAGGGAAAACTGGCCCTAAAGACTATCCACGAAGACCTCAACCTTTTGCTGGACATCGTGAATGGTTTTGCCATTCACCTTAAGATATGGCAAGATGTTCTTGCCACTTTTAGTGAAATTTCTAGCAAACCTAAAAAAGATCCCTGGGTTTATCGTGGATGGAGTTCTCAACTTTATCAAGTTTAACTTGCCACATCTCGCTGGTGTATCATTTAGTATGGTCTTGATTTCGTGGTTAGCCCTGTAAAGTTTGTTTTTAGGAAATAGATCGTAGGATATGTAGCCCATGAGATAACGCAACTTTTAACACCATTTGGTTATATCAATCTTAATTTACGTTATAGGCTCGAAACTTAAGATGGATATTTCACGATTTTTTTTAATTTTTTACTTTTAGAATTTACTGATTTATGTTTATGTATTTATGTTATTATTGTAATATATGGTAACACGAATGTTACAAGTGCATTCACGATGAAAGGAACAAATTCATTCATAGTATTGTCACTTGCGCGTTTTTTTAAAAAAAAAAGCCTGCCGCAAGTATAAATTATGGCGTCAACATTAATTTTTTTAAGTTTCCCTTTTTATTATGACGTTTTACAATTCTATGATATATTCTGAATACTTTTTATATAGCAAATTATATGGCTAAAGTCAATGGTTTGTCAAATTAATACGGAACATAATTAAAAACAGAAAATTAAAACACACATATTTATTCTAGGTTTATTGCAACTACTGTTTAATTAGTTGTCCATTTAATTCAATGCGTCCTTTGCAATGAAAATTTTGGTTACAGGATGTCTCAAGTAGACGCCAACATTAAGCTTTCATGTGATTTCTTAGTAAGTAATAGGGACCTTATTATTTTCGAACAGTTTCCAATTTTAGAATTTACTTGATAATGGTTTTTGTTGTGCATTTGTGAGTATAATTATTATATTAGTTGCTATTTCACGCATAATTTTTTAATAAACTCCATTTATCTGTGAAAGAGCGACTGGAATACTCATGTTAATTAGTTATGGAGACCGGGTGCGTACACAACAAGAAGTCTGTAATATATTTAATGCATCTCATGCTGATCATCCTGTAATTTCTAGGTCCACTGTTAGCAAAATTAAACCAAAATTTAAAGAACGCAGCCATGTTAGAAATTGATCTAAAGGAAAACCTCCAAAAGTATCTAAAGATGCTCCGCTAAATGTTCTATTAGAAACGGAGAATAATTCCCATGTTGCGAGTCGTACAATTTCCATAAATTGGAATTTCATCAGTAGGATCAGTGGCAAAAATACTTCGGTAAATAAATATCATCTTTAGTAAGTACAACTAATACATGAATTGTTAGAAGACGAGGCTAACAATAAAAATGGAAATTTCATTGAAAATATTATTTTTTTCTGATAAAACCACATTTATGTTAAATAGACACGTTAACAGGCAAAAATGCAGATACTGGGCAACCGAAGATTCTTACTAAAACCCGAGAATACCACACCCAGCGCCCTTAAAAAATTAATGTGTGGGCAGGTATTGTGAAAAATCGAATCTTGGACCCTTTTTTTCGAAGAAACATTAAACAGAGAGCGCTACTTAGACTTTCTACAGTATAAACTTATCCCTGCTTTGGTTGTTTTATTCTCCGATCCACAAGACGCCTACCTAGTAATGAGATCTGGTTTCACAACACGGAGCACCTTCTTACTGAATATTGTAAAAATTTTTATTTTTAAATGTAGTATGTTTCTTTAGTCTATTACGTAAAATTTGACAAACTGCTGACTTCAGGCATATGGTATGCTATACAAAAGGTATTCAGAAAATATCGTAGAATTGTAAAATGTAACATGATATACAGGGTGTTCCATTCAAAAAAATTATATATAATACTATATATAATTTTTTATAAAAACGCGCAAGTGACAATACTAATCGACGTGTCCGAAAAACAAAAGAAGAAAAAATACCTGAATTTTTAATAAATTTGTTCCTTTTATCGTGAATACAATGTATGAGTGTCTTATAGTTCCGGAACATATTTTAGATAATCCCGATTGAAATTCTCTTTTATTTGTAAGGTTTGTTTTAATTTTTTTCGGTCTGAAGATGCTTTGTTTAATGCGAAACCTGTAATCTGGTCTGTTATAATAAAAAGTAAAAACTTTCTTGAGACCGAGACTTCGTGTTTTATATTTATTTTATTGACTTGTAAATATTGCGACAAAATTAACAACGTTTTTGGGAGAAGCGGCCGAGTGCGGTAATGATATTATGGATACAACAAAAATTGTCGAATTTTTGACAGCTTCTCAGAATACAAACTATGGTTTACATGGCCGTATAGTATATATCTTAACAATAATAATATTGAGCCCATTGGCATCTTAGCATCTTTTAATAAAGTTTTAGGCAGATTATCTGTACTTTTTTGAATTTTTTATGTCTTAGATTTTCATAACTATATTTATTATAAAAACGCAGCCAGCCAGCCATCTATGTATAATGCGCAAAACTATTCTCATAGTTACGTATAAACGCCTCAAAACTATTGACATCCACAGCCGGCGCCGGCAGCACGATGGGCATGACGTTCGCCAAGAGCGTCTTGTCGTAAAACTTGGGACAAGGACGCAATGATTAGTGTAATTGTTGCCATACGTGAAAAAACAATGAAACTCAAAAAGCTGCTAAACATTTTAGTGTGAACATAAAACACCATTTTAATGTTTTATTAACCGACGGAGTATTCTTCTGAGGAAGTAGTTAAAAATTACGACGAAAGCCTGTCTTGCCAAATTACCTAAAAGAACAGTTATTTGAATATTTACTCTTGATGGAAAGTAAATACTACGGATTAGCTCGTACAGATGTAAAAGTGATGGCTTTTCTACTAACTGAGCGCAATAATTTAAAGTATCCATTCTGATGTGCTGAAGGAGAAGGACATGCACGGAAAGACCATTTTTTGCGTCGTCACCAGAACACACTTTCTATTCGCAAACCCACGGGTACTTTAATTTATAAGTTAATACGTTTTTTGACCTCTGGAAAATGAAACGATAAGAATAAATTCACAGCCGATCGAGTTTTTAATGTAGGCGAAACTCGATCGTCCAAACAAAAATTCCTCAAATTATTGGAATGAAAAGTAAAAGGCAAATTGAAGCATTAACTGTAGCTTAAAGAGGGTATATTGATTGATTGATTGACAGTCATATATATTGCATAAATGCTGCTGGCGCATTCGTACCACCGATGCTTTTTTCCCCCGCAAAAATATGCCTGTGAATTCTTCCACTTGGTTCAACTGGAAAATGCCATCTCTGAGGTTGCGCCTTAAGCAACTTATTTCGTGAATAGTTTTTACATTTTGCAGATAATATTAAGGATTCTGCAGTCACCAGTGTTATTGATCCTAGATGGAAACTATTCGCATACACGAAACATTGAACTTAAAGGGCAGAATCATATAACCATAATAAGTGTATCACCGCATACCACACAGCCCTTAGACAAAACGTTTATAGGGGCACTAGTAGTAGTAGTAGTAAGGGTGAGGAAGCTAGAGCTAGGCAAGTAGACCTAAAAATCTAAAGGTCCTTTTTCGCCAACCCCAGAATCATTCACCCCTACGCCTCCACTCCTAATGAACCTTTTCACTCCGTTCCTTGCTCCAGAGTCGGCTCGTTCTCTTTATAAAAACTTGCACGCTGTCATTCTTCTTTATTTTTTTCCGAGCCTAATTATTAAGTTCCTGTGAAATTTGTTTCACAGGTCGAGACACGGACGAAGGGCCTAACGGAACCTTGCCTTGCTAGTTCGTTAGCCCGTTCATTGCCCTTGATACCCTGGTGTCCTGAGACTTATCTCACCTTGTGTGCTACCAGTCTTTCCAATGCGTCTCTGCACTCTTGGACTAGCACTGAGTTGGATCGCCTTAAGAACAGTTTGACTATCAGAGTAGATACAAATCTTCTCCTTAACTTCCAATGCTTCCCGTTTGTTGGTTACTTCAAGTATAGCAAACACCTCTGCTTGGAAAACTGTGGTGTGTTTCCCCAGCGGAAAGGATTCTCCTGTATTCGTTTCCATCCTGTACACTCCGGCTCCGACTGTCTTGGTCCTTTTCATCCATGACCCATTTGTGTACCAGAACTGAAAACAGTTTAGCACCTGGTTTGTTGACCATTCATCCCTTGTCAGGATTTCCACCCGAAATCCTTTCTTTTACATTAGTTTGCCACTCGCTGTAGTACATCGGGATGTCAGAATCCACTGACATCCTGAGAGAAATCGATATATGACCTTGTCCTAAGTGAACATCCTTTCCTTCCCTAACAGCTTTATCATATCCTTTTTCCCCATCCTTTATCCTCTTATGCTATAGGGGCACTAAAAACTCTGTTCGAATTTGGATGCATCATATACAGCGGCGTCTTGGACCTAAGATATTGCAGAACAGTTTACAAAAGAGTATTTTCAATGCTAAACTATATCAATAGCAATAAAGGTTTTTCCAACACCGGACCATTTCTCTGCAATCGACAAACCTTCACAGATTCCGATTCTATTTCAGCTGAACACCAAACTAGCCGCTAACTCGATGCCTTCATTAAATATGAGAATATTGCACAGGCTGATTGGACTTCTCTTGCCGGTTCAAACTCATTATCACAAATAATTTTGCCTGTTGATATTACTCCAGTTCCGCAACCACAAAGAAAAATGTCCAACAGAGGACAAAAAGCTCCAGTAACCTCCTGCATTTCTAGCTCGCCTTGCAAAAATGAATTAGAGAAATCTGCTAAGAAAACAAAAATTACTTCAATTCTCGTCTTAGCCAAGAGCAGAATCTCAGACCTAGTAATTCCGTGGTAAAATTGGATCCACAAATAAATCTTTGAATAAAAAAAAAACCTACAAAGAGTAAATCAAAACGGAAAAAAAAAATCAAAATCATCTGAAAAAGGAGATGACATCAGCGTCTTTTTCGACTCATCTAGTGACCCAGAAATCCATTTCGTAAAAAACGCCAATTCAAAAGATGATACCATTTGTGTTTTTTGAGGCAATAAATTTTCAGAGCATACGAAAGATGAACTATTCTAATAATACTTTCTTTCACTTTTTAAAAGCCTAGTATAACTGAATTTTATTTATGATAATAATATGGATCTTTTTTTGGCGGGCCATATTATTAGCACATTTTTCGCCCATAAAAAATTGCACTTTTATCAAAATTATGTATTTTTTTTAAATCTCAAAAATGTTAGTTTTTATATTTATTATTTATTAAAAAGCCTAAAAATGTTTAATTTTTTACTACAAAAAAAACAAAGAATACCAGAGAATAACAAAATGGAGTTCCATATTACCACCTTCTCCTCTAACGAAAAGAATATGGTACAATGTCAAAGCTTGACAAAAAACATATACAGGATACTAAAAACTCTCTAGTCTATATTGGAAACTCCTAAGATATTAGAAAGAAGCAGATGGTTAACTTGGGGCAGAGTTGCACATTTTCGTGCTCAATAAAGAGCCATTCATAGCTTGTTTAAATTCTAAAGCCATTATTACAATTGCAATAAATTAAATGTTATTTACAAAAAGGCGAAACTTTACCCGAGCCAACATTCTTCATTTTAGTTATGGTTTAGGAGTTTCTAATATGAGTCTACAAACGATTAAATACCACAATAATACAACACTGGATTACTACTCAGGCACAAGAAGTCGCATTTGTTTACCGAGGAAAACGTCCTCAGTCTCTTGGGGTTGCTGAGCGGCGCTGAGTGCTGCCATACCGCGCGCCAGCGCCAGCAGCGAAACGTAAGGCGACGCGGCCAACTGACAGGAGGGAATGAACGCGCTGTTCACGTGACAGTTCAAAAGGGGAGAACCGCGCAACTCGCCGCACAGTAGCATGCCAGCAAGCCCGCGCAATTTATAGTCGGGATAGCAGCGCAGTCAATTAAATTACCTGAAAATAAAGAGAAAGAAATTTATAAAATAAATACTATAGTAATCGCAGTATTATAATTTAAAATTACATATGGTTAACAAGGTTACAGTTATAGATTTACAAGAGTTGAAACGATTTAGCTCCTTTCGTTTACTACGCTACGAAGAAAATTGTGGTGTATAACATAAGACTTGTAAAACATAAAATCTTTGTGCATTTAATTTTGCATTAATTTAATCTTTGATTTATTAGAAATAAGTTTGCTTATACAATTTATTAGGAACAGTCATACATTAGTTCAGTTTGAAGACTAAAACAGTGTTCCATGCATGAAAGCGAGTATCGCAAAATAAGTACGATTAAAACGTTATAATTTTAAAAATTTGTTCTAATTTGAAAAGGGGTAATTTTCTGCTGGAGTATTACTCGGGTTGAGATAAAAACAAGAAACTTTTTGTGATTTTTTATTAATACTTAATTAAAAATAATGTTTTGAACAAACAATAAATTGTTAAAAATATTCGCCGTTTACTTCCATGCAGTGATACAATTGAGCTTCGAATTCCTCTCTAACCGCTTGAGCTAAGGTGTGAAGGTATTTAACTACGATTCGTTGTCCTCAAGTGATTATGGCTGCGCCGAATAAACAAGTGATTTTAAGTGTCCCCAAAGAAAGAAGTCAACGGTGTTAAATTACGTAATTGTGCCGGCCGGTCTCTTCTTCCAATCCATCGACTAGGAAAAGTAATATCTAGAAAATCTTTTACAGGACGAGCCTACTGAGAAGGTGCTTCATCTTATTAAAAAACTAGCTGGTCTTCGACTAAATACGGATCGTTTTCTAAAATCTCTGTGATCTGAGGCACTCTCATAAATTCAGGTTTGGAAACCTCTAAAGCGCCAGTCCAAATAAATAGTACCACCTCGCCCAAATCTAAGCCTTCCCAGTCTAAGTCTCAGCCTCACTCTCCAGACAGCCATAACCTGCCACATCGCTCAGTTCCATCAACATCTGCTACAATATCCAGAGAGGTTCAATCTTTGAAAATTAGTTCTGATAGGGAGGCCAGTGCTGCCTCTAAATCCCTTGCAACAGAATTATTAGAGGTTGATTTTGTCATCGATAATAATTCAGTGGTGAATAAAGCAGCAAATATGGACCCGTTGACCCTACCAATAGTGCGGCTGTCAAGAGACTCAGATGCGATCACAGCGACCATCAGTCGCTATTTATTGGCCAAACTGAAAGACCTTTCCATCTTAAAACCTCTTAGGCTATTCCTTGCCTATCTGCATGCTCAACCCTCCAGTGTGTGTTTTGAAGAACATACCAACACCAGCATCCGATTGGCATTTGCATCAGAGGGACTTCCTGGTGACGTGGACTCTTTGCTTTCGCTACCATGATGCCTATGGTATTGGTCCAACTGAAGTTGAAGCAGATCTGTCAGCCTTCAGGTCCTTCTTCTCATCAGAAAAGCTGCTACGCCTTCAAAAAATCAGAGAGAGTCATAGCAATTATTATTCTGGTGGATCTCCCGCCAGGAATAAAAATTTTTAAATGACTTGACGCGAACAGAGGATCAAGCACCCTCTGAAATACTGGACAATGGCAAGCTTAGTATTTTCTCTCTAAATATTCAGTCCTTAAGACATAAAACTAATGATTTATTTCTTTTACTAGAAGAGCTTCATTTTCCAGAAATCGTTGCCATAACTGAACATTGGTTGCATGTTGGTGAGCCTGTGATAATTACACTACAGTTGCCAGATTTGATAGAACAAATCTAACTCATGGAGGTACTGTGATATTATCTACTAGCAACGACTTTTCAATGGTAACCAGGTTCGATAATTTAGTTTCTGAAAAAATATTTGAATTTTCCATTGTCTACAATAATAATTTTGATCTTTACGTTGTTTGTATTTACAGAACACCTGATGCTGACGTAAATGTTTTTTTTCCAAAAATTACTAAGCTTGCTCGAGTCTCTGCCGTTTAAAAGCAAACCCATTTTATGAGGCGACCTAAACATTGATTTTTCCAGTGTGTGTGCTGCTCAAGAATCTCTGCAGTCCATTTTCGACTCTTTTGGCTTAATCATGCACATTAAATCACCTACCAGAATAACTAAAACCAGCTCTAGTACAATAGATTATGTCGTATCATCCTTTGAGCCAGATTTCGTCGATTGTACTGTCTTAAGCTCAGGTTTCTCAGACCATGAAGCAGTGTTAGCAAAGTTTTCCATAACTAAATCTAAAAGTAAAAATGTTCCACGCAAATTAGGCCGTATTTTCTCGGATAAAATGTTCTTACATTTTAGGCACCTTTATCAATCAACTGGAATATTCTCTCTGACGACGTTGATTCAGAATTCTCTAGATTTGTAAAAACGCTATCTCGTCTTTCTTACAAATCTTTTCCTTTGAGACCTCTTAAAAAGAAGCAACATAATTCCTGGTCTACCCAAGGCTTGCGTACATCTGCTAAGAACATGCGCTTATTATCTCATCTTAAGAAATTTTCAGACAGCGCTTTTTTTCATGAATACGTAAGACTTTACAAAAAGATTTATCAGAGAACTTTAAAAGCCGCCAAGGATATTTACTATAATAGGAGACTGGCTAAATCTAAAAATGTGGCTAAGGAAACATGGTCGATTGTTAATGCTTTGAGAAATAAGCCTTCTTTGTCGAATACTATCTCCACTTCATCTGAGAACCTTAATGATTATTTTGTAAATGTGGCAAATAATTTAATGAGTACCATAACTCCTTCCCATGATCCACTTTCATATCTTCCCATTGCAAATGAGAATTTCCATAGTTTCTTCTTTACGCCCGTAGTGTTACCAGAGCTTTGCAGTTCAATTAAGGAAATCAAAAACAAAGGCTCTTCTGGAATTGATGGACTTACTTTCAAAATGTTTTCAAATCTGCCCGAATGTACATTATGTCATCTTATTACTCTAATAAATCAGTCTTTTCAAAAAGGTGTTTTTCCTAACTGCCTTAAGTTAGCGATAACAATTCCACTACATAAAGGAGGAGACAAAGATCAGTCTTCTAACTATCGCCCTATCGCTCTTCTTCCCACACTTTCAAAAATTATTGAAAGATTGGTTAAAAAAAGACTTCAATCATTTTTGCTAAAATATAAAATACTTACTTCCTATCAATTTGGATTTTTAAATAACAAATACACAAATGATGCTATGTTTCCTCTTTTTAATAATGTATACTCTAGCTTAAACAACCAACACCCTACAGCAACAATTTTCTGTGATTTTTCTAAAGCCTTTGATTGTGTTAATTATGACATCTTATTAAAAAAGTTGCAATATTACGAGTTCAGAGGAGCGCCTTTTGAATGGTTTAGGTCGTATCTCAGTAACAGAAGTCAAGCTGTGAGAATTGATTCGACTATGTCTTCTTGCAAGCCAATACAAAGTGGAGTGCCTCAAGGTTCCGTACTTGGCCCTATTTTGTTTCTTATCTTCATCAATGACATTGCTAATCTAAATATTAACGGTAAAGTCTGTCTATTTGCTGATGATATTAGTTTTACCTGGAGTAATCCGGATATTTCTACACTTCATAGAACCGTAACAAGTGATTTAACTACTATCAAATCATGCTGCGACTCTAATCTCCTTTGTCTCAACATTTCCAAAACTAAAATGTTGTCCTATAAAAATACCTTGCAATCTTTTGTACTTGTAACGCAATAATTGACGAAGTTGATTCTGTAAAGTTTTTAAGGCTAACTGTTGACAACTCGTTAAAATGGGACACACATATTAACTCTTTATCAAGAAAATTAAGTTCCGCTTGTTTCGCGTTAAGATCAATTTCTAAGGAGCTTAGCCTGTCTACTTCTAGAACAGTTTATTTTGCCCTTTTTGAATCGCACCTTCGATACGCCCTTCAATTCATATTTGAGTCCCTTTGTCTAATACGCAAACACGGTTCAGCATCTGATAGGCCTTCCCATAGTTATCCACTTAGAAACACGGAACATGATCTATACCTGCCTACCCCACATTCAGAGTTGGTCAAAAGTTCCATATTATATAATGCAAAAAAGATGCACAATCATCTGCCATTGGAAATTAAATCCATCACATCTTTTTTTGCATTTCGTAAAGCATTAAAAGCATTCTTACTGGAGAGAGCTTTTTACACAGTTAACGATTTTTTTTTGTAATCATTGATTTGAAATTTCGCACTAGATGATTATGTATTTTTACTATCTGTACATGTTTAGGTATACTGCTTTGTGTAGCTATTTTAGGATTTTTTATAATTTTTTACTTTTTTAAACATTTTTTACATTTTTTTTAGCATAATATTTTTGACTACTTACAATTTTGAAATTGTATTAATCTGTATATATTGTAGATATTCTATTCTATTTATTTATTTTTTTTAAATTTTGTTTTGTTTTTCTTTCCTTTAATTGTGTTTTGTTTGTATTTTTGTGTCTTTTTTGTTTTACAGCTTTGTCTACAAATTGTAACAATTTCTTGACAATAAAGCATTGATTGATTGAGGATTAATGGCATTTTCAAGTAAATTTAAATAAATTTCACTATTTAAATTGGCCTATATGAAAAAAGGTTTAACAATGTGATTCCCTAAAATTCCCGCCCACACGTTTAGTTTTAAAGGACGCCGGGTATGTGTTACTTGGATTGAATGAGGGTTACTGCTGCTCCAGCATCTGCATTTGTGGCGGTTTACTTCTCTATTTAAGAAAAACGTGGTTTCGTCAGAAAAGCAAACATTGTTCAATGACAAGTCATGGTTGTTCAATTTTTTCGAAATATTTTTAAAAGACAGTCATCTTCCTTCATTGCCTGAACCAACTATTATTTGTAGAGTCAAAGCTTATGTGATATTAAAATTTGGCGAAACGCAGATTCGGGATACGCCTGAAACTGTAGCTGTTTCTCTCAGGGAGCTAGTTGGGGCCATAGCAACATGGCCAAGGACTGTAACTTCATAGTTTTTATTCTGTACAGGTCTTCCACGTTTTTCGTTGCCTACTGATGCGGTTTCTGTACATTTTCTACATAATTCTGATACACTTTTATGGGTCAAGATCATTTTTATTGTTTGTAAAGTAAATACCTCAATAATAAATTCTATTTTAGCAATTTTTTTTAAATTTTCTAAGATTATATAATATGAGTTGTTTCCCTTTTTTATTTGCAATTTTCAAGAGGTATTTTATTTTTTTTTGAGAATCTGTCATTTCAACAGGAATGACAGTAGAGTTCTCTTGGCAGTTGTACTGAACGTTAAAAGACCTTTAAAATAGGGTCGATGGTCGATTAGTCGACACCCCTTTTCATTTTAAATTTGGGGGTGTATCTTATCTTACTTCCGCTTAGAGGGTACAGTGGCGAAGCTAAAAATAGGCGCAAAATATGTCCTCCTCAAAACACAAATGGAAGCTTTTTTTTTGGAACGGGAGGCAGTTATTTGGGGTTGATAGTTTTAGTTGGGTCATCCTGTATATAGAATTCCTACATATCGGGTGTTAATTTGAAAAATTTCCAACCTTAATATATTTCTTGCAGTTAAAAATATAAATAATTGGAAAGACACGTCAATTTTATTTCTAAGAAGGACACTATAAATAAATATTTTTAGAATGCTTCTTTCAACGCTCTAGTAGGGGTAGATGTCACCCTTAGAATCTTAAATGGGCATGGAGGTTAAGTGGCATATCATTTTAAAGGGCGTTCAATTCTTTTTTATTGATATTCTAATTTGTTGCTTTTTGTCTAAAGGTTTTTGAATAATCATGTTTCAAAGTTGCAGAAATGATTAATCTTACCTGCATTGAAATTTTGGTTGCCGGTTAGTGTTTACACAAAAACTATTGCCTTGGGTCTGAAAATACGTTATCGTTTTCTAACGAATGTTAAGTAAATATAGATGTAGGCAAAACACAAATCTTGTTGCTTTTACTTGTTGAACTGTTCAGTGATAATTTTTATTAAGTGCATAAAGTATGAGAATGGTTTATTCTCTTCAAGAAAAAACTAAAATTTTGTCCATTTATGGAGAGGTTGGAAAGTGCGCATGAAAAACGGTATTGGTTGGCAATGAAAGAAATCTAAATCTTGTGGCAAAGTTCTCCGAAACTGGTTCAGTGAGTAATACAAAAAATCCCACGAGTGATGAATAAAGGAGCTCAAATTGGGGTTTTGGGATTATTTGCTGTAGAGTTTATCAGCTCCTTTCGGACAGTAGCAGAACAATTAGGAATATCACACGGGGGAGTAAGAAAGGCACTGAAAATGCATAAATTCCATCAATACAAAATGTCAATGAAATGTTGTTACTCCTTCTTTTATTGAACTTAACAGGTAATTTGTACCTTTAAACAAAGAAAGAAAATGTGCTATATCACAAGATTTTATCGTAAGACAAAATACATATTTCTAAGCTGTAAAGTTTTTAAAAACACATTATCGAAAAATAACAAAACAGGCTTTAAAAAAAGTAAAAATGCTGCCAAAATATAACAAAATATGAAAATGATATTAGAGCACAGGTCAAAAGGTATCGTTAAAAAAATCATCAAGGCAAAAGCATCAATAAGCCTCACTTAATAAAAGTGATTTGCTTTTGATTTTTTTTAATATCTAATATTTGTCTAATACGTACAGAAGCACGATTGTAATTTTTTTACTAAGACATGTAAGCAAGTTTCAAGTAAGTGGGGACGTAGGGATTGGTAGGAGAAAATCATCTACCAGGCGAGTCATATGGCCAGTGTGAGAGGAAGGTTAAGGACATTTGTGAATAAGAATAGCTGTTTATAAGACAAAAATAGAAAATAAAGCTACCCTTGTTGCTTAAGCCCCAAAAAGTTATATAGAAGATGAGGATCAATAAGAGAAAAATACACTGAATGTGCAACCACTCCTCCCAGCTCATGTCTTTCCTTAATATGCTTGAAGAGACTATTGATCCTCAGAAATTGGTACAAAGGGTAATTTGGTTTTACAGGCATATTTGTTCTTCCAGCCCGACAGTGGTTGAACGAGAGATTCCCGGGTAAATAGAACCACTTAAATACCCTCCAATATCACCGGATGTAACACTTAATATTTCTTTTTTTGGGACATTTTAAATCCATTGTTTATAAAACACAACCTACTGATATTGCTGATCTTAAAAAAACGAATTGCAGCAGAATGTCAGTCAATTAAGATTCCAAGAAATAGTCCATCTTTTCTCAAAGAGACCGGCTTATATTAAATAGTAATGAAATAAACTCTAAGTTTTCTTTTCTTTTTATTAGTGAAGAAACAAGTGGATCTGATGATGCCTAGTATGGGCGAAACACGTGTAATCCTTTGACTCTAATTTAATAAATTTCAGACCTGTGACTTAACATTTATTTCAATACTATTTAACAATAAGATAATGTGTAAGTAGATCCAATACGTTTTATTGTAGAAATTTTTCTTTCGTATTTTTTTTATTTTTATCAAAGTAAAATAATCAATAAATAGAAAATCAATTCTTTAAACTAGATTATCTTACTGTTATTCAACGATTTTAACGGTGTAACCTACTCTTCTAATCATTTGTACTACAAGGAGATCCAATGCAATAGTTTTTGTATAAACAAGTTTAAACTTTGAAACGCGATTATTCGGAAACCTCTGGACAAAAAGCATCAAAGTAGGCAACAAATGAAAAGAGAATTAAATGCCATTTAAAACGATGTGCCACGTGACTCCCATCCACATTTAAGATTCTAAGGGTGAAATCCACACCTCCTAGGGGGTTGAAACAGAGGTCTAAAATATTGACTTAAAGCGTCCCACTTACAAATAAAATTGACGTGACTTTCCGGTTTTTCAAATTTTTAACTGCAAGAAAGATATTAAGGTCGGGAAGTTTTTAAATTGACCACCTGTATAGGTGAATTTTACCCAAAAGAAGCTACTTACATTGTATGAAAACGTGGAATAATACAAGTTTTAGGTAGGGTCAAGGGCCTTTGGATTAAGCAGATAAAGCAGATTTTTTAAATTGAAGCCGTTTAAGTACACGGATTATTTTTAATCAAAGTGAAAGAAGAAAGACAAAGTTATTTTCAGCGGAATTAGTTACAGGGATTCGGAAATGCATAGCTTTGTTCCCGGAGGCACCCTATACAAAATTTTTGATAAAAAAAACGTGCAAGAATTGTGCTAAAAATCCAACTTTTTTGTTTCTTGCATTTTTTCGTATCCTGCTTCGTTTTCTAAAATAATTTTAGTGCATTTGAATTATAAAGATGTCTCAATATTCATTTGAAGAAATAACCAGCATACACTTTATGTAGGGTAGAGCCAATGGTTGTATGTTAGAAGCACGTAGATTAATGATATCATGAAGCCTTTCCAAAACGTCGACTTCATTGTGATAAATTGTTAAGTACAATACATTAACGGTTAAGGAAAAATCATATTTTTCCACCGAATAAGATCGGTTGTAGAAGAAATCTTCCCACATGGATAGTGGAAGAAATGGTTCTTTAATCGGTTGAACTGAATTCTCATATCAGTTCTAGAAGAATATTTTTACAAGAAAATATTTCTTAAAGCAGTTTTAAGGAAATTTTGCATTCACAACTTCTTTACCAATATCATCTTTTTTATCTA
Source organism: Anthonomus grandis grandis (assembly GCF_022605725.1). NCBI lineage: Eukaryota > Metazoa > Arthropoda > Insecta > Coleoptera > Curculionidae > Anthonomus > Anthonomus grandis. Next base: position 13,536,893 of record NC_065559.1, read on the forward strand.
AATATCACTCTTTGTAGTACAAGCATTGAAAGGTCAAGACTTACGATGATTTAGTAGAGAGTAATACTTTTTCAATAGATACAGAGAAAATATCATCGCCATTTCTTTTTGATAAAGTGTTGTTTACATACGAAGCAGGATTTAGTCGCGAAGGTGTTATTAATATCCATAATAATCATGTATGGGCCGACGAATATCTCCATAGGATTTTTGAAAACCGATTTCCACATAACTTTTTTATTAACCTTTGGGCAGGTATTTTGGGAGATTTATCTCCCAAAATAGATGGATATCTTTGCATTTAAACGAGCCGGATTAAAATTTTTTGAGACAAAATTTTGCAGAGTTGCTAGATGAAGTGCCCATCGGATTAAAAGCAGAAATGTTTTATGCATAGGGTTGCCAGGTGTCCTCCTTTCGGGAGGACAGTCCTCCTTTCTTGCTGTGAGCTCTCCTTTCTCCTTTTCTACCCAAATGTCCTCCTTTTGAACTGCTTTTACACTAAATCCTGCTTTTAATTTTTAAGTCAATTTAGCGGCTATTTAGCGACTATCTTTATTTTACTATATTTTATCGCTATTATTTCATATAGCAGTCGATAGATGTCTCGCCCTTCGCCCGTATAGTTGTTTTATTTTTGTAGCGTAGGTACCGTACGGCGGACGGCGGTATTTTGTAACCAATAACCGTAGACGTATAAACAAGGATATGTCCTTGGTTATACGTCTATGTTTGTAACAGACGGCGCCGGCGGCGGCGGTGTAGGTCCGGCTGATTTTTTTGGTGATTTTAGATTTTAGTGTTGTCTTGTCTCTGTTTTAATAATATCTATCAGCAGTGTGGCCAGATTGAGCGATTTATCGCAATTTGGGCTACTACAGGCCCTATATATGGAATTATGGATCAATCATTAACTTCGACTCCAAAAAGTAAGAAAGTGAAGCGTTCCAGCTATTTCAATGACGCCTGGCTTAAAGAGTTTTCCTGGGTGAAAAAATATCCTTTTAATATAGAAGAAAATAAAAAAACAACTCAGGCATATTGTGTAATATGTAGATCGCATTTTAGTGTAGAATATAAGGGATATACAGCTCTTTCTAACCACGAAAAAACTGCCAGTCATCGTTCAATGAGTGAAGCTGCTTCAACGAGCAAATCAATAACAAATTTTTATGTTAAATCAAACACTGATGAGGAATTAACAGTCATTGCTGTAGAAGTTGCCAATATTTATCATTGTGTGAAACATAGCATGTCATACAATTCATTGGACTACGGTTTAAAACTAGACTCAGAAACGTTTTCAGATTCTAAAATAGCAAAAAAAATATCTTGTGGAAGAACAAAAGCTACTGCTATAGTTCAAAACGTTTTAGCACCTTTTATTTTGGAAAATATTGTTTCTAATTTAAAGTCACAAGATATTTTTTTTGCTATACAGACCGACGCATCAAATAAAAAAAATAGAAAGTTTTTTCCAATTTGTATACAATATTTTGATAAAAGCGGTATTCAAAACGTAGTTCTAGATTTTGTTGAGAATAATGATGAAAGTAGCGAGAGTATGTTTAAAATGCTAGAAACCTAATTAAAAAAACTACACTTAGATTTTACCCATATTACAGCCTTTAACGCGGATAATACAAATTCCAACTATGGAAAACACAATTCTTTATACAAATTAATATGTGACAAAAATAAGAATGTTTTTAAAGCTAACTGTCATGCTCATTTAATCCATAACAGTTTAAAAAAATCTTTGGGAAATTTAAATCTAGATGTGGAGAATATCATTCTAAAAATTTATGCTCACTTTTCCAACTTGGCAAAAAGAAGAGATAAATTCAGTGAATTTTGCGATATTTACTGATACAGAATTTAAAGAAATTTTACGTCATGTAACAACCCGATGGCTATCAATGGCACCGGCTATTGATGGAGTTGTGTTGTTATGGGATGTTCTAAAATCTTATTTTCTATCGGCAGAAGATTTACCAAAGGTAGTTAAATCAGCCTTGTTAATCTCTACTGATAATGAAATTCCAGACAAGGTTTTAATATATTTAAACTTTTTATCCCACATTCTAAAAATTTTTCAAGACACGGTATTAAAACTAGAATCAAATGACACAACATCTTTCAAATAATAGAGACATTTTTAACTAAATTATCTGATAGGGTCAATAAGAAATTTTTTGGATTTAAGGTTATGGAGCTTTTGAAAAAAATACCTGAAAGCGAAAAGAAAAGTATTGAGGCAGATTTTGCTTCATTTCTAGAGATTGCCATAAAATATTGTAAAGATAGATGTGAACTGGACCAAAATTCAACTTCACATTTATTAAGCAAAATATCACTAAGTGAAAAATGCTTTAATTATGATGACATTATTAATGTTATTACGCGGTTGCGTTTGCAGGACATAATAGGATTAGACTGTGATAAATTATTTGACGAGTGCCAGGTATTTGAAAAAGTTTTTGATAGGCTGAAAACAGTAGATCCTAATTTTATAAATTGTGATACGGTAGCCAAATATGTAAACATTTTTAATGCAATCGAAATTCCAATATTATTAATATTTTTAGAGTGATATCATATATTTTAAGCATGCCAGCTAGTTCCGCTTTTCCCGAAAGGGTTTTCTCTGTTATGAACACGAAGTGGCGAGATGAAAGAAACAAAGCTTCAAAAGAGCTAATTAAAAGCGAAATTATAATTTTTTTTAATCAACCCGAAAAGTGTGTTGATTTTTACAAAAAAATAAAATCAAATAATTCTTTATTATCTGCCGCAAAATCTGAGCAAAAATATAAATTTTTGTTTCCCTAAGAGCTGATAATTATTATTGTATGTCGTTTTATCAGTATCTGTTTAATTTCTGTCAAGTTTTTCTTAAGTTTCGTTTTTTATTTGTATTGCCACAATAGGCACTTCTTTTAGACTGATTCGTTTTGCGTTATTAGATTAAGTTTGCATATAATATTTTCCTTTTTTTTGTGTTGGTAATTTTTATTATTTGTTCGTTAGAATTTATTTATTTTCGTTACAAAATTTATTTACGTTATGTTTGCAAATTGCAATATAAGAAATATAATTTATGTTTGCATGAAATTATACATTTATTAAATTTTATTACATCATGCTTCCCGCCCTACGAAAACCTCTCATTCTTCCATGCAGGCATGCAGACCCCCTCCCCCCTCTTTACAGAAAAGTCCTCCTTTGGCTTGTGGAAAACTTGGCAACCCTATTTATGCATAACGGTGAAACATCTCTTGCTTCCAGCTGAACGCAGTTCAGCTGGTTTAGAATAATTAGATTAATAGGGAGTTTAAAGGGTAGAGAGCAAAAAGTATAATTTAAAAAATTTGGGTTGGCTTAGACTGGACAAGAGGCATATTCTTGACTCACAGTGCCGGTCAAAAATGGAGATACTTTTAATTTATTTTTTAACGTTATAAGTTATGCAATATTTTTGAGCGATTTTGTACTAAAAATGTTTATATATCATGTTTTACATAGACTTTAGAGAACAGATCAGCTACCATAAATGTTCTGGGAGTTTTTGCCTTGGTGATCGAATATTTACCAAATGCGCCCGAAGCGAAGATGATTTATATTTATGGGAAAGTTGTTCAAAATATAGGATCTCATTTTCCGAAAATTAATTCATATTTTGTGTTTGTCTCCAGTCAATGAATTTTTGATAGACAGCAGTGTATTTGTTTTGTGGTTTTTCTGTTGGCAAGTTGTTGGATATATACTTCGAGGTCACTATACCCAGCCATAATTTTTTCACTCAGAAATCGAAATCACTTACTTAACGTACTCCAGGACACGCAAATCTTTCTAACTTTTAATACTCAAATGATTTCTAGTAATAGTATAACTTGTCAAGTTATCAAGCAACACGTAAACAAAAACTAACTACAATTATTTAAACAGCCATGGCGTACTTTATAATATTTCTGTTTGGCTTTCTGTCTAGATTTTTTTTTAATAAAACACAAAATTACCCTGATAACCAAACCCGTGACTAATGACCCGTTAGTAAGGAATAAAAACTAAGTAAGGAAAAAAAACTCACGAGGTAAATAATAGGTATTATTTATTCAAAATGCGTGAATAGTAAGCCTATAATGGTCGTAGAAAAAAGTTATTATTATTAATATTAAAATAAAAATGTTAACCTAACAAAATAAATCTTTTGGATTAAGGTGTATTATTGACCTACCTTGTCTTTTTTTAAATTAATTTGTGTATGCTAGTGGTAGTTTTCCGCGGACGTCTATATTTTTTTTATTTGGAATAGCATGACCTCAGATTAAATTTTTTAATAATTTGACTCACAGTTGCCTTTCAAAGTGTATTTACGGACCATTTCAACCTGACGAAGGACTTTTTTACAATCAGCAATAATTCGTGACTTAATGTCAACAGACAACACTATACAACTAGGCATGATTAAAACTTATAAATTCCAACTACTGCCTGAAATTCTGCTAGCTCACAGAATACATTTTAAATAATAAACTGGATGTCAATTCACTTTTGACCAGCTAGAAAATATGCTTTTTTTGATAATATTTCGTAAAATCTTTGTTATAGGTTAAAAAAAATAAAATGTAATTTAGCAGTGGGTTTTGTGGAATGTGTACTACCGATTTCTATGATTCAGAAAGAAAAGATATTTTTGTTAAGTTTTTATTTTTGTAACAAAAGAAAGATTGGTTTGTCAATTTACTTTTGGCCACCAGTGTACATATTTTTACATTTTTTAGTTTTTTGAATCAATCATTTATTTATAACTAATGTATTGAATAATTAAGAACCTTGCATAATTCAAAACTCACTATAAGTTGATCTTTACATATAGTATATCTATAATATTGAATTTATTAAACAAACACTGGCGACCAACAAATCATAATAACCTTGGCTATAGGGTCTTGTTATTGCTTTCAATTTCGTTTTGACCTTATGTAATATTGAGTCTAATATAATAAAAGACTGAAAAAACATTATACAAGCACACTCCTTGGATTTATTTCCTTTGACCGCCTTTATTGTAAAGTGCATTTGAATAAGAATGCAAGATTTGCATTGCGCGCCATGTTTCACAGTCGTAATGTCACATGATTATGACGTGACAGATCGCAAGTTGACAGATGGGAGTTAGTAAGTATAAAGCATTACATGGTAGAACAACGCGTCCTGATTGTCAAAAATTATTATCAAAATGGTAATTATTAATTGCCACTATTCATAAAAAGCGTCCAATATTCGGTCGAAATAATGTTCCCAATTCATCTACTGTGAAAAGAATAATAAAAAAAATTCGAAAGTACTGGTTTGGTTAGTGATGTGAAACACACTATACGAGCTCGTAGAGTGTCGTCCAGAACCAAACATCACGGTAATTCGCGAGAGTGTGTCAGAAAGTCCAGACACATCAATTCGTCATTAGGCACAAGTTACATTGCAACAGGCGTTCTTCAGCCAATTCTCACTAAGATTTACAACTGCATGCCTACAAAATCTAACTGACTCAACAACTTCTGCCAGCAGACCAAAAAAATTCACCAATTGGATCTTTGAACAAGCTGCTGATTTTGCAAAGAAAATTATTTTCAGTGATGAGTCCTATTTTCACCTTGATGGCTTCGTTAATAAACAAAACTGTCGCATTTGGGGCTTAGAAAATCCACGAATGATTCATTTATGATGTGCATTATGGTCTGGAGGAATAATTAGACATTTTTCTTTGAAAATGAAGAAGGTAATGCCGTAACGGTTAATGGCGAACGTTATCGTGCTATTTATTTATTTATTTAACGGTATCCACCAATATTACAAAAATAAAATAACACAAAAGATACTAATAATAATACAACTTAAGCTAGATAATAGTAAGACATAAATCAATCAAAGTTACCAATTAATTTAAAGAAACCTGTTAAAGTAACGAGTCACTAATTAATTAATTAATTTAAGAGAACTCCTAAAACTGCTAAAAGAAACGTGCAAGTCAAGACTATACCTATCGAAAGAACGTTGCATTCTAGTTAAAGGATTATGCTGTCCATAAGAACTACTATCAAAACCTACATAGAAGAGTTTTTTCAGTCTAGTCAATTTTTGCGCCCGAAAATTCAGCCTATTTAAAAGATAATCACAATCAGTCACGCCAGATATTAATTTAAAAATAAAACACAAGTCTGAATTATTACGCCTTGACTCAAGTGAGTCCAAAGAGAGAACTGACATGACCGACTTGTAATCAGTATGACCATTAGCTAATGGAACCTTAAGTTTAAAAGAACAATTTCTCTAGAATTTATTTTGGACTTTCTCAATATTTTCAATATGCGATTTATAAAATGGAGACCATATGGGACTAGCATACTCCAAACCAGAACGGACTAACGAATAGTACAGAATTTTATAGACAGAGCATGAGAGGTCTTGACTGCATCTAGTTATAAATCCTAGATTTTTATACGCTTTCTGAACTAACTTTTCAGCATGAGACAAAAATGTCAACTTAGAATCAAAAATTACTCCGAGATCCCTAACTTCCGTTACCCTTTTTAAAATAGTGGAACTTATACTATAATCAAACAATGTAAGATTGCGAATTCTTCCAAAAAAGGTTGCACCATTCATAGAGATTATGCAAGTCATCCTGTAACAATTGACATTGAACATTAGAATCAATAGACAAAAACAATTTCAAATAATCAGCAAATAATAAAAATTCACAATTTCTTACAATTAATCCAAATAAACCCAAAGCTTGGAGCTTTGCCAGTAGAAGCGCATGATTAACTCTGTCTCATGATTAACTCTGAACGCCTTCGAAAAATCCGTATAAACAGCATCAACTTGGGAACCCTTACCAAAAGCATTAAACAAATAATCTTCATAACATATTAAGTTAGTAACAGTGGAACGACCTTTTTGAAAACCATGTTGACTGTTAATAATAAGGCTTTTACATTGCCATGACAATTGCTCGGTTACAAGTGCATCCAAAAGTTTAGGCAAGGTTGACTGTATACAAACTCCCCGATAATTACTGACATCACTAGTATTACCAGACTTAAATATCGGCGTAATATACGAATTCTTCCAAAAAGAAGGAAATATTCCCGACTTTAAAGACAGATTGAATAAAGTGCAAATAGGCTTCGACAGAGTACATACACATTCACGAAGTAGCAAGCTGGGTATGCCATCCGGTCCCGCAGAAGTCCTGCTTTGTAAGCCAAGAATCTCGTCAAAAACCTCTACTAAAGATAACTCTACAAATTTGACATCGAATTGATCCACAAGCCCTGTCATGTAATATTCAGGTATTTGAAATGCTTTATCAGAATATACGTTTGACAAATATTTGGCAAATAAATTAACAGTATCACCACCCTCATCACTAGTTTCATCATTAAAAAACATATGTTTAGGAATAATATTTGACTTGTTAACATTGCTTACATGTTTCCAGAATAACCTAGGATTTAACAATAGATTATTCTCGGCACGAGAAATATAATCGCGGTAACACTGACCGCTCAACACACTGCATGACTGCCGAAGCCCAGAGAAAACCAAGTAATCACTTTGCAATTGACACTCCTTAAACTTTTTATGAGCAATCCTCTTACGTAAAACTAAGCTTCTTAACTCTCTTGAAAACCATACAGGAAAGCTACCAGTATTATAGGACTTAATAGGCACAAAATAGCTGATTCCTTCATACAAAAGATCATAAAACTTATTTAGGGAAACATTTATATCAGAAGTGTTGTTAATAAAGGACCAGTCGATAGATGCAAGGAAATTATTTAACGATACAAAATCAGCATTTTTGAATATTTCAGAGACCTTGACATATAATATAGTACTGAAGACACATTTATACGGAGTGTGTCGAGAGCCAGCCACCGGCAATAAAAAATCATCAGCCAATCCAGAAGACCCATTAATATTAGAAAAACAAAGATCAAGCAATGTGCCTCCGGATTTGGTAGCTGAAACATTTCCTTACCATCTAAGTAATTAAATACCTGTCCAAGCAGTGAAGGATATAACACAATTTCTTGTGATACTACTATCATAACACAATTTCTTGTACCTCATTTGGAAGCTATTGATCTTGACGACATGTGGTTTCAGCAAAACAGTGCTACATGTAATACCGCCCGTGAAACATTGACGATCTTGCACCAGTTTGCTCCTCGTCCGTCCCGATTTGGTGACCAGAATTGACGCTCTTGCAATTTAACGTCTTTAGACTTCTGACTGGGGTTATCTGAAGTCAAAGGGTTATGCCAATAAGCTTAAAATATCGAAGCATTGAAAGCCAAAATTACACGCTGTATCAATGAAATACCACCACAAGTCTACAATAACGGAAATGAAAATTTCGTCAACAGCAGGGTACTCATATGCCAGCAAAGCCGTGGCAGCCATTTACAAGATATTTTATTTCATACATAATTCCCAAATGTACATGTTTTAAATCAATAAATATTTCAATACTTTGCTACAGAAAACCATGTTTTAATAAACACCAAAATCTTGGGCTTTTATTGAAACATCCTTAATATGGCACAACTTTCGTTTGGATATTTAAATCAACTTGAAAAACGTATTCCTGAAGCTTTTTGGTTTCTTGAATACAGAAATACTGTTGCTTGTTTAACTTAGTTTTAATACTTCTACCAAAGACTCCTGTTCACAAAGTTCACAAAAGTTATTTTAATATTTTATCTATATGTATATAATTAAATTAAACATTTTATTGATGTCACGCAGCCTTTTTCATTTGGTTCATTGATAAAAAAAGGGCCCAACGATCTGGCCCTAGTAAATTCCTTAGCTTATCGGTGATCTGACAGTCGCGTGCAGCAAAATGGTAATTATAATTCGAAATCTAGACTATCAGGCGCCAGCTTAACCCAGCAAAACAAAAACATGAAACAGAAACGATTGCATGAAAATCGGTAACAAATTAGCTACATTTTAGATGAGGGGGCAATAAACTGAATGCACTTAGCATCTCATAATTGGAAATATGTGTAAAGAAAAAACCGCATATGATTTTCATAAATAAAATATTAAGATGTTCATAGGGTATATAAAATTATCTTGGCAAGAGGCGATTTACTCAATAACCAGAGTGCAATATCCGCTTTAGAATCGATTATCGTAAAATCCTAGCTAACAAGGAAATTTCAATCAAACCGGCAGACGAGTTAAAGCAACTTTGATTGCAATTTTAGTTTTCGATAGGTAATGCAAATTGCATGACAACACATTTGATCATTAAGGGGATGATTTTATATGGTAAAAACTAGGCTTGTTACTATTTACTAGGAGATTTAATGTCTGTAGATTAACCAATTAATAGAAACATGCGTAGATGTAGTTTTCTATCATTTAAGATAATGGTGGGACTGCGTATTTCAATATTAAAATAATCACGGATTAAATTGGCGGCGAGGTTAAAACTCCGAAAATATAGCTACAAAAATGTAATCGTCTCCAAAATAAGATAATAAAAGAGCAAACTAAACTTTTACGTCGTGGCGTTCCAAGTTAACAAGGAGACATATTGACGTTTAGATCATCGAGTCAAACAACTCGTTAACCATAAAGTTTAAGCCTATGGGGTAATAAAAAAGAAAAGTCACCCACAAAGCGTATTGGTCAATATACTAGAAAACAGAAGAATCATCCAAAGATTAACAACCTCAACGTTATTCAAAATCTGTAATGCGAATACCAATACCGTATGCGTACACCCAAGAATAGTACTAGAGAAAAACATACTAATGAGTGAAACAAATATTAAATCTTATAAAAAAATCAGGTATACTTTAACAAAATCCAGATTATACGGACGTCCTCACTTATTATAAGACTTATGGTATTTTATGGAGATATTTTTTGGGATCCATAGTTATCAGCCAAAAATTAAATCAACTATGATCAAAAAATACAACATAATAAATGCATTTAGAACACACGCAATTAAATTTAATTTGTTATTGCGAGTTTTTAAACTAATTTTAATTGTGAAAAATTTTATTTCTATTAGTAACATTATTTTTATTTTTAACAAATTTTATTAATAGTAAGTGGAAAAATGGATGAATAAACTGTTGTTTTTTAATTAGTTACAAATTTATTAAATTTCGTATATTAAAGAGTTGACAAAGATCTATTTAATTTGATGCAAAGCATTAAAAAGCAAAACGAGGTCATTCAAAAGGAATATCAACAAAGTAGGGAGGAAATAAAGGAGTAAAACAGAACTGGCAGAGAAAAGTTAGTGCAGGCAATTAATAAACCTAAGCGAAAAACCGTAGCGTAGTCTTCTTAACATAGAGCGTAAGAGTAAAAAATACAAGGAAATAATATATGGATCAACAGTGCTAGACGTCGATTGTCATTTGGCAGATATTCGAGACATCTACCGATTTAGTTCTGAAATTCAAAAAGTCATGCCACGCCCAAATTACATGGAATTTGTGAATTTTGCACTGAAAGTTGAAGTTTTAAAGAACATGAAAGAATTAAAGGAAACAAACATTACACCTAGTCAAGACTACATCAAGAAAGACTGCCAGATCCAAAAGATCCTAAGGCAGTATTTAAAATTTACCAAGAAGAACGATCAGGCAATAGTTATTAAATATTTTATTTTGTTTTTAATCTATGTATATAGATACGGTTTTAAAAAGGTACTCGATATTGTCTAAAAATTAGTTTTAGAGAAGTCCGAGGTCTGAATATTAAATAACGAGACTGCACCCTTAGAGGGCGCCCTAGAGGTGTGGGAAAAAACACATAAGGGATTTTAGCGTGATAGAAATCTTCTCTATTCATGTACCAAAACACGTTTTTGTCACTATTATAGTATTTGTGCACTCCGACGGACTGCCATAAATTGTTTTAAAAGATCTATGGGGACAATTATCTATCTCGTGCGCGTGTTTCTGAGTGATGTAAGCGCTTCAGTGAGGGCCGAGAGAGCACTGAAGATGACCAGCGTCCAGGTCGCCATGCCACTGTTTTAGCTTCGGAAACAGTGACCAAAATCAACCAAATTGTGCTTGCAGATCGTCAAATGAGTATTCGAATGATAGCCGAGGCTGTCAACGCCGATACAATTTTACACGAGGAATTACACATGAAAAACTCTGTGGGAAGTTGATGCCAAAAAACCTGACTACTGACCAAAAGTTCTTGCGGCAACAGGTCTGCTCAGATCTTCAAAGGTAAGAAGATCCCAGAGTGATATTATTACTTGCGGCGTAACGTGGATTTTTTAGTACGATATTGATACAAAACATCAATCGACGCATTGGAAGATTCCTCATTCACCCAGAATCAAAAAAGCAAGGATATTCAAATTAAAATTCATGGCAATATTGATCGTTTTTTTCGACATTAACGGCATCGTGATGACTGAATGCGTTCCAGAAGGTCAGACTATCAACCAGACTTATTATTTGTCAGTTTTGTCAACACTGTGAGAACGATTTCGTAAGAAACAGCCTGAGTTATGAAAAAACAACTCGTGGATTTGGTATTTGGTCAATAAACGCACTCCAGTGCCACTCGAACACGCACCGTACTCGCCAAATTTGGGACTGTGCCACTTTTTTTGTCTCTGAAGATAAAATCTGCTTTAAAAGAGGCCCGATTTGAGTCGATGGATGCAATAAAGTATGTTCATAGCATTCTTATGTAGGTTTTGGAGAGTGTTGGACTTAAAGGAACATCCTTTAATATTTTTAAAAGTTAGCTATATGAAAGAACTCAGTGCGTGAAGATATTTCAGGGTGTAAAGGAATAACCAAGGCAATGTTTTGGGTTCAATTTTGTTCATATTGTGTATTAGTAATTTATTTCTATTAAATCAACGGATGAAGCAATACGCCTTGCAGATGACCCTTCGATGCATATCACCAACTTATGTGGGCGATAATTGGGAGAATTAAAAAGTATTGGCAGACATAGGCCTGCCTAAAGTAGCCTGCTGGTTTAATAGCCAAATGCAAAAATTAAATTCTGACTAAACTTTTTGCCTGTTGCTAAGCCAAACTTTAGTAAATTTAATATTTGAATAAAAAATATAGAATTAAAAATTTTAAAAGCAAGTAAAACTAAAAATTTGAGAGTGATGTTGGTTTCCAAATCTTAAATGGAATAACCACATACAGTACATAGGCGATAAATTAATGTTAATTTAAAATTTAAAAAACAAAGTTTCTGAAAAAGCAATACATAAAAACATTATATAATATCGCATTTATTAAATCACATTTATCCTATGTATTTTAATGTGAGGCGAAGCTCTAATTTCACATGCAACCACTAGAGGTTAATAATTTTAGGAAGAAACAAGGACCAATCTCTAATAAATTATATCAATAGAGTGGCGCCCCAGACAACTCTTTTTTCAGAGCACTGGGATTCGGCAATTAAAGAAGAACACACTCAATTAACGCTTTACATGGAAGACGACTTAAAACATGAACTGACTCACTTTGGCACAACGGTGCTATCGACAATTTTTGTGATCCAATCTCATCAGAAATCCATGAAAAGTCCACAGCGATTTGCCATACGAATTTCTAAATAACGAAACCTCGAGTTGAAGTATTAATTAATAATTTTTTTATAATTTTCTTTTTTTTATTGATCCTAGACCTTCAAACTTTTTCTCTAATGCTATATCCCAACACTGTGCATTAGGTATCCTCATGCTAATTTCAAAATAAAAATATTTAATTCTAATTCATCCTAAACCGAGATTCTTTTTGTCACTAAGACTTGTAACACATTATGAAATTGTACATTTTCATTTATTATAATTTATATTGTTTTGCATTTTATTCTTTTGAAATGTTTTTCGTTTAAATTTTTTTATGTAGCTATGGTATACTTTTATTCTTTTCGTTATAATAGGAATTAATATATAGGCAGTTTGTTCATTTTTGTACAGATCTATTCATGTACACAACTTTATTGTTATACATTCATATCTCAAATTGTTGTAATTTTTTAAAATCTTTTTTTATTTTAATTTTTTCTATAATTCTCTTTAAATTAATTTGTGGTTTTTAGCTTAAAAATAAACTCATTATTATTACTATTGTGCAGTGCATTCATGATGAAAAGAACAAATTCATTTAAAATTCAGGTGTTTTTTTCTTCTTTTATTATTCGGACACGTTAATTAGCATTGGCTCTTGCGCGTTTTTTGCAATAAAAATGTTCTATATAGGGTACCTTAACTGGAAACTATGGCGTCTAAATTTTTTTTTAATGGAACACCCTATATATCATGGCATTTTACAATTCTACCATATACAGGGTGTTTCTTAACCTATACGGCAAATAATGACTAATAGTGAAAAAAAAAATTAGTAAAATAGTTTTTGTTACGGAGATAAACGACTTATTAATTAAAATTTAAAAAAAACGTAAATTCTCCAAAATAAATATTTATTTAACTATTATAGTAACTGTTCGAAGTTATTTCCATGACTTTCAATACATAATTGAGCACGCCTAATCCAAGAGTTGCAGACAGCAGCTAATCCAGGTTGTAGTCGAATTTCCTCGGCGGCAGCAAATATCCGATTTCTTAATTCTTGTTCATTGTCAACTTCGGTTACATACACCAGAGATTTTAGGTGGCCCCTCCATCGTTCGGGGCACATTCGATCCAAATGCGGTCGCACTGGTCGCGCAAAATGTGGTGGTGCACCATCGTGAAGAAACCACAAATTCTGCCTAATGTGAAGAGGGACTTCTTCAAGGAGTACCGGCAAATTTTGTCGCAAGAATTGTAAATAAAGAGCACCAGTTAGACGATTATCCAAAATGAAAGGGCCAATAAGTATTCCGTTTACAATTCCAGCCCACACGTTTACTCAAAATCGTTGTTGAAAGTTTGTTCGCCGAATGGCATGCGGATTTTCAACTGCCCAAAAATGCGTGTTGCGAAAATTGTAAATACCATGGTGTGTGAAAATTGCTTCATCCGTAGCTAAAATGTTCCTGGTAAAGTTTGGGTTTAACTGCTGCTGATGTAACAACCACTCGCAAAAGTTTACTCGAGGCGCATGATCCCTTGGAAGTAAAGCTTGTACCCTTTGGACGTAAAATGGATACAGTAATTCATGCCTTAAAATTCGCTAAACTGTGACTGGTGATAATCCAAATTGCGTTGCAATTGTTCTAGTGCTTATGTCAGGATGCTCTTCGATGATATCTAAAATCAAATTCTCCAGATTTAAAATGCGCCTAGGTCTAATGGCTCCACCATGTTGCCCTGGCCTCGGCCGCAAAATTTCCAGTTTCTCTACCCCGCTGAACCACACGCAAAAAAGCTTCACGCGACGGATGATACGTTTGAGGAAACCTTTGTGCATAAAGATTAGCTGCAGCCACACTGGTTTGTCTTGATTCCCCGTATGCCAGTAACATGTCCATTAGTTCCTCATTTGAAAAATTATGCGGCATAATTTTAATAAAAAACGAAATACGATCACAACTGTATCAACTGATAGCAAAGTAGGTACTAGTAAACATAATATACATCATCCGGACTTGTTTACTTCTTAATTTGAAAACAAAATCCCACCTGATAGTTATTACATTTTTGTGAAAAAAAAAGAATTATCTCAGAAACTAAAAATATTATACTTAAATTTTTTTTCACTATTAGTCATTATTTATCATTAGCAATAATTTGCCAAGTTTATGCGTATAGGTTAAGAAACACCCTGTATTCTGAATACCTTTTGTATAGCATACCATATGCCTAAAGTCAGAGGTTTATCAAATTTGACGTAATAGACTAATGAAAACATGAAAAAAACACGGCATTAAAAAATATGAATTTATACAATATTTATTGTAATTGATGTTCAGTTGTCCATTTACTTCAATGCTCGGTGTATAAATTCGAATTGCACCATTTCAATCACTTGTGGATCGATTAGTCCAATTTCTTGTCGAATTCTTTGCTTTAAATCAATAACATTATTTGGTCCGTTCACATAAACTTTTGACTTCAAATAGTTCCATAAGAAAAAATCTAATGGGGTTATATCTGGTGACCTTGGTGGCCACTCAATGGGTCCTCTTCTGGGGCAAAGTGAGAAGGTGCTCCTTTTTCTTACTTCTTCTTTTTTTCTTGCTCAGATTAAAATAATGCATGAAATGACAACTAATGACAGTTCTCATAAATGCCTGAGAAACCGTTATCAAGTAGGTTCTAAAATTGGAAACTGTTCGAAAATACATCACATAAAAAAAATATATGTTGATGTCACAGTTTCTACTTGAGACACCCTGTAACCAAAATTTTCATTACAAAGGACGCATTGAATCAAATGAACAAAAAATTAAACATTAGTTGCAATAAATCTAGAATAAATTTTTATGTTTTAATTTCATGTTTCGTTGGTCTGCTACGGCATATTTGACAAACCATTAACCTGAGGCATATGGTTTGCTATACAAAAAGTATTTAGAATATATCATAGAATTGTAAAAGGTGCTATTTAAAAAGAAATAAATGTTGACGCCAATCGCCATAGTTTCTACTTGAGCCAGTATAGAAATTTTTTATTTCAAAAAACGCGAAAGCGACAATAATCGCATAAACACTAATCGATGTGTCGAAAAAATAAAAGAATACCTGAATTTTAAATTAATTTGTTGCTTTCATCGTGAATACGCTGTACGTATAATGCCAATCACAATATATACGTTTCTCAATTTTCCACCTCTTTATAGTAAACAAATAAGTAAGGAAAAAAAAACCTTTTGAATAGCTTCTTGCTATATGTCAAGTTTGGAATGTAGATGGATTTAGGTTTCGAGCAGGTTGAACATTTTCTTTCTCAATCGGTCCGTACTTTTAATTATTTTTCTCATTTTAGGCTTTGTTGTTAAGAGAATAGGTGGATACCAACTTCGAATAAAGTGTGGTATTTGACGAAATGTATATGACGAACTAGTATCAAACTCTTTAAAAACCAAAAAAAAAGAACTTCTAAATAGCAGTTGGCTTTATCACTTATCTATATGATTTATAAAGTCTCGCCATAAACTGTCTAAGATAAATAAATACCAAAAGTAAACGCGATAATTAAAAAGGCACCGAAAAGTTTTCCTTAACAAAGGTGGAAATACGGTCGATCGATATCTCGATGGGCGCCATCAAGTCACTTTTTTCCAGCACGCAATGACTAGTTTAAATTATTCACTGTAAAAGCTTTTAAATTGGATCGTATTATTTACTAGGAATTAATGGAATTTGTTGGAACAACTATTAAAATTATGTACAGTACATGAAATTTGATTTATTGTTGATCGACAAGGGACTTTTATTTCTGACTATAGGTTTCTAGTTAACCTAGATGGAAAATCTATAAATGTGTTGCATATTACCTGCAATACCAACAAATATATCCGACTTCGGTAGCACCGTGGGGAAAAGTGTTCACAATGCGATTGTGTGGTTTCAGGTTCGAATCCTCGCATGGGCATGATTGTCTTACAAAAAAAAACATGGTTCGGAACGCACTTTAAACTGTAGGTCCATAATAAACAACAAAATTAGGCGGCTGTCGAAATACGACGCGAGTCCATTGTAATTAAGGAAGAAGAAGAACCACCAAATATATTGTTTATGTGATGGTGATGGTTTTATTCGAAAAATATGTATTATGATTGCTGAAATTGTCACTACACTGCACATCATAGTAGTAGTAGTGTTAGCCTAAAACTTTTCTTTCTCCATCCCCGATAACCTCTACCATTACCCCTGGCCACTTTCATTCACCAAGAGATACTTCTCACAAAGATTTCACAATTCCTCGTTTGCTCGAAATGCGGATCCCAAAATGTCTCCTTTCAGCCTAGCCGTTCTTTCGCACTCTCCTATAAGTTTTTTCCGCCGCTCCACAATTGAACTTCGCACCACTCCTTGCGAGGTGCCGGTTGACTATACAGTGACCTGTGATGATTTCAATCAGGTGAGCTATAACGTGTGTGTCCAAATAGCACGGTTAACTCTAAAGCTTTCTGACAACAAATCATCAGCTTGCTCAGGTACCGTGAAGTATTGCGAACTTATCTGCCTTTTCGTTGCTCACCAATCTACTGAGAAACCAACCATAAAGGCATTGATTTTCTTCTGTCTTTATAATCATGTCAATAAAGCCTATATAATGTGCTAATTTGTCACACTTAAACTTTTCCAATATTTCCACACTAATTTTTGAATTTTCAATGAAGTGTCGTGTTTTAGATTTTATTGTATTGAGCAGATATCTAGAGCACACAGTTAATAAATTATAAAATAATATTTAAAAATATTTTATATTACTTATAAAAAAATATTCAAACCACGTTTTGGTCGCAGTCGCTGCAAAAACTCCAATCCTGAAAATCTGACTAATCAAAAGTTTTAGAAGCTGGAAACAAAAATCAATGCTGAAACTATTTCCATATATTTTAGGGTGAAAAGTTTGGCCGTTTCTGGATATTTCACTACGGCGCCAACCTTATAGAGGCTCCAATCTGGCGAAAAGCATCCGAAAAGACGGTTTCTGAATGTACAGTTTATGTAGGGCTCACAATCTTTTAATTAAGTATATTTTTTTCTATGTTTTTTACATCAATATGTGTATTTTACATTTTTTTACAGGACAGTAGCAGGATTGTTGGTCTTTTTTTTGCATAGTTAGGTAATTAGTACCTTTAATTCATACTCTTCTAATTATGTTTATGCGGCAATAAGTTCCAGAAACAAATATACTCATCTGAGTGTATTTGAACAGTAAATATTAATGAAACTATTTTTTTTTAATTTGATACTTTACTTTACCTTTGTATACATTCATATTCAAGAATTGAAACTTAAAATAATTAATTTAACAAATGTTTCGCAAAGCCTAATCCAGCAAATGTCATTATATGAAATTAACTAAAATTAAATGTTTATTAAATTACTTTTTATCAGTTCTGGTTCAATTTCCAGGGAGAATTTCTGTTATTCCAATACAAAATAGCATATTATATATAGTCAACTACTTTTTTGAAAAGTATTTCTAATTAAAAAATGTGCTTTGAGTACCAACGCTCCTCTACTTTTTCGATTACTTTATTCTAGAAGGATTTCCATTTTCTTTCATAACGAGTTTTGGCATCACTTCTTCGTTGAAGCTAAATAGTCGCTAGTGGCCAGATCTGAAGAATACGGCGGATAGTTTTTATCGACCAGTATGTGTGGTGTATTATCTTGGCGAATTAACACTTTTTTCTACTTTATGTGTTGCTGTTTGGCTGCAATTTCCGCCGTCAAATGTTCCAATAACGCCATAAACAATCACAATTGACCCTTTAGTTTTTTCCCCTGTCAAAATAATCAATAAATTTATTCTCTAAGCATCTCAAAATACGGAAGCCATATATTTTCCAATACCTTATTAGATTAGTGCTCTTGTCTTGCTAGATTATAGTAAGGCTTTTGATGTTAAATCACCATGTTCTTATAGCAATTGTTCATTTTATTCGATTTAGTACGAATAGCTGACAAGCTATTGAGCTAATGAAATCATATCTAACTAACAGGTCATACACATCCAAGATATGTCTTCGGAGCATCTCCATGCCAGTACTGCAGTGCCGCAGGGAAGTATATTGGGACCACTGCTCTATACCATCTACACATCCAACTTTATTAATGACCTTAAATTTTGTAACTACCACCTTTATGCGGATGACACTCAATTATGTTATTCATTTTTCCAAATAAACTAAATATTGCTAATGAGCGCATAAACCTTGACCTAAAGAGTATTGCATTAACTTCCGCCAAACAACTAAAAATTAACCCTTTAGAGTCTCATTTCATCTTATTTGGTAATAATGTCTTAGCTGCCAAAAAAGCCGTCCAAGAACGCTGAAATCTCCAAATCGACAATGTTGTTATTCCTTGTGTGACGTGACTCATGTGAAAAGTTTAGGTTTGGATATTGACAGCGATTTGCGGTTCCGGGATCACATCACTCAAAAGTAAAAAAATGCCTTCAACGCTTCGCCTTATTTACTCTAGTCATCTTCTGCAAAAGGACATACAAATTTTGTTATGCGATTCTCTAGTGCTAAGCCAATTTAACCATTGTGACGTTGTTTGTCTTGACAATTTTGAAGCAAGACGTATTTAAAAAGTTCAAAATTCATGTTTACGTCTAATTTATGGAATCCGTAGGCATGAACATATTACACCTTTTTTACGAAGAGCAAAGTGGCTAAATATGTACAATCGTAGAAAGCTGCACACAAATATTTTTTGTTTTAAAATTCTTAGAAGTAAAACACCTGATTATTTATTTAAGAAGCTTGAATTTAGGGTAGTCCTCTGCGTTATAATCATAGAGTTTCTATTCCTAGACATCGCAAAGAAATCTTTAAAAGATCTTTTTCACATACTGCTGCCAAAGCTATAAATTTATTACCGCAAAAGTTACTTGGTTCTTCCTTAGTTACTTTTAAAAGAAACTCTAAAATCTTTTAATCCGTGAACAAATAGGCGACTAGCTAAAGTTGGTAGGTGATCCTGACTTATTTGCTTATAGCGAATATCCTATAAAACTTTACTATCTTATGATTTCAAATGATCTTGGCCGTTGATATACACCTTACTCTCATGTCACTTTTCACATATTTGTTTTACTTCTTAATTTTTCTTCAGTTTTTTTTCTTTCTTTTTTACATTATTTTACATTACTTATAAAAATTTAGAATGTCATATGTACTGTTACCCAATTTTAAGGGTTTGTAATTGTTATAAATTGTAATAACAATCAGTATACTTATATAATTTCCTATTGGAATGATTTGTTGTATTATTATTATTATTATTATTACTATTATTTTACGGCCGACTTTTGTGCCTTAGGTTGCTTCGGACAGCTCTTACCGACTGCTCTCCACTCAGCTGACAATCTATCTCTTCAATTCAAGTATCTAGTGTATAATCTTAGAACATTGAAAGGCTAGAATTATTAAACAACAACTTTGTTTGAGTTCAACATGTGCACAGGGGCAAGGGATGTTTTGTTTATAAACAAATTCATTGATTCTCTGTTATCAAGTTTACACACATTTTCAAAGAGGAATTTTTCAGCTATATATCAACACATATCATATTGTTAATTTAACTTATTGATGTTAAGTTTTGGATTAAAAATAAAAAGTAGAATTAGATATATGTTATTTTAAGCGCAAAAATAACATCTTTAAAGCAAAAAAAAATTATTAGCACTCTTATTCCTAAAACCGCTTCTAAAAAATTTAAAATGGCAACACCGCAGGCAAAAGTTGATGTCATCTTATGAAATGTCATCTTGACAAACGGCTTTGTGTTTACATTTGGCATTTGTGGAGTTCTGTGTTTTTTCTTTAATTTTTGGTTGAAAAAGGAAAAAGTTATGTCAGGAAATGTTAAGGAAAAAGAAAAAAAGTCATTTCAGTGTTTTTATGACTTGTTACGATAGTAAGAACTTATGCCGTTTGTGCCGCACCATGACAAAAAGTAACAAGTAAATACCGATATTGTCATAACATCATATCAAGGGACAGCCGTCGTCGTTATAGTAGAATAATCAAACCTTATTAAGAAATCTATAATAAATATAGAATATTTAATTACCATAAAAATGCTTCTTATTGGATAAGTATTGTTCAGTAATGGCATTAGTATGACTTGCGCTAGTTATTCAAATACTCATATTAATTTCACTTCCCTAAGTAAAATTTGAATGACCCCTATATCTAAAAATATGTCTGCTCGCTAACACCAAAATTCCTCATTCCCCTTCTAAAAATGAACGAGGAACCAGACGTGAGAGGAGTGGACAAGGACTTAATAGGGAATTATTTTCGTGTATTCGACGCATTTTGGTGTATACTTCACTAGTACTCAAATTAAGTAACTAATCCCGTAAAACCTTGCCAATTATCGAAAATACCGGCCGGTAGCGGGAGTGACGGGCAGCTCAAGTATATAGAAGAAAGGAATCAATAGTCTATGGTAGGTTCATGTTCATTTTTATTATCCTTTTCTCTTATAAATTTAATGCTCTCACCCCACAAGTATCTTTAAGTCCGTTAAAAAACGCATAAAGAGTTCATAAACGGTAATATTGTTTATAATTTAAAGCATAATCTATTAATAATAAATAATAAATATTTATCATGTAAATATTTTTTGACGACGTCACTGGTAAAGATTACTTGTGTCGGTGGAATTAACAATGCGCTCGAGCGGCGTTGCACTGTTGTTGTTTTTATCTCTAATAAACCTTATCTACATTTATTTAACTTTGAGTGTTGACTGCTTTATAGAGTATCTTATCATATTTTATGAAAAAAAAGCTTCATATTTCATTGAAGTGGAATAATATTGTTTTGCGCTTGTGATAAATTTTTATTATATTATAAAGTGTGTTTTTTTCCCATTTCTACATAAGCATTTGGCATCATTGTATCAGAGATGTTGTAAGCAAACAAACTGCCCATAGTACTATGGCAATGCTAATTCTAGCCTTTTAATGCTCTAAATGTACAATAGTACAATAAGTAAAAAAATACCTTTTTCATGTTTTTTTTAACATAAAAGTAGCTTCACCTAAAGCACTGTAACTCACAAGCTAATTGTCGTTTATAGGTTAATGCCGTCTAAAAATCATATGAATTTCTCAATAGTGACGCTATTATTTAGGCTATTATTGTGGTTAGTCCGGGAACTGAAAAGTATTAAAAACGAAAGCTAGGATGGAATGTTAACTACCAGAAGATCCTACTAAGTAAGTTACTTTTTTGCTTCTAAAAATTAAATTTTTAGAATCTTCCATACCTCCTAAAAATACAGGGTGATTGATGGTTGATGGTACCTCAGACGTTTACGGAGAACGGAAAATATTTTTTTTTTGAAAATTTGGCAACATGGGTTTTAGCTGATGATCTAACGATTAAAAATATTTTAAGCGATGAAGCGTTGCCGCTTATACCAAAAAGTAGTAGCAACTTTGTTATTTTAAATGGAATACCCTGTATTTTTTCTTTTTTCGAGAAATTAATTATTTTCTTAATTTTTTGACCAAAACATAGCTCCAAATAAATTTGTATTACTACGGCACTGGAACGCGCAGAACCTTGAAATTATAAACGTAATTTATTAAAGTATTGTACATTATTTGTCACTATGAAAATTTGTTCTACGTTATACAGGGTTGCTCAAAATTAAAAATAGTGATTTTACCGCTAGATACAAAAATGGTAAAAAGTGCATTTTTTTAAATGGAACACCCTGTATATTATAACATATTCTAAAAGGAAATTACAATCCCTGTCTAAAGAGGTATTATGTTCCTATATCGAAGTAGTTCGGTTTCGGAAATAAAAGCAATTTTCTGTAAAAATCGGAATATTTTGACATATTTGCTTTAGTTGGCCATAAAAGGTCATGATGAAACAATGCTATGCTATTGATGTTTGACAGTGACATTTAGTTGATTAATAGTAAATACGCTTGGGTGTTTTTTTTTTAATAGTGAACTAAAAATTCATTAAAATGGAAAGAAATAGTTATTCAAATGAAGTTTTGATGAATCTATTTATTATTCATGGACAATGTGACAAAATTGTAGCAAGAACATGCAGAAAGTTCAATGAAATGTACCCGAATTTACAAAAAATGGATAAAAGAAAATTTGTGCGAATACAAAATAATTTTATACAATTTGGTTCACGAAAAAGAAAAAAGCAGAGAAGGAAGAATCATATTTTTCCTTTTTCCTTGTTTTTATTTTTGTTAACTCTTTTTTTCATTTGAAAATCAAGGTTTTTCTATCTTATAAGGATTTGCGTTAATAAAATTATAAAATGGATGTGGATGATGATAATAATGCTCTTCCATATCTCTCTGTTGTAATAATTGCAATAAGGAGCTATTTTAAAACAATTTAAAAAAAAAAGCTTAGAAAACCCTGTATAAGAGAGAAGACCAGGAGACAAATAAATAGGGAAAGACCGCAGATGTGTACCCAAATATAGATAAAATTATGTTTAAATGATAATTTATTTAATTTTTTTTATATTTCGTAAAAAAAATATAAACAAAAGTTTTGGACAGTGATAATTATTGACGTCTTCTCTTGTTCTTTTTAATTGACTAGTGACTGGTACTTACCCTGTTTAATTAGATATTCAAAATTCCCGCAAAATTTACGACATTTTATTGGCTAACGTTGCCGTTTAGCGTTCGACGCTCCTGTTCAAGATAAAAGATGGCCATCTCGACCGACAACGTAAACAGGAACTGCGAACGTCAACGCAACTATAACCAGTCACATATATTTATTGTCGTAAGGATAAACTGGAGGGCAAACAATAACCAGAACAGGAACGTTTTTGCACTATAACCAGGCCTTAACTATACAAGTGGGATAGTGCACGATCTACAAGGAGTAATTGCAGAGCAGAACAGCAAACCGTACAACACATGTTGATGAAATGTCCGAATACGGCTTATGAGTGTAATTTTCTGATGGCAATAGATGCTTTAATTTACAATGTATCTAATCTAAATATATCTTTGTAAACTGAACTAATTTGTGTTCGTGTTATATACTTATATATGTTTTATATCATGTGCAGCCATAAGATAAATTAAAAAAAATACAAAAGCACCAATAAACATCCTGTATGATCCGCTGAGAAATATTTCAACAGATATTTTGATCGTCGACAATCGTCATCGTCAAAAACCAAAAATTAACCCTAAAATATAATAAATTAACCTGCAAAGGTAGGATATTTTAATAGATATGAATCCAAATCGTTGAATTTCCGTAAGTGACCATGCGGAATCATATTGAACAAAGAAGACCACAAATCTAATTTAATGTTTGTTGTGGTGTTATAAGATTGACTTATTCGTCCATTCTCTCTTGGAAAAGATACTTTTCCAAGTCACCGCTACTTTTAATTTCTTGAACATGATTTAGAAAGTATGTGGGAAGATTTAAATTGAGAAACTCCAACAAACCTGCTATGGTTTCAACATAACACCACCTCATATTTTTTTGTTAATTGAACCCTATCAAAAAAGCCAAAATTTTCCAAATTATTTCATAGATAGGAAAAAAAGTTGCTGTTGTATGACTAAGACTTCCTGATATTTCGGTTTTAGATATTTTCATGGAGAGCGGTTTCAAGCAAAGAACGGAAGAATTTCTAAGAATATTTTCGGAAAGTAAATAAATTGTTAAAATAGTAGCTTTTCTATAAGCAACTAAGCTAATAACGAGGACTTATAACAATAATCAAAAGAATTCCTATCCCAATTCCTTTGGGCTTTATACCGAAAGAAATCAAAGTTGAGTTGGATGCAATTCATGGAACATCTAACAACACAGCAAACACAGGAGGTTTGCAACTGTTGTTTACAATTCGATACTACTCCTAAAAATATTGGCAAAATTGGGGATACGATTTTAAGTGATCGCTGAATTAAAGTGCGAAAAATAGTTGAGGCCACCGTCATATGGCACACCTTGCGCAGTGGTTCCAATTTAAAGCAGAAAAAATTGTCTGTAAAAAAATGTCGTTAAAATGGGTGCCGCGTCTGCTGACAGAAGAGAATACGAGCAATCGTTGGTTGCTGTTTTAACGCTCTTTCATGATAATCAGTCGGAGTTTCTTCGGACATATATAACTGTGGTGGATGAAATATGGAATCACTACTATACTATAGAGACGAAGAGAAAGTAACAATGCCCATGATATCTGTGTAGTTTTGATGGCCAAAATACAGAATTGAAATTCTTAGAATTGTTACACCGTTTCACCAGATTTGGCTCCCGGTGATTTTTTTCTGTTTCTAGATTTGAAAAACATGGCTTGGCAGACGATGATTAACTTCAAATAAGGAGGCTATTAAGCAAAAAAATATGTACTTATTTTCCAGGACTTTCGAAATCATATTTTTGAAAAGGTGTAAAAACAGAAATATAGAACTAAGAAGAGATTATTTAAAAAAACACTGTTTATTTTGTGGACTTATTGAACGATCCTTGTACACCATTAGTATTGATGCAAAATGATCTATTTAATAACAATAAAAATGGCTTTTATTAAAAAAAAAAAAATGTATCCTATATCGAAAATGATATGGTGTCATAGACAGTTTTTTCAAACTAAAGGCAACTTTTTTGTATCTGCTAGTTTCAGAGATCTTCATAATAAACTTAAAAACTCACCTTGTATAAATCGAGAACGGTGGCAACTAAGAGAATAGTGTAAGAAATCAGAAAGCTCAAATTTCAGAGCGTTCACATTTAATACCGCAATGCATACATAATATATATACCAGATTTGAAATAATTATCAAAAAACATTAGAGAGAAAACGCAAAATACGAGGATAAAATTGAAATTTTGCTACCCTATATAACGAAAACGAGGCGCTTTAGACTATTTACATATATGTTCTTATATTGAAGAATACGTTCACCCCCTGAAATATCTACATGGCATTAATTAACACTCTATATAGTAGAAGGAAAGATTCAATTAAAACAAAAGTTAATAGAAATTCATATAGAAAATTAATATGGTCAAAAATAACATATTTTCAAAATATACTTAATTTTACGAAAAAAAATCAATTGACCATTGATGAATGACTGCTAAGACCTAAATTCTGAGTGTTTTTAAAAAATAATTACAGATAGAAAAAAGTTTAGATAATGCATTTTCTTATTGTTTTTTTTCTTTTGTTTTAAGAAATATATAGTTGATATTAAAAATAAACAAACATTATTACCGCTTTCCCCTTTTTTAAATTGTAAACTTTAGTTTATACTACTTGTATGTAGCCATTTGTAACAAAAAACTAAATATAAAACAAAAATCTTTAAACCAAATACATATACAAAGAACATATATATAAAAAAACCGTCATAAAAGTACATACAGCTGAATGCCTGCACATTTATTTTGAACACGTATAAATTAATCCGTATGGAATTTTAGGAGTGAATTAATATATTCATTAAATTCTTGTAAATAATCCTATGTTTTAAAGAAAACATATTTTTTGTTGCTTAAAATTGGCCTTATAGGTAGGTTGGGTTGTATTCGATAAAAAATATTTGTATTTGTAAATATTAATACATGGGAACTATACAGTACATCAACTACCGAACTATTTCACTCAGGTCAAAAAATCTTTGACATGCTCAATATTGTCCTTTTATCAATTGCAGATATGGTCTTTAAAAATAACGTACGTTGTAATACTCGCTATATAAAGAGTGTTTTATTGAAATATGTTAAAATAATCCTAACAAAGAAAGAGATTGCCGGCGGATCATATGAATCGTTAATGACCTATTTCTGCTTTCATATAATATTACCTAATTGTCTAAAATGGTACTTGAAATAAAATAAGTAACCAGGAGCCAATAAAATAATATAATTTATAATAATCCAGAATAGGTATTACTAAGATTTAAGCGAAAGAAAAACCTGTTACAGACACGTCTTATCCGTCATCTTTACACAGGTCAGTTATACGGCTTCTACGACTTACCCAAACGGTAGTATTGATTCCACATTAGGCAATTTTTCGTTTTCGATGAAAAGGACACCGATGTTTCACCAATTATTAAACCCAACTTAACTTTTTAAAACAATGAATTTTTTTTCCTGGCAAAATGTTGCTATATTGGAGCTTCCAAAGAAAATTTGGAAACTGTAACGGAAAGACCAGTAGAAACTCGAACGCCGATCTGTCTATGGGGTGGGAAAGCCAGACTGAGGGTAATTTTCGCTGCTCCGCGCAGACCTAAAACAGCTATTGATTTTTTCCTAGAAGCGCCGGAAAATAACTTACTACGGGACATAGAGGCGCACAGTAGATCGACTCGACGTTAATAAGGACCATTGACGGTTGGTAAAAAATATACAATTTTATGAGAAGGCATGCAGTTTACCTTTTCACAGCCAAATCGTATTTAAATTATGTTAAATTTTGGTACGTCTGGCATATTTTAATTATTTTGAGATAACAAGGAAAGAAAGGATATACAATACAAGAATTACAAAAGAAAAGAAAAAATTATTATTTAAAAAAAAAAGATAATTGTATTGGTATACAAATATACAGTGTGTCCAAAAACTCCTAAAAAATATATAGAGTACCTTAAGAAGACTGGGCAGCTGTCAACTTTATTATTTTAAATAGAATATCACATTTATTGATGATAAATTCTAAATACATTTCATGTACATCAATCTTAAGAAGCTGTTTTAGAAATAGAAACAATTGAAAATCAAAATTTTTAAAAACTTTACCAAAAAAAAAAGCTTTAAAATCTAAATTATTTCAGATCGGTACTTTTTTGTGTCACCGGAGGCAGGTGGACGCTTTGACTTTGATTAATATATTTGACGTCTTCGTTTAGTTCAATATTGTCCGAAATGGCTCAATTGAATGAAAGAGAAAAAATTACATTAATAGGGTTACGGAGATCGTGTTAGACCATACGAAGAGATCATTATAATTTATTTAATGATTTATTTCCAAATCGAAATCCAATTACTTTATCAACTGCTCAGAAAATAGTAGAGGTTCGACGACTGGCAGCATTAAAGAAAGGACTAGATCTGTTCGGCCAAAATCTTCAACAAATGATGAAAGAAATTCCCAAGGTTTACAATGTTTCATTGAAAATCGCAGTTCCTTGCGAAGAACCGCTCAAGAAATTGACATGCCTAAATCATCACTTGAAATAATTTTGAAAGAAAATAAATTCCGTCCTTATAAAATTCACTTGGTGCCAAAACTATTGGAAGATGATTTTGACAGAAGGGTCGAATTTTGTGAAACAATCATGACAAAACTAAACCAAGATCAGAACTTATTAAATAAGATTGTGTTTTCGGATGATGCTACGTTTATGCTTCATGGCATTTTCAATCGCCAAACTTGCAGGTACTGGACCGATGAAAATCCACATTGGATGCGGGAAAAGCGTACCCAGTATCCCCAAAAAGTTAATGTGTGGACTGCGATATCTGGAAAGTAATTGGCCCGTACTTTATTGAGGGAAACTTGACTTCTAAAAAGTATTTATTAATGTTTCAAAACCGCAATGTTCCTGAAATCAGACGTTTGGTCGGCATACGGACAAGCATGGTTTGGTAAGATGAAACTCCTCCGCACTATAGTCGAAAGGTGCATGATTATTTAAAATTTACGTTTCCAAATAGATGGATAGGAAGGAGAGGTACCATAACGGCCAGCTAGGTCTCCAGATCTCTCCCCATTGGATTACTTTTTTGGGACATTTGAAAAATATAGTATTTGTCACTAAACCTGAAAATAAACGTAACAAATCAAGCTGGCCCAATTACACAAGAAATGATTCGAAACGTTTTTGAAAAATTTTATTTAACCCTTGCGTATTGTCAGGAAATGCAAGGAAAGATTTTGAACATTTAATTAAATAGTTTCGTTTTGTACTAAAATTTCTATTTCAATAGCTTTCTTAAAAAAGGGCGTTATTTTCTTGACATTTTAAAACTAGAAATTTGTTTTTTTATTTAGGCTTTAGTTAAATTTAAGGTTGTTGTTAACAATAGCTTATGAAAAACTAAAATACGAAAGTGCAACCCGTATTTCTCCAAGTTAAATAATTTAGATTTTAGAGCCTGGTAGTTTTTAAAAATTTTGATTTTCAATTCTTGATATTTCGTTCAGATTGGTATAGGGTGTTTGTTATACATGAAATGTGTTTAGAATTTATCATAGAATGCATCAATAAATGGGGTGTTCTACTTAAAATAATAAAGCTGACAGGTGTCAAGTCTTCTTGATGCACCCTGTATATTTTTCAGAGATCTGAAAACATGCAAAAAAATGAAAGAGAATTGACGTGTCCAAGCGCTTATTAACCAGGTTATCCGTTTACCTGTAAAAGTTATTTTTCTAGACTTTTTGGACACACTGTATATGGGTAGACAACACAACAAAACGTGAGGGGAGGGAAGAAAAGTATTAGTATAAGTATAATATATGTAATATAAGTATTATATACCGTGTAATATAAGTATTATATACCGTGTAATAAAACCGTATAAAATTAGTGTAAAAGTTAGTAATAGACATATGTTTTTTTAATTAGTAGAATTATAGTTACTTGGTACAGCTTGTTTTAGTACGCGTGCTATATCTCAGGAACTGTCAATCTAACATCATTCGAATTTTCTTTTGACATTAAAAAAGTGGCCAAGCGAAAATGCGGGAAATTATTTAGGGCCACTAGTAAGCGTAATTATAAGGTCAATAATTTTGATAGCAAAATCGAAAAGTAAATTAAATTTTCTAGAAAAAACTTGCAAATCACAGTTGGCTATATACATCTTTTCTACCTTTTGAGTTATTACCGAAACAAGAATTTGGTTGTGACGCTTAATACGAGTATGTCACTTCGCATCTTCTTTTGCAGTTTATCTAGGCATCGGACTTATCCAAGTTATGTAAAAATAATATTTCTAAATATTTTGAAGTTATTATAATAAAAAGAAAATTTAATTTAAACATAATAGTCCCAAAATTTAAACCATGTAAACCAGTTAAATGCCAACGGCTTATAACCAAAGAACAAGAACAAAAACTTTAACAAAAAATAGACTGTACAATTGTTCAAAGTGTCCACTGTTTTGTAAATACAGTTCTCAATTTTTCTTTACAAAGCGTAACAGCTCAATATCCGATTGAGGAATGGAATTTAGAACATTTTGAATATGCTTTGTCATATCTTCTCTTGTTATGGGCCATGTTTTGTAGACATGTCCTTAATTCATCCCCATAAATAATAGTCTAACACAGTTAGATCGGAAGATCTAGGTGGGCATAGACCCTTTCTAATCCAGCGATCTGGATTATAATGTTAATCTCAAAGTGTGTGATCATATTATTACCACATATTTATGCTTAGATCGGCTTAGCTTTAGATAGCTTTATCGGTCCATAAAATTTGAAAGAGGAACTGCGGATTTTCGTTAAAATTTCTTATTGGAAACATAAGATATGGGCCGTGAAAAGAGTGCTGAATTCTTCCCCACAATTGGGTTTGCACCAGTTTTGAAAATTTCACAAAATTCAAAAAATTTTGTGAATTTTTTGATTAAAAGAATACTTTTTTATTTGAGCGAAGGAAGAGAACACATGACTTATGATGTATACACAAAGTTTTAATTAAAACATAGTTACATTTTGAAATATAAGGACGTTGTCCTATTGCCACGCAGTGATATCTACTACTGAGATACGATTTTAAGAAAGAAGTAAAATGATTTGAAAACCCATAATAGTGAAGTTAAGCAAGTAACATAGTGCGGCTAATATTATCAAAACCTTTGCTGAAATCAATAAGGCCCAAACCAATTATTTTCTTTTGGTCCTCATTAAGCCTTAGATCATTAACTAGGTTAATAAGACAAGATTTAGTACTATATTGCTCTCTAAATCCGGATTGATCCAGGTTAAAATAAAAACGCTAAATCTGCATTAACAGTTGATATCTTTGATGTAGTACTTATGGTAACATGTTTCTCCTTAAAACCATCATCAGACCTATAATAGAAAATATCACTTTTCTTTTTAAATTATAAAGCTTAAAAATAACACTTACCGGACATTCAACACACCATTCACAATATAAAAATTTAATGACTAGCAAAAACTAACAGATATTAAAAAATAAATAAATTGGATGGATAGTTACATCTATAAATAAATAAACAAAATACATAAAACAAATAATGATATAAATCACAGATTATTCACTTAGGGTTGGACATTAATGCTATGTTAAAATAACAAAAATAGATGGCACTCGTTATTACACAATACACGGTACTACATGATAAAATTATGGTCTACTATATTATTAAAAATAAAATGCGAGCTATACGACTGCTGATCATTTACACAAGTAAAATCAAGGGTTTTTGAGGCTTTGTTGATCTTAAGAGATTCTAAAAGATCAAGTTTTTTACCCTTATCACAAATGCATGTAACAATTTTTTTGCCATCCTTCAGTGGAAATGAATGGTTTTCGGACAACAAATGATTCACAAAGGGAGATTTACAAATAGCTCTGTCGGTATTAAGGTATTTAAAAAACTGATGTATATGTTCATTGATTTTCTCCAAATTTTCCGGCCAGACTAACCCACATAGACTGCTGGGCGCTCCGGGCATTTAATTTCGTAAACACCGGAAGATAACACTGGGCATAGTTTGTCTTTAATTTTCGATTTGTGTTGTTGTGTTGACACAAACGATATTCAACGACGCAAAGATCCTTGCTAGCTGAGATGAGATATTGCCAAAGTAAGTCATGGCCTATACGTACTCGCAGATTTTTCTGTTTCCCCAATTTATATTATATGATAATTTGTACCTATTAACAAACTGGTAATGGATTTTGATGGTAGATTTTACTGGGTACAAATTATTTCTAGCAATTAACTTAATGGTGAAGAGTTCCTTATTAAATGCTTCTCGTGACAAAGGGACATTAAATAACCTGTAGAATAACGAATTAAAGCTGCCAAATTTTATTACGTTATTTGTAGAAAATGGTTTTCTACGGGGAGTTTGATGGTACCTTAGGCGTTTACGGAGAACGAAAAATAGATTTTTTTGAAATCAAAATCATGGGTTTATCTAGTGATCTAATGATTAAAAATATGTTTAGCGATGCAGCGTTGCCGCTTATACCAAAAAGTAGTAGCAACTTTGTTGTTTTAAATAGAATACCCTGTATATTATTTTTATTTTCTTATGCCCTAGCGCTTTATGATTATTGTTGTCTAAGGCGTTCCTATACCTATTTTAGTGGTTTTCGAGAAATTAATTATTTTCTTTATTTTTTGACCAAAACATAGCTCCAAATAAATTTTTATTACTACGGCACTGGAACGCGCAGAAAATTGAAATTATGAGCGTAATTTACGGAAGTATTGGACATTAGTCTTCACTATAAAAATGTATTCTACGTTATACAGGGTTGCTTAAAATTAGTGATTTTACCGCTAGATACAAAAATTGTGATATGTGCATTTTCCAAATTTTCAAAAAATTCCATTTTCCGTTCTCCGTAAACGTCTAAGGTACCATCAATCATCAATCACCCTGTATACGTTTCAAAAACAAGTCTGTTATTTTATCTTATTAAAAGAAGGCCTAAAAAAGGGAGGCGACAATTATTGTTCTCGACTTCTAGTGTAATATTATCCTGTAGTGAGTTTAAAAATTTAAAAAAAATCTCTCAGCTGTTCGTTGTATCCATCCCAAAGAATGTAAACATCGTCTACATATCTTTTGTTAAATAATACTAGACTATATACAAGATTGTATTCTAAGTCTATAAATACCTCACTCAAAAAGGAGTTTGTTTTAGTACTAAGTTTAACAGTATAAGCAAATTTTGAACGATCAAAGTGGGTAGTTTTCTAGTAAAAGTTTTTTTATTAACAATATGCAATCTAAGTCTTATGGTGGAATGCTGGGAAATAAATTTGTTACGTCGAGGCAGATTAAGCTGACTGCCAGCTTAATCTAGAACAATAATTGAAAACAATATCGAGTTGGTTTTTATAATATTTTGGGTAAGATTGAATGCATCGATTCAGAATGCGATAGATTTGTGATTGATTTAAAATATTAGCCATTGTCGAGCAAGAAAATTTTAAATTCTCACCAGCAACCACTCCTATCAAACCAGCGTCTGCAGCCCAAATTTTAAAACATTATAAATATATCAAAAAATAAATTTAAGTATCTAAGCACATATTTTCATAGCGAAAATATATTATTATACACATTATAGACAGCGTTAGCAATTAAGTTTGATTTTTCCTGATAAAAAGAAAATTAATAATTGTTTAATATGAATTGGAATATAGAGAGAGAAAAAAAGAGAAATGATTTTAATAGTAGTCGAGGTCAAACTTAAACATTGTTTTAGTCAGCATACTGAAATGCAATAGATTTTTATAAAATTTAAAAAATAAATCAAAAAAGTTTTCTAAAAAAGTATAAATAACCACGTATAATAATACCAACACATATTTTTGCTTTGTTTGAATACATGAAAATAAACAAATGTACATCTATTTTCTAAAATTAATTCAATAAAAAATACACTAATTCTAGCCCAAAATAAAAATGTAGTATCATTTTAACCAAAAACAAATAAAATGAAAATTATTGTGGATGAATAAATATTAGATAATCTACCTATCCCTAGTCAAAGAAGATGGAGGCTTTATTTTCTGATTTGCTAGAGTCAAAAACACCAGAACTTTTAAGTTTTCAACCATCACTTTATCTCCCAAAGACGAACACTCCCATATCGAGACCAACAGGAATTCTTAAAGACTGTGTGTGGTGTTTCTTAAAAAGATTAAGGTTTTTATTCTTGATAAATTTAGTCAGAAAAAACATCACGGTGGGACTTTAAAGATATTTTTTTAGAAAAAAATGCTCTCACGAAGCCAATGCTGCACAAATGCTACTAAAACCGGCCTTGGTTTTTTAAAAACGTAAGTCAGATTTATTGGACACCAGTTTATTTAAGAATATTTACAGTACAGAATCGTAAAAATCCTGCGTTTATTCGTCAATTCCATGATACTATTCTAATTCACGGCTGTACGTCAAATATTAAGCACTTGCTATGCATGCAGCACTTTATTATGCACTTCGTTGATTCGATAAAAACATGTTCTCGTAATCATTGCTGGTATTTTAAGTTGAAGCGGATTATGATAATTTATGTAATGGTAATTATATTTTAGACGGCAGTGTATGAGATAAATAGGAATACAAAAACAGACATAAAATCCCACACCATGCCGCGTTTAGTAAACCGACTTAAGATAATATAATATATATAACATGGATATAACTCGATATCCATGACTTCTGTTATATTGATGTATTGATGAATATACAGGGTATCCGGAAAAAGGAGGCCAATTCGCCGGCTACATGTAGGGTGGACCAAAATAATGCGACTTTTGTTATGCCATTTTTTAATTAGGCGCTCGGTATTCAATATACAGGGCGTCAAAATGACAAATATAAAATCGTTTTATGAAGTAAGTCGAGTGATTCATAAGATATTAAATTAAAATTTGGTGTAAGGGGGTTTTTTGGAACGAAAAATAGAAATCCGTTCTCGGATTCGCTATACCTTGCAGAGGGCGCTTGCGGCAATAATGACCCGAAATTATTTGTTCTACGTGACCTCCATTCATTTTTATACAAATCCGACCCTCTTGAATAAAGAAAATATAAGGCTTTGAAAAATATTTGGTTTCAACCTGAAACGCTCTCCAGCTGCAATGATTCTTTCCCTTAAATGATCCTCGTTTAAAATCGGAACCATATACGCAAATGATGATGAAATACTCATCATCCCCAGACTTAAAAATCCAAAGGCGTAAGGTCGGGCGAACGGGATGGCCACGGACAGGAGCATCTCGACCCCAACCAATCCAGCGATTAGAAAATACTTGATGTAAATAGTTCCTAACATTTATAGCAAAATAAGCCGGACCACCGTCGAGTTGAAACCAAAGATTTTGTCTTAAATTTAAACGCAAATTATCAAGCAAATCAGGCAGTATTTCTTGTAAAAACAACAGAAATGAATCACCAGTCAAATTATCTGGTAAAATGACAGGTCCTAAAAGAAAGTTATTCACAACACCTGCCCGCACATTGACTTTAAAATTTACTTGATGATGTGTCCTAGCTATGGCCTAAGATTCTATTTAGCTTATAAGTGTGCGTTATGGATATCTGTTATGCTATTTCTCGTGAACGTGGCTTCGTCAGTAAACAGAATCGCCCTTATAAAATTCACATTTCTATTATTCATTTCACATAACCATCTACAAAAAGCAAGTCTTGCCTCGGGATCGTCAAGTAAACGACACTGTACTTTTTTTTTTTTTATGGTAAAAAGAAGCACAAGAGGAAAGTCCTATGTCACTCTTGGAGTGGTGCTTGCGCGAAGATATTTGTGGGCATTTATCTTGAATCGCTGCAGGTTGTATGCGTCGGGAAATATGTAAGGTGGAAGCCCGTTCCAGAAAGAACATGTTCTCCAGAGATGTGTCCCGATGAGTCCCGATACAGCGACGTCCTTGGGGTAGGCAGGTGGACTCGATGTTGATGAGCCGCAACTGCTAGACGCGTCCTTCTTGCCGGAACAGCCCTGGGTGGGATCAGGCCTGCCAGCTCAGAGGAGCACTTACCGTGATAATAACAGTAGAATAAACAGAGATCAGCCACCTTTCTCCTGTGCTCCAGACTATCCAGACTATTTGTCAGTTCTGGTTTGTCGATAAGACGAATAGCTCTCTTCTGTATAGAATCTAGCAGCTTTAAATGTTTTGAAGATCAAATGGCTAAAGTTGTTGAATCCGTAAATTGTAAACTCTTATAAATTGTAAACTTTATTTTCCGAATATTTCTCTCCAGCGAAAGCCCTAGTACTAATGTTTTGTGATTCTTCCACAAGTTTTTAAAATTTTTTCTCTTGCCCTGGTTGAACCGCACGATGTCGACCGCAATTACCCTTGCGTCTTTCGCTGAAGCTTCCACTCTCTCTTAAGCGGTTAATCAAATTTAAAAAATATTTTCTTTTAAGATGAAATCGGTTTGGGAATGTCTGGGCATAGCGTCTAGCGGCTAAACTAGCATTGGAGTCACAATTTCCTAGTTGAGAATTGACGGTATTTGTACTGTTTACAGTAATATTTAAAACTTACCAAACATCAGAACCATATTCGTCATTTCGGAAAAGGGTACATTTCTTGGTCTATGAGCCTTTATGGTTTTATAAGTCGTAAGAAAACACACCAAATACAAATATGTAATAAAAAAATGCAGATTTATTTGAGGAGTAATTGAGAAGCTTGTTAAGAGCGTTAGAAGCGTAAAAAGTTTCTGGTGCCCGAGGTCAGCAAATTTGTTTAGAAAGAAGTATCTAGATTTTAAGATTTTACAATTAATATATCTAATAACCGGATTCTCAGGCCGACATTTACTAAGAATACTTTTTTTACAAGAAAAGATTAAATAATTAGAATTTTTACTAGAACTTTGTTATACAGGGATACAAAAAAGTTTTGGTATTTTTAACACATGCAATATACCGTAGATGGCGCCCTCTGCAAGGTATAGCGAATCCGTGAACGGATTTCAGTTTCTCGTTCCAAAAAACCCTCTTATACCAAATTTTAAATTAATATTTTATTGAAACACTCGACTTACTTCATAAAAACGATTTTATATTTCTCATTTTGACGCCCTGTATATTGAATACCGAGCGCCCAATTAAAAAATGGCATAACAAAAGTCGCATTATTTTGGTCCACCCTACATGTAGCCGGCGGATTGGCCTCCTTTTTCCGGATACCCTGTATTATATTTCTTAAATTATACTTTAGATGTTGAAGAGTACATCAAATGCAGATAATATTCTATAGTTCTATTGTGCATACTTATGATCTTAAATAATCAATTAAAAATAAATATTTGAAAAAAGTCCTGAAATATTTTGAGTCCAAAATTTGGGTGACTATTTTTTAAGTCCAAAAGCAACAAGGGTTAATTAAAAAGGATGCGGTCAGCAAAATGCTCAATGCTCGTGGCTCATCAGTCAGTGAGTGAGAGAAGGTTAATAAATAAATAAAAAAATTAGAGCGTCACTGTTCTTTTAAATTACAAAAAAAAGTAGATCCTCTTTTAAAAGAAATACCCTTTAATTTAACATGCCTGTACTACCTATTAGATATCGATTATCCCTTATCGATTCCACCCTGTACATATATTCATTCGTTAATAAGACTTAGTTAAGGTCATGGAGGATCATGGGTCTAAGACAAATAAGAGTCAGAGATATACAATTATCCTAAATGTAAATACTATTTATTACAATGTACACTTATTAATAGAGATGACAAATATCACATAGAACCTTATAAAAAAAGAGTAAGTCACTAAAAAATACATTCAGGATTTTAATTAAAGAATAAATAAAATATTACGTTCAGTAACGGGTTGCTTGCTATTACGAAGAAGTACTTAAAAAAATTAAAATTTTTCAAAAAATACAAGTAGATAACCAATCCTGACTCCTTATAAGGGTTGGAAAATCATCCTTGGGGCACAATGGCACTACCCGTTATAACATGATACGTCCGCCAGTTTAATAAAAAATAAAAATATTTGTTTATTTGGTTTTTTTCTAATGGGTACTGCAATTTTCTAGATATGTCGCTCAAATTTATAACGTAGGATACAAAATAATTTTTTACCTTATTTAGAAACTTTTTATTTTCTGGGTTCCATGTATCTCCGATCCGAAATTTAGAAGAATATTAAATATATTTTAGAAAATAGGCCATCGTCCTTTGAAGAAAAAATTGAAATTAAAAAGTTCTAAAAGGGGAAGGATGGTGAAATAATGAATTCGTCAAATGAACTTATACGTAATTTAAATTCAGGTGATATTAATTTCCATTTAGAAGCCCTTCGTCATATAACTTCACAAGTCGAAATAATTCTTAATTAAGACCAGTCCAAAAAATTCAGATAGTATGTTACATACTTACATAAATTTTGAAAAACACGTACAGATTTTTTTTTTATTTTCATAAAATATTTTTATTATTTCAACAAGCTAACAATGAAAATAATGCACAAATGTATAAAAGACGACGTATTGAATTGCATGAATATAATAGACTAATTTTAAAATAATAAAAAAACTTGTACAAAATATCTTAGATGTAGATAGTAAAGTGAAGTATTTGCTAGAAGAATAGTTTTAAATATAAATAAATCTGATTCTGTAGTTTTTGTTCTTTAAAAACTTTATTTTTTATACATTCGTTTTCATCTGGCTTTTTTAGCCTACGGTGGATTTACTTACTTGAACCCCCAAATTAAAAATCCACGAACCGCCCCTGTTATTAAGTATATGAAAATAGATGAAAGACAAAGTAAACATATAGATAGTTAGATAACTAAATATTTGGGCAGTTTTGGAGAAAGTCAAATGAGTGCATAATCCCAAGTAAGAAATATTATTTATGTGCACAATAAATTTTTTAATAATCTTAAAACAATAAGCATAACCGATTCATAAAAAATGCGATATTAAAAAATGTCCTTCATTTTCTAGGTATTCATCCACTGTGGAGAACAACGCGACGAAGAGGCGAACCCAGCGTACGGATCGACAGCAAGACGCCCGAGTGGGGAATTGAGGACGTACAATTGCACGTAAATCAGATTTTAGTAGATCTAATCCCGATTTTTCAAAAGTGCCCTCATTTGTAATTTGCCTCCCATTGTAATTTTGTAGCAAAGGGAATATTTTACGGCATAACATTTTTGGAAGGGGAAAAACTATATTTTTGTGCATCAATTCACTTCCACCTTAGAACATTGAAAGGCTATAATTAGTAAACAATAACTTTGTTGTAGTTCAACATGCGCACGAGGGCAAAGGGGGTGTTTTGTTTACCAACATATTCATCGATTCTCTGTTGTCAAGTTTACACGCATTTTCAAATAAGAAAATTTTCAGTTATATCTCGACATATACAGGGTGTTCATTTGAAAACGTCCCACCATGGATTTATCGAAAACCAGTGTTTAAAAAAAAACGCCGAAATACGTCAAAAGGTTTGTCAAGGGGGACAACTTTTTAACCTAAAATTACTTCACCCCTTTTAACCCTCTGCCCCCCAGGGTCATCCCCTTAAAAATTTTAAATGGCAAGGGGTATCGAGTAATAGCTTGTTTAAAAGGTCTTTTGAAGTCTTTTTAAATCGGTCGATTCGTTTTCGAGAAAATTAGAAAAATCTTTGTTTATCTTAATTTGTTCCGATAGAAAACAAAAACAGGAAAATATCAGTTTTTATTTCAATAAGTGTTCAAAATGTTGCCCGTTTTTGGCCAAACAATGATATAGGCAAGGTTTAAATTCCTGACAGACATTTTCAAAAACAAGTTGTGGGATATCATGGCAGCTGTCGATGATGCTTTGACGAAGTTCATCCAAACTTTCAGATTGGGGAGTAAACACAATAGATTTCAAAGGACACCATAGAAAAAAGTCTAACGGCGTTATATCAGGAGATCTAGCAGGCCATTCTATAGGCCCCCTTCGCCCTATCCATTTATCTGGAAACTCGTCGTCTAGCCATTGCCGAACGGAAAAAACATAGTGAGGAAGAGCGCCGTCTTGCTGGAAATATATTTCAGCCTCATCAAGTATAGGGATTCCATCATCATCGATTTGGTTTTCAATGGATTCAGTTATAAGCGGATTGATGGTATTTTCCAACATATCCAAATAAATGTCTCCATTTAAATTTCCGTTAATAAATAATGGCCCAATCACTTTATTTCCTAAAATGCCTGCCCATACATTAATTTTTTGAGGGTACTGGGTATGCCCTTCTACAAATGCATGAGGATTTTCAGTGCTCCAATATCTATAGCTATGCTTATTAACAAATCTATTTAGGTAAAATGTGCATTCATCGCTGAAGCAGATATTCTTTACATGAATAGTATTATCATTAATCGCTTCAGTCATTTTTTCACAAAACTCAACTCGCCTATCGAAATCGTCTTCGGTTAACTCTTGCAATATTTTCATTTTGAATGGATAAAATTTATGAAGTTTGGTAACTGTGTGAACAGAGCCTAATAAAATACCAGTGGCAGCAACAATTTTGCGTAATGAAGTATTAGGATTTATTCCAAAATGACCCGAAACTTCAACTTGAGCGGCTTCATCCAAAATTCGCTGATGATCACGTTTTTTATTTGCAACAGATCCAGTTTCAGTAAACTTAGTAACAAGGTCCAAAACATACCTATGCGAAGGTATCTTCTCCGGATGTCTGGCGTTAAATGTGAGCACATTGATTTTGGGCACCATAATTTAGAATAATTTCCACTCTTTCGGCATTTTGGAAGTAAAATCTTCAATTCAACAAATAAATTTTCACTATTCCAAGACTGTCACAAATGTAATTGACGGCAAATTAAATTGTTTATTTTCCTTAGAAACTATAAATAACTAAGCAGGTATACAGGGTTGATCATGTTACAAACTTCTAGGGCAGATAGAAAACGTCAAAATAAAAACAAAAGTTCATATAAACATGGGTCCGGAAAAGCTTCCTCAGGGAGCTAGAGCTCTTTGAAAATAACCTTTAAAAACTAGTTTTTTTTTAATAGCTCCGGCACTACTTTAGCTACCGCAACCAATTTTGGGAGGTAAATTATTGTTAGTACGTTTATTCTTTTAAACCTACTAAATAAAAAAAATATTTTCTAGGGGCTTCAGAATCAGGGGGGTATTTGGTAAATTTAGGCCCATTTCTTTAAGACTTTAATTTCTGCCCGTTTGGGCATTAGATTATGATGTTCCTATGCTTTTAACATAAAAAAGGTGCTCTTAGTAAAAGTCGGTAAATGGTAAATAACACCGTTTTTGTGAAAATTGACGAAAAGCAAGTTATGAGATACAAAAATGAATTACTTATTATTATTAATAAACAATTAGAAAAAAATCTGGCGTAAATAAAAAATAAATGTTTAAAAAAAGTTAAGGAAGCCACTTTATTTAATTGTTACTCAAATTAATTAACTGT
Source organism: Anthonomus grandis grandis (assembly GCF_022605725.1). NCBI lineage: Eukaryota > Metazoa > Arthropoda > Insecta > Coleoptera > Curculionidae > Anthonomus > Anthonomus grandis. Next base: position 13,577,770 of record NC_065559.1, read on the forward strand.
CACTATAATTACCTTGAGGCATAAAATGTTTAAATGATTTTAAGTGTAATAAAAAACCAACAAATTAACAATTTTAGAAACGTAAACAAATTTTATTAAAGATTGGTATTACAAAAATAAACTTAAAATATTAATTGCTCAAAATGCCGGCCGCCACGATCGATATATTTATTGTATCTACGCACCATATTAAGGTTGACGTGGTTAAAAATATCAGGCGTGGTTTGGATTACTTCAGCAGCTGCGGAAATTCTGGCCACCAGGTCTTCTTCTGACTCGACTGGAGTTTCATATACGAGACTTTTCATATGCCCCCCAAAGAAAAAAATCGAAGGGTGTCAAATCTGGTGAGCGCGCTGGCCAGGTGACAGGGCCTCCGCGGCCAATCCAGCGCCTTCCCAAATTTTCATTTATAAACTCGCGGACAATAATTGAAAAATGAGCTGGCGCTCCATCGTGTTGTAGCTATAAGTTCTGTCGTATATTTAGGGGCAGATCATCTAATAGTTCTGGCAGTACATTTCTTAAAAAATTGATATAAATATTTCCCGTTAAACGAGGAGGCAACATAATTGGACCAATTAAGCGTTCTCCAACAATGCCGGCCCACATATTGACCGAAAACTTATGTTGATAGCTCCTAAAATGAATACCATAAGGGTTTTCCTCACTCCACACATGATTATTCTTAGAATTAAAAATGCCTTCTTTTGTAAATAAAGCCTCGTCAGTAAAAAGGACATATTTTGGAAATTGAGGTTCTTCTGTACACCGGTCAAGAAACCACTGGCAAAAATTCACGCGGGGCATAAAATCATTGGGTCCTAATGATTGCACCTTTTGCAGGTGGTAGGGCCAAAGAAGCTGTTCATTAACAACGTTCCATACCCTAACATGATTTACATGCATAGCATCAGCTACTGCTCGAGTACTTACTGATGATGGGTTATCTTCAAATCGCTGAAGCACTTCTTCCTCAAAATCCGGGATTCGGATGTTCCTTTGCGCGCCATTATCTTGGCGTTTTATTTTAACGGAGTCAGTCTCCATGAGCCGTTGATTGACCCTTTCAAAAAGTGTGTGAGCTGGCATTCGCCTTTCGGGAAACCGCTCTTCATATAGTAAAAAAGCAGCTCTACCTTTACATCGAACTTCCCCATAAATTAAAAGCATATCGGCGTATTCAGCAAAAGTGTAATCTTCCATTACTTATAACCGTATAAACCTTATAACTTATAACCGTAATAAAAAGGGAATTAATATCATGTAAAAAATACTGACAGTGACAAATTTAAAAAATACTGACAGTGGCAATGAATTAGCATTATTATTATTATTATTAAAATAATTAATTCAGGTGCTGTATCTTAGTTTGGTTTTAGTCAATTTCCACAGAAAACGGTGATATTTACCGACTTTTACTAAGGGCACCTTTTTTATGTAAAAAGCATAGGAACATCATAATCTAATGCCCAAACAGGCAGAAATTAAAGTCTTAAAGAAATGGGCCTAAATTTACCAAATACCCCCCTGATTCTGAAGCCCCTGGTGAATATTTTTTTATTTAGTAGGTTCAAAAGAATAAACGTACTAACAATAATTTACCTCCCAAAATTGGTTGCGGTAGCTAAAGTAGTTCCGGAGCTATTTAAAAAAAAACTAGTTTTTAAAGGTTATTTTCAGGTCTAGCTCCCTGAGGAAGCTTTTCCGGACCCATGCTTATATGAACTTTTATTTTTCTTTTGACGTTTTCTATCTGCCATAGAAGTTTGTAACATGATCAACGGAACACCCTGTATAACAATAAATACAGTTCACCCAAGATATCTTTGTTGATGAAAAGAATGCGTAAAAAAATTCAGGTTGTTACTTAGTTTTTTCCACGTCTAATCTTCGGAATTGCTGTTTATATTGGTAGTTTCCGTTTTAAATTATAAACGAATTGTAGATTTGGCAAACCCTAACGGGCAACATTTTGAACAGTTATTGAAATAAAAACTGATATTTTCATGTTTTTGTTTTCTATCTGAACAAATTAAGATAAACAAAGATTTTTCTAATTTTCTTGAAAACGAATCGACCGATTTAAAAAAATCAAACGTCAAAATAAAAGACTTTGAAAGATCTTTTAAACAAGTTATTACTCGATACCCCTTGCCATTTAAAATTTGTAAGGGGAATGCCCTGGGGCAGAGGGTGAAAGGGGGTGAAGTAATTTTAGGTTAGAAAGCTGTCCCCCTTGACAAACCTTTTGACGTATTTCGGCGTTTTTTTTTAAACAGTGGTTTTCGATAAATCCGTGGTGGGAAGTTTTCAAATGAACACCCTGCATAATAATGTTAATGTAACTTATTGGTGTTTGATTTTGGATTAAAAATAAAAAGGAGAATTAGATATATATTATTCTAAGCCCAAAAATAACATCTTCAAAGCAAAAAAAATTATAGACATTCTTAGTCCTAAAACCACTTCTAAAAAATTTGCAATGGCAACACCGCAGGCATAAGCTGATATCATCTCGTGAAATGTCAAACAAAATAGTCTTGACAAACGGATTTGTGTTTACATTCGGCATTTGTGAAGTTCTGTGTTTTTTCTTTAGTTTTTGGTTGAAAATGAAAAAAGGTTGAGTCATTTTAGTGTTTTTGTGAACTGTTTGTGCCGCACCATGGGAAAAAAAGCGATTTAAGCCGATCTTTTCACAAGTAAATACCGATACTGTCATAACATCATATCAAGGGACAACCGTCATCATACCCGCTATCTAGTTACGGACAACAGTACTTTTTCCAGTAAAGAGAATAAGAGAAATCTGAAATAGCATTAATTTATACGGTCAATAGCGACATCTTCTATTGAATAGCAATATTACGAAGAACGTTCTAGCTAAAAAGGAAAGGCTGGTCGGGAAAGTAGCAGTAAAAGCGGAAGCGATGAAAATCACGACCATGGTAAAACTACTCATGTGATGTCAAGATCATTGCATGCTAACAATGGACAATTCTCCAGAAGAACCTGTAAATATATCTGTTGCCGACTATTCTTCTCCATCGACATGCCAACAAACTTATGACATCAACGTCGATCCTGAAATTATAGTGGACGATGGCTATCATGAAAATGATCTGGGTCGTTATGTTGGGTTGGCTACCGAGCTATCGACAAAAAAGAAGAGACAGTTGTTACAAAATCCATGTATGCCGCCCAGAAATTACGACTTTGAAAGTAATGCAAGCCATTTGAAAAAAAATTTTTTATCATGCTTGGTTGGATCAATATGCACCATGGCTAGTATATTCCAAGCGACTAAAAGGTGCTCTTTGTAAGCATTGTGTTACGTTCCCTCCGCATATCAGCACTGTGAGAGGAATTTCGGGATCATTTATGGTCAGGCCACATATGAAGTTCAAAAATCTGCATGAAAACTGCTGAAAGCATGCAACGACCAACCTTCACCTAACAGCGACAAATGCTGCAAAACAAAATTCTTGAAAATGTTCCTGTCATCCAGCTGCAAGGTGGACACCAAAAAGCAATCGATGAAAACAGACAAATATTGTCATCAATTATTTCTTGTATAGTATTTTGCGGTATACATGATATGCCTCTAGAGGAAAACAAACAAATGAGGGTATTTTATTAAATTTATTGAAGTTGAGAATCAATTCAGGGGACGACAAATTAAAGAGTCACGTGGAAAAGTGCCGTCACAATGCAATTTACACATCGCCAAAAATACAAAACGAATTGATAAATTTATGTGGTATTTAAGTTATTAAGGAGAATATAATAAGTGAGGTTCAGAAAACCATGGCTTACGCAGTCTTAACTGATGAAACAGGAGGCGTAGCTGGGAAAGAACAGCTGTTAATAGGCGTGCGATTCTACGACGAAAGCAAAAGGAAAGTCAGAGAAGAATTTGTAAGGTTCGTTGAACGAAAAGCACGAAATGCTTCAGCAATTGCCGAAGCAATTGACAATTTCTTGATTAGTTCTAACCTCCCAACCGAAGATTGCGTAGGGTTTGGATTCGATGGCTGTTCTACAATGGCAGGGAAAGACGGTGGCGTACAAGCCATTTTGGGAAAAAATATTCTCGTGATTTATTTTTTGATTGTTCATATCATAAATTCAACCTTATTGTGAATGATGCGAACGCAGTGCCAGAAATTAGAAATACTGTTGCCACTGTAAAGGATGTTATAACCTTTTTCAGAGAATCGACTACACGTCGAAACTACGCTCCAAGCCTATCACGATTGTGTGAGACGAGATGGTCCGAAAAATATAAATCAATCAGAAAGTTTTCTCAAAATTTCCCAGAGCTTGTGAAATCTCTAGAAACGTTATCTGTAGAAGGAAATTATGCCACCAGAAGATCTGCATATCAGTTGCATTCAGCCGTTACAAAACCAGTGTTTAATACATAAAAAGATATTTTGAGACTGAGACTTAGAGTTTTCATTTTTTCTCTAGTTACGTAGGTCTCTTTGAGATAATGGACGAGTTCTTTCAAACTGGATATTACCGGAGAACTGAATATTCGGCTTAATTTATGGGTGAAGAAGGCTTTATCAGATAATCAAATAAGGGACATAGAAGTAGTTGATCTGTTCAACGAAGCCATATTTTTTACCCTGCTGTCAGAAAGGCCTTGATTATTTTATGCACTATCCCATGCACCATGGCGACCGTAGAACGGTCCTTCAGTCAATCAGTGCTTTATTGTCAAGAAATTGTTACAATTTGTAGACAAAGCTGTAAAACAAAAAAGACACAAAAATACAAACAAAACACAATTAAAGAAAAGAAAATTTAAAAAAAAATAAGTAAATAAATAGAATAGAATAGATTTTTTTTAGAATAGATCCAGTATGCTGCGAAGAGTTAAAATGTGGCTTAGAAGGACCATGGGTGAAGAAAAGCTTACAGGTTTATGTCTGATGAGCATACATCGCAATTATTTAAAATAAAGCAGTGAGTTTATTGAAAAGACTGTCATAGACAAATTTTCGGCAAATCCGAGAAGATTACTGTTAAATTAATATACATATATATACTATGATTATTATACAGGGTGTGCCGAAAGTAATGGGACATAGAACAACAGTAGATTCCTTACGTCAAAATAATGTGATTGAGGTCAACTTGCCTTATCCTAACTTTAATTGTAACTGAAATACAGGGTGTCAAAGTATTATTTGATTTATCGTTTTTTTCTCATAGGTCCTGAACCAATTGGCATACTGACATGAAATTTAAAACATAGGAGTCTTTTAAAAAGAAAAATAAAATTTCCTATACAGTTTTCATGTTTTCGGTAGACGTCGCTCGTTGCGTTAGCTTTTACCTTTTTAGAACCCTTAACTTTTTTTCAGCCCCGTATATCGGTTTAAAAAGTATCAAAATAAATTCCTTTTTTAATTTTACATAAAAAATGTTTATTTTATTAAAGTCGCTAGGAGCAACCATTTTTGACATAATCACCAGTTTTCAAAAAAAAAATTTTAATAATATTTATTTACTACTTTATTTAAATCGCATCTTTGGCAGTTGGCGTTGGAGACAAGTGTTTCTATTATTTATGTCAAACTTTTTGAATGTCATATAAAACTTTTAAAACGAGTAAAAAAGTTTTGTTTTTAAGTTTAGTCATTTTAAGTAGTGTCTAGGCATAATTTGTTAAACAATTTGGAGATGCGTGATATGCTTTGTGTTTACGCGCAAGTAAATTTTAATGGACGGCATACAAGACGCAGGTATCAGGAAATATTTCCAAATAGACAACAACCAAACCATAAATTATTTCAAAAAATGTATAGCCGACTAGAAGAAACTGAATCATTTCGGCCAAAAATGCCTGTTTTGAGCCGCCCAAAAAATATTTTTCAAGAACAGGAAGAAGAAATTTTAGTCCGCGTAGCAGAAAATCCCGGGTTAAGTACTAGGCGGAACTTTCCAGACTTATCACTTTTCCAACATAGAATATATTATCATTTTTGGCACTAAATGACACTAATACAAAGTCGTCAGGTTTGGGATTTCGATCCAGTTCTTCAAATGCTGAAGGATCAGCCTCGGGAATCCAGTCTGTTGAATACCGGTCAGAGTCGGCAAAAGATAAACTTTCATCTTTCTCCCACGAAAATATATCATTAAAATCAACCTTCTTTTTTTTGCAAATAAATTCCGGGTAGCAGCTTTTTGTTTGTCAGCCTTGTGTTTTCTTTTTAATTTGTCTTTTTCAATTTTTTTCTGATATTTTTTTTCAAACATATCTTTCTCAGGCGTATCAGTAGGAATGCAGCTGGTAATTTTTCGACGCTGACTATTAGAAACCTTTCTCATTCCTGCTTTTGGGTATCCCTTAAATATTTCTGGGCTTATAAAAAATGTCAAATTTGGTGACTGATCATTAAGTGTATCGTTGGTAACTGTCTGAGCTACTTTAGATGATGTTGATGAAGTATTTTCATCCACGGTGGAAACTTCTGTATTGTTAATATTTAAAATTTCTCTATCGGTAACAGAGCTACACAGGAAATCGTCACCCGTAAAGATATTTCTGTCAAAAGGGTAAATTCCGGCCTTCTTGAAGCCTGATATTATACTGGACGGAGTCATAGACCGTTCGAATGATATTCCAACACGAGCAGCAATTTCGTAAATGGATAACGGATTACCCGGATGATGCAAAAGCCAAGAGTCAACTGCAGTATTATAATTCGCCTTAAATGGCGCAAATACTGATATGTCCAGTGGCTGCAGTCTATGACTACAATGTGGTGGAAGTGTGACTGGAATGACTCCATTGTTCTTAGCCAAATTCAGAGTTTTAAACCCAAGGTGGCTCTCATGATTATCCATGATTAAAATAGTGGGATTTTCTTTGGACGATCCACTATGTCTAATAAAATGTTCCATAACAGACGGAAATAATTCGGAGTTCATCCAACCTGAAGTAGAAGCCAGTCCTAATGTTCCTGTCGATGCCCAGTTTAACATATGATTTTAATTTTTTTTTTCTGGGGAACACCATTATTGGGGGCAGTGTACCAGTAGCACTTATTATGCAACATGTTGTAATGAAAACTCCCCGTTCTCCACTAGTACATTGACTTACTTGTTTGATACCTTTCGACGACAGAACTTTTTTTGGTTTTTGAACAGTTGTTGTTCCAGTTTCGTCTAGGTTATAAATCCGTGTACCATCAGAAAACTTCTCAGACCGACTATACGCTTTTTCAAGGTTGTCAAAAAATAAATTTACATTATGTTTGTTAAACGAAGTTGCTCTTGAAAGACAACATCCTTCTGGTTGACGTATGCTTAATTCTTTTGCATGTCTTTTTAAAAAACCCTGTAACCAGTCGATACCAGCAGATTTATTCTTTATGTTTTTTTTATTAATTTGGGCCATCTCATATGCCAAAAGCCGGGTATCTTTTGTAGTTTTCCCATAGCACATTTTCGAACATTTAATAATGTAATTGAGTAAATCCTTTTCTTCCTCTTCATTAAAAACCAGGCGATGCTTATAATTGCTTTTCATTGAAACAATGTCATTGGAATTGGCTTTATTTTGTTCTTTTTTAACATACCTTTGCAACGTTTGAAACGATAAATTGTTTTTTTCTGCAGCTTTCCTAAGAGACAACTTAACTCCATTTATTCCTACTAAAACTTGCTGAACCGCTCTTTTTATATTTTCTTCTTTAAAGGTTCCTTTTTGGCTCTTTCTTGTTCGTCCTCTTGACATCTGCAAAGGTAAAACAATATGCTAGCAGTAGTACACACTAGGTTATACACTACTACATTCTACAAATAAATTGTCTTATTGTGGCCCATTTGTATAAAAAATGTGACCCATTTGGAAACAATATTATTATTATACAGTAAAACAAAAGTTCTCTTTTAGAAGTTACATTTAAAAATTAGCTAAAAGGTCAATTTACAAATGCCTATAACTGTCTTACCTTTAGGGTTTATAGTTCACTCAAAAAAAAACTTATCAAAACAATACATGAAAAAAAAATCGACCTCGCCACGTGCACTTTCCATAAAATCTAGAAGACGACTGATCCAGCGGCGCGAAAAAATGTATATTCAGGTCATGCGCTTACAGAATAGTATATTGTGCGACCGACAGATGGCTATCGCGTAAACGACTGGAAATATAAAGATGTCTCATCGCGGCCCACCCTACCCTACCGACCACCCAAAAATATGAACTAATACGTATACAGGTTGGGGAATTGAAAATTACGCATTGTCCAAAATAATAGCAACACCGCTTCCTCTCGCCGATGAACGGTATTTCTTACTGTATTCTCCGCTCGTCTGTTAGGTATTTATCGTTTTGTTTTTATTTTTTACATAACTAGCCCTAACCCGCGGCTTCGCTCGTGTTGTAGAATTTTTTTCTGGTACAACGAATGAATTTAGAAATTGGGAAAATAAGGTAAGTGAAAAATTACAGTCAACAATATACACCAAAAAGTAACAGTATTTATTTATCATCGAGAACTGCAAACCGTATCATCATCCATAAGCACAAGCAAATTCCATGTCAACAATTCTGATAATCAATTTAGATTTAATAACACACGATCACGAATCGACTGCGAAACATCATATGTATAATTTTCAGTCTAAAAAGAAGTGGATCCAACTAATGACTATAGATATTATCAAAAAGACCATTGAATATTATAAGCATTTTTTGAGGTTCATTACGTTTTTTATGATAGTAAAGTATAATGTTTATGGGCAAAAGGTTTTTACTTTTTATGGCCCAGATGTTCTATAGTCAAGATGTTCATTATGTTTTTAAGACGCCAATAATAAAAACTTTTACTCAGTTCCTTTAATAACTTTATTAACATCAGAGCACCATTATGGCTGAGTTGAATTATAATTTTTATATTCTCGAGAATTAATAAAATCATCGTTATTGGCTTTCTTATGCCTGATTAAGAGAGCGGCCTTACAAACATAACAATTATTTATGTCTCTGCTTTTCAAAATGGATTAAGCAATATATCCATTCATTAAAGTGTCAATACATTTATCAACTTGTTGCTTCTTTACAATAGACTAATACTTGCTTTTGAACTGGTGGTGGTGTAGGTGGAGAAGTATTTTCCTCGATAGATAATCTTTTACCATAAATAAGCTTTTAGATTATCTAGATATTAATTTGATATATCTACATACTTTACAATTTGATACCGGCGAATTTTTTTTTTGTGGTCTCATGCTCGGCACCTTTAGCAACTGGCTTCACCGGAACAAAATTATATAATATTCATCATATACATATACTTAAAGTCGGGCACTCACAAACGCCCATGCCAAGTCTGGAACTCGAACCCAAAGCCACACGACTGCTAGGCAGTTGTATACCCGCCGCAAGTTTTTTTTTAATGTTGGGGTTGTTCCATTTTTCCATTTGAAAATTTTATATTTATAGACTCTGAGATTTATATAGAAGGTCCCCAAAATTGCTCAAGCATTGACACTGCTGTTTATTACACACACTGAATTAAACACCATTAAAAATGTGCGAAACATGAGAAGAAATCAATTTTATTAGGCATTTTTCGCAAAACTTGATTAATGAAAGTTAGTTTGGGTATAAAAAATCGAATTTCAGCATAAAAAAAGCATCTGCAAAATTCTGGAAGAAAGAATGGCCTTATTTTATAGGACATATCAGATGCTTGACAGTCTATTCAGTCTCGAGGCGGTAGTTTTGCTCTCTTACTGCCATAAATATCGTACTAAAAAACAACGACATAGCATGCGAGTAGCACAGCACGAGTAGAGTTTTAATTTTAGACGAAAAAATGGGTTACCAAGATAAATTATATTCATTTGTGAGACATAACATAATAAGTTTATTCATCTTAAGGCATTGTGAAAACCCAATATTGCCAACCAGCTGAGTGAGTTTCAACATTTTTAAGGGCGTTAGTTTCACTGCTTGAACGATATGAAATAAGTTAAATGAAAAGAATCTTTATGCCCGACTTTCTAACGGGACGTCCAGTTCTATCCCGAGGAAATCGCGCAAGAAGATAGGATGGGGCAGAGGACATCAGGATTGGGAATGGCGTGAATGGGATGCACCAATAAATTCTTTTCACCAATAAATCAACTTTTTAAGTTGACAGGTACTAAAAACACATCTTCGATGGTTTAGGCTATTACGATAGGTTTTCGGACTAATCTGATTCCCATACAAGTGTTTTTAACACCAAACGAATATCCGTATCAAGTTCTGCAACCGATTGTTCATCCACGCGCTACAGAATTTGGAGAATATTTTGTATTTATGCACGACAATGCATGTACGTGTGTTGTAAGAACCATTACAAACTTTTCAGCGATACAATATTTAGATATTGTCTTGGCCTGGGCTATCCCCTAACTTAAATCCTATCGAGCACGTCTGAGATATGTTCGAAAGGCTGCTTAAAATCAAGGAATAGTGCAAGACAAGGAAAGAGTTGCTGAACTGCAACGTGGCGGTCATCGTATTAGTCAAAGTCAGGAATTTTTTTTCTTTAAATTTAGTTATTTCGAATTCTCGATATTTTACTTTTTTAAATTGTCATGCATTATTAATCATAATTTTTTGTTGATAAATTAATAGTCACCAGCGATTTCAGATGTGTTTAGTCTCAATATTTTCCCAAAAAAAAATACACATTTTCATTTAATTATCTTTTAATACCTTTGGTCCCTAGACCATTTTGATATATGTAATTTATTGACAAAATTGTCAAATATAAGTTTACTAATGGCCAACCAGGTCTCCGGACTTAATACCTTGGACTTTTTCTTATGGGGTTAAGTGCAAAGTTTTTAACACCAAACCGGCAAATGTTGAGGATTTGAAACAACGAATAAGACAGTGTAGGCTAATTTCCGGCAAAGTAATTAGAAATTTTCAAAACGAGTTTCAGTAATTTTAAATCGACAGGCCAAATTCGCCCAACCATAAACGTTAAAAAGTCGGTTAAATTATGACAGTTGCATGTTTCTGTTTTGTTGCTTCATAAAATTTAAAATAAATTCCAAATTCAAGTTTTCGGAAGGGAAATTAAACAAAAAAAAATTTTTTTCTGACCAGATTTGCGCCCTATGGTGTGGTTAAAATATTAAATAATCAGTTATATAATAGTAAATCACCATTACGTAAATAATGATTTTAAAATTGAAGATAGAACGTCTCCTTTTTTGGCGCTCATATTTAACTTTTTTTAATGGGCGTATTATCGAAATAATTGCTGTTCCATATATTACGTGTTAAAAGACAAAAAAAAATTATAACTCAGTTCTCTAAGTATCGAAATTTAATTATAGAGTTTTTCTTAGAGACGAACTTCACTAATCCGCAAAGTCAGCTTATTTGTATTTCCCTTTGTTTACTTTTATTAGAGCAATCCCCAAGAGCTATGTATAAAGTAATAGAATCACCTATTCGGTAAGCAAGGCTTTATATGACAGGGCGTTCTTTTAAACGACAAGTTCATTAAGCTCCAACTCGTGTCTTCTTCGCGGGATTCATTAGTGAACCCATAACATACAAGAGACTTTTTTTAATTTTCAAGACTAACTTATCTCTCTACTTTCCTAAAAGTTATCCTCTTTTATTAAACTATTTTTTTCAAAACAACTAGTATTATTAAAGTTTAGTATTTTACAAAACAATTAAAACATTTAAGTAAAAAAAATATTGTTTAAAAAAAAAAAATTTTCATTGATAAAGCAAGAACAAAATTTTGTATATTGTAGCATAGTTTTTCCCATTCGTTAGGTATGAATTAACACAATCAAAAATAGTCCACTAATTTATTTACACACTTCACTACAAAAACACAATCCTTCAGGTCTACTAAAGATACTTTTCTATATTTATTCACAACTATTTAAATTTCGCACTTTACTTCGTTGAGCTGACAACTGATCTGAACTATCGGTAATGCAGCTCCTTATATACTCGGCAGAACGCCGGTACAGAAGATTCTTGCTAACCTCTTACACGTCGTGCGGTATGCCACTTCTGTCAGTCCAGAATGACAAAGAATCAGCTGGTGTCTCGTTACATTGCCCTCTCGCTAAGTTAATTTCATCCCAAAATGATTCCAAAAATGGTGGATGGCGATATCGGCAGAAGGTTCCTCTCTTGCAAAGGGACCTCTTGTAGAAATAACAATCAACGGTTTTCTAAAGACAGCGACATTAGGGAGTATAACAGCACACTACAACTTCCACGCCTGTATACCTGAAGACCACTTCTAAGTGCTGCGAATCATCTCTTATCGGTTATCTTGAGTGCTTGCCAGATTCTGGGGTTAGTTGAACGCAACTGTTGATTTTTTCTGAACTTTCTACAGAAAACGTCAACTGTTCCTCCAGACATTTGTAAATCCTTAGCAACATAATGCGCTAGAGCATACTCAGCTGGAGCAGTAACCAGGTCTTGCTGCACTTCACAGATTACGCCGTACCGACTCTTTCAGCCATTAGAATGATAATTTCTAGAAGAGCCATAATTTCTGCCTTCTGCTTGATGTGCGGCCCATTACTTGCCGTACATACAACACATTTCCTGAACCCCTATACGTCTAGCTTGCTATTGATCCAGCAGAATCTTTCCCTTACCTTTCCCATGGTCTTCGTTACTCCAAGATGTTCTCCTGACACACCGGCATGGATTTCCTCTAGCAACTCCAAAAACAACATTTAGGCACAACGATTTGCCTTCTTTCCTCTTTGCCGTCGTAGTCGACTATTTTCCACCGCAAGAGTCCATCTTCCAAAATTACGAGTTCCATTGGGATCAATGACTTGATATTGGAAGAATACTCTCAAGTTGGCCTCTTCCCTTCCTTTATCTAGGTTAGGATTATCTGAATATAGGGATGTTTTTCTTGGTCTCTTATAAGATCCCCATTTTGCCAAGTATTGTCAACGATGGCGGATCTTAAAAATTGAGCATTTTTCTCCTCTGCTCGCTGACAATGTTTGCAGTCGTCTGTACAGAGTCTTCTTGATAGAGCATGTGCAGTTTCATGGATTCGCCTGCTGAGTGTTCAGTGTCAAAGTCAAACTCCTGTACTAACTCTCGGCGAGTGACGCAATAGTTTCGCTTAGACAGCGTTTTACAAAAAAAGCTAATGACTTTTTGCTCTTGGCCATTCTGGATTTAGGACAACACAGCTCCTATGTCCACATTGCTAGCGGACGCGTCGAATTAAACGTGCATTATTAACCCCTGATTTTTAACACTGATTTTTTAGCTGCGTATGGACTTCCGTAATTCTTTTTTAAACCTTCTTCTATCTTTGCAGTATTTTCCAGCAATTCTTTTTTCAAACCTTGCAACAATTTACCGATATCGTTTGCATATCGTATTGTTTAATGCGTTACGAAGCCGCTCCTGCAATACAGCGTTATGTCCCGTCGTATCGCAGTCCCTTTCTTTCAGCTCCCTTTCCACCAACTTTGGCATTTTCACACACTTTAGTCGACACACGATTTATTTTAGTCCACTACTATTTATTTTCACCAATGTCTAGTTGACTTACGTCCAATGCACACTCCACACCTGACACCAATGCAGCGTTTTTCTCGTTCGTTAGGTGTGAATTAAAACAGGCGAAAATAGTCAACTAGTTTGTTTACAGACTTCACTATAAAAACACGACTACTAGAGATACTTATTTTTACTCTATTTCTTTACAATTCTTTAAATCTTGCGCCAATATTCCGACCATTACTTCACTGAACTGACAACCAACGGCGATACAGCTACTTATCTACTCGGCAGAATGCTTTTTCGAGAGATTCTCGCTAACCTTCGAGACGCGTCGTGCGGGGTGCCACTTCTGCCATTCCGGAATGACGGAGAATTAGCTGGTTTACAATATCGTTACAATATGTATATAAAAAAATCTCGTTTAAAAGTTAAGGACATGTATTATATATTTTTAGAAGCAAAATTTTCTAAATCTAAATTGAGTTACACATTGGAGGTGACTGAGAAGAGATAAGTAATTTTCTTAATTCATTCGTATTATAGGATTAGTATTTAGAGCAGTTTCAAAAATATATAATAATGTTACAATCCTTCGTTTATGAAGTGAAGTATGCAAAATTGTTGTTGTTTAACGCCACAAAGAAATATGTTTTTGAAGTTGAACAAGCACCCTGCACAGCTGATTGCTAATAATTCCAGTTTCATTCATTTAATCAAGTTAGTTCACAAAAATAGTATATTGTTAAAACTACATTTAAAATATTAAATATTTCTTTTCAAAACATTAAGCGTCAATTGATTACAATGTATTTCTTAACTCTGGGTACTCCACGCTATACGATAAAAATTCAGTAATTATTTATTAATATTGACTGCTAAATTAGTTACAGACAGTTTATAGATTAATATTGATATAAAAATTAAAATAAGTCATTTATTCTCATAGTTTTTATACTGTTTTGCTCTTATTTTGTAGTTTAAGCTGATTAGTTAAGTTTATTTAGAGTTCTACTTACTTTAGTTTATTATTTTCACCTATAGTGTCTAGTTTTTAGTAGTTCGTTTTGTTTGAGGGTTCTATTTGGGCTCCAATTTAGGATATTTTATTGTAAATCCTGATAGGTAAAATTTTCTAGAATTTGTATGCTTGCTTGCTTTGACTGTCAGTATTCTTTTGAAATGATTGTGTGCGCTGGCAAAAACAATGTACCAAATTCTAAGCATTGCGAAATTGTGCCATGGGTCTTTAAAAGGGATCGCGTTTCGTGACATTTTAATCAGTTTTGTTGTTTATCTTGAAGACAATTAAACGATAGTCAACGCGAGTCAGGTGAAAGTTTTGACGTCAATAAAAGAAAACTGTGATCCTGACATTCTAGTGCATTACTAGAGTAAGTATGCTCCAGAAACAGTGTGTTCCTGAATTACATTACAATTGATGTCAGAAGTGGGATATGTGTAAGCCCAATTTAATAGATGCCTTTAACAAGAAGTCAAGCGAAGATGGAAACCGAAAAAATAATGAAGGTGCTATTAAAAAAGTTTGACAAGCAGAAAAAAGAACAAGAGGAACGAGACAAGATACATTAAGACCTGATCAAAACTATGAGAGACGACCTGAAGAGAGAAAATGAAGAACAAGATACAAAACAAGAAAACGCGATGAACGCCTTGAAAGAAGACTTACTAAACTTAAAAGCAGACCTTAAAAAGGCGCAAGGTGAACTTGATAAGAAAGACAGAGAAGAGCAAGAGAAACGAGACTGACAACACGAACAAAATTCACAACTTCAAAAAAATCTTGAAACAAAGCAAAAAGAGTTAATTACCCACTTCGAACAGTTGAAGAAGAATTTGGAAGAACATAAACAATACGAAAACTAGAAATAAGGAAAAAGTAAGGCGCCTGTTCATTCCGATCTTGGAATACAAATTATAAAAGTTAAGCCACCAAAATTCGACGACAAAGAAGCATGGAGTACCGACTTGAATCAATTCGAGGTTGCTTCCAGGGGAAACCGTTGGGATAACGAAAAAAGGGCAATCAATCTTAACCTATGCCCGAAAGGAGAATCTACACAAATACTAAAAATGGTGCCATCTGAAATTCAGCTTAATTATGACGTACGGTGCATACATTAATGAGATACGGCGAAGCCCAGCTACAAGTGAGCCGAATTGACAACAACCCGAGGAAGGTATTTAACAGTTTGAGGCTGATGTTGCCTGATTAGTAGGCTATCCCGGATAAGAAAAATCAGAACTTAACAAAACTCAGAAGCGCCACGAATAAGATTTAATCAACTGCCACGTCCTGAAGAGAGCTTGGTTGTACAGGGAAAAATATGCGGCCGTGAATGTAAGATGATACGGGATACAGGATAATAAGAAGTCAACTATCGTGAAGTCGTAGCTCTTTGTAGAATTTCACCACCATCAAAATTAATCCTGGAGTTAGTGGATGGAAAAAGGATTCCGATTATTGGACTACACGAAGCTAAAGTCACCATTGGCTTAACAACATTCCAACAGAAAGTACCAATGGCGATAAATATGGATAAATACTCAAGTTAAATATATACCCAGCAGTTTAAAATGGATGTATATCACTGATTATTGAGGACGAGAAATAAAAAGATTTTTATGCCCCACCTACATGAAGATAAAAGAAATACCAGAGTCGTTAAGTCATCTCAGGATATATATTTCAACTTTTGAAATATATAGACTTGTTTTAACTCTTATGATACGTTTTCAAAAAAAGTCAGCTTCTTAATCATAACTGAGAAAAGATATACACGCAAATATACACTACCGCTCAAAAGTATTTGCCCACATATGACTGTTTTAAAGTTATAACTAAAAATAATAAACCCATCAGTTATTCTTATGAAACGGTTTATTTATAACAAAATGAATATAAAGAATACATTTTTCAATTAATTAAATTTAAGAAAATCAAATTTTGGATTCATCTACATGTCCGCCTCCATTTTTAATAACAGCTTCACAGAGTTTCGGTAATCTTCTAATTAATTTATCCAAAGTTTCCTGAGGTATCTTGTGCCACTCTTCTTAAATGATCCTCCACAAGTCTTCTTTTGATGTGGGGCATGATTTTCGCACTTGTCTATCCAGTTCATCCTACAGTAATTCGATAGGATAGAGGTGATTCCGGATAGTGATATCCGGTGATTGTGGGGGCCATACCATAACTTTCAGAAGATGTTTTCAGAAGAATTGCTTTTGTAATTGACCTCAATATTGCTTGCACAATTTCGACGTGTGCTTGGGGCCATTGTCATGTTGAAAGATGAAGTTTTCCCCAATTATTCAAGTACCAGAAGGAAGTACATTGTCACAAAATTGTTTTGTAACCCTCTTTTCGAAGAATCCCCTCTATTTTAATTAGATCGCCCACTGCAGATCCTCCGAACCAACCCAACCCCACACCATCACCGAATCACCACCGTGTTTAACTGAGGCTACCGTACAGTTCTCAGCGACCCTTTCATTGGTATAACGGCGAACAAAAACTCGCCTCTTCGTTCCAAAAATCTCGAATTTCGACTCGTGACTCCAGAGAACTTTTTTCCAGTCATCAATGGTCCATTCTTTGTGTGATTGGGCCCACTCAAGTCTTTTTTTCTGATTAACATCCTTCGGTAGAGGTTTTGATACAGCTAAACCTCCTTTAAGACCAGCATTATAAAGTCGCCGTTTTACTGTCGAAACACTGACCGCTTTTTTACGCTCCTTGTTGATTTTTGCTGTGATTTCAGGGGCGGTAAGGTGTCTATTGCGTTTGTTTGTAAGTATATTTAAATCCTCCTTTGAACTTGTTGCCTTTGGCTTTCCCGATCAAGGTTTGTTGCTAATAGTCCCTTCTCTGGTGAATTTCCTAACATTATAATCGGCAGTTCGCCTTGGAATTCCCAAATCCGTCGAAATTTGACGGTTAGTCTTTCCAGCCTTATGAAGTCCAATGATAATACCTTTTGTTTCTACCGATAACTCTTTTGTTTTAGCCATTTTAAAGAATGTTGAAAAACCAGCAAAGAAACGGTGACAATCGTCAATAAGCAAGCGAAATTATTTATCAATGTTACACAAAATCAATTCTTGAAGACTAAACACATTTAAATGTTTCAAATTTCATCGGAAACGAGCTGTAAACAGATAAGTTTTTTAGAAGAAGTGCATAATTTCACTACATTGTTTGTTATTTGCAAGACTATTTTTAAATACTTAGTGTTTTTCAACGAACCATAGGTGATAGGTATGCTGTTTAAGCATATGCAATTTACAAAAAAAATACAATCTAAATATAGGTATAAAGATAAGATCTTTGCATCTAATTAAAAATATTAAAAAGAATACATGGTGGGCAAATACTTTTGAGCGGTAGTGTATTTATAAAGTTTTATACATGTCTTCATATGTATCAAGATACATTTTCTGATGTACAAAAAATTAAATTTTCTCTACCAGTCTACGCGTCCGTGCGGGTTTTGCAGTGAATAGTTTCGGAGAAAAAATACTACCCCACTGCTTTTTCTTAAAATCCAAATAATTTTTTAACGCAAGAAAACTGGTACTAACTTTTGTTTCAACTGCATTTAGCAGCCAGCACCTTCCAGCAGAATCCCTATTCTAAAAATGGTATTTTACTTTTACTTCTGCAACACTGTGGTCCAATAAAATATGGCAAATATTTTAGGACATGTTAATTTTTAGAAAAATATTGAATCCGTACAAATGTAAAACAAATGTAAAACTCGTATTAGAATATTTTGAAAGTTTTAGCCTTTATTAAACCCCATTTTGCATTATAAGCGAAAGTGGTTAAAGAATTGGAAACAAGTTAGTTGTGGTTAACCAAGTGTTTTAAAATCATAGAGAATGTAACTAAAGATCTTCATTTTATTCCTAAATAAATAAGAAACAAATTATTTTATCTGACAATACTGGACACCAGCAAGGAGAAAATATTTCGTAAATAAAAGCGCAACAGTTTCAAATTCAAATAATTTATTTCCATAGACATCGACGGTGAATCGAAATTGTCGCTAATATTAAACATATAAAGAAACACGAAACACAAATAAAATATAAAATTAGACATAACTCTATACAATTCATATGGTAACTAGAATGTTATAAAACTTCACAAACATTTTGATATTAAAGATAGTTGGAATGCTTTCCTTTAAAATAGTTTAATATCATAAGGCTCTAAATAGAAACCTCAACATGAAATAACCCCGTAGCAAAATATAATTTGCCACATTATCGATTGAAGCCTAACCTTATTGGGCGCATCCTTAACTCGTTGTCCTCTAAAAAGTGTATATTGGTGGGAGACTTTAATGAAAAACTTATTAAACTTTACCGAAAACAGTAATATATACACAACATAGACAGAAAACCATCTGTTTTTCTAAACGACGAGAGCCCCACCCGAATCCATTGTAATGTGCAAAGTAGGTATGCCGGACGAATTTTACTCATGATAATGTTAATTTTTCTTTAAATGTTAATACTATAAAGGCTAATCTGGACAAAACAAACAGATTCTAGATAAAAAGGTAGTTAATACCTGATTGCTGCAAACACTTAAACTCATAAAACCAAGGCCTCTCATAGGGTTGGCAATCTTTGGTGGGATGCCAGTTGTGATGAGGTAGTTGTTCTGAAAACGACAGCTTTCAAAAATGACTTCACATCTCCAACCATATTTCGAATTCAGGAGAAATACTTCACGTCGTAAGTTGCTGAAGAGAAAAAACGGAGCTGCCATGATTTTTGCAAAAATCTAAATTTTAAGACTTCAATTTTCCATTCCAACCAATCCAAGTTTTTAATTTTTTGTTTAAAAAGTTTACCACTTCGCAAATAGATGCTTCCATTCCCACTGACTATTCAAATATAAACACGGCCTAAATTACGGCGGGTAACCCCTTAGTAATTAATTTTAATCTAGACACTTCTTTTTACCAATGCGGAGATATGATCTGTTATTCAAGAAAAATTCCTCCTTCGGTTCTGAAATCATTAAATTTTTTGATATAAAACATCTCTCTGGTCATTTTCAAGTCTTTTAACAATATGTAAAGGGAAAAATATTTATCTCCTGAATGGAAATCAAGAATAGTGAGCCTGATATCATAAACTGGCAAAGACCCTCAACCTTAGAACATTGAAAGGCCTTTCAATGTTCTAAGCCCTCAACTAATTGCGTCTTATTATTATAAACAGCAGGATCGTTGGCGGCGGGAATAAAATTAATATAAGAGAATACATATCAATTCCTATACCCCAAGGTCCCAATTTCAGACCTCTATTATCTTTTTTTTATTTATTGACAGCTATACCCTGTAACCCCTTGGTTCAGCAGTCATTGCTACGTATGCAATAAAAAGCTTATTGTTTGAATTGGCGGTTTTCTGTCTAGGATAATTTGGGTCCCTTCTGGTGTTCCTCAGAGCTCACAGCTTGAACCACTACTTTTTAATGTCTTCAATAAATGATATTAATGACCTTTTTTGCTTGCTGCAACCTGCTTTTTGCAGATGATTTGAAATTAAGCTGTGTTATCAAATCACTAGGACTGTGAAAAATTACAATATAATCTGGATAACCTATATGACTGATGTTTGAGGAATGGTATGTCATTGAATCCCTCTAAATGTAAAACTATAATCTTTTTCTGCACTAGATGTTGTATAGAATTCAATTACAAGATTTAACAATACAGTCTTAAAAGAGTCTCTATTATCATAATCCTTGGGGTTTTCAAAAACCTCCAATGTTAATTTGGATAATGCTGTTGCTAGGGCCTGTCAGATGTTTGGATTTATTAGAAGAAGCAGCCAGGAATTTATGGCTATAAAGTTCCTAAAAATCCTCAGTGCTCCTGAGCATCCTCACCTATAGTACGGATCTAAGTATCGGTTCTCCATATTATGAAATTCATATTAACAGACTCAAATTGGTTGAGCACAAGTTCTTAGAACTAAGACAGTCAGTACAGGTTAGGTGAAAAATTTGTAACCTAACATTAACAAACAAACATTAACAAAAAGAATGTCTTTCTGGCATAAAAGTGCAGTCCTATTATAAACGTGTTCAAAACAGGAGTGGGTTCCTGAATTTCGTTACAATATTCTAAACCATTCTAATGCTCTAATAGGCCTCTAACACCATAAAGAGGCCCTTCATTTAAAAGTATTGTTTAATTTACAGAACTGAAAGACTGAAGTTGTTAGTTGAACAGTTGATTTACACTCTGACAAATTAAACTTTGTCTTTTTGGATATCTTATTTTTTTAATTTGGTTTGTCTGTAATATGTAATGTGAATGTCCAAATAAAGTCCTTGACTATGACTACAATTTTAATAAAATAACTATGACTATGAGGAATTTTTGTATAATCTAGACATAAGTCTTAAAATACAATTAAGGTTTTAAATATTAAATCAAGTAGGGTGTTTTCTGTAACTTAAATTTAATGAGGTGTAAATGAGTCATTCAATATATTATGATATAAGTAGGTTTTTATTTATATCATCTATAAATCACAAGAAAAGTAAGTATATACTTATAATAAATAGGTAGATTTATTTATAGATCTTCTTTAAGGAGATTTTGAATGTAAGCAGAATTCTTGATTGGTGCATCACAAACTTTATTGATTTTTTTAATGTAAAAAAAATTGTTTTATCACATTTTTCCAAAATCCAAACAGTCATAGGAGCAACTTATCTATAGGTTAAAGAATATTGTTGATGAAGATTTAATTGGTGGATTTTAGTTGAGTTTTTGGAATTTTAGTTGATTAGATGGTCTGAATCTAATAGATTAACTTTTAATATTTCTAAAACTAATATATCAACTTTTAAATGTAACTTTGGAACTGTCACTTTGCAAAATTAAACAATAAGTCCTTCTGAAACATGCAAATTTTTGGGTCTGACAATTGATAAGCAATTAAAATCTGAAAATCATATCTCCTCTTTAATAGGGAAGTTGTCATCCAACTGTTATGCTATTAGAGTAATAACACATTCTCTGGGACTTGATGTGGCTAAAATTGCCTACCATGCTCTTATTGAGTCTCACCTGAGATATGGTATTGTGTTTTGGGGTGTGTGCTCTCAGTATTTGCTCAGCTCTTTATTTCTTTTGCAAAAAAGAGCCATACGCTATAGGTGTAGGCCATTTTTTTTAAAACACTCTGTCCTGACATTGCCATGCCTTTTTATTTTAGAGACTTATCCACAAAAGATATCGCTATCAGCTTGGCCCCCCCTCCTTGGGTTACAATCTCTGAACCTTGCTCTGTACCTTCTCTTTACCTCTGCCTATCCCAAAAAGTGAGCAGATTAAGTCCTCTAAGATAATATTGTGTACGGGGGCAGAAGGCTTTTTAACCACCTACCCCTTTATATAAGGCTAATAAATTGTAAAAAACGTTTTAGGAAAAATATAAAGAAACTTTTACTTGCTAAAGCATTTTATTCTTTAGATGAGATTTTAAATACAACTTTTTGACAGTGAAGAGTTTTGCGTAGCGTGATGTGACTTTTTACTACCTTTTCTTTGGGTGTGTTCTATATTCTATGTATGTAAGAATTGTTAAAATTTTTATATTTTTGTAAAAGATTATGTTGCCAACAACTATCTTTAAGGTTTTATATAGTGCTTTGTTAACAACAGATTATGTTACATAACAATAAAGCTATTTTTGACTTTGACTATAAATGATCAGCTCGCCATACTTGCAACAAATTCCTCTGACACATTCTATACTATAGAACATCTTATTTAGTTCAGTGCCCAGTCACCATAATCTTGTCCACTGTTAACAAGTATTATGCAAAGCTTGATTATTTGAAATTTATGTCACTCAAGAAATTTAAATTAGCAGCTAAAAAAATTGGACTCTCCTAGATTTTTATTTTATTTATTTAATAGACGGGATCAACCCCATTACAAAAAAAACAATATTACAAAGTTCAATAGTTACACTTAACCATAACTTAAAATAGCTAAAATATAAATATGTTTTTACAGGCAAACCAACATGAAATCAACAGAAGAGTTTACACAATCTCTCTAATTTGATTCCTAAAACTAGACAAGCCAATGCCCACAACTTCAATATCCTCATGGTTGATAATATTTAAGGTTCTTTCGATAGGGGAGTGAGTGGCATAGTTGGTACTGTGGAAAGGCAAAGGGGACATTGAAGCTAATTCTACCGAGAAGGTCGGGGCATACAATCAGACCATTAAGAAGCTTAAATACAAAGGTTAAATCACCACGAATACGTCTTTCTCTCAATGTTGTCATAGCCAGCACTTCCCGTGAATCATCATAAACATGATCATTCGGTATTTCCAAATTTAATTTAAATAGACAAAATCATAAAAACTTATTCTGAATCCTTTCAAGGGCCAGACAGCTGTTCATGTAATAGGGGGACCATATCGTTGAGCCATCCTCCAATAAAGAAACCACCAAAGACATGTACACTTATAGCTCTCTACAGTTTCGCAGAACAAAACCCAGAACCCTGGAGGACCTAACCACTATATTATTTATGTGTATATTAAAATTTAAATGTCAAAATAAATGCCAAGATCCTTGATTACATATTGTTGACACACCAATCATTTAGCCTATTCAGGTCATTCTGTAACAAAATTCGGTCTTTGGGAGTCTGGATTACTCTATAAAATTTCAGGTCATCTGCAAACAATAAAAAGGCACTATTTTTAAAACATGTAGCTATATCATTAATGAAAATGTTAAAGAGCAATGGTGAGCAGTGTCCACCCTGAGGTACACCAGAACATACATTGATATTGCTGGATCTAGCACTACCCAATCTAACCTGCTGAGTCTGGCCTGACAAGGAGCTTGTGATTGAGAGATTTAAACTCTGTAAAATGTATTTTATGTTAATAAATTAATGTAATTTTTTATGCTGGTTCTCACATTTTTGAAATTCTTTTATGTATCTATTAAAGTATTCATTTACAGGGTGGTTCTTATATTCTAAAGCACATAGTGACTGCCTAAAGAAAATAAATATCAATTTGATTAACTTAAAAATGTATAATTTATATAGTATGAGCTCTTAGAGACAGATTGTACCCAACAGAACTTCCTTTCAATGTAAATATTAGAAATATCAGGTCCATGTATGTGTTTACCATTTGTAGTAGATACTTCTAAGACACTACTAGGACACACAATCACAACACAAGAATCCAACATGATAAACAGATTCCACTTTCCGTTAGTAATAATAATTTGAATTTTAGGTACTTTAATTATATTGGTCCAAAAGTTAACCCATTTGGGATGTGTGCCGCACAGGTACGTTTCACATTTTCCAGTTTGCAATACTGTACATTCGCGTCACTTAAATTTTGTAGCTGAGGCTGTTGTTGGCTTAATAAACATAAAAAATCTAAACTATTTATTCTTGTAATAAATAAAAAGTTGAAAAAAAGACAGAAATAACATAGTAGTATAGCATAGTAAGGCTGCGCAGGGACCGTGGTGAGGATAACCTCTTCATTAAGTATATCAATGGTATTCCCTCAATAGCGGCAAAAAACCAAGGGCAACCACCTCCCCCTCCTTAAAAAATCTAGTTTCTTGCTATTACCAGAACACCCGCGGCCTGCGCTCCAAGACCAATACCTGCTTTAGTGCTGCGTCTACTTCTGGCTATGATATTATTTCCATCACAGAAACTTGGCTCCAAAATGATATACTTGATGGTGAAATCCTTCCCAAATCATACGTAATGTACCGTTCTGACAGAAGAACTGACCTTGTTGTTGCTTCAAGGGGTTGTGGTGTTCTACTGGGGATTCTGAACCACCTCTCCTCGGAAGCCCTCGACCTCTCTGCGATCAGCCAAGAAATACCGGAAATCGATCTGGTAGGATGTAGAGTCAAATTTAATAATTTCATACTGTATATTTTTGTAGTGTACGTTCCTCCTTCCATCGACTCCGTGCAATTAGAACGCTTTCTCGAAGCCTTTTCCATGGTTAATGTAATCTATTCTGAACATGTGATTATCCTGGGAGACTTTAATGTCCCCACTTATATTGAACACTCGGTATCTCCCAATAGTAAACGTCAACTTCTAAGTAATTTTTTTGATTTCCTAAACTATAAGCAATTCAATAACGTGGTAAATAACAATCTTCGCTGTTTGGATTTAATCTTTGCAAGCTTTAATATCTCTGTACTTAACAGCGGTGCATCTCTTGTCCCGGAGGATACCTACCATCCTTCTTTGTCATTTGAATTCCATGCAGGCCTTATCTCTCTCAATAACCTACCCCTTAATAAAGCTGAAATAAAGGAATTTAATTTTAGAAAGGCTAACTTTCCCCTTTTGTATCAGCTGCTGCTAGATACTGATTGGTCGCCTGTCATGGTGCAGCAGGACGTCAACGCCGCATGTGATGTTTTTTATGATATACTGAACAACACTTTCGCTAGAGCGGTACCCTTCAAGGTAAAACGTAAAAGACGTTTCCCTCCCTGGTTTTCGGGGGACATAATTTGTAATATATATAAAAAGGAAAGAGCATTTCGTGATTTTAAGATTTCCAAGTCTAAACATCACCTAGAGATATTTAGATCTCTGCGCAAGACAATTAAAGCTCTAACTGCACAAGCCTACAAAATGTACATCCATAGTATTGAGAACAAAATAACCTCCGATCCGAGTGAATTTTGGTCTTTTATTCGAAGCAAACGTAATCAGTCTCAAATCCCCGGCTCAATGAAGCTTTCTAACCAATCATACAATATGCCTGACAGCATTGTGTCCGCTTTTGGAAATTATTTCAGGAGTGTATACACGAACTCACTTCCCAGCGATCATCCTGTCGTCTCTGAACCTCCCTTAACTTGCATAGACGTCGTCGCGCTCACGGCTACCGACATTATAATGGCGAGCAAGTGTCTCAAAAGCAAAATGACCTCTGGCCCAGATCTAATTCCTAGTTTTTTAGCTAAGGACTGCTCTGTTGCACTTACAGACCCTCTGCTCCACATCTTTAATCTGATCCTTAACACAGGTATTTTTCCCAATATCTGGAAACAAGCTAAAGTTTGCCCTATCTTTAAAAAGGGCGATGCTGGAACAATAGAGAATTACCGCCCTATATCCATTCTGTGCAATTTCTCAAAGTTATTCGAGTTGGCTCTTTATAAATTAATTTTTCCCAAGGTTAAGTCCATGCTGGCCAACGATCAACATGGCTTTGTTTCTGGCCGCTCATGTACTACAAACCTAGCATTCTTCTCTCAGTTTGTGTGCGAAGCACTTAATGATAGAAGTCAAATCGATGTGATCTACACAGACTTTTAAAAGGCTTTTGACCAGATTGACCACTTCATCCTATTAAATAAGCTTGAACGCCAGTTTGGATTCTCCGATCGCTTGATAAAGCTCCATAACTCCTATTTAATTGACCGCTCTCAGTTTGTAGTGGTCGAAGGCTTTAGATCTGCTTGTTTTTCACCCACCTCTGGAGTTCCTCAGGGCTCTAACATGGGCCCCCTTCTCTTTAACGTTTTCGCTAATGACTTGATCTCCACCCTCAATTGCTCTCGGTTAGCATATGCTGATGACCTAAAGCTTTTCCATAGGATTGACTCTATAGCAGATTGTGGTCTACTGCAAGAGAACATCAATACTGTACACCATTGGTGCACTTTGAACCGGCTTAACCTTAATGTTTCCAAGTGTAATGTGGCCAGCTACTTTCGTATCAAAAGTCCAATTGCCTTTAATTACTCAGTTAATGGAGAGTCTCTGGCAAGGTCTACCTATTTCAAGGATCTTGGAGTCACCTTTGACCAAAAATTTTCTTTTATCCCTCACATCGAAGATACTGTTTCTAGAGCTACTCGCATGCTAGGCTTTATTATTAGAAATTGCAAACTTTTTTTGAACACTGCCACTGCCAAAACTCTCTACTATGCATTTGTTAGATCCAGGCTGGACTACTGCTCCCTCATTTGGTCTCCCATTTACAACCAGCACATTTACCTATTAGAATCAGTCCAACGGCGATTCCTTAAATGTTTGGCATTTAAGGATGATGGAGTCTATCCTCCAAGGGGTTTTGACCATAACCTGCTGATCTCTAGATATACTGAACGGTCACTTGCGAAGAGGAGAGAAATGCATTCAGTGAAATTCTTGTTTAATTTACTTAACCATAAAATTGACTGCCCATCCCTTTTGCAACGGATTTGCTTTCATATACCACGCCCAGGATCAAGACAGTGTCCAGCTTTTAACTTGGACACAGCCAGGTCCAACATTCTGTACCAGAGTCCTGTTCACTTTATGTGTCAAAACTTTAACACTATTGCTGATTCTTGTGACATTCACCATGACGATTTTGCACTTATCTTGAATCACCTGCGTATGGTCGGTGGGGGAGGCTAGGTTATTTAGTTTTTAGTTATTTAGTTTTTAGCTTGAATACATTTATTTACTCATTTTTTTTTTGCTCTTTTGATTTAAATTAATTCTTGATTCTTATCCTAATTTAGTGTTGATTTTTTATTATTTATTTTCTCAAGTTCACTACTTTTTTTTTTTTTTATTATATAGCAATTCTTTTATAGTTCTTTTATAGTTTATTTGCATGAATCTAATACAATTCATGCATTCGTACATTTATATATTTAATTGATTTTCTGTAACTGGGTATATGTAACCTGTTGGAAATAAAGCTTATTATTATTATTATAGTAGGTAAATCATTTCTGAAAAATGGAATCAGTTTCAGAAATTATTCTCTCAATGAATTATTAGTTAAAAATGTTTATTTTTTATACATATGTGTATTGTATTTTATCAGTCTCATTATTGATGCTTATTTACAAGTAGATCTGTAAACAAATAAAAACATAATTTAGAATTAAAAATATTATAGATACTTTTGAATATGGGGTATATACAGATGTTCAAAACATCTAGGTGTTTTAGTGGGTTGGGAAGGGCGGGAAGACTTTTCTCCGCAAATATTACTATGTTATTTACATGTAAACACCACACCTATGTAGTGTAAGAGTCTGATGATAACGAGTGAACTCATTGAAATGCATGACTCTTGCAAAAAAGATTGACATTTTCATTTGTGGAGAAAAATCTTCCCACCCTTTATATACAAATATAAAGAGAGAGTACCTACATTCCCAGATTGGGCTACATAAATACTGAACAGCAATTACCTTTTTCCTTTTATAAACATGATATGTTTGGTTCAATCTTTATTTTTAAGATTGAACCAAACATTTCATGGCAATGTTTTAAAGAGGTTTTTTGTATATTGTAATAGAATAAATGATTGCACCTCTCCAAAGAATTAGTATCAATGTACCTAAAACTTACCTTTACTATGCAATGTATTATCCACTAGATAGATGCATGTTAGTTCATTACCGAATTAATTAAATGTTGATTTCTTCTATATATCTTTGAGACAATTACAAAAATTGTCTTAATTTCTTGTGAAAATAATTCAATGTTATGACCTATTTTCAGTTAAGAGTGGAGTGCTAACTTCTAAGTAGTCATATGTATTAATAAGTTTTAATTTTTATTAGTTGTTTAGCTGTATTTTATTTTTATACGTAAATAAATAATTTTTCCTGTAAATAAATAAATAAATTATGACTTATCGGCATATGAGTTTATTAACAAAAATATAAACATATTTGAATACAATAAAATAGAAGGAAGGCTGTAAAAGCAGACACATTTTGATAGGAATACACCCACATAAAATCAATAAGAAATTTATTACCAAATCCTTACCTTTTATGTTCTCCATTTGGCTTACCGCTGGATTGTTAACGCGCAAACTTTCATTTAAAACGAACGTAAATCTTTATAAGTTCTTGCTTTTATTTCATTCTAGAAAAGAATTCAAAAAATAAGGGTAATCAACACCACGGTTTGTTTATATTATTATTGACATGTGTTAAATGTCTTCTTCTTTTCTTTGATAAACTAGTATCCTAGAAGGCTGTTCTGGTTTAAGCTGCTATGGTAATTCAGAATAATAAAGTCAAAATGTGTTTTATTTATTTAACACATTAAGTTAACCCCTATGTGTATGAAAAGTAATACGCAAAAAGATTTGTAAATTAGCCTGTGTATATGCCAAATATCCGAGTTTTTTTTTATACACGGATATTTGGCGTATTCAACGTGCTGTGTATTTCATCCGAACACAGTTACCACAGAAAAAATCAAACCACCAAAGGTGGTTTGTATTTCTCTCTTGGTGGTTTGTTTTTCTCTGGTATTTGTATGTACCACGTATTTGTATGGGCTTTTTAATACGTTTAGGTTCTGGTAACTAGTTTTTTTTCCTAGGTTGTTAAAAATTGTTATGTAAGTCCGGCAACATGGCAAAAATCTCGTATATTTGTGTTCTGTAGTTTAACCAGGGTTGGGTAAGTAGCAAATTGTACATTTGCGACGGCATTTACGACTGTCGCAAATGTATATTACGACGCGTTCAAAAAATTTAATTTATTACCTACATTTGCGACAATATGTAACAAATTCAATGAAAGAAAACATTGAAACTATTGAAAGTGAAAATCTCAAGGATTTAAAATCAATAAAACACAGTTTTTTAAGAAAAAAAAATTGTTTTAATTCTGGACGGGATAGACAACTTATAATAATATAACTAAGACACGTTTATTATAATAATAATAAGGTATTAATATTAATTTTGATCTGAAGCATTGCTGTCCTTAAGCTTAAGGGAATAATAAACTGAAACCAACTTGCTTGATTTTTCTTTGGTCAATCTATTCCTCAAATCTGAGTGGACAAAAGACCAGTTAGAAAACAATCTCTCCAACTGAGCTGATGAAGATGGAATACTTAGTTACTTTTGTGCCAAAGTTGAAAGAGCTTCATATTTTGTTTCTACTAAACCCCAAAATGTTGAAACAGAAATGTTTTGTGCCTTCTTTTTTAGGGTGTCAAAAATACCCTCATTTCTGATAAAAGCATTAAGACCGTCCAAGCTCTCTTCGGAGTCCAAACTATTAATAAGGAAATCCTGAACCATTTGTTTCTGTTCTTTGCTTAACAAATTTCCTCTATAATTGGGGTGTAAATAGTTTGCTGCCAAGCTATATATGTTTAAAGCCATATTCGTTCGTGACTTTACACATCTTTTAATCTTATCATTTGAATTGACGAAACAGTGGGCTGCCAAGGCAGTTGTGCATATAGGTCTCCTGATGGACCCGTCATGCCCCACCGGGGGTTACCAGAGCCCAACGGCCTTAGAGAAACCTATAAGGCTCTCTGGTCTGAAGGACTTAAAGTCGCTCGGTACACTGAAAGTGTTACCCAAGTATTTGAACCTGGCGCGCGTGAGTGCTGGGCACTCCCCGACTACATGGTCAACGGTTTCATCCTCCTCACAGCACCATCGGCATTCCGGGTTGTCCGCAACCTTATCATTGTTTTTTAAATTAATCTTATCATTGTAACTTTCTGATTCCTTAACTTGATTGTTCAATTTTAACCACTCCTCTGTGGAATCTGCAATGGAAGTAGATTTATTTTGACATGTGTTAATGATTTTGCAAATTGGATCTAGCAAAGCTACTGTTGCTTTTACGGATTCTATAAATTCTTCATTGTAAAGATAACATGTAACTTCAGCCTTAATTTTAGTATGTTCTTCAGCTGCGACTGCTGCGACTTGTTTCATGATCCGTAAGTTTTTCAGCAAGGAATCACAAGAATCACGATGAGAGCACCAACGTGTCTCAACAGGTAAGACTATTTTTAAACCCCCTCTCTGTAAAATCATGTTTTCTAAAGTTGTGTGCTTAAATTCTTTTAACACCAGAGTCACAGTTTTCATGACGTCATGATCTACTATGTCCTTAACAAGGAGATTACCTGTATGACTGCTGCAAGTGCTATGCCATAAATTTATAAGGCGACCCATTTTTACCATATTCGAAGCATTATCAGAGACTACGGCGTAAATTTCACAGTTGTATGCTAATTTTGCCGTTTCAAGAGCGTTATTGCAGACTTCTGCAAGTGCTTCACCCGTTTCCTTGGCTGTTGAAAAGTCATAAGATTCAAGAAACACACTTTCACCATTAAGATTTTGTAGCATTGTTACTACATTGTTTGTATTATTTGTTGAGTTTTTCCAACCATCTATAAGTAATGTGGCTGATTTCTTTAAACTGTTTTTATTGTTTATTAACACGTGCTCATGGACTTTATCCAAAAGGGTAGAAGATAAGGTCTTTCTTGTAGGCGGATTGTATGCCGGACGTAAAAGTTTTAAAAAATTCTTGAAATGATCACTTTCCACAACACTGAACGGAATATTACACCCAAAAAAAAATTTTGCCAAAGATATATTTGCCTCTTCTTTTTCTTTTTAATTCATTTTGTCAACAAAGGAACTTAGGTTTTTTGTTTTTTTTTCCTTCTTTTGCCTGCTGTTATTTTTATTTCCATTAATTAACTTAGACGATCTTGATATGTCAGTCCTCGATGATGATGATGATGAGGATGCAGTGGAAATGGAAGCTGCGAAGTTGATGGGAAAATTGCGACCTTGGCGCTCCTCTTTGGCATATCCATGTTCCAATAGCTGATTTTGATTGGCCAACGACTCATCAACCTCTGATGATGATATCGGTAGTGGCGATGATACAGGGGATGGAATTATCTCCAGGTTTTCCTGTAAAAATTAATAAATCTATTAGGTAATTCTAAAAATTAATAAATAAAATAAAAGTTACTAGGCGGGGCTGCTACCTTTTAAAATAGCAAAAAATGTAAAAAAACATAGTAGGATGAAACATGTTAGAACAGGAAGAGAATATAGTAAAATTTAAAAGGAAAATAAATTACGGGCGATCTGAGGTCGGGAAGGGGCAGAGGGGTGAGTTTTTGAGGTTAGAAACAATTTAACTTAATTTCCGCCAAAACTACAAGTGCGATAGAAAAGTTAAATAGCAAAGTTGTAGATAATAATAAGGTCTACAAATTTTGTTTTTACACTTTTTTCACATAACCTCAAAATTTACGTAAAAAAAGCAAAAAACCAAGTTTTTGGTTTTTTATGTTTATCTTTTACAAAAAATGTGTTTTTTTCACGAAATTTTGAGAGAATCTACCTTTTTATGTCCCAAATACACTGTAATTTTCTTGATTAATAATGTACATTTGTTTCACTTTATTTTGACTTATATCGAAAAAGCAGCCTAATTTTCAATCAAAAATTCACCCCCACCCCCTTCCCGACGTCCGATCGCCCGTAATTTATTTTTCCTTTAATATTTGTAATATTCTCTTCGTTTTACAATGGGTTTCATCCTACTATAATTTTGTTTGGTTTCAAAAATTATCGATCCTGGTCTATACATAAATACAAGTAAAAAAAAAGTTTTAATAACATTTTTATCAATTGAAAAGTATGTAGGTACTTAAAATATCTAAAACTCTATATGAAGATTGGGGAGGAGGGGCACTTGCGTTTACTTTAACTTCCATAACCACTTCTTGGGGCACTTCTTGAGTTTCATCGTCAGAAGTTATTCCAGTAGACGCAGCAGTAGAATTAATTTCCCTGTTAAGTGGTCTAACCCGTCTAACTGGCCTATCGATGGGTGTCATTACATTTTCAGACCTCACACTATCATCTGACGATAATGATATGGCTTCACCTTCTTTAGAATAAATACTACTGCTCTTGCGAAAACATCTTTTTCTGTAAATAACAGTAATAACACAATAATGACTTATTTAGAAAAGAGGTTTTAAACTATTCTATTATGTTATAGCGTAGGCAAAAAAATCCCAAATTTTAATATAAAGATAGGCACTATATTTATAGTAAAAGAGTTTTACTTACCTATGTGTACGAAGGCGAGATATTGCTGTATTTTTTAGAATATGGTTGCACGTGTCACACTTAGCTCCCATTCTTCCATTGTCCAAATGTAATGATTCAAATCCGAGTTCCTTGTATAAATTGTGGGGCTTTCTGCCCTTTTCAGAGTTTGCGGTATCGGTATTCATCATGGTATCAACTGTGGTACCAACAGGGGTACAATTACAACACTAGGGAATTAAATTATCACGAAAAATCGAACGAAAAACAAACAGCTTAGCTCTAAAAACCGTTAAAAATGAATTTAAACGATGTAAACAACTATAATATTATAGTTTCATAACCTTAAATTTAGAAGCAGATTTTGCGACATTTTTAATTTGCGACAAATTTCAATTTACTACATTTGCGACGTCGTAAATGTAACAATGTAGTAAATTTATTTTTGCCGCGTATTACCCAACCCTGGGTTTAACCCACAGATGTAAATAGCTCCGCACGGTAAATAGCTCCGTGCGGAGCTATTTACATCTGTGGTTTAACCTAAATACCGGCAAATATTATTTGTAGGATCGGTGTTTGTTTACAGTTCGGTGATCGAGTTTGTACGTCTTGCTAGTGACGATTTTCGCGCGCAAATATGCCGGGTAGAAAAAAACGTGCTCTTTCGGAGTTAGAACTTGCAAATATAGCTGAAAGTTTAAGCGATGTTAGCGATATTGACGAGCCATTTGATGATTCAGATGCAGATCTATGGTACGCCTGAGAGTTCGGAATATGATAGCGAGGAATCTGCCGAAAATAATAATCAAAAATTTAAATATCAATAGCAACCTCAAGTACCGAAAAACCAAGATGTTGCGAACAACGCAATCATTTATTTTAAATTTAACTTAAATATGTTTGCATATCTTCCTTTCTCACATTGCTTTTTACGTAGTCTAATCGGCACGACAAAGCTGTGCGAAGTCAAAAGAAAATCTATAAATAACGGAGTCAAAGAAGCCGCCCCATTTAAGTTTTGCCGTCGGACAAAAAAAGGTTACCGGGAACCAAGCAGCGCAATGCAAAAATCTAATATTGACCGATCAGTGTTCCAGTAGTCGAGTTACTGACAAAAGCTCAAGAGGGTGACGTCTCGACCCGCCTAATCGTTTCTTTTACGATTTTCACGTGATGTTTCGTTTTTAAAATTAATAGTTTCTGCCCCAAGAAACTTTTATACAAGTTATCAGTTAAAGGGTTTTTAATTATGAAGTTAATTAAACCTGTGAACGAGTCAGTTCAATCAATTTAATTTATCCACGAAAACCGTAAATTTCTAGCCTGGAAGAATTACAAGTTGGTAACCTTTGTGCTGGGTGACTAAGTATACAGATTGGGTCTTTGTAGCTTTGTACTCTTTGTAATGTTAAATATGTAGTAAAGCAAACAAACAAGTGTTAAAGGTGTAAAGGTGCAAGTAAACAAAAAGAAGTGAGTGCAAACAACCTGTAAAAAGTGAAAACAAAAAGTGTCCTGTTTGGAGTATAAATACTGGAATTTACGGACTACTGTAAGTGTTTTGAAACCATTTTTATGTAATAACTATTTTGTGCCAACTGTGTTTACTTTGGCTTTGACATAATTCGTTGCAAATGTCAACATTTTTGTAATTATTTAGTTTTAGTTTGTAGCTTTCATAAAGTTAAGGTTTTTATGAGTGAATGAGAGAGGGGCATGTGAATTCTGTTAAATATTTTGGTATCCAATGTTGCCAAATGTATTTCTTGGAAATTAAATAATTAGTTTGTTTGTGTATAAAGCGGTTTTTTATTCAAAGTTGCCACCCAGTGTCCTAGATAATACAGTTGCTATTGTATGGAAATAATAGATGCTTTCTGGTAAAGCTTGATATTGGCATTAGGTTCTAATATATCTGTACGGTGGGAATTTCACCTCCCACACGTAACACAAGACCAGCCACAATAGGTAATATTTGTATTTTTATAATATACCTTTAATAATAAAAATTATGTCTATTTTTAGGGTACCAGTAGTGATGACGAAGATCAAGATATAAATTTAGTTGGTCCCCAAGTTCAAGCGGCAAGAGTACAACCAAACGTAATTTGGAATGATGTTGATGAAGAGAATCTTAATAAATTTCCAAATCCACAAGAGGATAGTACATTAATCCGATTGTTGAAACGGGTCAAGACGACAGCCCGCTTTCTTTTTATAGGCTATTAGTTTCTGATGAATTGCTTGACCTTCTCGTAACCGAAACAAATCGGTACGCCCATCAAAAGATTATTGCTGGTATTGTCAATGAGTCTATCTCAAAAAACTCAATTCTCGCCAACTGAAGTGACACAAATCACAAAGAAATGTTAAAATTTATTGGAATCCTTATATGGATGGGGCCCAAAACCTCGTCTAAAAGATTTTTGGAGCACTAGTTTTATGTATAAAACTGATATATATAAAGTTACACAGATATCACGATGTCGATTTAAAGCTTTGCTGTCTTGTTTACATTTTTCGGATAATGAGTTATGTCCAGAGGGAAACAGATTATTCAAACTGGAAACACTTTTAGGAATATCCATCAAAAATTTCCAGGCAGCTTTGGTGCCAGGAAACTCCGTTTGTATAGATGAATCCATGGTTCCCATAAGTATGGCATAAACATTTTTAAGCTGTGTGCTCAAGGCGGTTACACGTACAACTTAAAAGTTTATGCTGGCAAGGAAGTCCGACCCACGGATCAACCAGTAGCAACTCAAGTAGTAATGGAGTTAATGCAACCTATTTTGAACAGCGGTAGGACCTTAGTCACCGACAACTATTACACCAGTGTTAGTTTAGTTCACCTACTGAACGACAACGAGACTCATTTAATTGGAACACTGCGAAGAAATAGAAAATACAATCCTAAACGTGTCTTTGAGCAAAAATAAAATCGCGGAGAAATGCTGTGTCAAGCGAGCAACACGGAAGTTGTTGTTGGCAAATGGGTAGACAAACGAGATGTTGCTTTTTTGACAACTAAATCGCCTCCAGTAATGACTAAAATCCAGACAAGAACTGGTATAAAAAATAAGCCATCTACCATAATCGAATATAACGCTGTTAAGTCCTACATTCTGATCAAATATCCTCTTATAATAATCTCATGAGGCATTCTTTGAAATGGTATCAGAAAGTGGGGATCGAAGTCATAGCAAGTACTAGCGTTGTCAATGCACTAAAACTGTGTAATAAAGCTTTAGACAAAAAAATGGATATTACGACTTTTAGGGAGAGCCTTGTTGAGAGTTTGTGCAAGGACAATGAAGATGTTCCTCTCCTGCCAGCATTAACTCATCGATTGGAAGAACAAGCAAAGAGAGGAAGATGCGTGGTTAGTTATAACTATTACTCAGAAAGATACGGAAAAGCGCATGCATCCAAAAATTCGAAACAATGTAATACTAGATGTTCAGGATGTACAGACAAAAAAAATGTATGTTTAAATTACTTTTTCAAAACACATAATGTATCCAAAAAATGTAAATTTAAGTCCAATGTAAGTTTTTCTACTTTTTGAATAAACTTATTATAAAAAAATTGTGTATTGGTTTTCATACATGCAGGTTAATATAACCGTAATGAGTAAATGTCAGCTTCTGTGAACTGCGTGTATCAAAAATATACACGCTTTCTAAAATCACTACTTTCAAAAAAAAATACTGTTATTGTATCCTTATTGTCTTGACAAGTAATTTTCAAAACAAATTTATGAAAAAAAATTGTTAGTTCGGGTACATAATTTTTGTGAAACCGGGTGCAGGGGTCAAAGTGTTTAAAACAACAAATTATTGTTCACAAAGCTATTAAAAATACTTACTTTACCTATAAATAATAAGCCAAAAATCTACAAAGCACTCTATAAATAAGTCTACAAAATAAGAGAATATACAAACATTATTAATACAACTTACATATACATGTAGAAAAGAATGAAAATAAATATATAATATACAAATGAAAACATATAATTAAAATGAATCTTTATAAAACTCCAATAAAGAATAATATTTCTTCCTCACTAAAAGTACGCATTCGCTGTCTAAATATATTCATTGACGTTGCCTCTTTAATGTTGCGCGGTAGGTGATTAGTAGGTGACCCTTATGCCTTCATAAATGATAAATTTCTGCGTCAAGGTAGATGTAGGAATAGGCAGATGCAAGTTGTTTACTTGACATGTCACGTACCTCGGATTTTCTGCCATGAATTTATGACGAGGTTTGTATGATGCTAGTCATTCGTAATGGTAAGAACACTTTTTTAAACAGAGGACTTTAAGACTCTGGGTTTTGCCCTAGAGATCCCGTTTTAGCAGAATTAGAATTGACCGGATAAGATAGTAGCTAGCATTTCGCCAGAAACAAATACCATACCTAATACGTGACTGAATCAAAGGAAAATAAACAAATCTACCAACCGAAGCACCGAGTTCCTCAGTTGTTAACCTTAAAAGCAAAATTTTCATCTAAGGTCAATACAAGGAACCCGCTGGTGCTGTGTGGCTTGATGGCAATGCCCCCAAGAAATACTCTCTCCAGGGAGCCTTAAAGCTGGTAACCTTTTGTCTGCATTTAACGACAAGAGATTCGAATTAAAGCAGATTTTTAAATACTGTAAATCTGATTTCATAGAAGAGGTTAAAGGCTTGCTGTCTAAGCTGGGCCATTAAATCGTGGTTTTATCAACAATATAGTCAATTTCCCCTGAATCTCAAGGTTTGCTAGATTATTAACATATAAAAGAAAAAGGACTAGACCCAAGACAGATCCCTGTCGGCCTTCCTAATTTATTGAGTAACAGAATCAATAAACACACGTTGACGCCGATCTTTTAGGTATGAGACAAACCAAGCTTGCGCTTTGCCCCTAAACCATAGAGTTGGAGCTTTCGTAACAGAAGCTCACTGACTACTGCGGAAACTCCATCACCATTCATTTAACTATACAGATCGAAAAGGAGGTTATATAGAGCATCATCTCCTTTTCTTGGTATCTGAGCTGATACATGCTAAGAATAGTATTTACCTTTAGGAAGTTTATCATCCGGATTTTGACCAGCTTTTCCAGCAATTTGGACATAGTAGACAATAAAGAACTGGATCTAAAATTTGCTAAATCTATTGAGTTAACTAGTTTTGACAATGCTGCAAGTTGAAAAAATGTTTTGCAGATAGCCCATTATCCCCAAAAGAATTTTTGTTTCTAATTGAGCATAGGGTTTTCTCTTACTACCGTTATATCAGTTGGCATGAAGAAGGAAAAGTGGGTCTCGTGATGTATTTAGACTCACGAAGACTAATGCAGATTTTGAGCAAATAAAAGAAGGTATTAGGTTCGTCGGGAGATACCTCTGGTCTTACAACTGGTTAATAGTTTCCCTTAAGACAGATGTCGTTGACTATTTTCTAACACTCGCTTTGTTTATTTGGCGAATTATTCATGTGATCTGAATAATGGGCTTGTTTTCAGTGTCTGATAAAACGGCGATATAATGAGCAGTAGGAATTAAAGTGTTAATGAAATTCTGGACAATCCGTATGATTTCTTATTATATGTAGTGCAACGCAGATTTTTTGATTACTTTTTTAGCCCCTTAGTAGAGCATGAGCGCTTTGAAGCCGACTGCGAAAGCAACACTAAATAGGTGTACGATTTTGTCATACATATTTGATAGTGGATTGGGTAGTTTACATAAATTATTCCAGTACGTTATAGTATATATATCATGCTGTTTAAACATTTGAACCGTTTAAAGTTTGCCTTACTGAAAATTCTTCAAAGACGTGGTTCTTTTTTAACCTGTATTTTAGGTTTTAAAAACTTGCAAAATATCCTCTGACTATATGATCTGACAAATCTGCGCTTTCCACTAATATTATTACTCGGAAGGTAAGAACATACATAGTCTATCGTATTGGAGAAACATTGAGCAATTCTTGTCGGCGAGTTTACATGCGTTGACAAGTTAAATGAATTTAAAAGGTTTTTATAAGCGGAATGTGGCAGCAGAGTTGTCATCAGTGTAGTTGATGTTGAAGTCTTTTCCCAGTATAATTTGTTTTGAGCAAGAAATTGCAGCTAATAAACTTTCCAAAGATGAGAAAAAAGATATTCTTAGGGATATAATTTCGTGCAAATTTGCAAACCTGAGTAGTAGAGCTTGTGCATACTATAAGCCACGGAATTTTAAAGAAGAAGAAGATAAAACCTCCGTTGTCAATAGAGGCGACGACGTGCATACGTCATTTTTTTTTAAGTTTAAAAATAGCGCCGCGAATTGGGAAAAACGTTTTCTATAAGAAAAATATTTGGGAGCTAAGATGCAAGGGGAAATGAGAGATGATTTTTTAGACGAGGCGCCTCATATAATTTG
The DNA here is from genome assembly GCF_022605725.1 of Anthonomus grandis grandis. Taxonomy (NCBI): domain Eukaryota; kingdom Metazoa; phylum Arthropoda; class Insecta; order Coleoptera; family Curculionidae; genus Anthonomus; species Anthonomus grandis. The sequence continues at coordinate 13,616,705 of NC_065559.1, forward strand.
GATTTAACAGGTAAGTTCATTTCACCCATAATATATATTTCAGCATTTCGTGGGCTTTTTGAGGTCCTTTTAGCACTTGGGGAATTCTCATTGAGCAATCGAACAGTGCACAACGAAGTGACAAATAATAAAAACCGGCGAGTAGTTTTTTTCACTCTAATTTGTATACCATTCATAAATGCAAACAGCAGAACAAAACGTCGAAACCGCCCCAATGGGAGTGGGAAAAAAACAGAGAAATTAAAACGGACACATTTACGTTCTAAAAGCGAAGACACGAAAATTTAAAAAAATAAGAGAGAGAGAAGATAAGACTGTAGATAGCCCTTCCTCTTCCTCAAAGTTTAAAAAGCCCACCACACCATCCCCGCAACATCCCAAACAGATTAAATCTATCAAAAACGTCCCTTCACTTGGATGTTAGTCTAGCGCCGCTCCAGAGTGAAAAAGAAGACCGAAAATGACAAAACTCGGGGATGAACTTCGGGAAAGGGAGCTGCGGCTTGAAAGAAGGGGTAAAGAAATATATACACTTAAATTCATAAATAGCCAACAAAATAAAGCTTGATCTCCAAAATCACCAAATGCAAATAAAATAAAAAATACAGTTTCACAAAAGAAAGAAACTAACCTTAAACCAGTAAAAAAACTGTTTATTCTTCTAAACAATGAAAATCTTAAAAAATTGTTCAATACTTATAATAAAAGTATCATTTTGAAAATTTAAAGAGAATGATTAGGCTTTTAAGCCCACAAGACCCTAGAAACTTAACAAAACTACTCAAGGAGAATGAAATGGAATTCCATTCCATTTTCCTTCAGGAAGACAGAAAATTGAATTTAATTCTTAGTGAGATTCGATCGAAACCTAGAGGAAATAAAAGAAGAATTAAATTTGATGGGGGTCAAGCCTGAAGATATATGCTGGTTTAATACCAGCCCAGATCGCAAAATGCCCATGAAACTTATGAAGTTTCTGATTCCAAAAGGTCAGGAAGGCATATTCAAAGTTGAAATTCTTTTAAATAATAGGGTTTATGTCCCGCGGTTAAAGTCTTGCTCAATCGAAAATATTTGCCAGATCCAACAGTGTCAAGAGTATGGATACGTTTTGAACAATTGCAACGCAAAGGCGCTTTGCAATTACTCATAGTTGCACGCGTTGCCGCAAATGCAAGGGCAATCACGTATACTGTGAATGTAAAAAAGATAGAGCAATACTGGCCCAGTGTTAAAATTGTAGTGGAGACTATCCGGCGAGCTTTTGGCGTTGTGGAAAAAATCCAAATTTAAAAATAAATAAACAAAAAAATTCTGGTAGTTTTACCGATACATTAAAATGCTTTTTAGATAGGAAACTCCTATAAGAACCAATAGAAGCCTAAACAGTCGATTGAATGTTGCGTCCTCTGAATGTCAAGGAGTAGTACTAACCGAAAATGAAATAAGTTCGTGGCGTCATAGTAGCGGGAAATTTAATACTTGATTATTGCGCCAAATTTGAATTTGGCTCTACTATACTGTGCGCTTAAAATTAGTCGGAAATATGTGGTTCTTTCTAAAACTATAGTAGGCAGATTGAAAAAGTATTAAATTGGGACTTTTTTGTACTCCATTTTAAAAAAACTCCTCCATTCATTACTTTTTCTATTTGCGTACTAGGCACATTCATTTCTAGATACATAGGTCTTGGTTTCAGAAATTAAATAGAAAATATTCATAAAATTTATTACTATATTTTAAAAAGAGCTAGTACCAAAATTCACAAGTTATATAATAAAAAATAACATTTATACATGTTTGGTGAAACATTAAATAAAATATAAAAATTCCTCCAAAGTCCACCATGTGTAAATTTACAACTTAATTTAATTAGGAACTTTGTTGTATAAAGAATAAGGTTTGTAAAGTAGAATTTATACTGGTGGTTACAAAAGATTATAGTAAAACGTATAAAGTAAGTACCTTCTCTACAATTTACTATTAATGTTCTTAAATAAAATTTACAGGAGTTAACATTTTTCCATTTGCCTTTGGAAATTTCATAGACTTCAAGAAATTGCCCTTCTCTCAGATTTGGCGTCAAAATTTATACAGAAATAAGTTGAGTACTGCCGTGTATTGAGCTTTACTAGGTAATTTATTTTGGTCTCCCATGTCTAGAAATAGAAAGCAAACTTTTGAAATATTAATTTTTAAAATCAATCAAAAAAAAATCTTACCCCATATTGTCCATGTGGGATACTGTGATATTACTGCAGTCCTGGGTGCAGTTTTTAACCTTCATATTATTAATTTTTAAAGGTATTATGAGCTGCTTTTTACAGCTTGGTACGTATTTTGTTGTCGGCTGCTGCTCTATTTAAGCAAAAGTTCTTCATAATCATGTTCTAAAAAAGACATTTTTAAATGGAATGTCCTATATATTTGACTCAAATTAAAATATATTATTTTTTTTGTATGTCATTTGGCCACACAACAGTTGTGTCAAGTCTAAGAGACACAGTACTAAGTTGAGTACTTGCCACCTATGGTCGGCTACTCGTTACAAAGATCATTCTAACTTAAAAAAAATAGAAAAATTAGAAATATGTATTTTTTTCTGTCCACAGATATAACACAACAGCTTCTTCTCAGAATCCATTTGTCACGTTTGTTTTTTACATTTGCACTCCCCTCTTTCACAAAAAAATTTTATTGCAAGAACTACTAATGCAAATGCAATGTCGCCATTGTCTATATTCGATTCAATGTAAATGTACAATGTAAATCACTGCTTTTTTAGAAATTAGACGTCTGGGCATGAACATAAGAAAACGAATTCGATAAAAACTCGACGATATAGAAAAAAAAATATTGAATATCCCTCGGAGCTTATCCCCCTAGCTCAGAACTTGGTTAAAAGACGTAGAAAACCCCTCCCCTTTATCAACTACAACAAGTCGATGGTTTTCGAGATGAAACAAAAGGTTGAGGTTTTTGCAAACTTGCTTGTTCAATTCTTCCCAAACTCACCAAAAAACCCTACAATAGCCCGCAGAATCAGAAATTCAGTCCAAACAGCTTTCCAAACCCCAACAATAGACCCAGCCGAAATCCGCGAAATAATACAAGTAATCCAAAATATAAAAGCTTCCGACTTCCGACGCAATTTTATTAGTCTTCTTGTAGTAATGGGAAAAATCGCCGAAAGAGTTATTCTCAACAGACTCTCCTCGTTCTGCAATAGACACGAAATAATCCCAGTTTGGTTTTAGAACCAAACACTTTACCACCCACCAGACAACCCGGCTCGCCTTCTACATTCTCTCCGGAGCTACTTGTGGAATGCACACCGGTGCTGTATTTTTGGACAAGGCTTTCAAAAGGATGTAGGACGACGGCTTATTAGATGAACAGGTCGCTGCCCATTTTCCTGATTGCCCAATTCGTATCCGCGTAGACGAATTTGCATCCAGCCACCGCCCCATAAGAGCAGGAATTCCACAAGGTTCCTCTCTATCCTCGATTTTATTTTTGTATTGCTGTTATTTTGTTTTTGTCAGTGCCACTAAATGATGCGCATTTTATATGCGCGGCTCAAGCGAGCGAAGCTACCGCCAGCTTTAAGCTTCCCTCACCCGTTGAATGTCCGGATATTTTGAGAGTTCGTGATTAAAATGAAGATTTCAGTTGAAGATTGATTCTTTACTTCATATAAGTTAATTAAGTTATAAAAGACAAGGACAAGGAATAACCACATGTTGACTGGGTAAGGGGTGATGTAAAAGTCCCTAATATACATATAATTCCCAAAGAAGGACAAGTTATTGAAGGACAACACATTGTCTGGGACTCCTTTTTTCTGAGAACTGTCCGTGATAATTTCTCAGCCAGGAGGAAAAGATTTATTATTGGCTTCTGACTTCTAAGAGACCATTTTATAACGTACAAGAAAAAAAAATTACCAGGCGTCCGTAAAGGGTTTATTGTAAATATTTTTTTTTAAAAAAACAGTACACCACTGCATTTTTTCTAAAACAAATTTCATTTTTTTAATTAGTTTTCAGCAAATTTGTATTCCTGATTTTTTTTATTTGAATAATTTTTGGAATGGTCAAATTCATAATAATTATTAAAATTATTGTTCTATAAGTTTATTATTTTAAAATCGATTAGCTTTCTCTTCTTGAAAAATCAATACAATTTTTCACAATTGATAACTCCTAACCCTAAACCGTAAACCCTAAATTCTAGTGTTTTATTTATTTTATTTATTATTTTTTTTAATTTTAGTTATAAAATTAAATTATTTTATTTATAAATTTTATTTATTATAAACTTTAACCTAAATAGAAAATCGTTTCTTAACTTAAAAAAATCCATAACAGCAACAATAACAAGATCAAACTTTGTACATGTATCCAAACCATAATGTAATTTATAATAGCAATAAGGCTCTCTATAGAATATTTCATGCAAATAATATTAATCTAAATAGAATTTTAGAGTCTAATCATGCCAGCAACTTTGGATCAGATTTGGCATCATTACTGTATACCCATATTTTAAAACATTTCAAAACTCGCATTTCATCAAAAAATCTGGCCACAATAAAACCAAGTAATCAACCTGGACTTCTAGATACTGACTGTGATAGGGATTCTTTTTTATAGATAAATACAAAGAAGATGAAGCTCACTCACATTCTATAAATAACATTGAAAATAAGCATGCGAAAAGTTTCAGTAGTTTTATTTTAAATATACAGTCTCTAAGAAACAAGTATAGTCGCTTCGCTCCTATACTTTTGGTCCGTGGGGACCAGTTTGGAACCTTTAGGTCTTGTCTGTGAAGGGCTATAAAGGAATTCTTAAAAAAAAAAACAAAAATTATCAGGTGTACCAACGTTTATATGCCAAGGAAAGAGATGACCAGTGGTTGGGGTATCATGCTTCAAAGAACCATAATTTGTTATATAGTCGCGTTGTGTGTCGATATACTGTCTTATATTTCAAATATCTGTCAAAATATATTAATTGTATTCTAAATTAAGCCTGAATACCAAATTCCAACAGAATCGGACCAATAGCAAAAAAGTTACGGTAGTCACGTGACCTGGGCTAAAACTCAAATGTCAGTTATCTGTCATAATTTATTAGTTGTATCCTAAATAAACCATAAATACCAAAATTAGAGAGAAGTTCCCATAAGGGTCAATTTATTGAAATAGAACAAACGGGATTTTACGTCGATTTGTTTTAATTTTTCTTTTTATTTTCAACAGTAGTAGTCATAAAACATCAAAAGAATTGACAGGAGGAGAATAAGAAATAAAAGGAAACCATCAACGAATTGAATCGAAGCTATAGAAGCCGAGATATTAGTAAAAATGTGGGAAAAACAAAAGAAAATTGTTTTTTTCCCACGGTATCATTTTTTTTCTTAAAATAATTATTGACAAATTTTAGTTTTAGCCCTAAACTGGCAATTTTCACTAAAAAAACCCAAGAAAAAAATTTTTTTTTTCTGGTCGAAAATCGAAAGGGGGATCGTATGTAAGTACCCACGAAAAATTAAAAAAAAATGGTTTTTATTTTTTTATTAATAAACTATAAATCTGACAACTTTTTGTATTAAATAAGAGTTCTTCGCTATATTAAGGGGTATTCGCCTGTTAAAACGAATCGGTTCGAACTATTATACAATCGGAGAAAATTGGAAAAAACTATTAAACATAAATATCGAATTATCAAGAGCCCTATGGAAAAATTTCAATTTTTTATTTTTCTGTCCTGTACTACTTCAGAGTATCTTTAAAAAAGATTATTACCAATTTGACTCTAAAACGAACGGAAAACCTATTTCTTTGCATTTTTCGATTTTCGAACAAAATCCGGGGTCAAAATGACCATTTTTTCAAAATATGCTCCGAATTAAAAATTTCTTTTTTCTGGTTAAAAACCATTCAAAAACTAACAAAAAAGCTTTATGACAAAATTTTCCACGATTTATACGAGTGCCATAATATAAAGGAAAAAATTAGGTCCCATAAGAGCCTATGTATAGGGATAACACAACCGGGTTTTTACGTCGATTTTTTTAATTTTTCAGTTTTATTTCGAAAGGCAATTGTAATAAAATATCAAAAGAATTGACAGGAGGAGAATAAGAAATAAAAGGGAACCATCAACGAATTGAATCGAAGCTATAGAAGTCGAGATATTAGTAAAAATGTGAAAAAAAATAAAAGAAAACATGAAATTATAATGTAAGCCCAACCCAACCTAACCCAACCCAAGAAAAAAAAATTTTTTTTTGCTCCAAAATTAAAAGGGGTATGAAAGCCATGAAAAATTGCGAAAAAATGGTTTTTATTTTTTTCTAAATAAACTATAACTCTGACAACTTTTTGTCTTAAATAAAAGTTCTCGGGAATATTACGAGGTATCCGAATGTTAAAACGGATCGGTTCTGGCTATCATAAAATCGGAGAAAATAAAGAAAAACCATGAAACATAAATATCGAATTATCAAGGGTCCTATGGAAAAATTTTAATCTTTTATTATTCTATCTTGTACTACTTCAAGATACCTTTCAAAAAGGTTATTATCGGTTTGACTCTAAAATGAACAGAAAACTTATTTATTTGCATTTATCGATTTTCGAACAAAATCGGGCCCAAAATTAAAATTTTTTCAAAACATGCTCCAAATTCAAAATTTCTTTTTTCTGGCTAAAGACCATTCAAAAACTAATAAAAAAGCTTTATGACAAAATTTTTCAAAATCTATAATAATGTTACAATATTATGAAAGAAGATAAGTTCCCTTTAAAGCCTATGTATTCGAACCGATGATTTTTTAATTTTTTTTTTAAAGGCAAATTTAAGAAATAATTTAACTAATTAAGAAAAAAGGAATAGGGTAATACAAAATATTATCTACAAATATATACATATCATCTAATAGCAAATTTCAATCAAATAGGAAATTTTGATAGTCACGTGACCCTAGAACTTAATATTTTAAAATTTTGTAAGAAATCAACAATTGCATCCTAAATAAACTCTAAATTCCAAATTTGAACCCAATCAGATCAATAGCAAAAAAGTTATGGAAGTCACGTGACTTTAAAATTCAATATGTCAAATTTCTGGCAAAATTTATTAATTGTATCCTAAATAAATACCAAATACAAAATTTCAACCCAATTGGATCAATAGCAAAAGAATTATGAAAGTCACGTGACTTTAAAATATAATTTGTCAATTATCTGTTAAAATTTATTAATTGTATCCTAAATAAAGCATAAATACCAAATTTGAACCCAATCGGACTTATAGCAAAAAAGTTACAATAGTCACGTGACCCGGAAGTCAAATGTCAAATATCTGTCAAAAATTAATAATTGCATCCTAAATAAAGCCCAAATACCAAATTTCAATCAAATCGGACAAATAGGAAGAAAGTTAAGGTGGTCACGTAACCTTAAAACATAGTCATGTCAAATATCTGTCAAAATTTATTAATTTTATCCGAAATAGGTACTAGGTACCAAATCGCACCAATACCAAAAAAGTTATGATACTAACCTTAAAAATCAATAATTTCAAAAAATTTTTATTTATATCCCAAAAGCAATGTTTAAGAATTGTTAACATTTATTAATAATAAACTAAATAGCATAAAACTCACCAAATATCTAAATTCTTATTTTAAATTAAATAGATCATTACGACTGACCCGTGTATATATTCGAATAATTTTAATAAAATAATAGGGCAAATTTCATTTCGTCTCACCCCGGTATAAAACCACTGACTTGTCAAAAAAACGGCATTTTTCGAAGACGTCAAAATGTTTGCCGAATTTTCCTGGCCACAATACACAATTTCCCCAATTGATATGCACAGATTCGGAAAGCCCATTCATTTTCTGATTCGGTGCTTCCTTTCCCTGATCGTTTCCGGTTCATTTTCATTCATAATTTTACAAAAAACCCAACCAAGTCCCGGCCACCTGTCACGAGCAAAAAATTTTCACACACCATGCGTCAAAGTATTGTTCCCACCAGCCATTTCTTTAGAGTTTAGGTTGACACCTCCAATTACCTGCAAAAACGCAAAAAAATTGACTTTTTTCATAAAATTGCATTTTTCGGGTACTTGTACTATCGCTGGAACCCTGAAATTTTAGTATGTGTTGTAAAACAAAATTTCGGTTCCTTTAGATGTTGTTTGATCTTTTCACCATGTACAGGGACGTGGCAAATGAATTAAACGCGAAAATTCGAATTGCTCAGAACCTATTAATGTTGGAAGATTGTAATTTTACATAAATAATGGGGTTATTAAAGTATTTAATGCCTGAGAATATAAATGGTCCAGGTGCTACCACTAAAAAGTTATTAAATAAAATGTGATTTTTAGGTGGGACCTTCATGGGTAAAGTTCATTATTGCTCGCCCTGTATGGTTCCCAAAAATTTCGGTTATATGGCATATGAAAAGTAAAGGATGAAGTTATTTTTTGAAAAAAAAAATTCCCAAAATAAGTATCGTTTTGAAGAAAATTCCAAAAAACTGAAAATGCCAGAACTCCAGAACCAGTAAAATAATTTTTTTACAAAAAAAAGCTCCAAGTATGTCAAATCTCTTATAAAATGAAGTCTTTTCGCTGAAACGCTTTTTTTATAAAAATTTTTTTTTTAGCCTCTAGAGATGTTTGAATTTTTTTTTAGTCACTTTTGTTTGCTTATAATAACTCACCCTGTATACCGATCTGGCCCAAAAAGTATACAGTTCTTAAGCCCCCACCGACCCTTATGTCCTAAAAATTTCAAGTCGTTTAAAGGCTTTTTATTTGAGTTCTCGCACCCGAAAGGAATTTGACCCATTTTTTCACGAATTTTTGACTTTGAGACAGTACCGCTCCGTTTGGTGGTACCGGAAAAAAAAATTGTTTACGGATCCATCATTCTCAATGTATTGAGAGACCCTATGCCAAATTTCATTTTTTCGCTAGCCATACAGCCAAAGATATGAATTTTTATTTCCCAAAAAACACGAAAATTAGGGTCGGACGTGGCGGTCATAATATAGTCGCAGACGCTCCTATATAATAAAATGGACGAGCTTCATCTTTTACTTGATTCATGTGATTTTCCTGATATTGTATTACTAACTGAGCACTGGTTAAAGCCTAACGAATGTTTCTTAATATCTGATTATATCTCTATATCAATTTTTTGTCGGCAACACTCCATACATGGAGGAACAGCTATTTTAGTTAAACAAACAATTGCAGCTTTTTTCTGTAAAATTAATAAGTATGATAGCTTTCTGTTGGAGAAGGTTTTTGAATTCTCCCTTTGTTTTTGTAAGCGATTTAATTTATATGTTCTTTGTATTTATAGACCACCCACAAGAGATATTGGTATGTTCCTAGACAAACTTGATTCTCTATTATCCCAATTGTCTCTACATTCCATAGCTATATTGGCTGGTGACTTTAATATTAACTTCACTGATGTAAGCTTGCTATCATATCATACATCCCTTTTAAGTATATTGGTATCTTATGACTTAAAGATGCATGTTCTTTCACCCACACGTATAACGTCCTCATCTGCAACTACTATTAATTATTTGTGTACAAATTTAAATGATGTGTCATGTAGAGTACTCTTATCTGGTATTTCTGACCATAAAGCCATTCTCGCTAGTGTAAAGGAATTATTTATAATATTAGGCAAATTCGTTAAAAGCAAAGTAGGTTACATTTTATTTATTATAAACATTAATAGTTGGTTGCAATAATTAGTCGACCTAGTATAGCAGCTATTTGCAAAATAAGCTATATCGCGGCTCGTGTCTAATTAGGTAACTGTGACGCTGTTCAATTGCTTTTGTATGGAAATATTTTTCAATTCATTCAATAAACAGTTTTAGATGAGGAATCTTCTTTGTTTTACTTGCCCTAAGTACCCAGCTATTACATGGCGACCCTTGGCCAGTCGAATCATGGAGAAATAATAAGTTTTGTTGAGGAAAAAGATTATTCTGGGCTCGATTAAAAGTAAAGTGTTTCTTTTTTACTCATTTTTCCAAATACAGTGTACTGGCGATAAGCAAATCAACAAAATGGGGCAAAGCAAATCCACTCACCAAGATTTGACAGAAAATGGGGTAGTCAATTCAAACTTTGTAGTGCAGGAGCAAGAATACAACATTACAAAGGACGTCAAAGCAGTTTTGTACATAATAGTTATTTTGCTTATTGTGATGGTGATCATAAAGTCCTTTCAAATGTACAAGAAGCATATTAGGAAGCAAATAACTCGTGAGCTTGCTGTTTCTACGATTAACTTGGCCCAGTTAAGAAGAGATGCTGCCGCTTCAAACCCTATTATTAACCCTTAACCAGTCCAACGACAAACGACACGAGTTTTTTTTAGTGACTAAAATAGTGCGCGTAAATCGAATGCAGCTATAGTAGTGCGGGTATACGAATGCAATTTTATCGGACAACCAAGGATAATCTACTGAGTAAGCCATAATTTTCAATTTTATTTTTATTCCTGTTTTTATAATTCTAGACGGGTGTGTCTAGTGATGCTTTATATTTTTTGTTTTTTTTTAAGAAAAAAAGGGAATGCTATTTTATGCGTGTGAATTTTATATATTTTTTAATTGACAATATTATGCATCTAAGCAAACTATTCTAATAATATTGGGTTCTATGTCTTTAAACTGGGAAAGGATTAATAAAACTTTACTGGAATTTAAACAAGGGGCTATAAATAATTCCAAAAGGGCTATAAAAAAGGCCGTACCAAAAAATCCGGAAACAAGAGTCGATATTACGGACAATTTAGTAGAGTTATTCAATGAAACGACAGCCTTTATTAAGGATATTTGGGTGCAATTAGATAATCAGCAAAAGAATCAAACTAAGGACGTATTCCTTTTTATTAGAGATAAAGTAGTTAGGGCATTTGAGATATTAAAAGTTCCGTATAAAGTACCATTAAGTTGTATAGAAAAAATTGATCCGTTAATTTTGGACGAGTATTATATATCATCGAGCGACGAGGAGGAAATAAATATGCCTTTGTCAAATTTAGAGTTTTTTAATTTAGCTGGGAAAATAGTACCTCAGGAGTTTGATGGCTCACATGACAGGCTACAATCATTTTTAGATGCTCTTACATTACTTAATGAAAATTCGGGCGATCATGGAGCAAACGCAGTAGCCTACGTTAAAACACGACTTACAAGTAAGGCTCGAGGTTTAATAACTACCGAAGCATCCCTTACAGAAATTATAAACACTTTGCGTTTAAAAATTAAAGGAGAGAGTTCACAGCTGTTAACAACAAAGCTATTAAATTTTAGGCAACATGCTAGAGATACCGTAAGTTATGCTTCGGATATTGAATCTCTGCTGAAAAATAGCTGAAAAATTAAAAACGGCATACATTAGCGAGGGTGTCCCCGCTGATGTCGCAGCAAAGTATTCTACTGATCAAACAGTAAGAGCCTTAGCTCAAAATGCTAATTCCGAAAGGGCTAGGGTAGCTATAGAGGCAGGTACATTTACCACAGTGCAGGAGGTTGTCAATAAATTTATAAATATAAATAATAATGCACAGGCTTCAACTTCGAACATTTTTTATGCTAAATCAGGTCAAAATAATTTTAAACATAATAACAGATTTTTTTATAATAATAGAGGTAGGCGACCTAATAACAATAATAATAATAATAATTATTACAATAACACTCAACGCAGCCAAAATTTCAATAGGCACAATAATGAACGCGGTAGAAATAATCGCGGTTTTAATAATAATACAAGTAACAGGTATAATAATGACAGACAAACTAATATCAATAGAGCCAACAACTCATTTCACAGGTCAGTTAGGGCAGTTAGCACAATACCTGACCAGGGAAACGAAATGGACCCCCAAACCGGGAGGTTGGGGGATATCTCGTAAATAATGTGTTTAACATGAACCTTTCCTTCTCCAACTTTGTTATATTTTTTACAGAAATGACTGGTCAGGAAAACACTTTTTTAATCGATACTGGTGCAGATATTTCTATATTTAAAAATGACACAATTAGTCCAAACAAAATTATAAACACACACACCCCTAGTCAAATTAAAGGAGTAACAGATGAAGTTATCACAACTTTAGGTATTGCAAGAACGGTCATTTCTGTTAATGGACACGAAGTCGAACATTCTTTTCACGTAGTAGATTCCTCATTTCCGATCCCGACAGATGCAATATTGGGTCGAGATTTTATCGCTAAATTCAAATGTAATTTAAACTATTCGGATTGGACTATGACTATTAGGCCGAATGACAATAATATTATTATACCGATTCGAAATAGTATTTCTGAAGACTATAGTTATTCCAGCTAGGTGTGAGGTACTACGAAAGATAAAAAGCCTACAATTTATTAAAGAAGATTCAGTAGTAGAAAATGCGGAACTAAGGTCTGGTATCTTTGTTGCGAGAACTATTGTCTCAAAAAATTCCCCTATTGTTAAGATTATTAATACAACAAGCGAAAACGTTACTCTTAATAATATTCAGCTAAAAACGACAAGCCTAGCAGAATTTAATATCTATAAAATCGATACAGAATATAACGATAGAAATTCTAATCTCATGATGCAGCTTAATGTTAAAGATGTACCTGAGTTTGTCAAAGAAAAATTAATTAAGTTATGCAACGAATTTTCAGATATTTTTGCCCTTAAGTCATAAAATAACAGTTAACAACTTTTATCAACAAGAACTCCGACTAACTGATAGGTCACCAGTGTATATTAAAAATTATAGAATTCCGCATACTCAAAAAAAAAGAAATAAACAAACAAGTCAATAAATTACTGGAACAAAATATTATAGAGCCATCAATCTCCAACTATAATAACCCAGTTTTGCTGGTACCCAAAAAATCTCCTAACGGTCAAAAAGCATGGAGGTTAGTCATTGATTTTCGCCAGCTAAATAAAAAACTCATTGCTGACAAGTTTCCACTTCCTCGTATCGATGATATATTAGATCAGCTAGGAAGAGCTCGGTGGTTTTCAGTAATTGATCTTATTAGTGGTTTTCACCAGGTACCCTTATGTGAAAACTCTCGAGACGTAACTCAGTTTAGTGTTGATGCGGGATCTTTCAGATTTACACGTTTACCTTTTGGACTATCAGTTAGCCCAAACAGCTTTCAGCGGATGATGTCAATGGCATTCGCCGGCATTACCCCTGAAAGAGCTTTTTTGTATATAGATGATCTTATCGTGATCGGTTGTTCTGAAAATCATCATTTTGAAAACCTGTATAAAGTTTTTGAAACATGCAGAAAATTTAACTTAAAATTAAATCCTGAAAAGTGCAAATTCTTTAAAAATGAAGTAACATATCTAGGTCACAAAATAACAAACAAAGGTATATTACCCGACGATAGTAAATATGACATCATAAATAAGTATCCAGTACCCAAAACTGCTGACGAGGTCAAGCGGTTCATTGCCTTTACAAACTACTATCGCCGATTTATACCTAGGTTTGCAGAAATATCAGCTCATCTTAATAAGTTAACTAGAAAAAATGTTACTTTTACATGGACGCCAGATTGTCAAAAATCTTTTGATGAATTAAAAAATTCTTTAATTTCACCTAAAATATTGCAATACCCTGACTTTACGAAACCATTTATAATAACAACAGATGCCTCAAAAATTGCATGCGCTGCAGTTCTTTCACAAAATTTTAATGGCAACGATTTGCCAGTGGCGTATGCCTCCCGGTCATTTACCAAGGGAGAATCCAATAAACCAGCCATTTTACAAGAATTATCAGCAGTTCATTGGGCAATTAAACATTTTCATTGCTATATTTACGGTACAAAATTTTTAGTGCGTACAGATCATAGACCGCTGGTATATTTATTTTCCATGAAAGATCCTTCATCTAAGCTTACGAGAATCAGACTAGACTTAGAAGAATATAATTTCGATATTGAATACGTAAAAGGTACGCAAAACGTTTGCGCCGATGCTCTTAGTAGAATTAGTATTCATGAACTTCAAGACGTTCATAGAGGCATTACTCAGGTATTGGCTATTACTCGATCTATGTCTAGAACTACCGAATCAATTAATAAACCAGTGTTGCAACAACCAATATTAAAACCATCTGTGTACGAAGCAGTGCGTAATGTTGACATTATTAAATTACCTTCACTGCATTTTCAAGTTAGACCTAATCATCTTAGGATGCTTATTAGGTACAAAAACAAGTTATATGCACAAAAAACTTTTAAAATCTCAAATGGCAACATTGCATTAGAGTATATGTTGTCTCAGTTGAATAATATAGCTGGAGATTTAAATATAAACAAAATAAAACTAAGCTTAGGAGATTCAATTTTTAATTTATGCGCAATTAATAGGTTTAAAGAGATAGGCCTTAAAATTTTAAAAAATACTAGTATTGCTCTTTCGCAAGTAAAGAAATTAGTTACAAATCAAAATGAAAAAATAAAATTAATTGAGGATTACCATGCTAACCCTATATTGGGCGGACATTGTGGCCAAAAACGACTTTTAAAAAAGTTGAAGGCTAGTTTTACTTGGAAAAATATGTCACGCGACGTCGCCAATTTTATAAAAAAGTGTCATAAATGCCAAGTAAACAAAATTAAAATTAAACTCGATGAACCACTAGTAATTACCCCAACCCCCCAAAAGCCTTTTGATATTGTCTGTATAGATACAATCGGCAGATTTCCCAAATCTGACGACGGTTTCGAATATGCGGTAACCATACAATGCGAACTAACAAAATACGTAGTAATTATTCCAATATCAGACAAACAAGCTTCAACTGTTGCAAAAGCTATTGTTAAAAATTTCATTCTTATTTATGGTCCTATGCGAGAAATTAGGACAGATATGGGAACCGAATATAAAAACCAGGTACTTGAAAATGTAACTAAATTCCTAAAAATAGATCATAAAATCTCAACAGCTTATCACAGCCAAACAGTTGGAGGCTGTGAACGAAATCATCGCGTTTTAAATGAATATCTAAGGATGTACATTAACGATTCAAAAACAGACTGGTCTACATGGACTCAATACTACGCATTTTGTTACAACACGACACCAAGTTCTTATCATGATTTTACCCCGTTCGAGCTGGTATTTGGGAAAAAAGCTGATTTTCAAGATTCATTGAATAACTCTCAAGTTGATCCATTGTACAATATAGATGCTTACGATCAAGAATTTCGTTATAGGCTACAATTGGCACATAAAATGGCAGGGGAGTTTCTTAAACGAGCAAAGTTGGACAGAAAAGCCCAACTTGACATAAACGCAAAAGTATCCAATTTGAGTCCAGGTGATTTAGTTACGGTTACAAATGAAAGTCGGCATAAATTTGACTCGTGGTACAATGGTCCTTTTTCAGTTATCGGCACAGAAGGCCCAAACTGCACTATAAAGGACGATAAAGGAAAATCAATTACTTTACACAAAAACCGCGTGAGAAAATATTTTGTATAAATAAGATTAATTTGATATTTTTGTAGTTATATTATATTCATGTACTTATAATTTATTGTTTGTGTACTTATGGGAGTATTTTTAAGTAAGAAATGTAATCATATATACTGACTTTGCAAAGTCGCTTATAGGTATTTTAAGGTTTAGGATTAAGTTTTTTATAGGGTTTTCAAGTCTTTTTTTTTATTAAGTTAAGCTTAACTTTAAGAATCGGTAGGTTAAGTAATAAATGTAATTCAACATTTAAAAATGTTTAATGTTTTATATTTTCCCAAAGAATGACCTTCACAAGTGGCCATAGTGAAGGTCCTTCTCCAAAAGGGGATGATGTAAAGGAATTATTTATAATATTAGGCAAATTCGTTAAAAGCAAAGTAGGTTACATTTTATTTATTATAAACATTAATAGTTGGTTGCAATAATTAGTCGACCTAGTATAGCAGCTATTTGCAAAATAAGCTATATCGCGGCTCGTGTCTAATTAGGTAACTGTGACGCTGTTCAATTGCTTTTGTATGGAAATATTTTTCAATTCATTCAATAAACAGTTTAAGATGAGGAATCTTCTTTGTTTTACTTGCCCTAAGTACCCAGCTATTACACTAGTATTCCATGCAACACTGTATTTCCTTCATCTCATTATATAGGAAGAATTTTCAGCAGAGCAAATTTCAATGCTTTTTCTTCTACTACAGCTTTGGTTAATTGGAATGCAGTTGAATGCTAATGCTATGTGACAAGATCAATCAGTGTTTTCCTAAAAAGAGGCTTAAAATGAAAAATAGAAAACTATGGGTCACAGCAGGCCTCAGAACTTCAGCTAAAAACCTCCGTTTTTTGGCTAAGTTGTGCAAGTATACAACTAATGCAAACATTATTCTTTATCACATCAGAAATATCGGAGTCTATACAGAAAGACGATAAAAGCAGTAAAGGTTAAATATTATAGTGACCGCTTGAATGTGTCCTTAAATAGACAAAGAGAATGTTGGTCAATTATATGACTTCAGGAATTCTCACAAGAAAGTTTCAGAACCAGAAGTAAGACCAAATAGTTTAAATGATAATTACTGTAATATTCCTCATTTATTGCTCAAGGATATGAATACTAATATTGATGAATGAATACTAATATTAATTCTTTGCATTATATTCAACAAGTGTCAGTTCAAATTTCTTTTTTCTTTTATCCTGTTAGCCTTACTGACGTTAAAGATGCAATTAAAAGCTTAAAAAACCATAAATCAGCTGGAGCTGATGGAACATCATCAAAATTACTACTCCTTTTGCCTGACTCAGCATTGAGTGTCTTAGCTTCTGCCATAAACAATTCCTTTCATAATGGCCTCTTTCCAGCATGTTTGAAAGAGGCAGTGGTTATCCCCCTTTATAAGGGTGGAGATTTGAGTGAGCCTTGTAATTTCCGTCCAATTTCTATTTTATCTACCCTCTCCAAGATAGTTGAAAAACTTGCAAAAATCAGAATTTTGTCTTTTTTGCAACATAATTGCATTTTATCTGCAAATGAGTTTGGATTTCAAACGGGAAAAGGAACTCATGACGCTGTTTTCGGCTTTTTGGAGAGTGTCTATGTGTCCTTAAATTCTGGAGAGTCCGCGGCGGAAGTGTTTTGCGATTTATCCAAGGCATTTGTTTGTGTAGATCATGGAATACTGCTGTCTAAGCTCAATAATTATGGCTTTAGAGGTGTGGCATTGCAATGGCTGGAATCCTATCTGTCTAATCGTACCCAAAGAGTTACAGTATCTGGATATTTATCCGATTCCAGATCCCTTAAAACTGGAGTACCTCAGGGTTCAGTGTTAGGACCACTATTATTTTTGCTCTATGTAAATGATTTGGGTTCATTAAAACTGCAGGGCAAAGTGGTTCAGTTTGCTGATGATACCACCATTTTATGGAATCATAGAGATTCTGATAATATTAGAGCCCAAGTTTTTAAGGATCTTAAGATTTTATCGGAGTGGTGTGCTGCAAACAGGCTTGTATTTAATGTGGGCAAAACCTTTATTATGGGATTTAAGTGTGACGTTCAGGGCCTTATGTTTAGTGAAAACTCAATCTTGCAATACAGAGAAAGCTGTAAGTTCCTTGGTATTACCATTGATGGTCGCCTTCGCTTCGAAGATCATATCCTAAATCTTGCATCAAAATTATCCTCTGGATGCTTTGCAGTAAGAATGGCGCGGCATGAGCTGGGAGGGTGCAC
This sequence comes from Anthonomus grandis grandis, assembly GCF_022605725.1. Classification (NCBI taxonomy): domain Eukaryota; kingdom Metazoa; phylum Arthropoda; class Insecta; order Coleoptera; family Curculionidae; genus Anthonomus; species Anthonomus grandis. The sequence goes on from NC_065559.1 coordinate 13,634,513, forward strand.
GTTCAGTGTACTTTTCTCTTATTGAGTCCCACCTTCGTTATGGCTTGCCTTTTTAGGGTTTAAGCAACAAGGGATTATTAAACATAATTTTTGTGATTCAAAAAAAGGCAGTTAGATACCTATGTTCCGCTAGATTAAGAGATTCTTGTAAACCTCTCTTTATATCTCAAAAAATCCTAACTCTTTTTTCTCTTTTTATCTTAGAAACAGCTACTCTTATCATAAATGTTCTAAACCTCCCTCTAACACTGGTCATATGACTCGCCAGGTTAACGATTTTCCCTTACCAATCCCTACATCCGTCCTCACCAAGAACTCACTTATATACCTTAGCAAAAAAATTTACAACCATGTTCCTCTATGTATCAGACAAATTTTAGAAGTTAAGAAATTCAAAAAGAAATTAAAATCACTTTTATTATCCAGGGCATTATAGCCTTGACGATTTTTTAAATGATACCTTTTGACCTGTGCTCTGACATCATTTTAGTGTTTTAGTTTTGTTTCCTATTAAATATTTTAATTTACTTCCTCTAAATTCTGTTTTATTGACAGCTTTACTTATTTTTTAATCAAATTTATCAAAAACATGCTTTTTTTTTTAATTTTTTTAATCTGGTTTGTTATAATTAATTTTGGTAATGTGTGTACATTTTATGGTAAAATGTTTAGATGTTATGTTTGTTTGAAATTTAAAGTGAATTTGGAATTTTTTAGTTTTTAGGATGCTTGTACACAAGATTTTGTTTTGTCTTACGTAATATAGCACATTTTCTTTCTTTCTTTCTTTCTTTCTTTATTTTTTTCAAAAACAAAATATTTACGTCATGTTCTATATGACGGCATTATATATATAACGGTATTAGGATTTATAAGATTCAAGTTTAAGTTTAGATTTAAGAGATTCAAGATTATCAGATTTATGAAACAAATATTTTAAAATGCATGCATCTATCCCATTTGATTGAAACTTTGTCTTATTTTAGGTGAGGATTAGTTTCCTTTCATAAATTTTAACGAAATTCTTAAAGAATTACAAGAAAAATCACAGACCTAACGCAACTAGGTATCTTAAATTCTTACCAGATGTAACTTTCTATTTTGTGTTTTTGTAAACATAACCTCTCAAAAACTTTAATTGTTTTGTTTCCCAACAATTGGCACAACTAAAATTTGTCAGAGTGACCAACATCGAAAGGACACAATCACACAAAATGGCGGCCCCCTAGTAGTGGTCATTTACTTTTCATTGAATTGGCAGATATATTTATTAAGTTCGTGGTGTGTACATACAAGCGTACGCCCCATATGCATGTCAAGTCCCAATCTAATATCTTTGACATGCGGGAGGTAGCCCTGTTGTGATCACTAGATTATAGTTTTCGATATAAGTTCTTATGGTTGCGTTTAGTTATTTATATCAATGTTTTATTAATAAAGATATTTATTGTTTTGACTATAAGTTAATTTACATTAAATCTCATCGTTATTATTTACCTATTAATAATTAAATATCTTAAATTATGTTTTTTTTTCAAAATGTATACTTATAATATATTACATAAAATGTAGATATTTTATATTAGGTAGCATTTTTTTAAAAATTGGAAAGTACCTAGAGTTACAATATGATTGAGGATTTTGCAGCTCTCGAATCAGACCACAATTTACTATGTATGACGTTTCATTTTGCTGGATCAACAAAGGGATGATTTGCTAGGATGTCCATTAGAAGAATTTCGTTATCTTCATTATTAAATCGGGTCCTACATCTCTTAAATTTTGTCAAGACACTGGAATTTAGTTTTGGGTTGGTTTGGAGTTGTTCTGTTGGTTTTTACTGTTTCAGACAAAAGGAGACTAAATAAACTTGCATTATTAATTATTATTATTTGATAATAATGTCAACAACATTAATGCGCATGCGTTTCGCTATGTTATGAGGTTTGTTCTCACAGCAGTAAGAAACAAGTTTTCGACAAATACACATGCGCAATAGAGTAAAATGCGTTCGCACAGGAACTTCTGATCGGTTTCAAATCAAAAGTTTGATGTTCTTACACAATTTTCTGATCGTCATTTGATAGTCAGACTTGTTTTCGGATTTATTTCAAGCAAAGTGTCAGAGCTTTCGTGTAGCCAATCAACGCCGATCTTCGGAATATGAACATAACCTCTAAATTGTTGTTTGAATTTTGTCGTTTTGTATAGTCCTTGATATTCGTTTTGAAAATTGTATTTTATATTGTTGGATTAGTCTAAAAATAAAGATTAAGGAAACAAGTGATTTTGAATCGTTGAAAGAATCTGATCAGAATTATGTTGATTCCGACACAGACTTTTAAAGAAGATTTAATTGAAGAACGGATAAAGCCCAAAAATCAAAACTATTTTCATGTGTCCCAATTTAATAGAATAGAATTTCTCGACCATTTTAGAGTAAGTCTTGAAATAGCAAATAATCACACAATCTTAAACTCTATTAATAATATACAGCTATTTCAAGGTTGTAGTATAATTTTTGTTTTGTTTATGTTTTATTTATTTTCCCATTTCCCACTGGCATAAAAAAGTAAGGTTATTTTTCTTCTTGACTCAACCCGTATTTAATGTTCGCACAGACGGTTTCAAATCGATCAGAAGTTGTAATATTTTACACATGCGCATCAAGAATGGTTTGGAAACAGTTTCAAACTTGTAAGAAATTTGCAGTGAGAACAAACCTTATGGCTATGCCTATCGTCCGTATGATAGCGGAGGGTGTCGGTAGGGAAACACGATAAATGACACTTCAAATGTCATACATGTCATACAGTGGTTACCGGTGATACTTTTTAATGGTTTCGAAAACTGTCTATTATGCATTTATTATCTAAAATTGAGTCCACAGCCAACCCATCAGAGCTAAAAAACCTTGTGCAAGCCGGCAATAATTACGTATTTAACGTATGTAGTGTTCTTATGCTGTGATCGCTTCAATAAATGTAAAAAAATTTCATAGGACTGTACATTTTGCAATATGATGAACTCGGCTTTAGCAAGCGACATCTTTTTTTAATTGACATACGTCAAATTTTACGACTGATACGTCAAAGAAACCCTTTATGTCATTCTAAAACCAAATTTCTAAATTTTTGTAAACAAACAAAGTACATCAATATTAGGAAAGCCAAGTTTTTCAAATAAGGTAAAAAATCTTACAAATCCACTTAATTCCGATTCACCGGCGCACCATGTAAGTTTTTTCCATACTTCCTCAGAAATTAAATTGGTTAGCCTTAATTAATAACAGAGACAACCAATTGGTTGTCTCTGTTGGTCCCAGTTGGTTGTCTCTGTTAATAACTGTTTCCCATAATACTGAAGCCATGTGTAAAAAGTGAGGAATTTAGAATATTATTTTTTGTTACAGAAACTACTAAAAATGTTCAACCAAAGCTCAATGAGTGGTTTTGGTGCCAACCCTGTGCAAGCGACATGCAACCCTATGAAAGATTATGAAGTGGTTCAACCCCCAGATGATTCTGTGAGTTCTTTGGCATTTTCTCCAGCTGCATTGCCACAAAATTTCCTAATAGCTGGCAGTTGGGATAACAATGTGCGCCTCTGGGAAATTGAACAATCTGGCACCAGCATTCCAAAATCTATGCAGTCCTGTGGAGGTCCTGTATTAGATGTTGCATGGAGTGATGATGGAAGTAAAGTAAGACTTTTTTCACTCTTATGTACACACAACTAAACTTATATAGAATCACCCAGTAATTTCAAGAAATAGAATTTAATTTAAAAAATACAAATAAAGAACAAATAACAGGAAGGGTAGATTTCTATAAAATAAGTTTTCTGATAATATCAATTTAAGAATGAATAATAAGATTTAATTAATTTTAGTAATCAGTATCTCTGTCATTGAGGCAAGCATGAATTTGATGAATCATATACAGTGCTTTCATTTCAAAACGATCCACCCTTAGTAACTTTCTTTAAAATAAAAAAAAAATAAAAACACGTCAAATTAGATATACAGGGGGACATTTAATTATGCATTTACTGAAGTTCTATCAATCACCTCCTCACCTCCAGCTAACCTTACTTTAATATGTCAAATGGGAACCCCCATTGTGTGAAACATCATAGTAAGCAGCGTAAAATTCTCTATTCAACTGTACCAAAAAAAATGAAATCTGTAAATGTGTAAGCAAACAGTTAGCGAAAATGTCTAGAAATAATTTATATAAAATAATTTATTTATGCCAAACTTTGGTATTTTAAATGAATACTTTTAGTGTGGTACCTACATCATTTTAAGATTCTTAAATTTTTTATAATAGATCATCCAAAAACAAATACAAGCAATTTAGAAGTTACAATGTGTGGTAACAAACAGTACATTTAGTTCAAGCAAATTATTTATTTTTTTAAGTAAAGAATGTGTACCGTTATTTGCAAGAAAAAAGAGTGTCTTCAAATTTTTTGCAAAAATCTTTGCAGTCTTATAACTTTGTATGTGTATTTATTTCACTTATATTTTTTGCGAAACCTACCTAATAGGTACAAAAAAACACTGCAATACCTTACATTTTTAAGGCGTTTAAAAAGCAGGCGATTTATTATTGTTAAAACTGACAGTTTGACGCATGCAATTTTTCAATTTTAGTTAAAGAAAGAAAGAAAGAAAGAAAGAAAATGTGCTAGATTACGTAAGAATAATCTTGTGTATAAGCATCCTACAAGCTAAAAAAACAAAACAAAAATACAACTTCAAAAATTGACAAAACAATGAACAAAATTAAGCACAGGAAGACAAAACTTTTTGAACATACTTGAATTAAAGATAACTAAATAAAACAATCAATTACTATTAAATATATCATTAAAAAATTCATCTAGGTTATAATATGCCTTAGCCAATAAAAGCATTTTTAATTCTCTTTTAAATTTCTTAACATCCGATATATGTCTAACACCTAGAGGAACATGATTGAGTAAATTTTTTTACTCATGTAAATTAATGAGTTTTTGGTAAGGCAAGACGTAGGAATAGGTAGGAGAACATCATTTACATGACAAGTCAAATGGCCAGTGCCAGAGGGTAGTTTGGGCATTTTGTGAATAAGAGCAGCTGTTTCTAAGATAAAGAGTGAAAAAAGAGTTAGGATTTTTTCAGAAATGAAGAGGGGTTTGCAAGAATCTCTTAACTTAGCAGAACACAGGTATCTAACTGCTTTTTTTTGAATAACAAAGACAATGTTAAGTAGCCCCTTATTGGTTAAACCCCAAAAAGGCAAGTCATACCAAATATGAGATTCAATAAGTGAAAAGTACACTGAACGTGCAACCACCCCTCCCAGCTCTTGTTTTGCCATTCTTACTGCAAAACATCCAGAAGATAATTTCCCAGCTAAATGTAAAATATGATCTTCAAACCGAAGGCGACCATCAATGGTAATTCCTAGGAACTTGCAGCACTCTTTATTCTGCAAGAGGGAATTTTCATCAAACATCAGACCCTGAACTTCGCACTTAAACCCCATAATAGACGTCTTTCGTACATTAAACACTGAACCCTGGGGAACGCCGCATTTTAGGGATCTAGAAGCAGACAAACGCCCAGATACTGTAACATTTAAAACAGTGAGTTAATAAAATGGTGTATACGCTAGCCGAAAGAATAGAAATAATTTTCGTTTATTGGTTATTTAAAATTAAATAACAAATAAAGTTTAAATAAGTTAACAATAATTGATAAATATGTTTAACAATAAGTTTATAATTAATTTTCCTTTATTTTTTCCTAATTTGGTGCAATCGAATGCCCTGCGCGGTCTCCAGACCTAACCCCACTAGACTTTTTTCTTTGGGGCTACTTAAAAAGCAAAGTTTATGAAACCCCACCTGAGAGTATTGAGAATTTAAAAAATAGAATATTTCAAGAATGCAGAGAAATTAGCGGGCAGACTCTTGCCAATGTTCATAAGAAGTTTGAAAATAGGCTTTTTTATTGTCTTGCTAATAACGGCGCGCATTTTAAACATTTAATAAAATAAATTTGTTAAACTAATTAAATTTGTTTTTCTACCCTACCATTTTACACTTTAATTGCTTCTTGGTCAATCAATTTTATTTTTTTTACAACCATTGATAGGATAATTAATGCCCTTTAAAATAATGTGTGATACCATGGGGTAGCCATTTGACATACCAAAGTTTGGCGTAAATAAAATATTCATTATTTATAGACATTTTCGCTAACTATTTGCTTACACATTTACCGATTTCATTTTTTTTGGTACCGTTGAATAGAGAATTTTACGCTCCTTACTATGATGTATCACACGATGAGGGTTCCCATTTGACATATTAAAGTGAGGTTAGCTGGAGGTGAGGAGGTGATTGACAGAACTTCAGTAAATGCATAATTAAACGTCCCGTCAAATTATATATCTAATTTGACGTGTTTTTTTTTTTTTTTTTTTTTTTTTTTTTTTTAAGAAAGTTATTAAGGGTGGATTGTTTTGAAATGAAAGCACTGTATATCAAGTTGTTCTTGGAGAGACGAACCTTGGTAGCACCATAGACACTAATCTGGGTGCCAGTCGGAAACAACTTGAGTCCACTCATGGTTCATAGCCCACATTAAATTGTAGTTCCATAACAAGCGAGCAAGCAAGCAAGCTTCTTGGGGAACATTAGCCCATTCCTCTAAAACCACCTGTATAAGTTGTTCTGTGGTACCAGGTTATCATAATTATTAAGATCCAGTGAGTAAGAAGGCCACTCCAGAAATGTAGCACCTTCATCTTACAAGCAACTCTGTTGCTAAGTGCATGCATTTTAAAAAATCAAAAAAGCCATCTCTCCAGAACCTGCCTACAAGTTGTAAAACTAAATCAACATACATTTGACCTGTCAGGGTTTGCTGAATGGGAATTAAAGCAGTTTTAATTTATTTATTGTTTCACCAAACAATTTAATTTCAATATTTACATTACTTAACATAGTATTTTCTTGGTTGTACAATGGGCTGTATAGAATTGTATCCATTCAGTTACCTTCACATAAGAATACTGAATACTGTTTAAGCCTTACCCTAAATAAAAATATTGTTTACTTAATAAATCTTGTTTCCCAATGCTGCTTCCACTGGATAACCATATATACACATATACACCAATATGTATATCACAGCCCTATAGAAGTAGGTTAAGCAAAAGTTTTGAAAATCATGAACAGGCAGGTACCACATATTCTACACTGTACTTATGGAATACTAGAGACCTGAGCATTAAAAAATTGGAAGGAAAGAAAACAAAGAAATTACAGATATCTTGATGCCGTGCGGGTGTTCTTTAAGTTTTATTAGTTTTTAGGTTTTGTTATAGGTTTGTGAATTTCCCAGTCATCAGATTGTAGCCAAATTTTGGTTTAATCCCAAAACAAAGGACTTTTGTCCAATTTTTGTGCTTCAAACACCAATTTAAATGGTCAATTTATTTGACCTGCAAGTTCTAAAATCCTTAACTGTTTTCTGCTAAATAATTCCTAAGTGTTTTGAAACATGCCCTTGTGTAACCGCCATCATTCTTGCATTCTGCGTTTGTGCCCTGCCTTGTTGTGCCACAGCAATAATTCATTCCTTCTAGACTTCCGATAACCCCACTTATGGCATTTTTATTTAAGCAGGGGAAAATAAAGGCATTATAAACTCAATGTGACTCTCAAATGAAACACTAAAATTAACAGGACAAATTAACAAAATCATTAATTATTTTGTTTATCTACCTGTTCTTGTTAGTAAACACATGTACTTTTTTATTGATTGCAAAAAAAACATTAAAAAAAGGCTTCATATTAATACTGGGTGATAAGTCATGCCCTTTTGTGAGAATGGAACTTTTCACTTGACACACAACTTTATGATAATTAAGCAAACAAGTCATAAGCTAAACATTTCACAATCCAAGTGAGATTAAATTTAGGTCAATTTAAATGATGTCAACTAATTCATATTTTATAACTGTTTTCTACACATGTCTTAATCAGGTTAAAAAAATTGAATCTACAAAATATAATAAAATATTTTTGTATTTGGTTAAATTTTAAAAACAATTTTATTTATTTATTAATATATATATATATATATATATTTATAAATTATTTATTTATCTTCCCATTACAGCATAAAGATCGCAATAAAAAAATAAACTATTATAAAGATAATATTATACTACAACAATAATAATAATTACCATAACAAATCAAAACTATGATATAATAATAATTTATATCACATTTTTAAATTGATTTAAAGAAAAATTTTAAATATTTGAATTGTGATATTCCAAGCAGCCAGCTTTTTTTAATTTAAACTATGCAACTATAAAATTGATGCGCCTCATCTTTTAAGGGACTTTTTTGTTCCCCCCATCCTTATTAGAAAACACCTTTGCTTTTATCTAGAAAATAAACTTAGCAAGAAGTGCACCTAAACAACTAAGTAACCGGAGTGGATGAAATAAATCTTGATATGTTGCTATTGTGTGTGGATACAATTTTGTCGTACATAGTTCATATTGTCAAATCTTGTATTTTAGAAAATTGGTTTCCTAATGTTTGGAAGGTGTCAAAGATTTATCCATTTTTAAAAGAAAACATTAATGATTACACTGATCTTAGGCCTATAAGTATATTGCCAGTATTATCCAAGGTTATGGAGAAGATAATGAATGCTCAGATAAGAGAGTATCTTAATTCCCACAACATCTTACCAGAATATCAGTCAGGGTTTAGATCGGGGTTTGGTTGTACAACAGCACTTCTGAAAATTGACTGACACTGATAGTGGAAAATCTACTGCACTAGTTAGACTATAGCAAGCCATTTGATCGAATCAATCGCAAACTACTTTATGCTATTTTGAGCTACGTGGGGTTTGACTATAATGCACTTGCTCTCATTAAAAACTATTTAACAAACTGGAAACAGTTTATTGAAACCAGCAGTATCATCGGAAGGTACACTGTTGTGCGGGGTACCACAAGGCTCTATCCTGGGGACACTTTTGTTTTGCATTTATACTTGTAACCTTACTAGTTGCCTAAAACATTGCAAAGCTCATTTGTATGCAGATGATACACAACTATATTTTTAATTTTTTGCTGAGCAAAAACAAAGTGCTACTAGCAAAATTAATAACGATCCGGAACGATTGATTAGTATTTCTATTAAACACAATTTAGTTATAAATGCATCAAAATCCAACTTTTTAATTTTTGGGAAGGATCGGAGAGTACTTAAAGAAGATCTAATTTTAATTGCTTCTGCGGAACGACTTCCGTATTCTGATTGTTCTCGTAATTTGGGGCTTTATATTGACACCAACCTTTGATACAAAGAGCATGTAAGTAAATGTACTCAATTGGACTATGCAAATTTAAAAAGGTTGTTTCCATCTAGGCATTTACTTTCAATATCACAAAAAATCTTATGTGATGCACTAGTGCTAAGTCTTTTTAATTTTGCTGACGTAGTGTATGGGCCATGCTTGGATCAAACAGATAAAGACAGAATACAACGGATTCAAAAATCTTGTTTACGATTTATATACGGTATTCGTTGCCGCGAACTGGTAAGCTACAAACTGCGTGAAACCAAATGGCTCTCTGTGTAATTTCAAAGGAAGTTACATGCTGCAAGTTTATTTTATTCAGTAATTCATTCTAATTGTCCCTTGTATTTGACAAACAAAATTCGATTTCGAACGGATGTTAATTCCTTAAATTTAAGGCATAGAGGATTAATCTCTCCGCCGCTGCACACAACATCTTTTTACGAATGATCTTTTTCATTTAACATATATATCGTATATAACCAAATTCCTGAAAGATTCAAAAAATTATTATTAGGCGGATTTTTTTTTTTTTTTAAGAAATTTTTACGAGAATAGAATGATTCCCTGTTAAATTTTTATCGCATTCATCACTGGCACTGAGCGTTATTGTGTTGTTATAGTACTTATTATCTGCCTTGGTAAAGAGATCAATTTTTTATGAAGGTATAAAAATCTTTAACCACCTACCAGAGGACATTAGAGGGGCAAAATCTCTCATCAAATTTAAGTTTCTCTTGAGCAGATTTCTGAGTGGTCGAGCTTATTACTCTGTGGCTGAATATTTCAACGACAATCAGATTTTAATTAAATAAGGGAGAAAGTTAGATATAGTTGATTTTATTGATTTAAGAAAAGAAAAAAAAGGAAGAACAAAAAAAGGAGGGAAAGGGGGGAGAAAGAAAAAAAAAGAAAAAAGAAATGTAAATTTTAACTGTTTAACTTTGATTCGTCATTGTAACTTGTATTTTTAAATATAATTTTAACCTTGTAACTCTGTCTCTTTAGGATTAGGTGAAGCTTTGTTTATAACAATATTTTGTTCAAACAATAAAGCATATTTGAATTTGAATTTGAATTATTATTATGCTAGTAATGTCAATATACACATACACTACCGCTCAAAAGTATTTGCTCACATTAGATACAAAAATCTTATCTTTATACCTATATTTAGATTGTATTTCTTTTGTAAATTGCATATATGCTTAAACAGCATACCTATCAACTATGGTTCGTTGAAAAACACTGAGTATTTAAAAATAGTATTGCAAATAACAAACAATGTAGTGAGTTATGTACAGGGTGACCCAATAAGACATACATCCTCGGCCATATCTCGGGAACTGTTCGTAAAAAAAATTAAAAAAAAAAAATTATTAGGTAAATCGGTCATGAAAAATCGTTGGAAAATATTTTCAAGTTCTAAAAATTACCACCAGAGGGCGTAATTGCCATCTTAAATTTTAAAATTGCATTTTTCTTTAAATTTCGCATAACAACCAAATTTTTTTTTTTTTACATTTTTAAAGAGAACCAGGTTATCTATGATTTTCGTAAAATAAAAAAATCAGCCATTTCAAAAACAAAGATGGTGGAGCGCGTTCAGTTGTTTTTGCAATAACTTGCTTTAACTTCTTAACGGTTTGACCGATTTTAACAAATTTGGTATCGTTGAAAAGAGCATTCCTTGGGCAATAAGAATCAACCAAAATATAGTTGATTTAGTTGAATCCTTTTCCGCCTGGGGGCTAGCTTTGACACCATCACCCAAAATCCTAAAAAAATCAAAAAAATCAAATGGAATGATATGACTTTTTCTTTATGAAAAAGTAGCCAAATAACATCCAAAGAGGCCAGTGAAAACCGTTTGTCAAAATGTCTTTCCTAACCGCAAATATTGGGAAAATAAGGAAAAAAAACGCATTCCGAACGTAATAAGTCACTTTAATATTATAGGTAGGCCTTGTAAAATGAAACAAATGAAACATGAAAGGAACAAGAAAGTGATCTAATGGCGACCCAGGTGTTCAAAATGGCCTCCGTCATTTTGGACGCACATCTGAAGACGCTGATGAGTGAAGAAACAGCAGTTTCAATTTCAGCTATTGGGATATTTAAGATGGCATTCCTAATTCTTGCAATCATATCCTCGCGGGAAGTTGGCCTTGTTGCATAGACTATATCCTTAATCCTTCCCCAGAGATAAAAATCAAGGCAGGTTAAATCGGGAGACCTAGAAATATTCATTAAGTTTTAATACGTGTGCAATTATAAACAGAATCATTCCAAATAGGCAACGTCTAAAGATTCTTGTGTTAAATACTTGCCTTGGCGCCCAAGGGAATAGGCTTCCTCTTTCGATCCAACGGTCAGGGAAGGTGGCATCTAAATACTGGCGAACAGCAAGAGCATAATGGGCGGGGCAACCATCATGCTGGAAAAACATATTTTGGCGGACGTTCAGCGCAATATCTTCCATTAAAATTGGAAGAACATTTTCTAAGAAATGTAGGTATGTTAGACCATTTAATGCGCCGTCCAAAATATATGGACCAACAACCCGCCCTCCAATTATCCCACACCAAACATTTACACTATATCTCCCTTGATGCTGAACTTGTCCAAGCCAGCGCGGATTATTTCGGGCCCAAAAGTGCATATTATGTAAGTTTAAGTGCCCATTGCTATTGAAGGTGGCTTCGTCAGTCCACAACACAGTTGAAAGAAATTGAGGATTTTCTGCTATCATGCTTAATAGCCAGTGGCAAAAATCTAGCCTTTGGTCGAAATCCGGAGGAGAAAGGGCTTGGTGTAAGTTGATATGGTAGGGATGTAGCCTAAAATAGCAAGAAATGTAAAAAAAAACCCTAAGATATGATATTTAGCAGGTTACATACCTATGGGTTCGAAGAATGCGGTGAACCGTACTTTGAGGAATACCCAAGTCTCGAGAAATCTCTCTAGTACTAATTTGGGGATTGATTTCTACAGATGCCAGGACATTAACTACATTTTGTTCGTTATTTTGCCTATTTCTAATCATGGCAGGTCTATGGATGCTACCTGTTGTTAACAGGCGCTGGGCCAAACGCACAAACACGCGGCGATGGTATCGTGGTCGATTCGGATAGCGCAAATAGAAGGCGCGGGCAGCGATGGTCGCATTTTGCAAACACTCAAAATATATCGCCAGCATATTAAATGCTTCTTGGTTAGAAATCGGCATTGCAGAAAAGATTCAAAATTCAAATAACTACACTTTCTGAATGTAACACAGCAGAATAATGACAATAACAATGACAACAACACAGCAAATGACAGCTGTTATTATTTTATAATGCATTATGTTTCATTTGTTTCATTTTCCAAGGCCTACCTATAATATTAAAGTGACTTATTACGTTCGGGATGCGTTTTTTTTCCTTATTTTCCCAATATTTGCGGTTAGGAAAGACATTTTGACAAACGGTTTTCACTGGCCTCTTTGGATGTTATTTGGCTACTTTTTCATAAAGAAAAAGTCATATCATTCCATTTGATTTTTTTGATTTTTTTAGGTTTTTGGGTGATGGTGTCAAAGCTAGCCCCCAGGCGGAAAAGGATTCAACTAAATCAACTATATTTTGGTTGATTCTTATTGCCCAAGGAATGCTCTTTTCAACGATACCAAATTTGTTAAAATCGGTCAAACCGTTAAGAAGTTAAAGCAAGTTATTGCAAAAACAACTGAACGCGCTCCACCATCTTTGTTTTTGAAATGGCTGATTTTTTTATTTTACGAAAATCATAGATAACCTGGTTCTCTTTAAAAATGTAAAAAAAAAATTTGGTTGTTATGCGAAATTTAAAGAAAAATGCAATTTTAAAATTTAAGATGGCAATTACGCCCTCTGGTGGTAATTTTTAGAACTTGAAAATATTTTCCAATGATTTTTCATGACCGATTTACCTAATATTTTTTTTTTTTTTTAAATTTTTTTTACGAACAGTTCCCGAGATATGGCCGAGGAACAGTCTTATTGGGTCACCCTGTACACAATTATGCCACCCTATATATAATATTTGCTTATGTATATGCTTACTCAGTTATATTGTATTTCATGCTTTATTTGCATTATTTAGTCTATATAATCACTTGTAATATTAAGTTAAGGTAATCTTCGTTCTTGCTTAGAGTACACTGTATCGCGGCTTGTCAAAATAAAAGTTTTTTAAAACGTTATTAACGTGACAGAAAACATAACTGGCGCAGTCGGTAGGATCAGGGCAGTTTTCGATTGAGATTTGCACGTCATCGAGACGATCAATCGTAAAAACGTGAGTTTTAACTCTTCGGTCCTGATACGAACGTGGAAGCTGAGATCAAACCTTATCAGAATCGCTCTGAGACGAGAGATCAGTGGAAACACCATTTGGCAGCACGTACACAGCACCTTAGCAACGCGGGGATTCATCTGATTGGAAAAAGGTAAGTGCCAATTTCCTTTCAAACCCTTTCCCTTACTTTGGATTGAGCGAGTGGAAAGTTAGTTTTAAGATTATTGTTATTTTAAAATTTTTATTGAAACATATATTTGAAAAACTTATTTTGAATTTATCTTTACCAATTGAACATTATTAAAATTACCATTGAACTTTCTTTTGAGCAAATCCTATTGGAATATACTCTCTCTTTATCGTAAAGGAAGAAAGATTCAAATAATTTAGTAGTAAAATTAATTTTAGAATTGAGTTTATGTTATTTAATTAATAACATTATTTTTATTTTACTCTATGAGTGAACCAAACGTTGACGCATTAGCTGAAGAATTTTTCAGAACTCTCAAATTACAACAACAAAATTCGCATTTAGAAACAATCACTGAACAAACAACCAACATTAATGCACAAACCACCAGCATATTCACAGAATAACTCGCAACACAAAAATCATAATAATAATATACAATATTCAAATCAAAATAATTTTAGAACCCCAAATAATAATTTTTATCAACAACATAACTATAGACAGAATTTTATTCCACCTAGTTATCAGAATTTCAATCAAAATTCAAATTTCCCACGAGGTCCAGTTCCAATACAACCTAGGCCAATGCCTCAGAGACATCTTCCAACTAATCGACAAGTTTTCGGTACCCCAAAGAATGTTTTCAAACCCACAGGTCGAACACCCCTTGATAAACCTGAGCCAATGTCAACCAGAACATCTTATACAATGCCAACAAATTCTAACATTCACCCCAATAATCATTTTAAGCCATCTGGCCCAAGAAATTTCATTTCGCAAGAACTTTTCCAAATGGAAAATAAAAATCTAGAAGAAAATGTCACAACCAATTACCACCCCAGTGAAGATAATGATGATTATTATGGAAATAATACTGAAAATCCTTATCAGTTAAATTCTTACCAAACAAATAGAAATGACCCCTGTACATAAACAGATTACAACGATTTTGAATATGAACCAGAACATTCTTATGATGAGAATACATTCCCTATTCCAGACCAACAAATAGAAAATGAAAATTTTCCTATTATCAACCCTTCGAAAACCCTAACATAACATACGAAGTAAATACACAAGTCACTAATAGCCTCCCTTATATCGAAATTCAAAACCCACCAATTAAACTGTTAATAGATACTGGCTGTTATCCATCAATATTACGACCCTCCATAGCTGAAAAATATTTTCCTGACAAAATCTATCAATTTTCATCGATATTAAAAACCGGAGTTGGAAAAAAGAAGTTCTCTACAAAGCCAATATTCCAGCTTTTGCAGAACTGCAAACAAACGATTCGATTGATTTTATACTATTATGACGGTATTTTAGGCCTTAGAGAATTAACTAAATTTATGTTTAACATTGACCTATATCACAAAAGGCTGATAAAGTCAGACGGTATTACAACCTTGTCATTCAGATATCGCGAGCCTGACTCAACATTTAAAATCACGGTCAACGCCCACGAAATCCTAAGCACAAAGGTACCCGTAACAACACATGATACTATTGACATAATTATATCTGAAGGAACAATAAATGACTCTTTATACATACCAGAAACGCTCTGCACAGCAGAAAATGGTTTTGCACGTGTTGATATTCAGAATAACACAGATGAAAATATTACTGTTGAATTAATGAGTCCAATTGACTGTAAAATTTTACCAGATTATCATAAAGATAATTTCGAATTTTTTCATTTAGACAATTTAATTAATTCAAACCCAGAAATATCCCATAATAATTACACTACATCTAATAAGAATCTCGATATTACCCAATTTATAAGACATGACCATCTTAATAAAGAGGAAAAATCAAAAGTTTTTAAATTAATCAGAGAATTCTCAGACATTTTTCATAAAGAAACTGAAAAACTATTTACAAACAAAATCAAACACGAAATTAAAACACATGATGAAATCCCAATACACTCAAAATCATACAGATACCCTTTCATACACAAGGAAGAAGTCCAAAAGCAAATCAACAAAATGCTGAAAGATGGAATTATAAGACCCAGCCAAAGCCCATGGAGTAGTCCAATATGGATAGTAAGTAAAAAACCTGACGCAAGTGGAAAACAAAAATGGCGAATTGTCAATTACTACAGAGGAGTCAACTCTAAAACAATTGACGACAGATACCCTCTGCCAAACATCAATGATATACTAGACAAACTAGGAAGGTGTACATACTTTTCCACAATTGATTTATCATCAGGATTCCACCAAATAGAAATGGCACCAAACTCTAATGAGAAAACAGCGTTCACAGTGGAAAATGGCCATTATGAATACGTAAGAATGCCATTCGGATTAAAAAATGCACCAGCCACCTTTCAGAGAATCATGGACAATGTACTGAAAGATATTCAAGGAAAAACCTGTTTAGTCTACATGGATGACATTATTGTCTTTTCAGCAAGCCTAGAAGAGCACATAAAAAACTTGCACCATGTTTTCCAAAGATTACGAACAGCAAGATTGAAAATTCAACTTGATAAATCTGAATTCCTAAGAACAGAAGTTGAATTCCTGGGACATGTGATAACAAAAGACGGAGTTAAGCCGAACCCTAGAAAAATAGAAGCGATCCAGAAATTCCCGATCCCGAGAACACCAAAGGAAATAAAATCATTCCTAGGACTCTTAGGTTACTACAGACGCTTTATAAACGGATTTGCGAAATTAACAAAACCATTCACGAAATGCCTAAAGAAAGGAGCAGTAATAAAACACACCCCTGAATACATACAAGCCTTTGAAACATGTAAAAATTTGCTATGTAACGATCCTATACTACAATACCCAGACTTTAGAAAACCCTTCGTTTTAACCACAGATGCCTCAAATATAGCAATAGGAGCCATATTAAGTCAAGGAAAAATAGGACAAGATCTTCCAATTGCATACGCATCTAGAACGTTAAACCAAGCTGAATGTAATTATTCGACCATAGAAAAGGAACTTTTAGCCATAGTATGGGCTACAAAACATTTCAGACCTTATCTATTTGGCAGAAAATTTATAATCGTCACAGACCATAAACCCCTGCAATATCTCTTCAACCTAAAAGAGCCAAACTCTAGATTGGTACGATGGAGACTAAAATTGGAAGAATTCGACTATGAAGTCCAATACAAAAAAGGAACCCAGAATACAAATGCTGATGCTCTATCCAGAATAGAGATTAACATGATGGAAAATGATTCTATACTTGGAAGCCCTGGAGACATTATTGAAGAAATTGATCAATACATTGCAAATGAAAACGCTACTTTAGATGATTTAGATCAATTACCAGATCTATTTAACCCTGCTTTAGACCTAGAACCAAAATCGAATAAAATCAAAATTCTTTCTGATATACAAATATTACCCCCTCGTGACCAACGTCCACAAAATGGAGATACAATTCACTCAGCAATAGATGACCCAATATTAAATATTCATATTCATATTCATAACAGAAAATTGTTTAAATACCTACAACCATCAAGTTCTAATTACTCACAATACAAATAAACAATATTGTGCCTTTAAAACAAAACATTTTGAGAACAAAATTAGATATCACTTAACTTTGACTAGCAACTATGTAAACGAAATCGTATACTTTTTCCGAGAATATATCGATCCTAAAGTTGTACACTGCATGTATATTCAACAATCTGAAATTGACAATTTAGGAAATAAAATAGGAGTAATCTTATCCAAAACATTTAAACATAACTCTTACAAATTAGTAATCTCCAATACATTCTTAAACGATATAGTAAATGTAGAAATGCAAATGAATTTAATAAAGAACCATCACGGGAAAACTTGCCACCGAGGTATTAATGAATGTATGATGTCACTGAAAAAATTATATTACTGGCCCAATATGAAATTAGACCTCACCCAGTATATAAACAATTGTGACATATGTCAACAAGCCAAGTATGACCGCCATCCTCCAAAAATAGAATTTTCATTAACACCCACACCTTGAGAACCTCTAGAATCCATCCACATGGACACTTTCCAAATTTCTAACGTAAAATTCCTAACTATAATAGATGTTTTTTCACGTTACGCCCAAGCTTACCCCTTAGAACCTAGTTGCAACGCAATTACAGTTCTAGATAATTTAGCAATTTTTATAAGTCATCATGGACTACCTCATCAGATTACCTGTGATAATGGCACAGAATTTAAAACTTCCCTATTAATTGATTTTTGTAAACTTCACAAAATAAAAATTCATTTCACTACTACCGGAAATTCAAATAGCAATAGTCCTATCGAAAGAGTCCATTCAACCTTAATTGATCACATTAGAGTTTTAAAACTTAAATTCCCAAACTCGACAATGAAACAACTAATGATTTACGCGATTACAGGTTACAACCTCTCTGTACATAGTGTTACTAAACAAAAACCCTTTGATGTCTTAAATGGACGTCCAAACGCTTTAGACCCTTTTGACCTTACAGATGAGATCATATTAAATAAATATGTTAATGATCGTAAAGACCGATTAAAAATTATCTATGACGAAATCTATAATCAATCTCTTAATACTAAATTACGTTTAAATGAAAAACAGAATAAAAATAGAGAAGCCCCTATAGATATTCCATCAGGATCAAAAATCTATGTAACAGATAAATCCGCTTCGAGAACTAAAGATAAAGCGCGTAAGAAAATAGAATACGTTCAAGAAGATATCGGTAGTAAAATCATTACTAAAAACAAGAAAGTTGTACATAAATCTATGATACAAAAACCTAAAAAACACTTTCTAATCCTAGAAATAATGAACCTCCTGACACTTCGGAAGAGCTTCGCAGTTCTCCTACAAGTATTATCGACAACAGTGATAGCGACTAATCCTATCATAACCCCAATCAAATCCCCTTTATTCCCATTTCATTTAGGAAATGCGAGAATTATTGAAAGTAAACATACTTTCCTCCATTATGTAGAAGTTAAACCATTAGTTATAGAACTTACTAAACTAGAAGATAATTTTAGAATTTTAATTGCTGCTTGTAATGAAACAAATATTATTAACGCTTTGCTTTTACATCATATTAACACATTAGATATGCTTAAACATGCTAGCTACTTTATTAATGAAATTAAAACTAAACTTAATAATATTAAACCACATAGCCGTGAAAAACGAGGCTTAGTAAATATATTAGGTAAAACGTCAAAATGGCTTTTTGGTACATTAGACTCCGATGATGGAGAAAGATATGACAAAGCAATTGAAGAATTACGCTATAGTCAAAATACATATAAAAAAGAAATAAATATGCAAATGTCATTAACAAAAGATTTAATTAACAGTTACAATAATACCATACATACTTTAACTAAAAATCAAAACTCTTTAAAAAATCATGTTGACCTTTTCAAAAAGCAAATGAATAAAACAATTAATGATCTTTCCATATATTTAAAACTTCAAAATACTATAAGTCAATTAATTATAAATTGCCAGAGTTTTATTACTTTCCTAGATAGTTTAGAAGATGCGAGAATGTTTGCTAAACTCAATACCTTACATAGTACCGTAGTTTCAGCTATTCAATTAGAACAAATAATTTTGAATCTAACTACCCTTTATGGTGAGGAAAGACTAATATCATTTAGCGACTTAAATTATTATTACCAATTAACAGGACTTCAAGTAAGTTTTTCAAATGATAAAATAATTTTTGCTATTCATTTTCCTATACTTATAAAAGAAACTTTCGAACTTTTCCACTTGTTTGCTATTCCAACAAACCAAACCATTCTAATTCCCAAACTTCCTTACCTTATAATTGGCACTGATCTACACCAATATCAAGAAGAGGCCTGCCCATTGATTGAAGACCTATACGTCTGTCAAAATGCCCTAGGACCCCAAGTGGATGACTGTACTACGTCCCTCATAAGAAAAGCAGAAAACCTAAACTGCAAGCTGCTTAAAGTTAACGTAACTACCCCTATTATCCATCCCATAAATCAGCAATACGTTCTAGCTATTCCTGCTAGCACCAAAATAAAAGCACAACAAACGTGCCAAAACAAGCAAATATTCTTTATTGATACACCTAGTTTAATAGAAATACCATATAAATGCGGAATAAGCTTGCTAGGATCACAATTCTGGAATCAAGAGGATATCCTGAGATCCAACCCTTTTCATCTACCGGATGTAACATTCAATGACTTGGAAATGCAGCTGCCAGAGGAAACAATCCAACTAGATTCAATCGACTTCAACCACATCAGATCGTTAGCAGAACGCTCCAATATCTTGAAACCCCTTCCAGAGGAAGAAAGAATTCACCCTGCAGCCTGGAGCTTTAGTATAACCCTTGGAACCGTACTAGCCATATGCTGTATATTCTTCGCTATCTACACACTTATCCAAAAGAAAAGGTCTAATGAAGAGGAACTAGAACTTCAAGACAAAGAAGAAGCTGAAGAAAAAGATGCTACCCCTGGTACCTCGAAAAACAACACCATCCCTGTTGTTTTCGACTTAGGCGGGAGGAGTTATGTACACAATTATGCCACCCTATATATAATATTTGCTTATGTATATGCTTACTCAGTTATATTGTATTTCATGCTTTATTTGCATTATTTAGTCTATATAATCACTTGTAATATTAAGTTAAGGTAATCTTCGTTCTTGCTTAGAGTACACTGTATCGCGGCTTGTCAAAATAAAAGTTTTTTAAAACGTTATTAACGTGACAGAAAACATAACTAGTGAAAATATGCACTTCTTCTAAAAAACTAATCTGTTTACAGCTCATTCATTTCCGATGAAATTTGAAACATTTAAAGGTGTTTAGTCTTCAAGAATTGATTTTGTGTAACATTGGTAAATAATTTCGCTTGCTTATTGACGATTGTCACCGTTTCTTTGCTGGTTTTTAACATTCTTTAAAATGGCTAAAACAAAAGAGTTATCGGTAGAAACCAAAGGTATTATCATTGGACTTCATAAGGCTGGAAAGACTAACCGTCAAATTTCGACGGATTTGGGAATTCCGAGGCGGTCGATTATAATATTAGAAAATTCACCAGAGAAGGGACTATAAGCAACAAATCTCGATCGGGAAGGCCAAAGGCAACAAGTTCAAAGGAGGATTTAAATATTATAATTACAAGCAAATGCAATAGACGCCTTACCGCCCTTGAAATCACAGCAAAAATCAAAAAGGAGCGTAAAAAAGCGGTCAGTGTTTCGACAGTAAAACGGTGACTTTATAATGCTGGTCTTAAAGGACGTTTAGCTGTATCAAAACCGCTACTGAAGGATCTTAATAAGAAGAAAAGACTTGAGTGGGCCCAATCACACAAAGAATGGACCGTTGATGGATGACTGGAAGAAAGTTCTCTGGAGTGACGAGTCGAAATTCGAGGTTTTTGGAATGAAGAGGCGAGTTTTTGTTCGCCGTTATGCCAATGAAAGGGGGCTGAGAACTGTACGGTGGCCTCAGTTAAACACGGTGGTGGTTCGGTGATGGTGTGGGGTTATTTCGGAGGATCTGCAGTGGGCGATTTAATTAGAATAGAGGGAATTCTTCGAAAAGAGGGTTGGTTACAAAATAATTTTAAGTGACATTGTACTTCCTTCTGGTACTCGAATAATTGGGGAAAACTTCATCTTTCAACATGACAATGACCCCAAGCACACGTCGAAATTGTGCAAGCAATATTTAGGTCAATTACAAAAGCAACATCCTCTGAAAGTTATGGTATGGATGAACTGGATAGACAAGTGCGAAAATCATGCTCCACATCAAAAGTTGTGGAGGATCATCCAAGAAGAGTGGCACAAGATACCTCAGGAAACTTTGGACAAATTAATTAGAAGACTACCGAAACTCTGTGAAGCTGTTATTAAAAATTGAGGCGGGCATGTAGATGAATCCAAAATTTGATTTTCTTAAATTTAATTAATTGAAAAATGTATTTTGTTATAAATAACGTTGTAAATTTAACGTTGTTTATATTCATTTTATTATAAATAAACCGCTTCATAAGAATAACTGATTTTAATTTTATTTTGATTTAATAACTATTTTTAGTTATGACTTTAAAACAGTCATATGTGGGCAAATACTTTTGAGCGGTAGTGTAGATATGTGTTAGGCGTGTGTGTGTGGAATAGTATAGGATTGTGTTATGAGTAATATAGATAATATGGTATTATTTTGTAAATATGTATATTTATAGATAATTTGGACTAATTATTTTGTTTTTTTTCTTTTTAAGTTTTGTAAATAGATATAATTAAAGATGTTAAATAATCCGTTAAATAGTATCATGTAAACAGTGGCAAATAAAAGACTTATTATTATTATTATTATTATTATATCAAGCTAGCTCATGGCTTAATATTTTACACAACAATATAATAATAGTGACCTGTGTTTTTTTTTAAAATTTTTTTTTTACCTGTTTTTTTACCACTATAGTTACATTAAAAAACAAAATTACTTCAATTTCTCTTTCTATATTAGGAATATTTATATTCTATATTGATTTAATTTTCTGTTGCCGGTATTATACTTTGGAGTTGTGAGCTTGGAATTTTGATTGTTTATGAATCATTTAAATTTTTATTGAAATTTATAAATTTTATATGCTATAAACTTAAGCTACCTATAAGTAAACATTTTTAAGTTGTTTAGTTTTTTTAAGGTTATCTACTTTATATAATTACTTCTTCAGCTGTAAAGCATAAGTTGACTTATTATTAGGAATTTCCTGTTAGACAATGTTTGTTAAATAAATAAATAAACAAACCAAGTTTGCTTTCGCTAACCATCTTTTATCCATGGGTCATAGTTTTTCAGTTCCTGAAAACAAGTCTATTGTTCATTGATGCCACAAAGGTTGAAAATTGGTCCTTGAAAAATTATAAATTGCTAAGACCAAAAAAAGCCCAATTTAAATATATTATAATGTTTTTTGCTCCTCCTCCTGCACACATCCGGTTTTATGCCTTATACTAGATACTCTTTTTTTTTGTTGGTGTCCAATGTTCAATGACAGTGGCATACATATGTAAGTAGTAAGTTTTGAGAAATGATAAAAACTTTGAATCAGAGGGATTTACATGGCTTCTTTAGATTGCCATTTAACTGTAGCAAGAGGAATAGTTCTTTTCTCCTTTAAATGTAGAAGTGTTTTTTTTGTGAAGACTTTTACTTTTAGTAGACATTTTCCTTGCAACTTTTGTTGTTGTTTTAAATATTGTTCTTACTTTAATTAGGTGTTCATGGCCGGCTGTGACAAACAAGCCAAAATGTGGGACTTGACCAGCAACCAAGTTGTTCAAGTGGCAGTTCACGATGCTCCCATTAAAACGTGCCACTGGATTAAAGCCACGAATTACACATGCTTGATGACTGGCTCCTGGGATAAAACATTGAAGTTTTGGGACACCAGAAGTCCTTCACCGATGCTGAGTATTAATTTGCCTGAGCGATGTTATTGTGCTGATGTTGATTTTCCGATGGCGGTGGTGGGCACTGCTGGCCGCCAAATTATTGTCTATCAGCTAGAAGGAAAGCCACAGGAGTTTAAGAAGGTGGATAGCCCTCTAAAATATCAGCATAGATGTGTTGCTATTTTTAGGTAAGTTTAAAATACATGTTCCAAATTAAAAAGGAGATAAATGCGCTTTTAAAAAAAATAGGCACCAATTCGATTTGTTAGTGTAATTGAAATTTGACAGACAAAAATTAAAGGGTAATTAGTTGTATTCAAATGCAATTTCTAATTTGCAGGATTGTTTGCTTTAAACATTTGCTTGTGTCTACACAGTATTTGTTTAAAAAAACTATATATACATATTATGCAAACTTTTTAACTAATTATGTATTATATTAGTAACAATAATAACACAACAAAATCAAATTTCTTAGAGTTTTAGTCACAGAGTCAGCAGTCTGATCAGTAATCACACCAATAACATCATCATTGATGGAATTACTTTCAAAATTGAAACTAATTTGATAGTTTTCACATTGCCTAGCCGATTACGTAGTTTTGCTTGGACTGAACCATATGATATGTGTTTTTGTATGTGGGCTGATGATGCAATAACTGTATGAAGCTGATGAGCCAGTTTCCATGCTGTCTTATTTATACAGTGCTTTCATTTCAAAACGATCCACCCTTAATAACTTTCTTAAAAAAAAAAAAAAAAAAAAAACATCACATTAGATATATAGGGGGACGTTTAATTATGCATTTACTGAAGTTCTGTCAATCACCTCCTCACCTCCAGCTAACCTCACTTTAATATGTCAAATGGGAACCCCCATGGTGTGATACATCATAGTAAGGAGCGTAAAATTCTCTATTCAACGGTACCAAAAAAAATGAAATCGGTAAATGTGTAAGCAAATAGTTAGCGAAAATGTCTAGAAATATAGAAATAATGAATATTTTATTTACGCCAAACTTTGGTATTTTAAATGAATACTTTTAGTGTGGTACCTACATCATTTTAAAATTCTTTCATTTTTTATAATAGAACATCAAAAAAAAATACAAAATACAAGCAATTTAGAAGTTAAAATGTGTGGTAACAAACAGTACATTTAGTTCAAGCAAATTATTTATTATTTTAAGTAAAGAATGTGTACCGTTATTTGCGAGAAAAAAGAGTGTCTTCAAATTTTTTGCAAAAATCTTTGCAGTTTTATAACTTTGCATGTGTATTTATTTTACTTATATTTTTTGCGAAACCTACCTAATAGGTACAAAAAAACACTGCAATACCTTACATTTTTAAGGCGTTTGAAAAGCAGGCGATTTATTATTGTTAAAACTGTCAGTTTGATGCGTGCAATTTTTCAATTTTAGTTAAAACAGTGAGTTAATAAAATGGTGTATACGCTAGCCGAAAGAATAGAAATAATTTTCCTTTATGGAGCTCAAGATCGGTGTGCTCGCAGAACCGCGAGAGCATTTAATGAAAGGTATCAAGATAAAAACATGAGCCATAAATACGTATTAGAATTGATACGAAAATTTGAAGAGACGGGATCGATTTGCAATAAGAAAAAATACGAAAATAGAGTTGTCGATGAAGCATGCCAAGTTGAAGTGCTAGGACAATTTGCTATGGATCCAACTTTGTCTATACCAAAGGCCGCAAAACTAACAAATATTTCCACTGGTTCCGTACATAAAGTTTAAAAAAAAAAGTTCTTTCCTTAAAAAATTCATATTCTTCATGAACTCGGAGAAGATGATTTTGATAGGAGAATTTAATTTTGTGAAGTGATGTGCCAGCGAATTGACGACGATCCCCATTTATTGAAGAACATTTGCTTTAGTGACCTTTTTTTTAAATGACCTGGTAAACAGACATAACTGTAGATACTGGGATAATGAATATCCGCATGTTTTTCGGGAAGGCCATACCCAATATCCCCAAAAAATTAATGTTTGGGCAGGAATTTATGGGAATTAAATAATCGGGCCCAGCGGCGGCTCGTCAGGGTAGGCAAGGTAGGCGCCGCCTACCTTATAAAATTCACTTGTAAATTTGAAAAAAAATGACCATTATAATTTATATAATATAATCATTCTTTTTAATGTAATATTAAAATATCTGATGAACCTCCTAGTCTAATGTTAATACGCATGCATCTATCGCCACTTTACGTGAAACCTGAGCTAGTCTAAATCGACTCGCCTCATAAAATCAAATGATTACGATATTATATATGGGAAGGCGATATTTCCAACCGCCTGTATTTAATGGTCTCTACGGCGGCAATCTCCCATACAAAACTTACAGCGGCCGACGTGAAACAAAATTATTCTATGCGACAAAAAGTGCACTGTTAGGCGGACAATTCGGCCGCCTTCGACCGTCTTCGTCAATTCGCTCGAAGCGCTCGTTCGTCGATCGATAAAGGGGAAAGGGCTGGTGATTTTAGAGTACGATTGTACTAAATCTAGCACAAGTGGAAAAAAATTTAGCACGCAATACAAATTCTGTTTTCTTACTTAAACGTAAAAAATATTAAAAATGTACATTTTTCATGGCAGTCTAGGTTTTTTGTTGTAAATTTTCAAGCAATGACTACGATTTTTATAACGTATTTAATTTTTAGTACAATTGGGTGAGTTTCAGTATGATAATTAAAGCACGGATGAGATGAGCCCTCGTTCAATGGAAAATCAATGGTGGGGACTGGGGCGGGATTTTGTGCTGTGTGGCGTCTTTGTTGCACTTATTTAAAACTACATAGGAGCAATAAAGATGGTGATGGTACTAATACTAATAATATGATAGGAGGAAAATAATTCCAGATTTTTCTTGGCGGGGTTTTGTTTTTATTCATTAACGGTTTGTGGCTGGTTTCTTCGGTTTCTTTCAGCTTTGAACGATTTTTCTGCTGTCTTACGTCGTATGGTTGCTTCTCCATTGAATTTTGAATTTGGTTTATTTTAGATAAGTATAAGTATATTAGAATAATAATTGTGCTATTAAAGTTTGTAAAGATAGTAGAGGTACCTATTAAGGGGTTGTATATTTTTGAGAATATTATAATATAGAGTAGAAAGTAGGTAATTTTTGTAGAAGTAGAGGTGCATACCTAACCTAGTTGTTTGATCCTTTTACTATTTTTTTTTTAGAATGGCCAATAATCTCGCCGAAACCCCTGTGCATGATGTAATTTGTTCTTTACAAGAAACCCCATTTTCCCGCCTAAATGAAAATTATCGTAGGGAAATAATTTCTATTGGTCGCCCTACACCCCCCATTTCAATTTTAAAACCTGACAAAAAGCAAGGCCAAGCATTCTCGCGATCCTTTAAGACCCAGTGGTTCGAAACCCATCAATGGTTATGTGGTAGTTATTTTAAACAAAGTTTGTTTTGTTGGCCTTGTATACTTTTAGGAGGTAATAGAAATAATGTTTGGGTGTCTCAGGGTTTTTGCGATTTAAAAAATCTGTCAGCTAGCATAAAAAAACATGAATCGTCAAAGGAGCATATGAGTAGCTACCTTAGTCTAAAGCGCTTGCAAAAAAATAGTAGCACTATACAGGATGCATTAAAAATACAGTCTTCTTTGTTTTTAAAATCCTATAACGAGGATGTAAGAAAAAATAGAAATTTATTGAGCTATTTGATTGATGTCACTTGTCATCTTGCAAAACAAGAATTATCTTTTAGAGGCCACAATGAAAAATCCGATTCTTTTAGCACTGGCAATTTTCGTGAAACATTTAACTTGTTAATTAAACGTGACATCGAAATGCAAAACCATTTAAAAAAAATAGGCAATAATTTTTCTGGTTTGTCTAAGACTATCCAAAACGATATAATAGGTTGTATCTCTGAACACCTTTTGGAAACAATACATAAAGAAATAAAAGAAGCATTATTTTTTTTCTGTACAAGCTGATGACACTACTGACATTTTAGAAAAATCACAATGCGCTATTTCGGTCAGATATGTAAACCAATCTGGTGACATTAAAGAGAGATTTTTGGGATTTTTTGATGTAAGTCAAGATAGAACGGCAGACGCGATGTACGAATTAATTTTTTCTGTTTTAAGTCCTTTCGATTATAAGAAAAATTTAGTTGGTCAATGTTATGATGGCGCTAGCGTAATGGCTGGTTCGTTAAATGGTTTGCAAAAAAAAGGTAAAGACGATGCTCCATTAGCTTTATTTACACATTGCAGTGCGCACCGATTAAACTTAGTTCTACAGAATGGAGCAAAAACTATTAAAAATTGCCGAATTTTTTTTGCGAGCGTAACTTCAATTCCCGGCTTCTTCCATCAATCTGCAAAGCGAACATTTATTTTGGACTCTATAGTTGGAATAAGGATACCGACTGCTGTAGATACCAGATGGGCTTCACGTTCAAAAATCGTTCATCTTTTAGATTCAAAATGGAATGACTTAAAAAAAGTTTTTCAAACAATTATTGACGATCAATCTTCATCATCCGAGTCAATTAACGGGGCAAAGGGATATCTTAGATTTATGAAAGGTTTAGAATTTTCTTTTTTAACCGCGGCTTACAAAAATGTATTTGATATTACGGATCCACTATTTAGTATTTTGCAAAAAAAGTCTTTAGATATAGCTTATTGTCAAAAACAGGTATTTTTAACAAAAGAGCGTCTACAGTCCTTGCGGAATGAATTAACCTTCGAACAATTTTTTGAAGAAGCAAAAATTAGAATTTCAGGCGATATGATAGATAGCGTGGATAATCTTACACCATCAAAAAGAATAAAATTATCAAACACTATCAAAGGGGATGAAAAGTCTTCTTTACGAATTTTATTTTATGAGATTATTGATAATATTTCGACGCAAATAGATGTTCGGTTTGCAGATCTATCGCAGTTAACTTATTTTGCATTGGTTGATTCTTCTAAGTTCCAAGAGTATAAGAAAAATTTTCCAACTTCTTTAGTTACAAGTGTCACCAACCTTTATAAAAATATTTTTGACAAACAGCAACTAATTAATGAGTTAAGTGTAATTTTTCACGATGAAGAACTAACAACATTAAATGTAGAGTCGATTTTAAAACATTTTATAGATAATGGTCCTAAAGAAATATTTCCCCAAGCTTTTACACTTTTTACGCTTATTGCTACAATACCAATCACAAGTACATCAGTTGAAAGACATTTTTCATGCCTTAAACGCATAAAAACATATTCCCAAAATAAAATAGGTAATGAGCGCTTATCATCACTTGCTTTAATTTCCATCGAAAAGGAACTCTTTTGCTCTTTACAGGGATCTGATAATTTTACAGATTTAATAATAAGTAGGTTTGCACTTTTAAAGGACAGAAGAATAAACCTTATTTATAAAAATTAGTTGTTTTACAACTAAAATAAAAAACTAAAAAAGAAATTAAAAAAAAATTAAAAAATCAAAAATTTTGGTAAGTAAGTAAAAAAGATCTATGTTAATAAAAATGAATTTATTTGTATTTGTTTATAATATAGAAGAATATTTACTGCATCTTTGCATCTTATAGTAGGTATCTGTCAATAACAGTAGGTAGTGTATATATCTAAGGATTTAGTGAAATTAAATGAAATATGGATATAACACAAAAATTACGATCATAATTTAAACTCATACAACTTTGTAAAGGTGTGTTTCATTTTGTTTTTTTTGTTTCCGCATTTTTTTTTGTTGATTGAAATCTAAATTTAAAAAAAATATTATTTTTAGGTTATTTTTTTTTTTAAGATTTCGAAAACATTATTTTTTTCTTAATTTTAGTAAATTATTAATGAAAAGTGGCCGTGGCACCACAATTTTTTTTAAATCCCGAAAAAGCGGGGGGAGGGGGAGCTCGGGCTACTCGGTGTGCGCACTGTTATAATAATATGTCGCCTACCTTAGATTACAGGGCGCGAGCCGCCACTGATCGGGCCATTTTTTTTGGAAGAAAATTTGACTGGTGAAATTTATTTAAACCTTTTAGAAAATGCAATATACCCTTCCATCATCCAATCTATGGAAAATCAAGTAGATCAACATGGTGCTATATTATTGAATGAAAATAATATACATTTTCAGCAGGATGGAGCTCCCGCGCACTACACTTTGGTAGTTCAAGAGTGGCTTGATGAAAAATTTCGAGAAAAGTGGATTGGCAGACGTGGTGCAATCGAATGGCCTGCGCGGTCTCCGGACCTAACCCCACTAGACTTTTTTCTTTGGGGCTACTTAAAAAGCAAAGTATATAAAACCCCACCTGAGAGTATTGAGAATTTAAAAAATAGAATATTTCAAGAATGCAGAGAAATTAGCGGGCAGACCCTTGCCAATGTTCGTAAGGAGTTTGAAAATAGGCTTTTTTATTGTCTTGCTAATAACGGCGCGCATTTTGAGCATTTAATAAAATAAATTTGTTAAACTAATTAAATTTGTTTTTCTACCCTACCGATTTACAACATATACCGATTTACGACATACCAAGGTTTGGCGTAAATTAATTATTTCTAGACATTTTCGCTAACTATTTGCATACACATTTACCGATTTCATTTTTTTTTTGGTACCGTTGAATAGAGAATTTTACGCTCCTTACTATGATGTATCACACGATGGGGGTTCCCATTTGACATATAAAAGTGAGGTTAGCTGGTGGTGAGGAGGTGATTGACAGAACTTCAGTAAATGCATAATTAAACGTCCCCCTGTATATCTAATTTGACGTGTGTTTTTTTTTTTTTTTTTTTTTTTTTTTAAGAAAGTTATTAAGGGTGGATCGTTTTGAAATGAAAGCACTGTATATGTCATAGGTAGAATGCCACCATGCTAATTGTTTAGTATAGGGGAGACTGGGGAGGATTTAAACACTTAATATTCTAATTAAAAGAAAAAAAAATGTTTCATAAATCTAATTTGCAAATAATTATGCATAGATTAAACAAGAAAAATCAGATCATAGAATGAGATAGTGAATACTCCGCTATTATGGGAGAGTGATAAATATATCAACTCTCCCATAGTATGGGAAGTTTAATACAGTGTCTGGGAGCCTTAATACAAGTAAAAAATTACGATTTTTAAAGATTACTTTAAAAACATTTATTATTGTTTGAATTAACTACATGAAGAAATTGCTGACTAGTTCTTCTTCTTCTTATTTGTTAAGTTTCTTCTTTTCGTCGGAGGTTGGACATCATTAGGGCAATTTTTATTTTATTGACAGCTGCTTTAAATAGTCCATTTGATGTTAGTCCGAACCAATCTCTTAAGTTTCTGAGCCAAGATCTTCTTCTTCTTTCCCGGCTTCTTTTCCCTTTTAATTTTTCCTGCATTATGTTTGGTAGTAACGCATATTTAGGTCCACTTATAACATGACGTGTTCGTGGCTTATCTTTCCAGGATATTTTTAATATGCGACGATAGCACCACCTTTCAAAGAGTCGAAGCTTACACAAAGTAGATTGAAAATACGTAGCACCTTAATATTCTTATTCTAAGTTTTAAATTGATATTATTGCTACATATAAATTTTTGTAAATTGACGAATGTTACTCTTGCTTTCTCTATTCGGGATCTTATTTCAATTGACTGATCAAACGTTTCCGTTATTCAGCTATGCAGATGTTTATATTTCCTCTCTATATAGGTGTATTGTCTATGATATTGACTATTGATATTGACTACCTTGAATATTTTCTCGTTTGGTTATGACCATAAACTTTTTTTAGTATTTTTAAGTTTTTTTTAAAGATTTTAGACCGTAGGATTAAAATCATGCATTATTTAATCTTTGGAAAAGTGTTTAGAGATCTTTGAAATTATCTGCTTTAACAATAGTAACATCAGCGAATCGCATATTGTTTAAAACTAGAACGTTAATAGTAACTCTTTCTTGTCTGTTACTTAAAGCCTCATTGAAAATTGCCTCGCTGTACAAATCAAATAACAATGGAGAAAGCACACATTTTTGTCGAACTCCCCGCAACACTTCTTTCGAGAGTCATCTACTCTCTACTAATTGTTTCATGTTTCGTTGCTCTTGCTTTGGTGTTCATTTTTAGTTTCTTGCCAGTGTGTGTGTGTGTCCAGTGTGTCTATTACAACTTTTGTCTTTGCAAGTTTTCTTTTCTTCCTGACGTCTGTTTTCTTCTTGGTGGGGCCTGGAGATGTGGCCTTATTTCTTCAGGAGTCTTATAGGAGCAAGAGGGTGCCGGATATGCTATTATCAGCTGAAGTTTTGCGAGTTGCGTTATCAGGAAGTATCAAGGAAATACTACAGTTGCATCGAGTGTCCGTTCGTGGTGATGAGGGTCAGGTCGATCGGTAACCCTCGCCGTGAGAAGGTCATCGTCATAAAATATGTCATAAAATATGTTTTGAAATGTCCATATAGGGCAACATCTAACGGTTGCAACCGATGACTTGTATGTGGTAGTATTGTTAGCAAAACTATCCCATTTTGCTTACAAATATCAAGACTTCTGTCAAGGTCGTAGTTTGTAGCCGTGGTTCAAGTACAGCTTTTTTCCTTCGTTCAGGTGAAGCCGGCACCTTGTTCGTTTTTTTGTCCAATTAAAAGACATCCTGAACCTAAAAAAAAAAAATTAATAAAAAATCATTATTATTGTTTGGTTTGATGCTCGTGGGGACGATTGACTGGAGTTGACTAGAAAGTATTACACTGATCTCGGGGAATTCGTATTTTAGGCGGCAAATTTGAAAGCGTATCAAGGAGGGTTGATACCTTCCGTGTTATCAACCCTCCCTAGTCTCGGCGGTAGAATAGTACAGATTCGGAATTTTAATATTATTTACCAGAATAGTAGATTAAACATTTTTAACTAATATTATTATTAAAATTATCAAAAAATCTAATTTACATAGTGTTTTTTTCTAGGTTTTATTTGCTTAAAACAAAAATACATGCTTTTTTGCTAATTTGGGCTGATTGTGCCTATGGTCTATACAGGGTCTCCATTTAATATCGCGGTGCTCGATTGTGGTAAACCTTGAAACGGAAAAAATCTTAAATAGAATGTTAACTATGTTAGAGGGGCTACTTTTTAAAGTTAGTTTGGTTAATACTACTTGGTTGATAGTTAGGGTGTCCCAAAAAAGCGTGGTACATAATTAATTTTTTTTTTAATGGATCCACCTATATTTTTTTTTCTAAATGGGAGTCTTACTTGACTCTCTCTTTAACCCAAATACAGTTCTTGAAAATGCGTCGTTGAAATTCATTGAAATTCGACGAAAATCTATCTAGAGCCCTTGGACAAGTTAATTAATCTTTTAAAACCAACATTTTCAACCAACATTTATCTTTTTTTATATAGCGTGATTAAAATCGTTACTCAAATAATGATAATTTGAATTCAATTTTGCGCTATTTTTTAAATGGCGCTTTTTAAAAGCTCTTTTACCTTCAATTTGATACCAACAAATTTACTTTTATCCCTAACTGTTTTCTCAAAATTTATTCTTAAAGGAAAAGTTACATATTTTTCTCATAGGCATTACGACACTTACAGAAAACAATTCATACATATTTTATGGAAACAGAGTGACAAGCACTTTGTTTATAGATAAGATAATAAAATAATAGTAGTAAAGAGAAG
Organism: Anthonomus grandis grandis; assembly: GCF_022605725.1. Taxonomy (NCBI): domain Eukaryota; kingdom Metazoa; phylum Arthropoda; class Insecta; order Coleoptera; family Curculionidae; genus Anthonomus; species Anthonomus grandis. The sequence goes on from NC_065559.1 coordinate 13,667,560, forward strand.
TAATATTAATCCTTGATGCAAATCTCATTTAAAAATAAGAAATTTTTTCTTGCAAGTAAAAAGTTGGCCATGGTTCATTTATTCTTTGTTGTGTGACGTATGCCAAATATAATGTTTACTTGTCATTCAGATGAAATAAATTAATTATCAGGTTTAAGTAAATTTGTGTCAAAATTAATTACTATCAGCGAGAATTAGTAAATATGATTTACGTTATCGGCGAATGCCTTTGGAACTGTTTTTTACTTTCAAGAGTTTATTAGGAAAAATTTCCTAATAACCGACATCCTGATGACAGTGCTGAAGAAATTAAAAGAACGATTTAAGCGTTCTGGAAGCGTAAAGTACAAAAAAGAAACTAGAACGAAAACAGTTTTAAATGAAGAAAACCAATTGGCAATCAGCATGTCGGTTGTAGAAACACCGCAAATTAGCGTAAGACAAATAAGTAAAAACTTATTTGTCTTTTTGTTTTTATTTGTTACGAGAAATATCGAAATCGTCCGTGTGTAACGGTTGATTTTTGCGTAAACTATTTTATATATTAATCTAATTCTTTAAAAACAAAGTTTCTTAACTATTTAATCAAACAATTAAAAATTATCGAACTGTATATTACTATTTAATTCACAGCCATCCTGTATAAATAATATTTGTTTGAAAAGAATCCTAGTCTAGCATTCTTTGTTCGCGTTCTTCGTTTTTTTTGGGTACTTTTTTTTTTGGTTTTTCGCTCACGGTAAACCGCCGAGCATCGGTCATTTTCTGCCAAGATCCACTTCTGTGCAACTAGTACAGACCAAAATCGCTGTTTTGTGGCAATTTAACGCTTTAGTAATTTTTGCGTTCCTTTGTGGATTAATACCTACAAAATTAGCAAATTAAATGAATTATATCTTTGTAGGAGTTCTTTTGAAATTCATTTGCTGTCTTTGGTCAGGATAAATGGTTTTGGTCTTATAGTAGCATAGAAAATCTTTCGGTAAGTTTCTGAGACTTTATTCCAGCTTAATTGGTTTTTTGGGTGACTATAATAGGTTTAAATTTCTTTTTAGCTTAAATAAATCAATTTATATTGGACGACTCGAAAGCTAGAATAATTTTATTACTTCTGTTGCTTTCCCATTGCTGAATTCTGAAAGTGTAAAAAAAAGTATATAAAAGCCACAAAATTCCACCATTGTGTAAGTAAAAGATAAACCTATTTTTATACTACCCTATTATAATAATTTTATTAATATTAAGCCATAAATAATAAGCCAAAAATATTAAAAATAAGTTCTTTATTCATCTTGAAGTTTTGATATTAACTGTACATTTTATTGACACGAAAGAATAATTTTATTACATAATAGCTTACTTCTAAAATTTTATTACAACAAATTAAATAATTAAATAAGTACTCTAAATTTAAATTAAATATTTATTCTTAAATTTATGACAAAAGTTACATGGGTACTGGGGTATTTTAGGGTTGAAGGATAGGGTGAAAAGAAAGATCCAAAGCAGTTCTATATAAGTTCCAGATATTTCCAGTTGTTTGATGGTGTCCTTGATTCCTTGAGTCTGTTGTGGTGTCCCAGGCTCCCAGATAAATCGTTTTTTTTTTTTGTAAATTTGGTGCAGCCTAAATGCTGAAAACAAATTTTATAATATTTTTTTTTGTAATTTAAATTAAGGCTAAATTGTAAACTTACCTATTTTTACTTAACGTGTCCAAAGTGTAATTTTTGCAAGTATTTATTTTATTCAAAAGTAGTGCTTAAAATATTACTTGTCGACACAAAAGGTGTGATAATTATGTCGGCAGAAGTGTAAACCAAATTGTGATCACAATAAGGTGGGTTTATCTTCGTTGTATTTTTTTATAAGCTTTATTAAGTGATACCATGGTATAATAGCTCGTTTTTTTTAGTAGTGTTGATATTTTCATAGCCTTACGATTCTTCTCCCATTTAAAGTTATATAATTAACAACCTAAATTTGAATAAATTTACCTGTCATTTGAAAATAAATTTTAAAGCTTTTATTTGACTTTAATTTCCAGAGGCAGAGCTTTTACAAGACTTATAATTCGTAGATACTTGGGTCTTTATTTTATGCAGTAGTTTTATAGTAAGTATTGTGTGGCCCTTTTTTAAGGGTAATTTGGTCACTGAGGTTTATTTTATTTACTTCCTTTGTTTTAAAGAATTTGCACGACCACTCTCCGCGAGATAGGCTAGCCCAGCACTCTCTTGTCCACCCTTTTATATTGCATTTTATGTTGACCTATGGTTAAATATATGGGTGGCACGTGGGAAAATGTTAAAAAAATATCATCCCTACCATGCTTAGTTAAATCAAGAACTTGCCGAAAATAATTTTGAAAAAAGAGTAGCTTTTTGTCAATGAGCAAGCAACAAATTCAAGCAGCAGAAAACGAGAACTTTTTTAACCTTGTGGTCTTCACTAATGAGTGTACGTTCCACAGAAATGATTTTGTAAACCGACATAACTTTTTACGATACAAAAAATCCCCATCGCGTTTTTATCAATAATTTTCAACACAGATGGAGCATCAATGTTTGGGGATTTTGTTATTGGTCCATATTTTTTTATCGATCGTGTAATAGAAGAAGTTTTTCTAAATTTCCATAGAAGATTTTCTATGCTTGACCCAAGATTATCCCAACTTTATATGGCATCAGATGTGGCTACAGTTGAACGGTGCACCAGTTCACTTCAGTGCAAATGTCAGGGAACATATCACACACCAATTTGGTAATAGATGTATTAGAAAGCTATGTATACATGTTTATTAAAGTTAATACCGGATAGGTCCCACTGGATAGCCTCCTAGATCACCGAAATTAACGCCTCTAGATTTCTTCTTGTGGGAAAGTGTTAAATCCGCAGTTTATCATATTGCACCCACAACTAGGGAAGATAGTGGAGGGTATACAGTACGAAGTCTTTTAGACGTTTTACGTCTGCTACGCTTCGTGCAGTTAGAAGATCTTTCGCACGTAGGGCTGATTTGTGCTTGGAGCAATACATTTTAAGCAATTTTTGTAATAGAACGTTTTTTATAATGTTGTTAATTAACGTTGTTAATATTTTTGGTGAATTCTTGATGTAACTAAACTTGATGGGGTGATATTATTTTTTTTGTGGCATTTTTCTATGGACGATTTCTTTATTCGTAAGTCTTTATTTGTCTTATATACTCTTATTTTTCGGATTTTCTTTTTCAATTTGATTTTTTCATTTCAAACTGTTTCTATTCTAGTTTTTTTTTGTACTTTACGCCTTCAGTATACTGTAATCATTCTCAAGTAAAAATAAACATTGGAATGCGTATGGAAAAAATATTTAATTTTTCCTTTAAAAACAAATTTTGACGGTTAGAGATAAAGACAAACTTATTGGTATCAAATTGAAGACAAAAGAATGTTCTATCAAAACGTGTTACTAGATACAGAGTGTTCTATTTAGAAAATATTTGAGTAACGATTTTGAGGACCCTGTATAAAAAAAAATTAGAATTTCGAAAAATAAAATGGACTTAGCAAAGGACTCTTTCTTTAAATGGTTAATAACTAGGCAACGTCGCATTTTAGGGAAAAACTGTTTTAAGGTTAAAGAGACAGTTAAATGCATTGATGATTGACCGCAGTCCGCCGGTCGAATACTCCCAACAGCAAAAATAATACTCTCGTACAGGGGCATGACGGGTCCATCAGGAGACCTATATGCACAACTGCCTTGGCAGCCCACTGTTTCGTCAATTCAATACTCTCGTACATTTGAAAAATATTGAGTTCTAACCCAGATAAAACAAAAAAAAAATGTTCGAAAAGTAATTTGAATATCGCGCGCGCGTTATTTGAAACTAGCGCCCAAAAACGAATCTCGACGAATCATTGAAAGGTCAAACCAAAGGAAGTTGATATATTCAATGTACTTTTGGATGAGTGTTCAAAAACTGATTTGGACTTATCAAAATCATCGGCAACTGACGGTGCTCCTTCGATGATTGGTGTCAATTCCGGGCTAGTTACTTTGCTGAAAAAGCATCTCCAAGAAAAAAAAAATAAACGCTGAATATCTCGTGCAATTTTACTGCATTATACGCCAAGAAGCCCTCTGTTCTAAAAAAATTGAATTTCAAAATGTCATGAAAATGATAAATTTCATAAAATCACGAGGATTCAATCACAGACAATTCAAACAATTCCTTGATGACATCGAAAGCGAATACGGAGATGTAATGTATTATACAGAAGTAAGGTGGCTAAGTCGTGGATTGACATTGGAACGATTTCTAAATTTAATAGAAGAAATTGTAATATTTCTGGCGGAAAAGCAAAGGAATATGTCCGGAACTTAAAAATCCTGATTGGTTGTGTGATTTGGCTTTTTTAGTTGACATTGCAAATCAGTTGAATATCTTGAACACACGGCTTCAAGGCAAAAATCAACTGATATCCCAGCTCTACGCTCATGTATCATCCTTTTAATGCAAGCTGACACTTTCTAGATCACAATTGAATTTATTTTTTTATTTATTACTACCAAGGCTCAAATATTTTAAAATTCCTAAAAGAAACGTGTGATTTATTTTATCAAATGCTTTTGAGTAGTCAAAAGGGGTGATCACCTCCTGAAATACCCCTGCATAACACTAATTCACATCCTATGTAGGTATAACGATCAATACTTTATTTTTGTGAGAATAATTTCTAAGGTAATAAAATTATATATATATTTATGAGTTTTAACGAATTACTTTGTTGATGTTTTTCCGCATATGAAAAATGAAGTCTAAGAAGGTCAAAGTTTAAAAAAAAAACGTCTAAAAATTTAGCGGATTGGGCATATTAGAGACAGATGCCCAATCTTGTGGTGGCAATGATTAGGCGAGAAATTATCTGCAATTTCATTAGAACATCAGAGATGTATGTGAGTAAACAGTTATGAAGAGCTATTAATTCTAAGTCTAAAAAATGTCTCTAATCGTTCTATTCCTTTAAATCTCCGAAATCCAAACAATATTAATGACTATTTTGCTTCAGTTTATAGCCCGTTAGGTAGTTGTCTGGAAGAAGCTAATTTTCAAAGCAGTTTAAGCATGATATAAATTTTGGGGACCTGTCTTATTTATGATGTTTCTAATTTGTTTAAAGTTGTAAAATACTGCCAGATCCAGGGGTTCTCAGATGATACACAAATTTACCATTCTTTTAAAGCTGAATCTGTGTTAGAGGCATCAAAGAAAATAAACGACAATCTTTCTAGAATCTCTTACTTTTCCTTTCCAAATAATTTACTTCTAAAGAACAAAAAAAGATTTGCATTGGACGGTTCAAAGCTTTTTGTGGGAGGCAATCAGCTAAGTATGGTTAAATGTGCAAAAAATCGTTGATTGCTTTTGGATGATGAATTGCGCTTTAAGTTACACGTTTCTAATGTCACTTAAAAGTCATACTATTCTTTAAAGCCATTGTATGCAATCAGAAATATAATTAGGTTTAAAGTAAGGAAAACTGTGTGTGTTTAATATTACCTATTTTGAATTACTTCAATATTGCTTATTTTCCATGTTTAGAGAAAATGAGTGCATACCGCTTGAAAAAGCTGCGAAATCAATGCTGCAGATTTATTTATGGTCTGAGAAAGTATGATAGTCTCTGTGAACTTGGTTGGCTGCGCGTGGAAAAATCTATTCTCTTTAAAATTGGCGGTTTTTGTGCGTAGACTGCTAGCTTCGCCTACTCCTCTATATCTTCGCGAAAAACTTACCTTTCGGAAGAATTTACATGAAACAAATCCAAGATTTATAAATAAGTTGTCAATTCCTAGATATTAAACAACCTTCTTTCGTCGTAGTTTTCTGTATGATGCTATGGCAATTTACAATGACCTTGATCCGAATTTTATTAAAAAAATGTCAGTAGCGGGTTTCAAGAAAAAGCTAAGGCTGCATTTTTTTAACAAAACAGAACAACTAAATTGTAAGTATTTCTTATTTTATAATTTTTGATTATTATGGACCAATGTTATTTAATATAATGTTTTTTTATATTACTATAGTGGCGTATTTTTGCAAATACTTACAATCACATAAGCACAACAGCTTTTCGTCAAGTAGGCACTGGGCAGTAGGTATTAAAATGAAAAACCCTAATTATAAAAATTGGAAGCCACTTAATTTTATCATTCATATAATTTTTTAAGAAAATGTAGTTATGGATTATAATTAGTAAAATCAAGAAAACCTAATTATTGCCTTTTTTATCGAGACTTATTGATAATTTATCCTCTTTTCTGTTGTAAAGTAAAGCCTTCTAATTTATCCCAAAATCAACATTTATTCCTCATAGAGATCTCTATATCATTTAAACCCATGCAAAATTTATATAACTATACCTATTCTATAACATAGTCCATCCGTAGTGTTGTATAACACTAAAAGGTCTTTTAAATAACTAATAAATGATAAAAAATTAGAATACTATTAATTATAAAAATACAGTTTTAAATGCGCAAAACTGACCGGCTGGCTGCAAAAATTTATAGATTCATTAATTTAACTAGAAAATAAACATATTGTTGACGGAAGGAACTAGGGAAAATTCATGAATCATCAGGGTTTTTGCGCAATTCGGTAATAAATACCGTTTTATCAATAACAATTATAAATGTAACCAAGCGGTTTTCACAATCTTAATTTTAATTTTAAAGAATTCGAAATATTGAAATAGTCAGAAGTCAAACTTCGGCGATAAAATGCAAAGGAGGGTAAAAGAGACATTAAAAGCTAAGAAAGAAACACGGAATAATGGTTTGTGAGTAATATTGTCCTTTTTTTTTAAACATTTTTTACTAAAAAAAGGGTAAAAAAAATGGATAGATGGAAAGTGACTTACCCCTAATAGACAGCTTGGGAAACTAGCTAAATCCTTTAACATCAGTCGTAGGTCGATAGAGTATAATTAAATATGCTGATAAATTCTACTACGAGGAAGAAAATAGCCGTAAGATGTCTTTATCAAAACCATGTGGATTTACGTGACGTCATTATTTTAAAAAGGCATAAATTCCAAACGAATATTATACCGCGTGGTGCGTCTCCGAGCGGAACTTAGGAAATCCCATGTAAATTTTAGAGAGTCAATTATTGGCTTCCCTGCACATTTTACAGAAAAAATGTAAGATAACTTTTTGAAGAGACCAATCTGGCAAACCCTCGTGTAACGTTGTATGTTGTTGCATGTTCAAAAAATTTTAATAAGCGAATCTTGAATTATTCAATTAAATGTAATTGCAAAATTACTAAATTTTCGGTTCAAGTAAAACCAGACACCAGCCACCAGCAAATAATTTGTTATAAGGCTTTGTCAAATCTGACGTACAGCCGAATACAAGAAATGTTTTTTTTTTTCGTTTTATCAATCTCACAACCATACATTAATAGTAAGACACATTAACATTACTTTTTTATCTAAACTTTTATTTAATATAACGATGAAGTTAAACCAATAACAATTATTATTATCGATTATTAAAAAAATAATTTTATCATACTTAGAATTTAATTAAACCAATAGCAGTATCTGAAATATTTTCAATTTATTTTCCCATCAAGCCTATCTGGTCCATTTCAACCATTAAACCTATTGCTAGTAAATTCGAGTCCAAAGACATTGAAATAAATAATTGTAAATGTTTAACTCAGAAGATCGAAAATAGATCCGAAAAAAGAGAGAACAGAACTCTTAATATTTTACTAGGTGTGGAAAAATAAAATAAAATAAAATACAATAACTTTTTTTGAAATAATAGAGAATTACATAAAAACATCAATTAATCAAATGTTTAAACAACCCCCCATTAACAGCTAAACAATATCCTAACCGATCATAAAATTCCTTTCTAGCGTTACTAAGTTGATATTGGGAAATTTTATTACATTCTAACGAAATAGCGTTTTGTAACTGGTTTAGGTTCTCAAATTTTACACTTTTATAAATGAACCCACAAAAAGAAGTCATTTGGTGAAAGATCAGGTGACCTGGCTGGCCAAAGTATTCGGTACCGTGGACCAATGATATTGCCGTTAAAAGCAATTTCCAAGCACTCTTTAACCATACGGGCATTATGGGCCGGACAACTATCCATTTGGTACCAGATCATTTGATCTTCCTGAACTTCTTCCAAGGCGGGTCCAATTTGATTTTGAAATAAGTCCAAATAGGTTGCAGCTGTTAGGTTATAGTCCATAAAAAAGGGTCCAATGATATGGTGTCCGATAATTCCCACGAATACATTTGTTTTTTGGGGATATTGTGTCCGAGTATGAACAAAGCGATGTTCATTTTCTTGGCTCCAATACCGGTAATTCTGAACATTTGGTTCATTGTTGAGGGTAAATGTACATTCATCGGCAAAACAAATATTTTAAAAAAAAATCCTATCATTATTTGCTCTTTCCATCATTTCAAAACAAAGTGCCATTCTTCGCTCTTCATCTCCTTCCTACAGGTCTTGATGTTTTTCGAATTTATACGAATAATATTTGTGTTTTTTTAAAGTGCGCAATACCGTTGTATGATGTTTATTTACCTCTTGCCCAAGAACCCTCGTACTAACCATCTTGTTTTCCTCCACACTCAGTAGAATATTAAGATCTCTGTTCTCTCTTTCTTCGGCTCTATTTTCGCTATTCTGAGTTGAACATTTACAATTATTTATTACGGTACCTTTGGACTCGAACTTATTGACAATACGGTTAGTAGTTGAAATGGAGGGAATGGGCTTGGTGGTGAAATAAACTGAAAACATTTCGGATACTGCTCTAAAACTGTTTCCCGCATAATGCCACTTAATAATGGCTATTTTTTCGTGGATTGAATAATTCATACTTGTTTTTAAATATCTACTGTCACTGATTTATCGACACTTTTCTTCACGTCAGTGACAATATTCATTTTACTGGTGCCGGTTTGGTTTTACCTGAACCGAAAATTTGCTAATTTTGCAATTACATTTAATTGAATAATTCAAGTTTCGCTCATTAAAATTTTTTGAAACTTTGCAAAAGGGTTTGCCAGATTGGTCTCTTCAAAAAGTTATCTTCAATTTTTTCTATAAAATGTACATGGAAGCCAATAATTGACCCCCTTAAAATTTACATGGGTTTTCCTATGTTCCGCTCGGCGACGCACCACCCGGTATATACTAGATTACCTTCTAGGCTTACATAAAAGGATTTATAAACACATTTTAAAGTGTTAAAAGGGCTTAGGTGGCCACAATTTAAGGATTGGGACTTTTGACAACGAATCTTGTGGGACCACCGCCACTACAGATCTCTCAGAGATTTTTAGACTCATGCGCTATTCGAGAACCTGAATTATTATCGCGTCGATGTTGAGATATTTATGGTACCGGTATAAGGTATGGTACCGGTCGAGTATGAAAATAAAGTGCAGCACTTAACCCTGGATCTAATTATTAAAATTTTGCAAAAGGAGAACTTTGTTTACTTATGCTGAAAATTACTTTCCAATAATATATTATAGTTAGATTAAAGTTAAGGTATTAAATATTTTATTTAATAGAGTTGCCTACCTTATTCTATACTATCTAAAAATATTTGTTTTCATATATTATGTAATTTAATATTTTTAAGTACCTATATTACATAAAAGAACAGGTTTGTAGCATTGTAAATTTTTCCTTATTCTTAATGGAAAATAAAAATGCTACAATATTAGTTTTTATTCTATTTGGTCTTTCTGTTGTGCTATCTAAAATGATTTTGCTTATATTTGTTAAAATAGGTTAAGTAGATTAGCCTTTGGCTAGACTTCGCCTATATACACTATTGGAAAGTACAAATAAAGCCATTATTTATTATTTATTTTATTATTAAATATGGAAATCATAGCGATCTTTTTTATTTTCATTAGAAAGTTGAGTCTAAGGCGTTTATAAATAAATCATTATCTGTTTAAGCAAGAATACATAGTGAAATGTAGTTATATCCAATATTTTCTTTCTTAGGGACAAGAAAAAATCTCCAACAGGCTACGCTCTAGGCTCAGTGGAAGGTAGAGTCGCGATCCAATACGTTAACCCTACCAACCCCAAAGACAACTTCACATTTAAATGTCACCGCTCCAACGGTACCCCGAACGGCTACCAAGATATTTATGCTGTGAACGACATCGCGTTCCATCCGGTTCACGGAACTTTAGCGACGGTGGGAGCAGATGGCGCGTTCAGTTTTTGGGACAAAGACGCTCGTACCAAACTGAAAGCGTCCGAGATGATGGATCAGCCGATCACCAGGTGCGCCTTTAACCACAACGGGCAAATATTCGCTTATGCTGTCGGCTACGATTGGAGTAAGGGCCACGAGTTTTACAACACTCAAAAGAAATGTCATATTTTCCTTAGAAGTTGCTATGATGAACTTAAACCCCGAACTTCCTCTTAAAAATTTAGGTTAGGATAGAAGATTTATGTTCTGTATTTTTCCATGATTTTTTTTGGAGTTTGTTCCTAGTTTTTTAGGAGTAAAGTCTAATAAAATAACCTCTAAAGTCAAATAAAACTTACATTTTAAAGAGTTCATTAAAGGTTTTTTTTTTAAATTTTATTTCGTGTCAGACGTATAATGGAATGTACAGATTATTCTATTTAAGCAGCCAATTCTCCAAGCTGAAATACAACGATTGGCTATCTCGAATTTCTTAAATGTTAGGGCGAAAGTCAAAAATATACAGTTTTTCCAGTTGAGTTTTTCAAGTTGAATAGCCTGCGCAATGTCTATTTTGGGTTTAATTGTTTAATTTTAGGGTATCTCGGTTATTTTTGAAGATGAACATGAAAACGAAAAGTCAATTTTAGAGCGCTTCATAGCTTGCATCCCGTTTAAAATAGAAAAAAAGCAGACATTATTTGTATAGATATTGTAACGTAATTCAGGACTTATCGGATACAAACCTTGTTACGGGTTCTTTCCTTCTAATACATAAAAAAAAATAAAATAAGCCTAAAATCTTGGTGATGGCACAGCTCACAGATTTTTAAGGCAATTTCTAAGTTATTCTAGTGTTAAAGTTAATAGACCTCTAGGAGTCTTGAAGAACAAGCCTTTGAAGGAGGTTGAGTTCTTGGTACTTTTGCCGGTTTTACTCCTATGAAAAGTTAAAAACTCACCTTTTTGGGTATTTTAGATAGTGGATACTAAATACCATACTGCAATAGTGCAAGATTATAAGTGGTGTAGTTATATCCCAACTTTTTCGAGGTTCTTTGTTTAGTGTCCTAATTTTGTGTTCCCGAGAAAAAGCCATTTCCATTGGTAAGTCCTAAGATTTCCATTTGGCATCTTGGTTTATGATACTTTACATATTTTATATGACTTACAATAAAACGACGGACACTTGACAAAATTATTTAATAAATTTTGTAAAAATAAGTGAACAAAAGTCAAAAGCTGTTTACGTAACAACGAATAAATGAATTCTAAAATCTTAAAACTAAAACGTTTCTGTTTTGGCTCGCAGGCCCGTTATCTCAAATTTAATCTAAAGAACAACACGTTGATCTCATATTACCGCCACAAACACTTTGGGGAATTATACTGATTATGTCTGCAAAAAATTATGAGGGTCATAATCATAACACTCCCTTTTCACAAAAAGAACTTTTTTAACACAAAAAAAGTTTGTCTTATCCAAAATGCTCTAAGTTTATCAATTTTCGTTCCATTAGAAGTCACTATTGGCTGCCACATCTATCGAGTTCCTGTCTGTACCGATCTGTATGTATACCGAGCAACACTTGGCTTTTGATTCTGTATACGTGTGGAATAGAAGTCCGGCTTCTTTAGTCCCATCAGGATAGCTAGCATAGGGAATCGGCCGCAAGACATATTATGATACAAACTGCTTACTTTAGAAAAATTAAAGAGTTTTTTTTTATGAATTAGTTTTACTGAAAAACGGTTTTATTTGATCAAAATGAAATTTAGAGATTTTTGAGTTTTGCTGTATACAGATAGTTTTATTGGTATTATTGACTTCAATTATGTTAAACGGTCCAGAATATTCTTCCAATTTATCGGAATTAGCTTTTCTTTTTATAAGAACCAATTGACCACTACAGTATTCAGGATAATTATTACGTTTAGGTAAATATTTATCTTTATGCGTTTTAGCTTTTTGCCTTAACACCTTCTGTTTTGACCGTATACTTTCAATCTGCTGTTCTGCAATCTGTTTAGACCTCAAGGGATCGAATATGTTTAAATGAGGAAACAATACTTCTCGTGGTGATAAATCCAATGAAGCTTATTTAGAATTATTGTAGGCATTGATGGCAATAAGCAACGCATCACTTAATTTATTGTTTTTATTTGATCAGTAAGGTAACAACGAATAGTGTCTGTAATCGTACCATGTAACCTTTCAATAATTCCAGCTGACTGAGAGTGCTCGACAGAACATATATTTAAATTTATGTTGAACTTGCAACAAAAATCTTTTATTTGTTTATTTACAAACTCGGTTCCATTATCAACATAAAGTTCTTTCGAATTTGATAATGTTGTATGAGTGTGTTTAGTTACGATTGTTTTTGCAGTTTTATTTTTTAACAAATATGCTTGAGCATATTTTGTTAAATTGTCAATAATAGTTTAAATAAAGTTTTTATCAATAATTAATAAATCAAGGGAAATTTTGTCAAAAGGTCTGTAAGGAGGTTCTACTATATTGAGGGGATATTTATTACTGCGTTTATCGATTTTTGAGCCTTGGCATGTTTCGCAATATTTTATAAATGTCGTAATGTCAGTTATCATACCTTTCCAATAAAATAATTTCCGAGTTTTATTATACGTTTCTTGGATACCTTTATGATAATTAGAATATTCCGTATGAATAGATTCAATGATTCCCTCTATTTCATCCTCGGCCGGGTATTTTACAACATTTAAGCATACGATAAAAGTTATACTTGAAAAATTTAGCTTAATATTCTGAGGATTTCTGAGTTTAAAATATTTATGTAATATTGTTCATTAGGTAATATTTGTAAAACTGCTAACTGATTAAATAAAATCTCTAAATTAGATTTATTATATTTGATTGGAACGAGTAAGTGTAATTCATCCTGGGTGTAAAACGTTTTATTGCTTTCACTTAAATTAATTTCCTCGATTTTAAACTTATCTTTTAGAATTTGTAGATCGCTCAGAGCTATATTATTCTCGTCATCGAAAAAAATAACACGTTTTTGTGCTTATAAAAAAATAATTGGTCATTTGAATATTTAATTTTCGTTAAGTCTAAGTTGTCATTTGATTCTAAAAAATCTTGGTATGTTTTTATTTCAATTGTATTCATTTTTATTCGAGACAGTGCGTCTGCCACCTTATTATCTTTTCCGGGAATAAATTTTATTTAAAAATCAAATTCACTGAGTTTTATTTTCCAACGAGTGAGTTTAGAGTTAGGATCTTTTAGGCTCATTAACGAAGCAAGTTGTCTGTATTAATTATAAATTTATACCCAAACAAATAGGGGCGAAAGAAGTTCGTCGCGTATACTATCGATAGCAACTCTTTCTCAATAGTAGCATATTTAACCTCCGACTCATTTAATGTTCGAGACGCGAAAGCAATCGGTCTGTCTTCTTGGCTCAATACAGCTCCAATTGCAAAATTAGAGGCATCGCAAGTCAAAGTAAATTGTTTAGTAAAATCCGGATAAGCTAGAACATTATCAGATGAAATAATAAGTTCTACAGTTTTGAAAATATTGGCGACATTCTTCATTAAAATCAAATGTTTTATTCTTTTTTAAAAGAGCTGCAAGAGGTTTTGTGATTTTAGCGAAACCGGGTACAAATTTGCGGTAATATCCAAACAACCCAAGAAATAATTTTATCTCTTTTTCATTCTGGGGCTCCGGAAACTTTGTTATAGCGTTTAATTTCTCCAAGTTAGGTTTAATTCCAAATTCAGTTAACACATGGCCTAAAAAATTTACTTCTTTTTGTAAAAAGAAACATTTACTGGGTTCTATTTTTATATTTGATTTTCGGAGTCAAATATTCGCGCTAGTTTTGTGTAATGCTCTTGAAGTGAATTACTAAAAACCAAAACGTCGTCCATGTATATTAAACACTCCTCATTAATTAATCCTTGAAAAACATAATTCATTACCCTTTGAAAAGTAGATGGCGAATTTTTTAGGCCAAAGGGCATAAATAGGCAGCCAAAACGCAAAAACTCAAAGTGTCCAGAATTAGTGCTAAAGGCGGATTTTTCTATATCCGTTTTTTCCATCTCTATTTGGTGGAAGGTAGAGGCTAAATCGATAACAGTGAAATATTTGGATTTTCCAAGTAAGTCAAAAATTTCATCTATTCGAGGGATAGGAAATCTGTCCGCTTTTGTGATTTTATTAAGCTCACGGTAATCAATTACAAGTCTCCACTTAGACTTAGCTGAATTATTTTGTTTTTTAGGAACAATCCAAATGGGAGAGTTCCACGGAGAGAAAGACGGACGAATTATATTATTATCTAAGAGATTTGAAACTTGCTTTTCAACTTCTTCTTTGAGTGATTGCGGGTATCGATAATTCCTATTATAAATTGGGGAATGATTTTCAGTTATGATTTTTTGTTTTATTTCGTTTGTGAATGATAACTTTTCACCGTCAAGTAAGAAAATATCATGATATTCTAAACAGAGTTGCTCTATGTGTTGTTTTTCTTCTAAATTTAAATGCTGTAAGTTTAAAAGTTCTTTTATTTTCCCTAAACGGCAAAATTTACTTGAGTTTTCTTTATTGATTGCGCATATTCTATTTACTGTAACATTATCGAGAGGCTCTAACTCTATAGAAATATCTTCTAACCTATATTGGGAATCCGTGTTATTAAATGCTGCTGTAATAAATTTCCCGTCAATTACACTAACTAAAGCATTGGGAATTTTAATGTTCCCATTACAAATATTACTTTCTTGGCATAAATAATCTTTGCCATTCCGAACACTGTTTGTTTTTAAAACTATTACCGTTTGCGTTCCCGGGTTTAGACCTGCTCTGATATGACCGAAATTTTATCAATTAATTGGTCAGCATTTTTATTTTTAGTTGTGTAATTTCTCTCAGTCGTAGTCGTCTTTAAGGTCAAGAACGGAACCTGCTGAGTAGCGGTTATAAGAATATTTTTGGAAAAATCGATATGACATTTATATGCTTTTAAAAAGTCTAAGCCTAAAATTCCGTCGAAGCAGGACTCAAAGTCAAGGACGTAAAATTTATGAAGCTTGTCTAATAATTTTAAATAAATACTTTTATTTGCCTTAATATTTTTTCCTTCGATACCGGAGACAGTCATGTTTTCATCGCGACGCGCCTTTAAGTTTTTAATTTTAGGTTTAATTGTTGAAATAGAAGCCCCGGAATCTACTAAAAATTTTAAATTAATGTTTTTTACTTGTACAAATAAAAAAAATAAATTTCTAATTCGTTCATATCGTTGACAAGATGATTTAAATCTAGGTTCTGTTTTCCGAGGCCGCTATGCAAAAATGTTCGTCAAGTATTTCACACTCTAAAATTTGATCAGCGGATTCGTATTCTGGTAGGGTACTGATAACAGACTGCTCCACACATGTTTTGATTGCACTTGATGCACCTTCTACTTTTACTTGAGCTCGTTTAGCGTAACAAGATTCTGCATTATGCCCAAGTTTATTACAAAAAGAACATTTTTTAATAACAAGCTTTATTGGGGGTTTATTCTGAGAAACTTAAGAATTCTGGGAGTTTACAGTTTGTTGAGAAGGGGGTTTTACCGGTAGATTAGTATCAGTAAAACGAAAGGTGCTTTGCTTAAGCATAAATTGTTGATTTTCAATATCATTTATCAAATTTATTAATTCAGCAATAGAAGCGGGTTTCCGTAAGCGTATTGATGTGGAAAGAGGATATTTTAAACCATTAATAAGTGTTAAAAGAGCAGATTTTTCATGATATTCACGTAAGACATTCCGAGCAGATGCATCGTATGTACTATCATATTTGATAATTTTTTGAACTCGTAACAAATTGCTTTCAACTCGCTGAACAAATTGTAGTGGTTTTTCGTTTAAAAGTTGTTTTAAATGAGTCATCTCATAAGCTAAACAGTAAATGTCGAGTGACTCACGAAATTTTTTTATTAACTCATTTTTTATTGTAGGCCAATCATCTATTTCTAGTGAAGCTATATGGTCCAAAGCAGGACCTTCTAATTTTGCTTTTACAACAAATTGGAAGATATTTAATTCTTGAGGATCAAAATATTTGTAAACAAAATCTACAGCATCAATAAAATTATGCAACTGTGTTTTTGTGCCATCAAATTTTTGTATTAATTTAAATGCTTTATCATATGGTAGGTAATTATTGGTAGGGGTAGATTGGCTTTGATTAGCTGTTTCTGTCATTTTGATAAGATAAAACCTGCGGTCTAATCAGAGTATAGAAATAAATGAATAAATTTAGAATAACAACAACAAAAAATGTAGGCAGTCTGAATAGTAATCAAACGACTTACTCTAGCTTGCTATAAGTCCACCAATAATTGTAATTATCAGGAGAAGTTGACAGTGAGGACTAGCTTGTTGGAGAACTCAGGCGTCTGGCGTTCTTACAGATGAAATTCCCAGTGAGAACCAAAGTATTCCGATGTAGTTAATAGAAGGTCAGGTTTAGGTTAGGTAACTCAGACTTCTGGCGACCTTCCAGATGAGTTTCCTTCTTGAAAACCAAACTGCTTCGATATAACAGCTAACGGCGTTTTTTCGTTTCTTCGCTCGATCGCGTCATTTAAAGAGGTGTTATAATACCGAGAATAATGCAAAAATGCAAAAGATTAACTGCGTTACCGATACCGGGAAGGTATCCTACCGACTGCGCCAGTTACAATAAAACGACGGACACTTGACAAAATTATTTAATAAATTTTGTAAAAATAAGTGAACAAAAGGCAAAAGCTGTTTACGTTACAACGGATAAATGAATTCTAAAATCTTAAAACTAAAACGTTTCTATTTTGGCTCGCAGGCCTGTTATCTCAAATTTAATATAAAGAACATGATCTCATATTACCGCGACAAACATTTTGGGGAATTATACTGATTATGTCTGCAAAAAATTATGAGGGTCATACATAACATATGTAATTTTATATAAGTATATTCAAGCATAGAGTTAAACTTTGATGTCTATTAATTTCATTGATGGTTTTCAATGCCTATACCTACTTATTGTATTGGCGATTCCTCAATCTGAGTATTCTTCCTCTTTCAGGCCTTTTTTTCTTGGTATGATTTGGTCTACTAGGTAGTGCTTTTAGTAATTTCCTGTTTTATTGGTCATTGGGATCTTCTTATCCATTCAGGATAAAACAGGTGGCGCTTATATTTTATAGAACCCTTGTTGAACCCACGCTACTCTATCAAAGTAACTAGTTTGAGAAGATCCCAAAAGCAGTCATCTCTATTAAATCTCCCTACTCGTTGGCTTCCTTGTACCCATTTTTTAGCCCTCACCCATTCTTTAACCAGCCCTTTTTCCCCCTGTTACTACCCATCCCTCCATCCAATTTTACTCAATTTATCCAAATTATTAAATATTAATTTTTTTTATTTAACAACTTTAGTATTAATTCTATATTTGATATGAATAATTTCCAACTCTAACGATCAAACTGAAAGTATTAATCATATTAGATTTTTTTTATGGTTTTGATTTCACTGATATCAAAAGTCATATCCTAGCCAATAAGATCCCAGCGTATCCTTCTATTTCTCCACTAAAACCATTACTGGCGAAAATCTTTGACCTCTAGGAATCTTGGAGAATAAGCCTTTGGCGAAGGTTGAATTCTTGGTACTTTTGCCAATTTTCCTCCAATAAAAAGTTGAAAACTTACCTTTTTGGGTATTTTAATTAGTGGATACTAAATACCATACTGTCCTAGTGCAGAATTATAAGCGGTGTAGTTAAATCCCAACTTTTTGTAGGTTCTTTGTTTAATGTCCAGTTTTGTGTTTCCGAGAAACAACCAATTTCATTGATAAAACCTAAAATTTAGGCATGTAATTTTATATAAATATATTCAAGCATAAAGTTAAATTCCATCTTTTATAAAAACCATCAATGCTTATACCTACTTAATGTATTGGAGATCTCTTAATTGTGTACTCTTCCACTTTCAGGCTTTTTTTCTCTTTGTGCGTTTCTAGTCTACTGCTACCAGAAGTAGAAATCTTCACTCATCATTGGTGTCCAATAACTTTCACTACATCTACATTGACTTCTACTCTTAAACAGATCCACCCACGTCCTTCGTCTCAACCTTGCCCCTTGGAGCGAGGTTTGATATATTTACCAAAGGAGGGAGAAAGTAAACTCTTTGAGAGTAATGGATGATTATTTTGAATTGATATATTCACCCTCATTTTTAGATTTCACTACTACACTGTTGTTTTGAATATTTTCCTAATAATTAAGTTTGTATTAGTTGTTTAATCAGTAATATTAATTAATAAGATTAAAAATATTAAACTCACTAAAAATAAACAGGTTAAACTATTAAACTCCCATCGAAATCTATATAATTAACCTTTCATCCAAGCCTAAACTGGTAGCCGCGTCCACGTGCAGCGAGATTAATGATTTACCGGAAATTAAGTAATTTTGAGTATTTACGCAAAAGTAAAATAATGACTGCGCATTGGTAGTAGCTAGACTTTCACAGAGTCTCGAATCCAATGCAACCCGATGTAACGTCACGAGAGGCACGTCGGCCACCCGAGTACTATGTGGTTGCCATGGCAACGGGCAGTCTCCTGCGGTCTCGTATTTGCACCTTTCGGAGTTCAGCAGTGCTTAAATCGTTTATTTTCATTTCAGATCTCGTGTTGTTATTTCAGTTGGACTTATTTTTTATATCTTAAATGTAAGAAATATAAATAATGAATACTATTAAATATATTTTAGAAAATAGACCTTGAAGAAAAAGTGGAATTAAAAAATTAGGTCGTCCTACGCCCGATTTACAAATAAAATCCACGGTAATATGCAAATGTTGCTTGAATGATTACACAATAAAATTATACAAGAGAGTAAAGATGGAAAAAGAATGTCATCGTCAAATGGACTTATACGTAATTTAAATTCAGGAGATTTTAATTTCCTTTTAGAAGCCCTTCATCATATAACTTATAACGTAGTTACTATACAGGGTTTCCGTCTATAACCTGACACATTTTAACTGCTCGTCGAGAGCGGAAAATGACAACAATGTGCGGTTTTCACAGAACTTCATCAATATTTTTAAAGTTTTTTTGACAGTGTTGCCAAGTTTCAAAATTTACCTGAAATAGGAGGAAAAAATTGATAATTTTCAAAGGCCGATTTCTCAAAAATTTTAAATGTAACACCCTGTATTTTTTAATTTCATATGAAAGCCTGTTAAATCCCCTTTCCGAAAATGTATAAATTGTCTTAAATTCATTATTTTTTTTTTTACAGAGCCAATTTTAGTAAATGACACTTTTTTGAAAATTTTCCTACAATAAATACCTATTAAAAAACATTCTCGGTATCAAGTGACAACAATAACAATTGTAGCTTGTCAAGGAGGCTGTGAGTTGCACAATTTGTTTTGTGGGCTTCAACTACTGTCAAATCTTTTTAACGTCATTCGTTGGGCAGTCCCAATAATTTGATTTCTATATGTATTTTTGCATTTTTTAAAGATTTTGAAAGATTTAAATATGTTTACCACCCGGGAAAAGACACGTTGCGTGTTATTATTTAGTGAATGCAAATCAGTTACGCAGACGAGAAGAAGATTTAGGCTGATTTTTGAAAGGGCTCCACCTTCACGCAATTCTATACTTCATCGGGTATGCCAATTTTCCCAGAAGGGAACAGTTAAAAGAAAAGTTAGAACAAACCTAAATGCACAAGATAATCTGTTGAATGATATTTTGCTGGTAAAAGAAGTGTTGTCTTTAAACAATAACCAAATATCTATTAGGAAGATAGCTCAAACGACAAATATGTCAAAAAGTAAAGTACATAAAATTCCAAAAATAATTAAGTTTAAACCCTACAAAATTCAAACTTTCCAAAAAATAGAAAATCGCGCCCTTGAAAAAAGATATTTCATGTGCTAAATATTACTAGATCTTTTTAGAAATGAGTCGGAAACCAATTTAATAACGTCTGATGAGGCAACATTTCACATCAGTGGTCGAGTAAATAAGCATAACTGCCGAATTTGGGGAGATGAAAATCCTCGAGTGTATAACGAATTTAAAAGAGATTCTCCTAAGCTGAACGTTTGGTGTGCAGTATCGAAATCTAAAATTTATGGGCAATTTTTTTTTCAAGAAGTAACAGTGAATGAAAACAATTACACCGATATGTTGGAAACATTTATTTATCCTCAACTTCAGTAGGATGGAATTTTAGACACGGTCTACTTCCAGCAAGACGGTGCACCACCACCGAGACCACCACACTTCTCCAGAATCGCAAGGGATTCCTTAGATATTACTTTTAGAAACAGATGGATAGGCCGAGCAGGTCCAATCGAGTGGGCACCTTATTATCCTGATCTAGCCATTCTAGACTTTTGTATATGGGGATATGTAAAAGACCGTTGCTACAATCCAACCAAGAAATTTGGATGAACTGCGCAACAACATAGTAAACGTTTTCAACCAAATTACACTGCGAATTTGGTTGAAAACGAAATTTTCCGTAAAACGCCTTCGGCAACTTATTTCTCCGTCTACATTTGTGTTCCGAGCAAAATGGGGGTCATATTCAGCAGCTAATTTATTAGTTATAAATTAAAATTAATTTCTTCAATTGTTTGTTGTTAAAATTGTTGTAAATAGTTTTAAATTTAATACATAGAATAAATACTTGTTATAGACATGGCAATAGTGCAAATTATTTAATTATGATCATGCTTAATCGATACATAAGCAATTACCAGAAAATGTTCATCAATCACCGATTCTAGGAAAATTTTCAAAAAGGTGTCATTTACTGAAATTTCTCTCGTGTTACATTTAAAATTTTTGAGAAATCGGCCTTTGAAAATCATCAATTTTTTTCCTCCTATATCAGGTAAATTTTGAAACTTGGCAATACTGTCAAAAAAAACTTTAAAAATATTGATGAAGTTCTGTGAAACCCGCACATTGGTGTCATTTTCCGTTCTCGAGTTATAAACAGTTAAAATGTGTCAGGTTATAGATGGACACCCTGTATTCTGGGTCATGCTGGTCGGGTTGTATACAGGGTGATTCATTAAGAATGGACAATCTCTGAACTGGAGATACTACACACCAAAATATGGCGATTGAGCTTAACATGTCTTATACAAATGTTGCAGGTTTACGAGATACAGGGTATTCAAAGTTGGAATTTTAATTTGAAATTTCTTAATAATTTTGTGATTTTAAGCAGTACTGTCTTGAAAAAATTGGCGACTTTATGTGTTTTGACATGAAAAGTACGAATTTTGTGGTGAATTTAGCATTATTTACACAGGGCGTTAGTTAAACCCTGTTACTTAGGTAAATTACAACATATCTTTTCTGCCTAATCAGTTATGGTTAAAACGACTAGAAAATCTAAAAGGCAGTTTTAACTAAAAAGCAATTTTAAATAAAATTTCATGTAACTCTATCAGTTTTTAAGTTATTTGCATTTTAAACATTCAACGTAAAAATCCTAAGCCACCGTTATTACATTGGCTTAATAGAAATTTAATCTTTTAAATTACTACTATGCTTCGTAACAACAACAGTAAAGACAACAAATAACAATCAGTAACAATATTAAACAAAAACTTCAAAGTAAATGCTCAAAATGCCCGCCTTCCACTTCAATACACTTTGTAAGGCGTCTCCTTAAAGATCTTTGAATATTAAACAACATTTGTCGATTATTTTTAATAATATTAGTAGCTTCTTGAATTTTCTGTCGTAATTCTTCGATGGAATTAATTGTATCTTTGTAAACCATGTCCTTCATGTGTGACCATATTGAGAAGTCTAGAAGGTTCAAGTCTGGACTTCTAGGTGGCCAAACACTGCCACGCCCAATCCACCGGTGAGGAAAGTGTTCATTCAGGTATCGAAGTACTGGCAGAGAAAAATGTGGCCGCGCCTTGCATAAACCAGATGTTTCGCCTTATGGCTAGTACATCTTCTAGTAGTGGGTTTAACTGTTGTTCAAAGAAGTTTAAATAGAGGGCCCCGTTCAGATTAGGAGGAAGTTCAAAAGGACCAATAAACAAACCAGATATCACACCACACGAAATATTTACCTTGAATTCATGCTGCTGAAAATGTCGTTCCTTTAGACTTTAGAGCGTGTGGATTTTCGGAGTCCCACAAATGAATGTTTTTCCAATTAAAAACACCTCGTCTAGTAAACGTCGCCTCATCGGTGAAAAGAAGGTCACTAAGAAATTCCTGGTTTTCAGATTGTTTATGTAGCATAAATTGAGCAAACTGTAGGCGAACTGGTAAATCTTGAGGTAGCAAATTGTGGACAGGAGTATAGTGATATAGACGGAGATTCTCTTTCTTTAAAATTCTTCAGATAGACGATTGCCTTATTTGTGTTGCCGTACTTAACCGACAAGTACTGAGATGTGGATTTTCCGAAATACGAGCTAAAATCTCTTCTTCATCATTGACGTTGATATTTTCTGAAGCACCATTTAAGGTTTTAAGACGAAAACACCCTGTTTCGCCTAGGCGGGTATAAATACATCTGAACAGTTTGTGATTGGGTTGTCTTCGATTTGGGTATAATTCTAAATACCTTCTGAACGCACCAAATCCACTATAATTTGACTGAGCAAAAACGCAAATCATATCACGCATTTCACTGTTGGAATATGCATTATGACGTAGCATTTTCTTATTTTAGAATTTTTACTACAAAAAATACACTCTTACTTAGTTACAGTAAAATTGTCACATAACTTCTTAATACGAAAAACTGATAAGTGCTGACACAAGCCTACTTGAAAAAAAGTCAATGTAATAAAGGTGGCTTAGGATTCTTTATGCTGAATGTTTAAAATGCAAATAACTTAAAAACTGATAGAGTTACATGAAATAAACAAGAGTACCTTTTTTATTCAATTGTGCCTGACGCACCAATTGAAATAAAAAGGCAGGGCTGACACTCAATTAATGTATATGAGCCCCAGGAAGACATTGATATTTGTCTTCCGAAATTTGGAGCATCTAATCGAACCATATACGCATCAAGCAGGCAACAGAGGTCCGGCCGTATCAGTATTCAGTCTATTACGTAGCAAAATTTACTCGCGGGAAAGACATTCGAGCTTTTGTCTATCGAAGTCGACCAGCTATTTTATTATTCATACTTCAGTTTTTTTTTGATCAATCTGCATTTGGCATTTGATGCGGACGCGTGCTATAGTAATTTAATAAGTATTTTTATTTTTGGGTGTATAGAAAAGGTTTTTTTTAGTTGTTATTTATTGCGACTGTTCGATATTGGCAATTGTATTTTAGTTGTGTTTTTTTATCTATCTTTTTGTGCTAGTAGTAATTATTTTTTTCTTTTTTATATCACTACATAATTTTTCTTTTTGAGTTAATATTTCATGCGCTTTCATTCTCTATTTCATTAAAGTGAATAATATTGAATACACATTTTTTTTATAATTAACGATTTTTATTGTTTGTCTACCCGAAAAAAAAGTTCACGCTTCGCAACTGCCAATTTGGACTAATATATCGATACCAGCGTTGTGCCAGTGGTTCAACTACAAGGAACTAGTAAACAAGGATGTTTTAAGTCGGGTTCCATGTGAATGCGTAATAGTCCAAAGAGTAATCGATAGAATCGCATCGATCAAATAGAATCGCAGTTCTCTGAAAAAAATAATTGTATGGGGGCCAAGAGCGCCACCCTCTTGATATACTTTATCAGAACAATAATTCTCGTTTTTCCCTAGAACTTGTTTTAATATAAGTTAGAAACTAATGCAGCTAAAACAAACTGATTTTTAGATAATAATAATAGTGCTTCGATGCTATAGATTTAAAAATTTATCAAACCTGTTTGTTGCACTGCAAAAATGCAGGTAAAAATTGATATTGGTCTATAATTGGTTAATATACACGTTCGGCGGTTGAAAAATTTCGAATATGATTTTTGCGTAATGTGTAAGAAGGAGACGGAGTAGAGCGAGAACAAACTTGGCTCCACCCTGGGCGGCTATCGCGTCGTTGTTGCACTTATCAGTCCGGTTAAAGTTCGGTTGCAATTCCTCGCATACCTATGTACGTGTTAGCCGATCATGTTTACAATTTATTTCAACCTTTGGTACGAAGACGGATACAGTAATAAAATAAAAATGGTTTTCACTGTTGATCAAAAGATTACTATCATTAAATGATATTGTCATGCGGATAGTGCAGAAGAAGTTGTCGGCCGTTTTATATTTGCATATCCTGATCAGCAAGTCCCTACTGCTACAACAATTTGTATGTATTGTATGTTATTGTATTGTAAATAAGTTTGAGCAGTCGGGATGTGTAAATCGGTGTGCAAAATGTTCTAGTGGCGATCAGGAACCTCGTCGAACACCTGACGCTAGGATTGAAAAGGAGGTCAAGGTGTGTGCTTTTGTGGAAGTAAGTGAACCTTGTTCTAGCTCCCAAATTTCTAAAGAACTTGATATTCCAAGTCGTACAGTGCGTAATATTTTGAAAAGAAATACGTATAAAGCCTATAAAATTAAAAACACTCAAGAAATTTTTTCAGAAGATCAAATAAAACGCTTGGGAGTTTTGTGAAACCTTAAGAGAAAAAATTGATCAAAATGACGACTTCACAAGTAATATTTTATTTACAGACGAATCATCTTTTTTCTTCTAGGTCGACATAATTCTTCAGTCGTGAGATATTGGTCTCGGGAAAATCCACATTTGAATGTACCATTACGAACTCAATACCCGCAAAAGGTAAATGTTTGGACTGGTATTTTAGGCAATCACATTGTAGGTCCTTTTTTTATTGATGGTACCATAAACCCTGAGAGATATTTACTTTTATTGCAACAAAATATTATACCCGCTGTACGAAACTTGGATGTTAATTTTGAGGAAATTTCGTTTCAACAAGACGGATGTCCCGCTCACAACGCTAGACAAGTGCAGGACTATTTAACAAACACTTTTCCTGAACGGCTTATTTCCACAAGAGGTACCATACCGTGGCCTCCGCGATCTCCAGATCTGACGCCTTGCGACTACTTCTTATGGGGCTAATTGACGGAAATTCTTTACCAACACCGACATGAAAGAGCCGTTAATTTGGACGAATTGCGACTTAGAATAGGTCCATTACACCTGAAATGTTAGCAAATGTACGACAGATTGAGATACTGTTAAGCTCAACAAGGAGGTGTATTTGAACACCTTATTAAATAATCCATTTAATTAGAATTATTATTTTGTTTAAGTTATTTTTCATTTTATTTTAGAATATTGTATTTAGTTTTCACCAAAGGTTTTTAAGATTTGAGCATATTAAAGTTGTTTTTTTGACTTGCGATTATGAGCACGTTAAAAAACAACAGAAATTTTTATCTTTCGTGTGCGCGTAAAATTCCAATACTTGATCTCCAAGCGCTTGCTAAACTTCACTGCGAGCAAGCCGAAATTAAATTCACATTGCGAGCGGTACGGAGAATCGGCGTCGCTATCGGTGGAAGGTTACCGATGCAGTCGTTCTCTGTCTACTCTCTACCTATTAGGTCTAATACATTAAAACTCAATCCGTAAGATTCAACTCTCCAAACGTGTATGTTATATGCTTTAAAGAGCCCCTATGAAATATCCCTCTTTCCTTCTGTTCTCCTTGCCCTTAGATATTTTAAAAAGTAATTTAGTAATAGTGACATTTTATTAATGAACCTTATTTTGAAGCTGTTAGTTATGACTAATTGTTAGTGATAATTATACTCTTAAGATGGGTTACATCTAATATCTATAATCTCTTAAATACTCGATTTACTACTTACGGGTTCTGCAATATTGGATTAAAAATTAACAGTCAAGCATTTCGTAATTATTCTTCTCAATATTGTCCATGTGGCATTCATTGATATTCGAAAAAAAATATGAAAAACCCATATTATGAAATATACTATATTAAAAACATAATTTAAAATATCTATTACATTCATGTCTATAACAACACGAATCAATGCAATGTTTATTCTAAAACATCATGATTTCTCCATCAATCTTTTTTTAAAGATTTTATAACGTGAAATTAATTATATATATTGTATATAATTTACATCCCAACTTAAGTTGCACAAATTTGCAGTTTCCATTGTCCACCACACCTGGAAATAAAAAATCCATTTTAATCATTTTTCTTAATAAAGACTGTTTTAAACTACTAATAAAAAGGGAGAAAAAATAATCTTTTTTTTTTGAAGAGGAAACCATTAAAAAAACTGGATTTCGTTCATAAATCATGGTCCGATTAAAAGACGGTCGGTTTGTGAAAAGTGAAAAGCAGTATGTGGGTACTGCTCGGCAGCGGTGTTCTGTGACCTATCCAAGGCGTTTGATTATGTGGATCATGGAATACTGCTGGCCGACCCCGGTAGCACCGTGGGCAAAGCGTTCACGATGCAATCGTGTGGTCTCGGGTTCGAATCCCGGCATGGGCATGGTTGTTTGTCTTATGAAAACAAAACATTGTGGTTCGGAACCCACGTTAAACTGTAGGTCCATAAACAACAATATTGGGCGGCCGTCGAAATACGACGCGAGTCCATTGTATTTGAGGAAGAAGAAGAAGGAATACTGCTGGCAAAGCTTGAGAAATATGACTTCCGGGGTGCACCTTATGCTTGGCTCAAATCATATCTTGAGGGCCGTTTTTATACTGTATGCATCTCGGGTAAAAAAATCATCTTTGACAGCCATTAGATGCGGAGTTCCACAGGGCTCTGTTTTAGTGCCGATATTATTTCTTCTCTATATAACTGACCTAGCTCACCTCAACACCTCTGGGAATTTTTCTCTTTTGGCAAATGACACTCTGATTCTTTGGCAAGAAGGGGATATAGAGGATTTAAAGCCTGGAAGTTTTTGAAAATCCTAATTGACAGGAAACTGCATTTTGAGGAACACATAATGTGTTTAAGCAAGAAAGTTTCATCAGCATGTTTTGCGGTAAGCGCAATTAGATTTCTTATGAACATCAACCAAAGAGAAAGTTGAAGACCACATTTTGTGACTCAAAGAATTCTAACCTTAGCATCTCTTTTTATTTTGAAACCATGTTCTTTAATTTTAAAGAATCGCGTTCAGCTTCAGGGTTCCTACCACTTACTATGATACTCGCTAAAATTTTAATCTGCCATTGCCATTGCCTAAAACAACGATTGTTAGGCGGTCTTTGATTTACGAGGGGCCAAAATTACATAGCCATTTGCCAATTGGCCTCAGAACCATTAAAAATTTTGAGATTTTTCACCGATTACTAAAAAGGGCTCTTTTAAATCAAACATACTATTGCATTGAGGCCTTCTATCCGGATGACCTTGTAATTATTTGATAGATGGTGACTAATGTCCAAGCCTTTTTGCAATATTTCAAACATTTTGTGTTAATGTATAATAATTTTTTTTATATATGTTTTTATGTTAAATTTTAAGTATTTTGCTTTTTATGTATTTATGTATTTAATACTTTTTTATTTTTAGATATAGGCGTAGGGCTTTGTCAATAAAAATATATATTTTTTAGACAAATAAAGCACTTTTGACTTTGAGCCTACAAATCGCCAATCAGTGATGAAAATGCTTTTAATGGGGCTACTAAATATTAATAGATCACTAATTTGCCATTAATTTGGGCTGCTTTTCATTAAAAAAAAAGGAAATTTAGATTTTTCTCGGGGACTAACAAAGATAGGAAAAAATTTAAAAATTCGAGTTTTTTGTAATTTTTTATTACGCACAAAAAAGTTTTGGGCACATTTTGTGAACAATTGCGTAGTTCGTGAGATATTGACGCGAATAAGTTCCGTGGCGCGATAGGAACGGGGAAGGTGGGAATTAGACTCGGAGCGGCGTCCACTGGCTCACAGCTCCCTGCCTGATTCCCCCTCGGACCTCCGACTCCCGATTGGGCTTTTCATCTCGGTTTGGCTGATGCCTTTTCCAGCTGCTCATTTAACTTTGTTGGAGATGCCACGATTTCCGGCGCTTCTTACAAATCACTAAATTTTTAAGCAGATAAGGACACTTAAGTTGGCGAGTGAATGTACAAGTGAATATTCGAAGGGTTGAAGGAAATGCGAGTGGAGTAATTCAGCGAGCTGAAGTAAGTAATTCGACTTTCAATTTACTGTCTTACTCTTGTTGGCTATGAGTAGAGAAAACTGTAGCTGACATTTTTAACAATCTAATGCTAAATAACCGCGCATTCGAGTCCATCGGACCAATTATTCCTCAATTTTTGTTTTAATTAAATTTTTCTCATATTTTTTCAGCACAATGATGAAAGAGATAAAATTGGCGAAATGAAATCCCCGAGCTGTCCAGATATTTATTAACAAAAGTTTACAATGCGAGGATGGGAAATTGATTGGCTGGATAAAAAAAAATTTAGATTTTAGATTAAGACTTTATTGCCATGAAAAGTGCCGGTTATGGCATCTGCTTGGGTGCAAGGTTCCTCCGGAACCCACACATAGGGGCAAAAGTGCCAGCACGAGAGGGACACAAGTACTGTGCTGTGCACACACTACCGGAATTTATAAAAATACTTGGCGAAGATGCTCCGCATAGGCAAACTTTTTGCAATGCAATTAAGAAAAAGTACGGAGAGGAAGTAGAGTGTTCTAGAAACTAGAAAGTGTTCTAGAGTGGTAAGAAAGAAATTTCAATTTTTTTAAAGAGTTTCCACAGTTTTAACCTTCGGCAAAGGTTAAAACATTCATAAAGGAACAAATCAAGTTAGCATTGCATTCCGCTTCGGAAATTATGTTAAATAAAATCAACGATATGAAATTTAAGCCAGAATTCTATCCACCGTCCAATTCTTTTGCAAAAATTTAACGCCCGCATTACCAGATATGTAATCATATTTTTTTGCAAACTTTCCTAAAATTCAACCCAGAATAAGCACGATATGATCTCGGACTGCTATCTTATCTTCACCCACGAAAATTATTTTTAACACTACTCCTGTCTCTGTTGGTACCACACTATCCGCAAAAAGACAGGTTCGAAGGATGCTGGATGGACGCCCCACTTTTCATTGCGTAACAATTTGTACTCCCGAACACTACGTATCATACGTAGTATGTAGGGAAGGTTAAGACATTGCTCAAAATGAGTGGACGGAGTTCCATCCAACGTTATTATGGGCGAAATACTCCGCGGACAACACCGACGTGGCGAGGTTTCATGGAGAGATGTTCAAGACTGGAAAATTTAGAGCAGTCCGCTACTTCTTGTAAAGAATTTATTAAAAAACCACCATCTAGTATGACAGCGATCGACACAGCTCTAGAAATCACGCGATAAAGGAAACTGAAAAAACTGGACCGAGATATACTTTCCTATAATTTGTACATGAAATGTTGTGACATCGTCGCTGGCCTGAAATTACCACAAGTAATGGTTCGTTTATGGGGATTTCATTTGTTAACATCATTTTTCCGTGCGATAGGTGTCGTTATGGTAGGTAGCAGTCTGGAAGCATTGTGAAAGCCTGCCTACGCCAGTGAGTCTATTAAAAAATGATGGACGCCAAACAACTTTGCTCGATCCTTTGAGGGCACACATATTAACGCTTACAGCTTCGGGGATAATGATTTGCGAAAATATCGAGGAGATGGAGTTCAGAAAGACATTCACTTCGATCCTGAAATGTTGGGAGGAGAGTTTTCCTGACTTCAGAGATTGTGCTGCAGATGAAACTTTTTTATGCCAAATTAGAAAAACTAAAGAGCAACTTCCAACTTTTGGTTGCAATATTTCGAAACGGTGTATATTTTTTTGCATCTTATCGAAGCTGAACAATTGGGGAAGTGGGAGCTTGTGCGCACATATAGCTGTCAGAGTTGCCCAAGAAATTTTTCCATACTGGCATTAAAAAACTTTTAAAAAGGTGAATGAAATGTGTAACTAGTGAGGGAAACTAGCTAAAAAAACTGTAAAATTTTTCCGATAGTAAATAAACGAGAAAAACGCGTTTTTGTGAAATAAGTTATAGTTATAAGAAATAAGTAATTTTTTCTTTTGCTTGCATTTTATTGATTTGTTGTGTTTGTAGTAAAAATTTTTTAGAAATTTGGCACAAATTGGGCCCCAAATTTTTTTGTGCGTAATAAAATTACAAAAAAATAGGATTTTCAAATTTTCCTCTATCTTAGTTGGCTCCCAAGAAAAGTCTAATTTTCAAATTCAAATTCAAAACATTTATTTGCCAATATCAAAAATTACAAAACAGTTATACTTATGATGTAAGTGAACTTATCAAATAGCAATGCATCTCGATTATAAAAAAAATATAATTTATTTATATTTATGTACACAGGGCAGGGGTAGCCAGCGACTGAATCAGGGAAGCGCAGGAGAGGAAACACATCCAATATATATGAATATAAATAATATGATACAGGTATATCTTGTTAAATGCGAAACGAAAATGTAAGTGAAGACTCGACCCAGTACAGCTATATGAATATGACACAACCTGAATGAAAAGAGACTGGAAAAAAGTCCTATTGACATTCATTTCAATACATAGTTAATTATTAGGCATCATACTGTGACTGCATAAGCATATTTCTTATGTACTTCTTATACTTATAAAGAGAATAATCTTTAACACAATGAGGCAAATTGTTCCACAAAGAACTGCAACGTAACTAAATGATTTTTGAAAAGCTGCTGTTGTATGCTGAGGAACCCTAAAAATATTAAACCGCCTGGTATTATGGTTGTGTTCATACACATTGAAAAGTTTTCTTAGATATGGTGGGTTTCCCGACTTTAAAATTCTGTATATGAAAGAGTACATGTGATATTTGCGTCGATTTGACATTGAAAGAATAAAATGATTGTTAAGATATGGGGTAATATGATTTCTGTAGCAAATATTAAAGGAAAAACGCATACAGGAATTCTGAACTTTTTGAATAGAAGATGAGACTGCCGAAGTAATTGCATCATTGTAGATTACATCACCATAATCAAACAATGATAATATTAAAGAGTTGCACAAAAAATACTTGGTTTCACTCAGTAAGTGACGCTTTAGATTATTTAAATATTTTAAGCGCATATAAGCAGTGGCAATTTTTTTGTTTATGTGGGCTGAAAAAGACAAAGTATTATCAAAAATAATACCCAAATTCTTTGCTTCATTAACCACCGGTACTAC
The DNA here is from genome assembly GCF_022605725.1 of Anthonomus grandis grandis. NCBI lineage: Eukaryota > Metazoa > Arthropoda > Insecta > Coleoptera > Curculionidae > Anthonomus > Anthonomus grandis. Next base: position 13,699,124 of record NC_065559.1, read on the forward strand.
TGTATTGTCAATTTTAACCACAATGTCTTGAGAAATATGTTCTATTTTATTTCTATTGGATCTTAGAAATAAGAGACACGATTTTGAAGGGTTTAGTTTCAAATTATGAGCCTTAGCATATATATGTAAATTATTTAAGTCGGAATTAAATTGTGTTTGTGAGTGTCGTAAGGAGTTTAATGAGAACGATGTATAAATCTGAGAATCATCTGCGTATTGTTGTAGTTTTGAATAAGATTTATTAGAAATTTAATTTAGCTAGCAGCATATCATGATTTAGAGTGTCAAATGCCTTACTAAAGTCCAGCAAACATACGGCTGTTACTTGTTTCTGTTCTTCATAGTGCCTGATATCATTCATAAGATTTACCAGACAAGTAGATGTACTAAAATGTTTCCTAAACCCGGATTGACATTCAGGTATAATTTTATAGGAATTTGAAAATGCAGTAATTTGATTATACATGTGTCTCTCTAGAACCTTAGACAAAACTGGTAAAATACTAATAGAGCGTAGATCTTTAGCTTCTTTAGGGTTTGAGACTTTTGCAAATGGTTTAATAATCTTAATGTCTTAGTAATAATCTTAGTAATAATGGCCTTTTTCCACAAGTCTGGAAATTTATTTTCTAAGATGCAGGAATAAATAATATTGAGTAGCGGTTTGCTACAAAATGGAAAACAAACAACAACATCTCTTATTGCTATTCCATCATGACCTACTGAATTAGTACCAATTGATGCTATAATATCTTTTAAAGTGGTCTCATCCATAAGATTAAAATTTAGTGAATTGGGGAAATTAAGAGCTTTATTCTTTTGATAAAAGGAATTTTTTTCTTTGCAAGTACTGTCATTCAATTTATTAGAAGTAGCAAAGAAGTCATTAAGTACATTTGCTTCAGGTGCATAATGCGGCAGGTATATTGTAATCATTTTTTCTTTGTATAATATTTAACTTCTTTACTGTATCCCAAAAGGGCTTTCCAGAAGTTTTAGATAATTTGCAAAAATAAGCATTTTTCTCGCGTATGATAACGTGTTTAGTAAAATTTTTTAAATTAAGATAGTACTGGAGACAGTTACCACTTTTAGTTTTCAGATATTTTTTCTGTGCTTTGTCTCTTAGTTTTATAAGTAGTTTAATGTTATCGGTTATCCATGGAGTAAAAGGCTTACTTTTATTATTTTTCTTTAATTTTGTAGGTGCAAATTTGTCAATTAAATATTTGATATTTGAATTAAAAATGTTTAACTTTTTATCTATATTAGGAGAATAATTTCGTCCCATGGTAAGAGGCTAGCAGCATAATCAAAGGCATCTCGATTATTAGAAATATTACTGTGGTCTCGACATCCAAAATATTTGGCTTTAATTTTTTCTGTACTAAAATTAAAAATAGCATAAATAAGACAATGATCAGAAATCACAGTTGAAATTGGTTGAGTCACAGCTTTTAACGGAGAGCACTTTACTGGTTATTATCACATCTAATACTAACATTATACCTCTATACACATACCTCTAACACTGGTCATATGACTCGCCAGGTTAACGATTTTCCCTTACCAATCCCTACATCCTCCCTCACCAAGAACTCACTTATATACCTTAGCAAAAAAATTTACAACCATGTTCCTCTATGTATCACACAAATTTTAGAAGTTACGAGATTCAAAAAGGAATTAAAATCACTTTTATTATCCAGGGCATATTATAGCCTTGACGATTTTTTTAATGATACCTTTTAACCTGTGCTCTGACATCATTTTAGTGTTTTAGTTTTGTTTCCTGTTAAATAATTTAATTTACTTCTTCTAAATTCTGTTTTATTGACAGCTTTACTTATTTTTTAATGAAATTTATCAAAAAGATGCTTTTTTTTTCTCAATCTGTTTTGTTATGATTAATTTTGGTAATGTGTGTAAATTTTATGGTAAAGTGTTTTAGATGTTATGTTTGTTTGAAATTTGAAATTTAAAGTGAATTTGGAATTTTTTAGTTTTTAGGATGCTTGTACACAAGATTTTGTTGTCTTACGTAATATAGCACATTTTCTTTCTTTCTTAATAGACTACAAGAATTATTGCGCAAGCAAAATCGGGTAGGTTCTGTAATTATCTGATTTAAATCAAATCTATTTATAAGACAACTTATCCTAGTCAAATAGTTTGAGGGTTTAAGAAAGTCCACATTAAAATCACCGGTATAAACAACTTTATCATAAAAAGGCACCATTAGGGATAACAAATTTTCAACAAAATCCAGAAACAAATCGACGTCACTGGAAGGCGGGCGATATAGGGATACAACAAGAACACTTTGCTTTTTTAATTTAAGTTTTAAACCCATGAATTCACAGGTGTGTGAGACAATATCTAAGTCTATATGTTCGTATTGCAACTGCGACTTGATATACATTCCCACGCCGCCCTCCCCCCCCTTCCAATAACCCTGTCCAGGGTTATCCGTAAGGGCAAAAATGTCAAATTTATAATCATGTAAATAATTTTGAAGTTCGTAAAATCCAGTATTTAGGGAACGGACATTGAGGTGTCCAATTGTAAAACATTGTGGGCCATAAATACCGCTGCACCGGGTCACCGAAATGGCATTATTATCAGCCATGATCTAAGCAAATGATTTCCCCCGCGCCCCGAAGATCATCGAAACCATCCCGCATTGCCAACTGTGTATTGAACCTTGTAGATAAAAACATAAAATATAAAAAATAACAACCTAGTACCAGAGAGATATAATTGACTTTATGTAAAGAATAGAATAAAATATGTGTTACACCCCACTATAATGTAGGTATCGCATCCAGAATAAGAAAACAAACAAATTTAAATAAATTCCCAATTAATTAATTACTAAAGAAATTGATTTACGAATTAACATTATTCAATCATTCTTATAATTAGGTATAACTATAGAATACAATTAGTTATGGAGAAACCATACTAATAAATAAAAAAAAAATTAGATTCTCACAAATAATCTCAGCTATAACCCAACATCAACATAAATATACCTTGTTAATTAGGACAATAAGTAGGACGATTCGTGGTCAACATTGCTGTCATCCGGAACCAACCTATTATGCTCCATTAAGCTGTCAAGTTTATCCATATTGTTTACAAACACTTTAGCACCGCCATGAAGCACAATCACTCTTCCTTGCCATGTCCAGCAGGAATTCTTATAAAGACCGCGAGCTCTCTTAAAAATGCTTAAGTTTTCACTCGTAAGAAGTTCTGAAATCATTATCTTTGAACCTTTTAAGTTTCTCTTTAGATAGAATACCCGATCGCGAACCCACCACTGAACAAAACTAACAACAGGTCTCGGTGTTTTCGCAGTCGAATTCTTACTTCCCAATCGGTAGCAGAAATTGATATTGGATTTTTTAACTGGAATGCCGATTTTCGTGGTCAATAATAGAACGATGGCCTCGCTGATATTTTGTGTTTTCTCGTCAACGCCATGTACGAGTAATGTGTTGTTGTTGGCAGACATCTTGGACCTGAAGCCTCGGTCTTAATTAATTCAACTTCTCGTTTAATAATTTTCTGTTTTTATTTTTTTTTTAATAGAAAACAGCACAAATTAATGGAAAATTAGTAATATACCGTTATTTAGTAGCCCCATTCCAAACATTTTCGCCACTCATTGGCGATTTGTAGCCAGCTCTTCACTTTTTACAAACCGACCGTCATTTCATCGGACTAAAATGTGTATTTTTTTCTTTTTTTAAAATACCTTTTTCTCGGGTTTTATATCTATAATAAATACCAAAAGAGGCAAATAGCAATTAACTAAAATTATAGCACTTACTATCCTGATTATCATATTAACAAAATTTGCTGATGGTAGCTAAATAGTTTAGTCGCAAACTTCAATTTTTATGGCCTTCTTTACTGACCAAGTCAACTTTTTAAGGACTTTCGTTATTCATTTTCAAAACCATTTATAGCCAGAAGAAGATCTTCATGGAATTGTGGGAATCTATGTTCACGAGAAGGTATAATCGGAAATTTATTAATTGGTCCTATCTTTTTTACCTCGCACACTTTGTGGAGTATGCACAACAGCGCCTCTGCGCACTTTCGATTTTGGCTAGAGAGTATTTAAGTCAAATATATCAAAATAAGTAAATAGGACGGGGTGGTCATCAGTCTTGGTCCCTTGGTCCCCTATATCCTCTGTCCTTAACAGCCTCGGTTTTTTGGGCTAGTGCAGGGCAACAAAGTGTTAGGCCGGGTAGGATTAATAGCCAATGGGGTAAGCACAATAAGTTTATTACAAGTTAAGATGAACTCATGAGTGAAAGCTGGGCGAACCCCAGGAAGGGAAAGAAATCCTATTCCCTTGCCGTTCTTTTAATTTTATTTTCTGGCTGAATGGTTAGCAGTACAAAAAAATTTATCATAAAATCAATCATGAAATGATAATAAAGATAACTAAAAGACAATTAAATCCGCGTTATATTTACCTTTCAGGAGTAAAACTGTACAACTTACAAGTGCAAAGTTAGAAGGCGCCAAACTCACAATAATTTACTTCTCAGTTTTTCTTTACAATTTGAAATTAGTCAATTGCAGTGAATTTAGTCTAAGATGGGTATATTTTTTTCAATCGCATTTTTTGAAATGATTCTTTTTTTTTTAACTTTGTTGTCCCCTAACTTTTTACCTATTAGTCACATATCTTGGCTCCGAGAGGAGAAATTGAAGAAAATTTAATTACTTTTCATTTTTTCTACGCAACTCATGGTTAGCCAAAATATCAAATACATAGTTCTCCAAAAAATGGGGAGTGTTTAAGCTTTCCTTATTGACCACTAACTACTGACCAAAAAATATATTTTTTTTAAATTTTAGGAAGCCCAGATTTAGTGTACTATGGTTATAACTGATGTATTTTTACTAAAAGCTTTGTTACTAAACGTCAAAAACTTCGAATAAAGTCTAAAAATACTTACTGGCAAGATTGCAGCCATCTTTGATCCCAAGCTCGAATAGCAGCCGTTCTGGTAACTGGTGTTGTACCCGCAGTCGCACCACATCTCACGCACTGTTTATAAGCCCGTGGTTTTTTCCCTAAGTACAAGTGTCTGATAGAATCAATAGTTTGGTTGACATTCGAGTCACAAGGGATTGCCAGACAGTCTGGTTCTGTATTAAACTCGAGCTAAAAAATATAAATGAATTGTAATAAATTATTTATATGAATCTAAAAATTTAATTTGCCTTTAATAAATCTTACCTGAAGTGGCAAAATGATTTGCGATAACTGAGAAGAAGCTAATGCTGTCCTAGTATTAATTGGTTGCATTTGCTGAACTTGCACCTGGCTCGGTAATAAACAACAATCATCTGAAGCATTATTTAAATCAAGTTAGTTATTTAAAACACAAAATGTGTTATTTTTTAGTTCAAATTTGTGTTTATTTTAAATATAAATATTAATTATTCTTTTATATATTTAGGCAGACCTATAGTGAACTTTATTGAAATGGTGAATTATGAACTTATCATAGGATCAGTATGGCAACCAACACTATAGAAAATATACAACCAAAATGCACAACTTATACCGGGTGGTGCGTCGCCGAGCGGGACATAGGAAATCCCATGTAAATTTTAGCTTTAATTAACCAATAGCAGTATCTGAAATATTTTCAATTTATTTTCCCATCAAGCCTATCTGGTCCATTTCAACCATTAAACCTATTGTTAGTAAATTCGAGTCCACAGACATTGCAATAAATAATTGTAAATGTTTAACTTAGAAGATCGAAAATAGACCCGAAAAAAGAGAGAACAGAACTCTTAATATTTTACTACGTGTGGAAAAATAAAATAAAATAACATAAAATACAATAACTGTTTTTAAAATAATAGAGAATTACATAAAACATCAATTAATCAAATGTTCAAACAACCCCCCATTAACAGCTAAACAATATCCTAACCGATCATAAAATTCATTTCTAACGCATTATGGGCCGAGCAACCATCCATTTGGTACCAGATCATTTGATCTTCCTGAACAACTTCTTCCAAGAGGTCTGGGGGGGTCCAATTTGATTTTGAAATAAGTCCAAATGGGTTTCAGCCGTTCATGTTCATTTTCTTAGCTACATTACCGGCAATTCTGAACATTTGGTTCATTGTTGAGGGTAAATGTACATTCATCGGTAAAACAAATATTTCTTAAAAAATTCCTATCATTATTTGCTCTTTCCATCATTTCAAAACACAATGCCATCCTTCGCTCATCATTCATCTCCTTCCTACAGCTCTTGATGTTTTTTTTCGAATTTATACGAATAATATTTGTGTTTTTTTAAAGTGCGCAATATCGTTGTATGATGTTTATTTAACTCTTGCCCAAGAACCCTTGTACTAACCATCTTGTTTTCCTCCACACTCAGTAGAATATTAAGATCTCTGTTCTCTCTTTCTTCGATATCCTGAGTTGAACATTTACAATTATTTATTACGGTACCTTTGGACTCGAACTTATTGACAATACGTTTAATAGTTAAAATGGACGGAATGGGCTTGGTGGGGAAATAAACTGAAAACATTTCAGATACTGCTCTAAAACTGCTTCCCGCATAATGCCACTTAATTATGGCTATTTTTTTCGTCGATTGAATAATTCATACTTGTTTTCAAATATCGACTGTCACTGATTTATTGACACTTTTCCTCACGTCAGTGATAATATTCATTTTACTGGTGCCCGTTTGGTTTTACCTGAACCGAAAATTTGCAATTGAAAATGGGTTTTCCTATGTTCCGCTTGGCGACGCACCACCCGGTATATACAGGGTATTCAGTTAACGGGCGTACACTATCTATATCTCAAGAACCCTTGACCGCAGCCAATTATGGAAAAAACATAAAAATGACAATGAGGAATCGAATCAAAAATAATTATTATAATTTAACTTTGTAAAGTGGCCGTAAGAGGGAATGTTAAAAAAAAACAAATTGAAAATTTGACCAAAATTACTAAATTTTACATAAGTTTAATAACGCCATTGGAAAGCTGAGTAAATTTTCTATGGATTTCGGTTAAGCCAAATTTTCATTGGATAAATTAAGGGCGGAGAAATAAATTAATGTTGTCATATTTAACACACTATATCTTGTATACTTATAAACCAATATTAATGAACATGAGGTGTCATACGAAAGATAATTTAGAACAGGTAAGAAGATCACGAACAAAATTCTCAGAAAAATTAGTCAGTTATTTGATGGGTTGACGAGAAAGCAGTTTCAATTTCCGCCACGGATATGCTGTTTATAGCCGTTCTAATTCTAATAATAATACGTTTTGTAGACGAGATATTTTACTCTTCACTGTAAATAAAAATCGAGACAAGCCAAGTCTGGAGACCTGGCAAAAAGGAAATAAACCTCCTCTTCCATGGTACAATCGAGAACTGCTGGTCTAGGCGGTGACGCACCTGGTCCGCAAAATGAGCAGGATACCTATCGTGTTGAAATAATAACTTTCTTTTTGTTGGGAGCGTCACTTTTTCTAATAATTTTGGGATATCATTAATTTGAAATTGAAGGTATAATTGACCATTTAGAGTTCTCACAAAGATAAAAGGGTCAATAATCTTTCCTTCAAATATTACGCACCATATATTCACCGTCCAACGATGTTAATGATCAACTTCACGCATCCCGTGAGAATTATTAGCACACCAGTAATGCATGTTATGCAGGTGTACTGTACCCTTGCTAGCAAATGAGGCTTCATCTGTGCATAGGACTTTATCCGAAAAACGGCAATCGCCTCTTATCATGTTAAGAAACCAATGATAATAAATTCAGCGGTTGTCGAAATCCGCGAAGCAAAACAATATGATATAATGCATATTAAAATTCACCAAAACTTTTTGAATGGACCCAGCTGAAAGTCCTAAACCTCTGGAAATTTCGCGAATACTAGCATGAATATATAAGCTAAAACGTTTATGATATTCGTCTCATTTCTGACTCTGCGATACCTTATTTGAGCCGAAGTTTCAATTATAGTTTAAAAATATTTGTTGACGATTCCTCGTTGCTATTTTATTATATATTTTTTCCTAATTGGCACCCTTACCTGAACTACCTATTAGAGGCCTATACAACGAGCTTTTAGTTTTATTTTATTACATTTTTCATATACAGGGTATTTTGTTTATTTTGTTTGTGTACATAGGGTGATATTTTGTTGTGAAAAATAATCCACAGCATTAAGATCGTTCTTGGCGCTCATTCAATGGTATCTCTTCTTCCTATCCAGCGGTTTGGAAAAACTTCACTCAAATAGTGACGCACGTTTTGGGCGTACTGAGGCAGAGCATTATCCTGCTGAACCACATTCGATCATCATGAAGATGTGCTTCTGCTTGATGAGGAAATAAAGCAGTCAAAGCTGGCATAAGCTCTTGTTGCAAAAAATTAAAATATGTGGTGCCATTTAAGTTAGCTGGAAGGTATATTGGGCCCATGACTTGGTCGCCAATTATGCCTGCCCAAACATTACATTTTTGCGGACGTGTTTCTCGTATCCAGTGTGGGTGTCCTGTAGACCAATATCGACAGTTCTGTATACTGATTTTCCATTGAGTGCAAAAGTACACTCATCTGTAAAAAGAATCCAATCCAAATCTGCTAAATGCTGATCAAGTGCATTCATCATTACTTCATAAAACTGAAGACGGCGCAGCGGTCCGGATCATCTTCTAGTGAATCTTGTACGTATTGCATCTTATAAAGACGCATTTGACATGATTTTACTTTAATAGAGACGTATGGCTTATGTTGCAGTCTCTTGCAACCTGTCGAACTGGAGTATTAGGATTTTCTTGAAGAATCAGTAAAACATTTTATTGCGTCTCTTCATCCATTACTCAACACAGCCTTACTCTTGGTATGTCACTCACGTGGCCCACTTCACGATAACGACTTTTAATTTTGCTGATGGTGCTTTGGGAAATTGCTGGAAGATTAGGGTGTATTTCGTCAAATAAAGCTTCTACTTCTGATTGTGTAGGCGATCCGTCTCCAAAGCCAATCAATATTTAAATATTTAAATTTTTAGTTATTTAGTTAAATAATCCATTTTTATAGGAAAATACTTCTTATTCAAAGTAATGGTTCAAACTGCACAAAATACTACAACAGATAAATTATTCGATTCTGCCAAACTAAAAATAAAGTGACCATTGGAATGCAACAGAAAATGATTTTTTTTTCTATTTTCATTTTCAATCTTTCCATTATTTCATATTGGTCTCGGAAAAAATTAGCATATAAAAAATAAGTTTTTAATTCCGTACTCAGTATCCTCAAAAATTGAATGTAGGGCTGATATTTTAGGTAAGCATAGGGCCATTTTTTATTGATGTTACTTTAACCTCCCAAAAATACCTTAAATTGCTGCAAAACCAAATTCTTCCGGCCATTTAAATCCTCCCTGATTTAGACCTGGGATCGGTCTATTTTCAACAAAATGGCTATCCTGCTCATAATGCTTTAGTTATGGTAAAAAAACATTTAATTACTACTTTTCCTAACCGCCTTATTAGTGGGACTGGCAACATTAAATGACCTCGTAGATCTGCAGATTTGTTTCCACTAATTCAGTAGACCAACAAATTTGGAAGAATTGAGAGAGAAAATTATTGAATGTGCCAATTCCCTACTACCAGGAACTCTTTTTGAACTACAAAATGGCTTTTATGATAGGTCAACTTATTGTTTAGCCAAAGAGCAAGGTCTGTTTGAGCCATTTATTTACAGAATTAATATTTACGTATTTTTAAAAGTTTTAATATTAAAAACTCTGTAAATTTTATAATTAATTTACAAAGATACTCACCTACAAGCGCATCATCTGGTTCATTCACATTCTGCACTAATCGACTAAGTAATCTGAAAAAATGTAGTTTGTAAAACTGACTGAAATTCTCATAAAAAATAAATGTTAATATTTAAATCACCACAATTTCACCAGTAACATAAAAAACTCTTTATTTTATACTCGACACGTGTTTTGCTAGCATCTTCGGGAGAAGGTTTAAACAGTTTTAATCTCTGTAATTAGTGTTAATCTCTGTAAAGCATAAAATATAAGCTGTTGGAGCAATTTAAGGGATAGCAGCACCCACCTATCGTTTCTGGATTATTTCTTATCTTAAATACCAAGCTTACGAAAATAGTTCAGCTGTTACAAATCAATTATGGAAAAATATTCGGGTGCAAATAAAACTAATTTCAGAGCAAATGTAATGAATTTTTGATTATAATCTATTCTTCTGGTTGTACATCTGACATCCTTTTTTTTATCTATAACATTAATATTTTTTTTTGTCTCGTGTTTTTCCTGATATTTTTTGATTCATTAAATTGTCAACTGAAAGTCATTCTTTTAAAGACTTTTTTTTAAAGAAAAAACAGGCTTCTTTTTGCGTTATTCTTTTTCCTTTACTAACATAAATTTCTAAGAATAAAAAAGAAAGAAAGAAAATGTGCTATATTACGTAAGAATAATCTTGTGTACAAGCATTCTACAAGCTAAAAAAAACAAAACAAAAATACAATTTCAAAAATTGACAAAACAATGAACAAAATTAAACACAGGAAGACAAAACTTTTTGAACATACTTGAATTAAAGATAACTAAATAAAACAATCAATTACTAAATAAAGGTGTTGACAAATTAGAGAAGAAAAAAGGAAAAAAACAACCCTTTTCAACATGTCCAAGGTTAAAACCTATCATTAAAAAAGTCATCCAGGTTATAATATGCCTTAGCCAATAAAAGCGTCTTTAATTCTCTTCTAAATTTTTTTACTTATGTAAATTATTAATAAAATAATTTTTTCAGAAATGAAGAGGGGTTTGCAAGAATCTCTTAACTTAGCAGAACACAGGTTTTTGTTTTTGCAGGAACTGCTTTTTTTTGAATAACAAAGACAATGTTAAGTAGCCCCTTATTGGTTAAACCCCAAAAAGGCAAGACATACCGAATATGAGATTCAATAAGTGAAAAGAACACTGAACGTGCAACCACCCCTCCCAGCTCTTGTTTTGCCGTTCTTACTGCAAAACATCCAGAAGATAATTTCCCAGCTAAATGTAAAATATGAAACCGAAGGCGACCATCAATGGTAATTCCTAGGAATTTGCAGCACTCTTTATTCTGCAAGAGAGAATTTTCGTCAAACATCAGACCCTGAACATCGCACTTAAACCCCATAATACACGTCTTTCTTACATTAAACACGAGCCTGTTGGAAGCACACCACCCTGATAAAATCTGAAGGTCTTCAAGGATACAAGTCTTAATATAATCAGAATTTGTATGGCTCCATAGTATGGTGGTATCATCAGCAAACTCAACCACCTTGCCCTGCAGTTTCAATGAACTCAAGTCATCCACATACAGTAAAAATAACAGTGGTCCCAACACTGAACCCTGGGGAACGCCGCATTTTAGGGATCTAGAAGCAGACAAACGCCCAGACACTGTAACCTTCTGAGTACGACTTGATAGATAGGACTCAAGCCATCGCAACGCTACGCCCCTAAAACCATATTTATCAAGCTTAGATAACAGTATTCCGTGATCCACACAGTCAAATACTTTGGACAGATCACAAAACACTGCCGCCGATGACTCTCCAGAATTCAAGGACACATAGACGCTCTCCAAAAAGCTAAAAACAGCATCATGAGTCCCTTTACCGGCTTGAAATCCAAACTGATTTGCAGACAAAATGCCATTATGATGTAAAAAGGACAAAATTCTGTTTTTTGCAAGTTTTTCAACTATCTTAGAGAGGGTAGACAAAATAGAAATGGGACGGAAATTACAAGGCTGATCCAAATCTCCACCCTTATGAAGAGGGATAACCACTGCCTCTTTTAAACATGAAGGAAAATTGCCAATGTGTAAAGAATTGTTTATGGCAGAAACTAAAGCATTTAAGGCTGAATTAGGCAAAAAGAGTAACAACCTCGAAGATATCCCATCAGCTCCAGATGATTTATGGTTTTTTAGGCGTTTGATTTCATTTTTTACTTCGGTAAGATCGACAGGATGAAAGAAAAATGAATGCTTAACCGACACTTGTTGAAGATAGTGTAAGGGATCAATGTTACTACGAATGCCCTTGAGCAAGATATTAAGTATATCACAATAATAGTCGTTTAAAATGTCAGGTCTTAACTCCGGTTCAGATACTTTTCTATGGCAATGTCTAAAATCATTAATAATCGACCAACACTCTCTTTGCCTATTTGATGACATATTTAAGCGATCCCTATAATAATTAGATTTTGCTGCTTTAATTGTATTTCTGATGATATACAAGGATATTTTCATTTGTGGTATATTTGCACAATTTAGTCAAAAAACGGAGGTTTTTAGCTGAAGTTTTAAGGCCTCTTGTAACCCATGGTTTTCGTTTCTTAGTTTTAAGCCTCATTTTAGGAAAGCACTGATTGATCGTATCACACAGAATTTGAAAAAATAAAGTAAATGGGTCAGAAGCCGTTTCAAGTGCATTCCAATTTACCGAAGCTGTAGCAGCAGAAAAAGCATTGAAATTTCTCCTTCTGAAAATTCTTCCCATATAATGAGATGAAGATAATACAGTATTATATGGCATTTTAGCAAGAATAGCTTCCCGGTCGGAAATACTAGATGGGAGTACTGTGCATAAAAAGTCATCAAAATTTGTACAGAAATAGTCAATTGTAGTTGCAGATGAAGAAGTTATTCGTGTGGGAGAAAGAACGTGCATTTTCAAGTCGTAAGAATTTAAAATACTTAAAAGAGAAGTACGTGGCAAGGTTTCATCAGTGTAGTTGGTATTAAAGTCACCAGCCAATATAACCTTAGAGTGTAGGGACAACTGGGATAAAAGAGAATCAAGTTTGTCCAGAAACATAGCAATATCTCCTGTAGGTGGCTTATAAACACAAAGAATATATAAATTAAAACGCTTACAAAAAGAAAGAGAGAATTCAAAAACATTCTCAAACAGAAGATTATCATACTTATCAATATTACAAAAAGTCGTTTCAATTGTTTGCCTAGCCAAGATCATGGTTCCTCCATGTATAGATTGTTGACGACAAAAATTTGATATAGGAACATAATCAGATATTAAAAAAGATACTTAAGTTTTTCGAAGAGCTAAATTCAATCTTACTACTAGAATATGAACATGAATGAGATTCAACCTTCGTGGACATGTCTATAAAAAAAAAGAATTCAATTCACGATCAGTAATCAGTTCAGACTCATTAATTTGATGATTCAAAGACAATTTATTCGATGAAATATTAATTTTAAAATATTTGAAAATATGTGCATGTAATACTGATGCCAAGTCTGAACCAAAGTTACTGGCGTGATTAGACTCTAAAATCCCATACAGATTAATATTATTTGCATGAAAAGTACGATAAAGGGCCTTATTACTATTATAGATAACATTATGGTTTAAATAAGTATAAGGGCTTGTCATCACTAAAGTGTTTGTATCAACATGATTTTGAATTAAATTTTTTAAAACATCAGATGAAGAACAAATTCCATTTAACATTACTATTAAAAAATCTTTTTTCGTAAAGTCCTTAACTAAATTTGATGCTGTCCTAATCACTTCACTGCTTGAACTGCCCGGCTTCAGGAAACACTGGACCTTGGTAAGCTTCAAACTTTAAACGTAAATGTTTTAGGAACAATCTGCTACAATTTCCACCAACAAAGACAAGCCGAGGTCGACTATCGTCAGGTGTATTTGGCCTAGTTGGTAGCTGTGTTGGAGAATTAATAACAACAGATTTAGATATCTGTAACTGTTCCTTCAATGCACAAATGTCGGAATAACAGGTATCTTTTTCAACTTCCGACACCTTTACGGAGTCTAACATCTTCTTATTTAAGTTAGTTAAGTCGTTTACGTCTTTTTGTAGCAAGTTTATTTCAGTCTTATAGGTTGAAGACTCATTTTCTAATGTTTTTATCGTTACAATTAAATTTTTATTTAGGATATTTAGCTCGCTAATTTGTGAATTGAACTTAAGACTTACCCTTTCACTCACTTTCAGTAATGCCAACAATTCACCTTCTTTAATTTTTAAGTTTTCCAATTCAACTTTAAGTTCTTCATTCCGTTTATGCAGATTTTCCAGGGATGAGGAAAACTTCTTTTCGGCCTCCGACACTTCATCTTCAAAAACCATGCTGTTTCTTCTCATTCTCTCTATATGTCTATCCTTCTATTTCAACAAATCATAAATCTTTTGCTCATTAATTTTTCCTTCCTGATCTCTTTCATTAAAATCATCTTGACATCTTTGTGAGCATAAAATCCTGTAGCCTCCCAGTTTTATGGCATCAGAATTTCTTTCCAGACAACTTGGGTGGAACATTGAAATACAAGAGATGCAGCAATAATTTAAAAAATCCCTTTTTTGACAACATTTGAAACTGCGGTTCATTTTAGATTATAAGGAAATATTAATAAATTGAAATAAATATTAATGGTAAAAAAAAAACAGGAACTGCAAGTAAACAGTAACTTGAACTTAAACCCAACGCAGGAAACAAACGTACAACAAAACACACAATTGCACGTCCTACGGTTAATGTTCAATTATTTCAAGTTAAGGTCAATGGTAGCCAGATAATTTTAAATTTAGTCAAAACAGGAACTGTTTATAAAACAAAAACATTTACTGATGCAAGAACTTAATTAGTTTTTTAGGAAACACGCAACACTAGATCAAAACAACTTAAATTAAATCAAACAAATCAAAACAAAACAAAACTGAGCACCGGCGCCTCCTACGAGTATAGACATCTACTCTGTACGACTGCTAAACCGATACTGAATTAAAACAGTTTTAATCTTCTCCAGAAAATGCTAACATCGTTTAACAAAAGACGTGTCGAGAATAAACTGTTTTGTGATTTAAATGTCACAACCAAGGTTCCAACCATAATACTAAACGTTCAAGCTGAAGGTCATAATGATTGGGCCTTTATTATGCTAAAGTCTAGTTTATTACGAATATATCGTTATTTCCTAAATTAATTTTTCCTTTTTTTATTTTATTATAAAGGATGTCCGCGAAATTAGTGTACAACGCTTAACTACAAATTCCTTGCCAAAAAAGTAGAACGATTTAGGCCAACTTGCCTATACCAAAGTTGCTTCGTTTCGCCGCCAGAGGGTGCCAAAGTTTTAAAATTAAATTTTTTTTTTTAAGTAGCGTCTAAATACGTTTATCGATTTCTTACCAAATTTGGGGTGGATGATGACATGAATTGACGTATTTTGACATAGGCGCCAATTTGGATGCCTGGTAATTTAAAAAACATGAGAGCAATTCGTTATTAAATTGGGATTTGATTCCTTAAAGAGGAGGATCGACTTTAATTGTATTTGCATAATATTTGACAAATGCGGGTAGAAAAAGAAGCACAAAAATGGAATTGAAAAAATGATGAACGTTTTTAAAATATTTTTTTATAAATCTGTCGTATTTAGGCTTATAAATCAAGGTTTTCATAAGATTATCTATCTTGCTAATAGAGGGTGTTACTTAAAGGTATGTCATAATTTAAAAGGGATATTCCTGGACCGATTTTAAGTCAAAAAGTTCATATAAACATGGGTCCTAAAATGATTAGTTTTTAAGATACAGGGTGTTAAAAGTTTTATTTTTTTTTTCGTTTTTAATAAATTTTTCAAATAAGGTTTAAAATATTGAACTGAATTTTGGCACAGGATATTATGGCATAAAAACACATTTTTTAGATGTTCATCTACTTTTTTTTTAGCAACCAGTGGCGTAGCTATGATGAATTTTTAATACAATTTTACAAAAAAAATACTACGCCATTGACTTACGAAAAAAATTATGATTTTATCTTAATTATCAATCAATTATAAACAAAAAAATCCTCCATGACTTTTGCTGTAAATCTTACCGTTTGGGTGTAATCGTTAATCCAAAAACGTCTTTTATGCATAAAATGCATCTTTAAAAATTATGGAAATAAAATCAAGTTAGCTTTGTTCGTTGCCAGTAATTTTTTTTTCGTTGTTGTAGACATTATGACACTGACATTAGTGATTATTTTTGATTGTGTTAAGTTTGATTTTATTTTCAGTTTTTATTTGGTACATTTTTCAAATATTTATTTTCAAGCTATTTTTTACAAACTGGTGAACAAAAAGCAACAACAATTAAATACAATACATATATACATAATTTACAACAAATGTTGGAAATGACCACCTCTTGCCTCTATGCAGGCTTCTGCTCTTCTTCTCATAGAATCACGAACTCTTTCGAAAGTTCCAGGCGTGTTTCGTATAGTTTCACATCCGTCAATAATTCTATTTCTTAGTTCTTCTAATGTCACAATTGGTGTCCGATAAACCAATGTGTTCAGGTGTCCCCACAAAAAAAATCTAGGCTATTTAAGTCAGGTGATCTAGGTGGCCAAACTGTGGTCCTCCACGGCCTATCCATTTATTTTGGTAGACTCTATTTAAATGCTCATGTTATAATGCATCATCTCACGTAATAAATGCATCATGCATAAACCAAAGTTGTTGCCGTTACTGAAGAGGAACATCTTCAAGAAGCAAAGGCAAATCATTTTGGAGAAATTACAATGATTCTGTCCGTTAAGGCATCCTGGTAAAAAAGATGGTCCAATTAAATGATCGGATACGATACCGATCCAAACGTTTATTGAAAATTGTTCCTAAAAATGTGTCTCTGTAATCGCATGAGGGTTTTTTTGAGCCCAGTAATGATTGTTATGGAAATTGATTCTTGTATTTCTGGAGAAATTAGCTTCGTCCGTAAACAAGATGTATCGCACCAAATTGAGGATGTTGTGTTACTTTTTGGAGATACCATCTACAAAATTGCGTACGCGGTTCATAATCTCTAAGGAGCAATGCCTGAACCCTTTGTATGTGAAAAGGGTATATAGTCGCCTTCGCTCTTATCGTGCGGGTTCAAAGGTCACCACGTAATATGAATCAAATTGAAAAATCAGTGGCTGCCAAAATGTTATTTCCTTGAGAGTTTGACAATACGTTGAACGCCGTCATGTGACATATTAAAGCCGCGTGTACACCTTAGATCATAATTATTAACTGACGTGATGCCTTTAACGCCGTAAAAATGTCTGCGGAATACTACATATCCGAGATTCGACATGTAAAACATACGTTGGTTATTTCCTTTCATGACGTGAAAAAGCCCATAAGTATAAAGCCCACTGGGTATACGCCTCATCGGTATATGCCTAGAATCCCCGATATTCTACTAAGTTGCCAGACATAATATTTACTTTTCTTTTTTGAAAAATTGTCCGAAATAGACGGAATTCTCAATAACAATTTTTCTTTACGCAATAATATCTAAATCTAAGCATTTTATATTTTTTTATGAGAGCAAAAATGCCTCCCTAGCCTTTCATTAAAATTGTACATATTTCCTTTAAAAATGGTTGTTACCTAAATTTTTGAGAAATTAGTATACGATTTAGCATGACCCTATGTATGTGCATAACATACTAATTTGTCGATTTCAGGGCACAGCGTCTAATTTTTAACGATTATTTGATCTTGTCTTCTTCTTTGTTTATGTGTGATTGTGTTTTTTTGTAATAATTATTGGGAAACTATACATTTTGGTATAATGATAAACAATTAATTTGTATTGTGTGTGATGCAGTGCAGTCAGAGACCAGAAAACTACTTTCTTTGTTTAAAGGCAAGTTCATGTTACAATCTCACTTTTAAAATGACGTTTTAATTTTATGATTAATTATTTGTCGTTCGACCCAATCTATACGTTGATGCACAGAAAATTAAAAAAGTTGTGTTATCTTTTCTTTTATATCAGTTAAAAGTCAAAAAAAAGATAAAAAAATAACTAAAAAAAAAACTGGTGAATGCGGCGGGCATTTCTATCTCCCAGGGCATTCACCAATTTATTTACTTAGCATTTTTTAAAAAGATAAATACAAGAGGAGCTACGACAGTTCTTTAACATGTCGTTTTCTTATGAATATTTATTTATTTACACATTACAAGGCAAAAAAGATTGAAACTAACTATTAAAAAAATGGAGAATGCGCCGGGCATATCTATCTCCCAGCGCATTCACCAATTTATTTACTTAGCATTTTTTGAAAAGATAAATACAAGGGGAGCTACGACAGTTCTTTAAAATGTCCTTTTCTTATGAATATTTATTTATTTACACATTACAAGGCAAAAAAGATTGAAACTAACTATTAAAAAAATGGAGAATGCGCCGGGCATATCTATCTCCCAGTGCATTCACCAATATATTTACTTAGCTTTGTTTAAAAAAAAATTTTGTACTTTTTAATCATACCTAAATAATAAACGAAATGCAAAAAGAAAACTAATTATTTTAATAACGAAAAAGAAAATAAGGGATTGCTTAGAATGTACAAGAAGAAGTAGCTAAAGCGCTTGGAATTAGTTTAAGAATGGTGCAAAAGGTTGTATATGAAAACAAGAACAATCTTGTTTCCAAGCATGAAACAAAGTGTAAAAGGAAGAAGCCGAAGACTGAAGATTTAAGTGAATGTGTAAAAATGAAGTAACAAATTTGACTAAAAAAAGAAACTAATTATAACTATCATTATCACTAACAGAGTCGGAAAACTCTTCGTCATTTTCCGAATCTTCTTTAAATGGAGCAATGATCAATGGTTCAACTTGGATATCGAGTACTTTTTCTTTCTTCCACCAGGTTCTAATAATGTTTTCTGTGTGATCCACTGATTTCCGCCAATCTCCTTTGTGATGTGATTCAATGCCTCATTCCAAACAGCTTCAACCTGGTCAGATCTAAGCCCAGCACCCACATGCTTCTCATAATAAGATTTTGACCCTGCCCATATAAGCTCAATGGCATTAAACTGACAATGGTATGGTGGCAATCTTAAAACTTCATGGCCATATTCACGTACTATTTCGTCAAAAGCATATATTTTTGGTCTTTTCAGCGATTTTGCAATTGAAAAAAGTTCGGATTTTAGCATATATGGCAAGGGATTCTGATTTACGTTTACTAACCATTCATAAATTTCCCTTTTTCTCCAACTTCCATTTGGTTGTTTATTCAAAATTCTTGAATGATACGACGCATTGTCTAATACTATTAAGGAAGGTTCTTGCAAGTTCGGTATTAACTGTTCCTTTAACCATTTTTCAAACATTTCGCAATTCATATTGTCATGATAATCCATACTTTTAGACTTAGAAGAAAAAATTAAACTTGCACCTGCAACGAATCCCGTTGAAGACCCGGCATGTAAAATAATAAATTGTTTTCCCTGACCACATCCTTTTTTTCTTTTCACGCTTTTCACAGATTTATCTTGCCAAGATTTAATTCCACTCCCGTTTGAGAATATTCAAGATTCATCTAAGAATACCACTTTCCTTAACTTTGATTTTTCATTTTGTGTATATTGTCTTAAAAATCCTATTCTTTGGCTCACAATATTTGGTAGTTCACACAAATATATTCTATTGTAGTCTTTTTTATAGCGAAAACCTATGCTTTTAATTAATTTTGATAAAGCAGAAAGTCCAATTTCCAAAGTGCCACATTGCTTTAAAACATCCCTCAGAAATGGCAGTGTTATATTTGTTTTTAGCCTATATAGTTCATAAATCCTATCCCTTACTTCCATTTTTACACATTCACTTAAATCTTTAGTCTTCGGCTTCTTCCTTTTACACTTTTTTTCCTTCTTGGGAATAAGATTGTTCTTGTTTTCATATACAACCTTTTGCATTATTCTTAAACTAATTCCAAGCGCTTTAGCTACTTCTTTGTGTACATTCTTAGGCAACCCTTTATTTTCTTTTTCGTTCTCGAAGTAATTAGAATAATTCCAAATTAGAATAATCTACCATTTTTTAACTAGTACAATTAACGTTTTAAGATCCAAAGGGTAATAAAAAAAAACTGTCAAGAATAATCACTAACGCAAGTGTCATAATGTTTAAAACAACAAAAAACAATTTCTGGCAACGAGCAAAGCCAACTTGATTTATTTCCATAATTTTTAAAGATGCATTTTATGCATAAAAGACATTTTTTTAATTAACGATTACACCCAAACGGTAAGATTTACGGCAAAAGTCATGGAGGAATTTCTTGTTTATAATTGATTGATAATTAAGATAAAATCATAATTTTTTTCGTAAGTCAATGGCGTAGTATTTTTTTTGTAAAATTGTATTAAAAATTCATCATAGCTACGCCACTGGTTGCTAAAAAAAAGTAGGTGAACATCTAAAAAATGTGTTTTTATGCCATAATATCCTGTGCCAAAATTCAGTTCAATATTTTAAACCGTATTTGAAAAATTTATTAAAAACGAAAAAAAATAAAACTTTAACACCCTGTATCTTAAAAACTAAGCATTTTAGGGCCCATGTTTATATGAACTTTTCGACTTAAAATCGGTCCAGGAATGTCCCTTTTAAATTATGGCATACCTTTAAGTAACACCCTGTATATAGTTTTTAAAATATTCGACAATTTATATCCAAATTGTAAAATTTCTATGAGGGTGGGCTTGTAGTAGTAAGTACGAAATGTATGTAACATACTAGAAAGATCTATCGTACCTTTGATAGTTCGGGTATTAGAGAATCAGAGAGACGCACACGGCAATTTATCTTTAGACGGAAACTTATTTCATGCACAACAGGATGCGGCACCTCCTCACTATGTAGTTATGGTTAGGCAATAGCTAGAAAATAATTATCCAAATCAATAGATTGGAAAAAAGCTTCCTAAATATCCTATATATAAGGACCTCTCGCCCCTTGATTTCTTCCTCTGAGGCCACACAAAATCTTTGGTTTTTGAGTGCAACCTGACTCAATAAAGCAAATGACGGAAATAATAGTTTAAGAATGTCAAGCTATTTTCAGAAAAACATTTGCCAATGTACGTCAGAAGTTTGAAAATATATTATTATTTATTTATTACTCTTGAAAACAATGGTCATTTTGAACATTTTTAAATTAATAATAAAATAAAAATATAATTTTAATATACTTAAGTAATGTTGTGTTTTAACTAATAAACAAAAAAACTACTACATCAGAATTTTAAGAGGTTTTCAAATTTGCAATATAAGCTTTTTTGAGGACTAGCATTCAACATGAATATTAAGGTTACGAAAAAAGGTAAATTTCGACTTAAATTAATTTATACGAAACTTACCTAAACAACAAAGCTAAAACGTCCATACTAGCATCAGATCGTATAAACACCGGCAAACAAGCAGGTCTCAATAACCCCCAAATCCTTATAAAAACGAGCATTTCCCGCAACATATTTAAAGCTTTCACATCCTTAATTAGTTCGTACGACTTTCCGATAGAGGGTCTACTGTCGGGCACCTTCACAAGTAAATTTAAAGCTAAGTCGGCTACCCATTGGATAAGCTGTTGTAAACTTTGTAAAGTCGATGGCTCCACTGTGAATTCTTTAGCTTCCAAGTGTACGAGCACCTTGTCTACGTCTGTTTGACCTTCTGCCTGCTCTAAAAAAAATATTATTTTGATAAAATATTTTTTAACGACATATTATTCAGGGTGTTTTTAAAATTGAGTCATTTTTGTTATACCTTGTAGAACTCGCAAAAGAAGTTAATATACCAAAAATCATGTATACCAAAGTTACATAATAAAAGATATTGAAACTACATTATTAAAAATTATTTAAAAAAAAAATATTATTGAGTTAAATGGTTACCGTTTTTACAAAAATTGTTCAAAATTCTTCCTATTTTATCGATTAACACACAATTTTGCTGGGCGAAACTCGCACTATCCATCTATTCGGAAACTCATTATTTAGATGTTCATGAACTTGTCGTCTAAAATGTGGTAGAGCCCCGTTATGTAAGAACCACATATTTTGTCTCACAATTATTGTGGCAGATTGGGTCGAAAAAAAACTAAATAAATTTCACCGATCAGTCGAGGTGGAAAAAAGTAGGGTTCAATAAACATACACGCATACAAGCCATTTCCATGCCAGTCCAAACATTTATCTATGTTGAAAATTAAAGCTCTTTACAACATGCGGATTTTCTACTGCCCAAATATTATTGTTGTAGAAATTTTGCACACCATATTGTGTAAATATGGCCTGCAAAATTAGTTTCGTAAAATATTCATTCCTTCGAACTGTTTTAAAAGCCACTAGCAAAATACGACTCTTCTAGGTCTATGATAATCTTCAGGTTGTAACGGTGGTACCCGTTGATAATGATAAGGATAATATTTTTTTTGTCGTATTGTCTTCCACACTTTATTATGTGAAACTTAAATAACTAAATTTACAAACATACGTGACGAATAATTTCTTAAAGGCAACCTTTTCGCATACAACCTGCATGCTGCTGCTGCATTTCACAAGTATTATTTTCACTAGTTTATTCTTTGCAAAACACGGGCCACTTTTCCGCACAAAATAATCAGTTATCAAACCAAAAATTCGTACTACAATTTTTTATAGTGGTTTTTTGGTATATCAACTCCTTTTGACGAGTCTTACAAGCAATTAAAATAACTGACTCAACTTTGGAAACACTAAACCATATCTTGCGATAAAACCACGCCATTAAACAAATACCAAAGTAATCTGTAAATATTTTGCTCACAAAAAAATACTGTTTTCTTTGTCAAGCCAAGCACCAAAAAACTACAGAAGTAAATCGAAGGCCTCGCCGATGCCAACCCTTAAATCACGACAGTCGACTAGCTTGAGCTCAGGAACATGTCACTTGGGAGCAAAATCAATGGCAAAATGTTTTATTTACTGATAAATCTCGCTTATATCCAGATTCTCGAAGATCTGCGCAAGATCTTCGAGCTTATCAGCACACCGCTATGCTAGAAATGTTCTATAGGTTCTAGAACATTGCTCTATACGCCAAAAATATTGGTTCAAATTTTATTTTAATGCATGATAATGCCACTCCACAGACAGCTAGAATCAAACAAAATTTTTTGGAAGAGCAGAACATTCATGTTTTAGACTGGCTAGCTCAATCACCTGATCTCAATCTTATAGAGCAATGCCGGGACATGCTTCAGCGAAGTGTTCTATAGGGCCAAAATCAGTTTCAAAACCGAAATCGGTTGTTTCAGTTCTTCCACCGTGTTGGATATCAATTCCCCAAGAAGATCTAAGTAACTTAATCCTTAGCATGAAAAGACATTATTGAACCAGAATCAATGCACAGATCATATTACTTATGAATTTTTTGCTTTTCTATTTTTTTGTAAAATGTTTATTATAATTTTTTTATTGTTTTGCATAAGTAAATAAGAAAATCAGTATTTTAATATCACGTCATAATTAATTTGTTTATTTTGTTTATCTCCACTTATAATGGTTACAAAAAAATATTCATTACCAGGAGATATTTTTTATTTCTACAAAAATCTTAGAAACCGCTAATATTTAATTATCTTGTTAAAAACGGTTACTATACCGGTATACCTACAAAAAACTGCTCTGTCAACAATTGTCTCTGTCTTTTAAGAGGAGATAAGTTAAATAGAGAAAACTACATAACAATATAGCATATACGGCTTTTACTACCTGCATTTAAAAAATGTGTAAAGTTGATATTGAATAACTTTGTAAGAAAATACTATTCTATCCACAACCTGGCATAAACATCTGTTAGTCAGTCGTTGCTGATTTACGCTTGGGTGAACATCTCGTGTATTATTTTGAATCTCAGTTCCTAGAATCGCGTTTATTAATATTTATTAGTACCTTTACTCTAATGAAGTACATTAAAAAAACATATAATAAAAGAGTTCATAAACGGTAATATTGGTTATAGTTTAAAGCATAAGCTATTATTAAAAAATATTTATCATTTAAATATTTCTCGACGACGTCACTGGTAAAGATTTCTTGTGTTGGTGAAATCAACAATGCGGTCAAGCGGCGTTGCTATGTTATTGCCTTTTTCTCTAATATATGTTATTTGCGTTAATTTAACTGCATGTTCGCAATTTATATATAGAAATAAGAATAAAATTACCTGAAAGGGAATCTGCTGGACTTTTTTCATGACTATTCATTTCGCTTGGCCTCAGTAGACTTTTAAATGCGGTTGAAATGCTATGCAGCATTAAGAAGCTTGACAGGTCGTTGGCTTTTGCTTGACTGTTGGCGCTGAGCCTAAAAAAAAACCCATAATTAGTCCTCAGTCTTATTATCAACTAGAATTAATACAAACCTGTATAAGGAAGTTTTAATACATAATAGTTGAACATAGAAAAACTGTTGCATAAATGGAGGTTGACGGTTAAAGCTTTCAGTTAAGCGATCACAGACTGCTTCTATCATGCTCGGTCTTAGGACTAACATTAGGTCTAGCCAGTCTAAGCCTGCTATCAGACAATACTAAAAAAATAGTAAGTTTTCTACAGATTATACTGAAAAAGGGAATTAAAGTTATCTTAATTATAGTCATCGTACAATTAGTTAATACAGATACAACATACTGCAAGTTAAAGTACAAATTATTAAGTATACTGGTATAAGCCCCCCAAATTAAATTTAGTTTTTCGAGTATTCCATTACGAAATAAGAAACTGTCAGGTCAAGATGCCTGATATAGATTAAATGGGTATAAGCGACGCAAAAAGACAAATTAATTTGCAAATAATATCTTGTCAAATAAATATTATAATACCTATACAAGCAAAACAATACATTTATTTATTTTATTTTATTTTATTTATGCCATTCAACAGAAATACATCCAATTACTGAATGGGAAAAAAACACATTTACAATCAATAACAATAAGGAAATGCTTAAAAAGAAAAACAATGAGAAAATAAAAAAAACAAAGTTTTACTAAGAATAGTGTACTTTTTTGATATCTGCTATGCTACAGTTAAATAAGTCACATTGACCCTGAACAGAATTATATGTGTTACAGACTCTGCGTAGTGGAGAAAATTTGTTAATGTTAGTCCTTGGTCTAGGTAGGTGAAATGTTTGTGAGTTTCTGGCTGATATGCGAGGTATGTGAAAGTTCAGTTCTTGTAATAATTCTGGCAAGTCGATTAAGTTGTTTACTAATTTATATAGAAACTGCAAATCAGCAGATTTTCTTCTATCTTCTAAAGAATGAAAGAAAAATCTTGCCAGTAACCGTGCATGTGGAAAACCGAGTTCTGGGTACACTCCATCGCATTTATTAAGTCATTCAAAACTGTTGATCTAGGGACTGTGACATTGTCTATGGTATTAGTCATAAATAATTATTTTTTTCTTTAAACTGAAAGAAACAACCTTACATTTAGCAGCATTTAGAGGCAGGTTATTATTTTTACACCATGCATTAAGTTTGTTTAAGTCACTTTGAAGTAAAATACAGTCCAAAATGCTGTTAATTCTATAAAGAACTTTTTTATCGTCCGCGTATAATAGACTATTTACAAAAAGTTCATCAGATATTTTATTAATAAATGAGTTGAAAAAAAAGCGGTCCCAAAATTGAGCCCTGTGGGACTGACTCCAGAGGCGGCAACAATCTTTGCCGAGCTTCGACCATAGCATTCTACGTACTAGGGGCGGTCACTCAAGTAGGATCTAAAAAGATTCGTTAGGCCGGAAGAAAATCCATAAATTCGATCGAAGTTGTTAACGAGAACGCCATGGTCGAGTCGGTCAAAGGCCTTAGAAAAGTCCGTATACATATATGAGGTCAACTTGAGAGTTGTTATTTATTGATTCAGTTATAAATTCAGTAAGAGAAACTAGATTTGTTGTGGTAGACCTGCCCTTCATAAAACCGTGTTGTCTACTGTCAATCAGATGTTTCATTGATGGATATAAAGCAGTATGCAGAACACGTTCAAAACATTTAGAAAAGTTATTAATTATTGTTATAGGGCGATAATTTTCTATAAGATTTTTGTCACTCTTTTTGTGTACAGGGATAATTTTAGATATTTTCCAAAGATCAGGAAAGCTTTCTTGTTTTAACGCTAAATTAAAAAGGAAAGTTAATGGTTTAACAAAAGCTATGGCACAATCATAGAGAATGAAAGCAGGAATTTTGTCGGGTCCAACAGTTGCTTTTGGTTTAATCGTTTTAAGAGCTCGTAATACTTCATCTTCCGTGAATCTGGATATAATGATGGTATCTGCAAATATGTTTTGAGCATTGTTGCCAGGTTGTGTAGCAGTGGAAGAAATATATGCACTTTTAAAGAAATCTGCGAATGCGTTTGCAATAGCTTGAGGATCAGACATAATCATTCCCTGTTGGTCAGTCATATTTTCAGGTAACAAATTGTTATTTTGTGAGCTTTGAATTAGCTACCAAAAATTGTTTGGTTGGGAAAATAAATTATTTTCAAGACTTGACCATGGCATTCTCGTTAACAACTTCGATCGAATTTATGGATTTTCTTCCGGCCTAACGAATCTTTTTAGATCCTACTTGAGTGACCGCCCCTAGTACGTAGAATGCTATGGTCGAAGCTCGGCAAAGATTGTTGCCGCCTCTGAAGTCCCACAGGGCTCAATTTTGGGACCGCTTTTTTCAACTCATTTATTAATATAACACAGTATTGTATGTGTGACAGTTCAATATCTTTTTTTGATTTTCGATCGCAGCTCTCTAAATTTAGTTAAATCATATTGTTGATGAAAACGCTTATATTTCTTCCACGAGCTATGTTTATTTCTAATTGATTCAATAATTTCAGAGGTAAACCAGGATGGATAAGATCGTTTGCGCCTGGCAGTTTTAGGGACACAGTTATCAATACAATTATAAATTTTATTATAGAAAAGTTCGACGGCAGAATTGATATTATCCACAGATTTCAATATATTCCAGTTAATGTTAAGAAAGCTCTGATATAAAATTCTTAGGTCAGCTTTTTTAAAATTATAAAAAATATTTTCAACTTTACCGCTATTTATTTTTTGTCAAGGTTATATCTAAACTTAATCAACAAGGCTGGATGAATATCTTCTTCTTTAACTAAGAAATCTCTGTACTTCACAAAGATCTGAATCTGATCGAGATGTAATAACAAGATCCAGAAGCCGTCCCTGGATATTTTCAATAAAATTTATTTGTTTCCAATAAAAAAATTCTAACAAATTATTAAGTTGGTTAACTCTAAATGACGGATTAGCTCCTTTCGAATACAAAATGTACTCTGGAATATTAAAGTCTCCTAGAAACATAATTTTTGAATTGTAAAGGTACGTTAGCGTTGAAATGTAATCAAAAACATCTTCAAAAACCTCTGAAAAACGTCCGGGTGGGATGTAAGTTAAAATAATAAAAAGATTGGTGTGATTAATAATTATTTTAAGGCCAATGATTTCTATGATGCTACGCAAATCGTTAGGAAGAACCAAAATTTACTTAAAAATATCTATGTATATATTTTTGATAGTATTGGAATAAGGATAAATTCAAGAAACAACTCGACAAAAACATTAAATCGGGCTGGAATCTGATAACCAGCAAGAGAAGACACAAACTTGCACAAGAAAGCCTACCCACGTCATTAGTAGGCTCAATTGTCCAAAAAAAAAAGAATACATATCTCTTTTACGACTTGTTTCTAAGATTGACCTATTCAATCGTAAACTTTCTTTAGTCACAAAACTTGGACGAGGGATGCAGGTGTAAGAAAATGAAAACTATACTCAAGAAGCTCTTTAAGCTAGCCTTTAGTCCAGGCGGGCTATTGTTAATAATTTTTTAAACCTTCAAAGCCCCAACAAAGGAGAAAACCCTAGAGCTCATGTACACACAACACCCAAATGAACCACACAAACAAATTAAATTGGTTTGATTCGCCACGGATATGTGATGAAGAATTGCATCCCATTAATCAGCACTCTCAGAATTCAACTATGAAAATCATGCAGAATTTTGTTGCATTTACTTAAAATCATAAGCTAACTTTGACAATTTTCTGGCAGTGGAGAGATACATTGAAAAACTGAGACCAAAAAAGAAATATGTTTTGACGGGGAATTTTAATATGGATAAAGACTACACCGAATGATCTATGATAGGCTTTGACTCTTGTTGTCACTTTGAACCTGAACGGACAACTTTTAAACCTATTACTAGAGTAATTTATTCAACTTTAAAATACACAGAAAAGTACTCATGTCTTTTTGTTACATTACGCGTTTAGGATATTAGAAATAAAAGATTTTTAGTAGTAATTGCAACATACTTTGCTTATGTAAAATTATTAACTAATGACAATTTCTATTTTATAAGACGCATATTTTTAAAAGGATTTTTTTATATCGGTGCGTTTTGATTAAGTAGATCAAATAATATATAATTTAAAGAAAAGGTGGCGTAATTTTAAAGAGACTTGCATATTGCATGAACTAAGCTTATAAAGAAATCATTAAATTCTTGTAAAGATATTACTGTTTTATATACGTTTAAAAATTTTATATTGGTTTCAGAATAAAATTTGGGGTATTTTTAGATACATTAACACAGGAAAAAAAACAACACTCAGGAACACTGTCGCGCACACACTTATCCCATGAATACCCGTTTAGGTCATTAATA
Source organism: Anthonomus grandis grandis (assembly GCF_022605725.1). Classification (NCBI taxonomy): domain Eukaryota; kingdom Metazoa; phylum Arthropoda; class Insecta; order Coleoptera; family Curculionidae; genus Anthonomus; species Anthonomus grandis. The sequence goes on from NC_065559.1 coordinate 13,727,872, forward strand.
CATTCTTTTTATTGACAACGTCAGATTCGCCTGACTCGCGTTGACTCTGGTTAAATAATAATAATAATAATAAAAATAATAATAAAATAAAGAGGGAGAAAGAGAGAGAGAACAGTAAGAGAGATCGAAAGAAAAGAAGGCGTAAAGAAGAGATGACACTATAAATGCAGCGCTACGTCACATATTGTATAATTAAATAGGTTACATATTAAACAAACATTTTTTTCCAAATTGAATTTCTAAATGAGCAGACTGACAATGTTAAATCACTAATTTTATACTTATTTATCAGCTTGGCAGCATTATAGGAAAAATATGATTTAAAAATTTCCTTATGATGTCTTGGAATGTCAACAAGATATCTTTGTCTTACGTTTACATGATGTGCTAAAGTTCTTAGTTTAATTTTATTAAAAAGGTAGTGAGGGGTGCGATTTTTAAAATTTTATATTAAAAAGAAACTGAATGAAGTTCTCTACGTCTTGCCATATCTAACCATTTTACATCTTTAAGCTTATAAGTAATGCTGTTGCGTCTTCGTATACCAAAAATAAATCTTTGACAGGAGTTTTGAACAACTTGAATTCGATGTTTTGTTCCATTATCCAGGCATGGGCCATAAATTGAGTCACAAAAGTTAAAGTGAGATAAGACTAAGGATTCGCATGTTTTTTTTGTTGTTTGATTTAAATAATGTCTGTGTGCATAAAAGATAAGATAAGATTTTTAGGGTTAAATAGGCTATTTTAAGTTTTGTAGTGATGTGTTCTTTAAATCGTAATTTATGATCTATAATTAAACCCAAGTTTTTTGCACTATCTTTAATTGTTATCTTTTCATTTCTTATTTTTAAGTGTAGATCATTAACTATATTCGTTCGGTGTCACTGGCAAACACAATTGCTACGGATTTGGCTGGATTAAGTTTAAGCTGCATATTTGTCGATTTTTCGTATAAATACTGAAGATCACTATTTATTTTTAAATTGGCTTCCTCAGTACCAGGAACAGTAAAGCTGTAAATTAATTGGGTATCATCAGCATACATATGGTGATCACAGTATTGAAGACATGACCTCAGCAAGAATTGTCTCACAACTATGCCCCTGTCTAAAACCGGATTGTTTAACGGGTAAAATATTGTTTAGAAGTTACAAAAGTGCCAATCTGAGTCTCCATTACTTTTTCTAAAATCTTGGATAAGCAAGGAAGGATAGAGATTGATCGAAGGTCGCTAAATTCCTTAGGGTTGTTACATTTGCACAATGGACACTAAGTTTGGCTTGCTTCCATGAATCAGGAAATATACCTGATATCAAGCAAAAGTTTACAAGATGTCTAATATGAGGAATTAGAAATGGACAACAGTATAAAATAGGATTTAAATTTAATTTATCTTGGCCAATTGCATTTGATTTTAGGTTATAAATTACTTTTAATATATCGCTATCTGCCACAGAAATAAAAGAAAATGAATTTATAATATTGAGCTTGGTATTTAGATAGGATAATAATGTTTCATTATGTATGTTTTGATTATTGGTATTCATCATTGAAAAATAAATATTTAATTCATGGACAGGTTCTGGAATGTGGTTTGATCTATTTTTTATTATGTTTATTTTTTTAAGTTCTTGCCATTTCTGCTTAGTGGTAGTTAAAGACGGTATTCAGATAAGCTTTTTTTCAGCTCCTATGGCCGATGTTGTCAAATTACGAAGTTCTTTATAGTAAACCCAGTGATTGGGGTTTTTAGTGGCTCGGAATCTATTAAGTGCTTTATTTCGAAGTTTTATCATAAGACGAATGTTATCTGTAATCCGTGGTGAGTATGGTTTGGTTTTGTGATTGACACTGATGAAAGGGGCATATTTGTCAAACAATCTGAATAAACTTGAAGTTAGAAAATTTACCTTTTCATTGGCGTTATTTAATTCATAAAAAATGTTCCAGGAAATGTTTTTAAGGTCGCGTTAAAAAAGTTCTTTATTAATTAGGTTAAGACGTCTAAATTTTAAACTATATAATGGTTTTACATTTTTCTTTTTTGTTTGAATTTTACAAAAGATTAGGTTATGATCAGATATCTGTATATCTTTGGTGCCAACATCTATGACGTTATCCTGTTTATAAAATATTAAATCAATAGTAGATGAGCTATAATTATTTATTCTTGTGGGCTTTGAGATAAGTTGTTTTAAACCAAATACGTCAGTAATATTTTGTAAAGATTCACTTAGTTTGTTGCCCATATTTCCCATGTCAATATTAAAATCCCCAAAGCAAAAGAGTGCATCATTGCTTGAAAATAATTCTGTCAATATTTCCTCATAATAATTAAAAAAATTGTTAATATTGGATGAAGGCCTAATATGAAGATTTCATCACCCAAGAATAACCTAACCCAGATGTGTTCAATAAATTTGGTACTTTCTTGTAGTATAATAGAGTATTTGATATTTTTCTTTATATATAGGCCCACGCCACCACCCCTAGAATTTCTGTCCTGCCTCACAAAATTATAGTCTGGTAAACTTATTAAATGATCACTTATATCACTATGAAAACATGGCTATCAGAGACCCCGATGACACTATAGTTGTGTGCGAGTATGTAGTCTCTGAATATATCAAATTTATTAGGTAAGGAACGTGCATTTATACGTACCAAAGAAATTATAGCAAGAAGAAAATAAATAGTAGAAATACATGAAAAGAGAATAAAAAAGAGCTTTGAAAATAGATACTAAAGAGTTCTCAAAACACAGAAAAAAAAAGTTCAAACCAAATTGTTTCCAACATAAACAACTCATCTGATTAAAATGCTACGCTATTCCTTATAAAGACTAATGGAATAATTTGGAAATCCTTAGAACTTTCTACATTGTTTTCGCCCACAGAGACCAATCATTTCAAGAGAACATTGACAATAAAAGCAAGCAAATGCACAAATTCTAGAAAGTTCAAGAATTACGCTAAAAGATTACATTGCTAAAAATACAAAAATTATAAAACAAAGAAATTAAAAAAATGGCAAAAATGAGTGGATAACAAATAGTTTAATGAGACAAATAAAAAGTACTTTATATAAAGAGATACAATGAGAAATACTTTATATAAAGAGATCGCGGAAATATGCAACTAAAATCAACTAAAAAATTAAATAACAAAAAATATAAATATAAGGCCAAAAATTTCTTTAAAAAAATACTTCATATTTTATTAAAGAGGAAGAGTAGTATTGTTTTGAGCCTGTCAAAAAAAAAGTGATACATTTTTACGATATTAGAAAGTATACTTTTGCCATTTTTGCATAAGCATTTGGCATCATTGCATTAGAGATGTTGCAAGCAGACAAACTGCCCATACAATGCTAATTTTAGCCTTTCAACGTTCTAAGCTCAAACTAGATATTTAAATATAATAAATTTAATAAAACTAAAAAATTAACCTTAACACTCTTTAAGTATTCTTTGTTTTAAAATGTTTATAACATTAATTACAAAAACTTTGTGTTTTGGTTAAATATTTAATTATATAAACAACTTTGAATCTATGGTATAAAATATTATTTATCTGATTAAGATATCTGTATTCAGACTTTTATATGGATTCCAAAACTATATCCTTACTGGACATCTTAACCGCTGAAATGTTTATTTTTATTTTTCAAACTATATTCTTTCACTTGGTTAAGTCAAAGTCAAGTCAAAACATGCTTTATTGTCGAAAGATTAACATCTCATTGCAAAACTAAAATTAAATTCTAAAATAATATAGATAGGTCAAAATTTGGAATAGAAATAAAAATTAACATACCATATAAATATAGCACTTGACACAAATAAAAAATAAAACAAAATAAAATAATGTGGGTACATAAATCTTAACATTACTCATGCGAGTCGATCATTAAAAAAATCATCTAGGGTGTAATAAGCCTTACTAATCAAAAGTTTTTTACACTGACATTGGAAATTTTTAAAGTTATTTAGGTTTCTAAATTGTGAGGACAAATGGTTATAATTTTTTTTGCATCATAGATAAATGGTCCCTTTACAAGGAGATTTGTTGGTATGGGTAAAGGTACATATTGTTCTTGACGAGTATTATATTGCCCTTGTGTAATAAGATGCCTATATTTTCTATGAACTAAACATACATTGTCAAGAACGACAAGGTCATAAGTTTGTTATTCAAAAAGACAGGACTACATGATTCCCGCAATCCAACATTGTACATAATTCGAACTGCCCTCTTTTGTAATACAAACAACGAGATAACCACTGCAGCTACCCCAAAAGGGTACTCCATATCACGATACACTCACAACGGTATGTTCTTGCGCATCCGCCCGGCCATCGCGTGACGTAATGCGGCAGACAAGGTTCTCAGGCGCGATGCATAATTAGATGGTATATTCGATATTTCTGCGATTTTTTGAAGGATACTAGATATTTTTGGTACATAATAATTAGTATTTAATAGTTATTAAATTAATTAATACATAATATTATTAATTAGTAGGCACACATTATTTATTGTTTGCCAATTATACAAGTTCAAAAGCCTTGTGCTTTTATATTAATGAGAAATAAGTTTATACCACAGATATATTTAGTTTATTGTTTTAGTTGAATTTATAACAGGGAAATCAAGTCAAAATTTTTGCCTTTATTTAATGTTGGCACGGAATTGTACTTTAAATGGTGTGCATTTTTGGGAGTGTAATTTAATAGCTTTTCTCTCAGAGGTATTTCAAAGCAGTCTTCTTTAAAATGGACTAAACATATTTGTGCTAAAATGTTAAATTAAATATTAATTTAAGGGTATACAGTGCGTCCCAAAAGTTATGTCTAAATTCATTTAAAATTCAGGGGTGTGTACGAAAAAAAAAAACGCTCGGACACGTCGATTTTTGTTTTTGGTTGCGCATTATTTGCAATAAAAACTTTGTATACAGGGTTTCTCATGTAGCCGTGGTCAATACCAACTTTCTTATTTTAAATAGAACACCCTGTATGTAATAAAATTTTTGGATTCTACACAAAATTATAAACATTTTGGTGTATCACATGCCCTAGCCCTTTTATTTACCTGTTTTTAAATACAGGGTGTGGAAAGAAACACTTTTTATAATTTTAAGAGACTCTACAACCAATACCATTAAAGATAGAGAAAAACGGCTTTTACTTTCCTATCTTAACTTTTTAATACCTGTTTTTTGAGATACATGCCAAATATGACACCTCTCAATATTTTTGACAGATTTTTCTGACAAGTTTACAAGTATGGAGGTACATCTTCTAGTAGTGGGTTTAACTGTTGTTCAAGAAAGTTTAAATAGAGGGGCCCGTTCAGATTAGGAGGAAGTTCAAAAGGACCAATAAAAAAACCAGATATCACACCACACCAAATATTTACCTTGAATTCATGTTGAAAATGTAGTATCTCCAGTTCAGATATTGCCCATTCTTAATGAATCACCCTGTATATCATTTAGAAGGATTTTGGTGTAGCTATTTAAAAATGTGTTTTTTTTCAGAAGCTTCGTATCTAGCGTGTAAAAAGGCGTTATCAGTTTACACTTGATAACGGTTGGAGATACACACTAACTGAAACGTATTGTACCAATGACTACCACCTTCAATACATTTACTATAATTTAGTTTCATTCTCACTGTCGTCATATAAGTTAATAATTATTCTCTCTTTGGGCATTAGATCTAAATTTAGGTACGATTTTCCGAAGGTACGAAAATATATAGTACGAAATGTTTTTTAACATGTTTTACAAAGTTTTCGAAAATGTTTGTTTTTATATTTTTAATTTCGGATTGAAGTAATTCTATCATGGAAGGATTTAAAGTTGGTCAAACATTATTCCTCCTTACCAATATATTTAGTTTAAGCAATATGTGTTCAATTGGGTTAAATATGCAATAATAAGGAGGCAATCTCAATACCTTATGACCCATTTCTGCCGCCAATAATACTGTCACAATAATACTACTTTTTTATTAAAAATTATTTTAATATTTCACTCAATTGCTTTTTTGCATAATTTTCTTCAAAATAAATATCACTCTTCAATATACTGTTCTGAATGGTAGCTTTGGTGTCATTGGTACAGACATTTAATAAGAGTTCGACTGTGATAACCCGCGTTATCCATTACTATGACACTATTTGGAGCTATAGTTGAGAATAATTTATTTTTGATGTAGTATCATCATGATAATCGACAAGTGAAGTTTCTATGTTTTTTGTTGACAATGCTAAAGCATTTGATTTAAATCCGTTGTTTGTCCCAGCATTATAGTAATTCGCTTGCCCGATGAATCTACCCAGCCTTTATCTGGAACATCACGAGTATCATACCATGTCTTATCTTAATAAACAATATACCTTCTATCCTGTTTATATTCATGGACTGCTGCCAGGTATTTCATTCTCCATGTTTTCAGTCGGAACGATTCCATAATGACTCGCCGTTTATCAATTTTGAAAATTTTAAAAACATTATTAAGGATACATATCCTGAGGGTCTCACGACAATATATTATTCCTGTGTTGTCTTTTTTAGTCTTGGCAACAAGGTATCCAATGCGGAAATCATTTGTTCACTGTACATAGCATACATTTTTCTCCGTATAATATGGATATCGTTCGAGTCCGGTTTCTTAAAAGTGAAGGAATATTTCCTCTTGCGCCTTGGGACTAGTTTCGGACACCTGTTAAGTAACTTTTTTTTAAATTATTTGATTCGCGCATATACTCTAGAGAATTCACATGAATTGCTTCTGATGAGTACGTACAGAGCGGCAGTAAATCGGGGCAGGCAAATCACGCTGAATCTGAAAGAATCAGACTTACAGGCTGTCATAATAGGTGTCCAGCTGATGAGAGAATGGACACCAAGGGGCCGAGCCTTGGCAATTATTACAGGATACCAGGGAATAACAAATGCTTTAGGACACTTTGAGAGTAGGTCAAAGACTCTATAAAACTGCTGGGAGCAACCTCTATATAAACATGCTGTGTCAGCAATAAAACCTGGAAAGAGGATGTCAGACACTGGTTGGAACTTAAGTATAAAAACTCTCGGAACAACTGCTAAAACTGAAACTATCCACATAACTTTTGGGCACCCTGCCATTCAGGAAGGGTGAGAACATACTGGGCCAGTCCAGGCAATACCTCGAAAGGTAACAGGGCTGCTGATGGGACATGCAACTTGCAGGAAACATCTACATAGACTTGGGAAAGTAGATACACCGCTATGTAGAGATGGTGAGGAAGAGGAAGAAACACTTTCTATGCTTCTGCGAACCATTCAATCAGACCAGGGCGACAGTCCTGGGCAAAGCCAAACCTTCACCAGACAGGATAAAAACACCACTGGGAAAAATATTGGACTTCTAGAAGCAACAGAACTAAACATAGGGACTAGATCTATGGGACACAATAGGATTGCAACAGAGTAGACCGCAGTACAGGGAACCAGCCAAGCACCATCCAGCAAGGAAGTTTTAGTGGCTAACCGGGCATGGAATCCCACCCTACCGGGGGTTTAAGAACTACTGGTGTTCACGAAGAATTTCTTCGCCGACAAAAAATAAGGCCGGCAAAATGTGAATATTAAATTTCAAAAAGAAATTTTACAAATTATTTTTTTCTATGATGTACTGAATAAAAGTAATCTATATAATTATTTTCCTACGATTCTTCAATAAATAAATACAGTTACGCAAATATTTTTTTAATACTCGCTTAAATTGTGTAGCCAACGATTTTTTTAATATTAATAAAACAACTCAAACATACAAGTTAAAAAATTAAAACGGTATTTTTACTAAATCCGGCACTGCGCATATGGGCTAATTCTTAGCTGATTTTAATAATAAAAGTTGAAATAAATCTATGTCCTAGCCAACCTAACTTCTGATATACAGGGTGTTAAATTTTATTTATTTATTTAAAGGAAAACATCCATAATAATGGAAATAATAAAATAAGTAATAATATAATGCAAATCGGCTATGTCTAATTTTTCGAACAATATTTAATAGATGATGCTTTTGCGTGGCAATTATGAAAGAATTTGAAAGCATTCGATCTGAATTTGTACTAGTTGCCACAGGTTTGCCTCAGGCTCTCTTCTGATTCTCAAATATACTTCATCATTCATCACAATTTTTACATAGAATCTTAAAAACTGGACAGCCCTCATACCTTGCAGCGTTATTTAAACCACTTTTACACCAGCATCATACAAGATTTGTTAATAAATACAGGGTACCTCACTCAACATCGCACTGCAGCTTTTCAGAATCTTTTACATACATAGGCAATAAATTGTGGAATGATTTACCAGAAGAAGTCAAGGAATTTACTTATAAAAGATTCCTAAAATACGCTAATCAATTTCTTATTAATAAGCAAAAATAACCTACATGTCTTCCAAATCATGCGTGCTGTTGTCAGATTTTCCCACTAAGATAACCTGTTAAATTCATATATTCACTGTTAGCTTCCGTTGTTTGTCTCGCGCACGCCTTTCTCCCTTTTTTCTGCCATTTGCGATTCCATTAGAAATATTATTGACTTATTTATATATAATTTAGGTTACACAGGGGTACCGCGCACAAATACACATGATTTGTGTATTTTGTGTTATTTCTGGTATTGTTTGGCCACTTGGTCGCGCTGTACTCCTTTTTGTCCTTGGGTTATAATATATTTGTAAAATTGTTTGTGTGTAATTTGTATATGTGTATATTGGGCAATTAAAAAAATTTGAAATTTGAAGTCAAAAAGTTTACACAACGAATGAGATAATGAGTATCTACACTGTCTCGCGAGAATATTGAGATTACCGAAATTTAAAATATTATAGAAATCGGACAAAACTTTTTTAATATCGCTATTGACAAAAATAATATCCCTATCCACTTAAAACAAACAATCATTTAAACCCTGATAGTTTCCATTATTAAAGTCAAACTAAATTCCTTATAAGAAGTGAGCTTGTCATTACATTTCCCATTCTAAAGTGACAACTATAGGAGGTCTGGTGGATAAAGATATGGTAATAAGGTGGAAAAGTGGATCCGGAGATTTAAAATATTTCAGCAAAAAAATTGTTGTTCCAAGTTAGTATCTGTCTTCTTGATGATGGATCTTTGTATGTGACTTTTAACAAATATCAATGTCATATCCTCTGTTCTTTGGTGAAATTTGCCCATTTCTATAAGCATAAAATACATTATAATTACCAACACTGCTAAGTTTCTCAGGAAATATGTCATCATATCCGTAATGACCACAATATCAAAAATCATAATAACATAAATTATTTAGATTTCTTTTTTGACAGTGGGTGTAATAAAAAAATATTAATTATAGAGCTATTTTTATCATTAATTATTAATTATAATTTTTTGTTCACATTTCTCATTGATTCCTTTATTATAAAATGGGACAGCTAGACTTTCATCCAGAACTATGGCTATACAGCCGCGCAGAATTTAGTAAGGTTTCTTATCAACGTAATATTCTTATTAATAGTATTAAGGAGGCTTTTGAGATTTCGCAAGGAGCTAAGTCAAATAAAGAAATAAAGGACTTTATGGTATTTTAAAATCTAGGTATGAGGATGTTTCGGAAGATTTTTCGAAATTTCGCGATCTGCATAACCAAATAATTAGTGTTGTGTCTGTGCTGAGGGGCGAAGAGTTTAAGACCCAAGATGCTATTAAACCAGAAACGTCTCCTTCATTTTATGGATTTAAATCAAGTTATTTTGAGTTAATTCCTAATAGTACTTGTAATTCTAGTACAAGGCCATCATCATAAAAGTTCAGATGTTTGCCTAAATTGGAACTTAAACCCTTGTGGAGATTTTAAAGAATGGAGTACATTTTTGATATGGACTATAGTTCCATTCATAGCAATTATTTTGCAATATAGCATTGCAATTCATAGCAATATATTTTGAGTAATTTAGATAAATAGCCTTTGTCGTTAATTCGTACTTAAATTGACCTCTGATAATTATGGTGTAACTTAAAATACTTAGTTAAAAAATATCAAAATCATAGATTACTGCCCTTGTTTGTCCTTCAGCGACACAATAAAGTATATGCAGTGCATTTTTTTATCTCGGGTCATAGGGTCTTACGCTTAATATTTTCAACCCCATGTCAGAACCTGTTCTATTTAATCGATAGGATTGAAACTTGGAACAAGTGAAGTTTAAGTTAACAGACTTTAAAAAATCCCATTATTTTGCAAAAAAATTTGCGAGAAACCTATTTAAAATACGTTTTTCTGATGAAAAAGTTTGCTTTTTCTGCACCTCGTAACCTTCATTACCTTTTAAACTTCAAAGCAGGTAGACAAATATCTGACAGTGACACAAAATAATTTCCTCAAAATCTCAAAAATATATTTTCAAAAATCAACAATAAACAAATAAAACCTTTCAAATAAATTTCTTCAAAGTGACCTCCAAATTGAGCCAAACAAAAGCCCAGACAGTTGTAGAAATGTCTTTTAACATTTAGGAGCTGCCGGGGAGTAATGGTACGCGAAGCCTCGATAATTCTATTACGAAGTTCTTCGATATTGTTGGGTCTGCCTCTAACAATATCAAACACTTTCGATCGGGGCTTCGCGCCGTCCATTTAGATGGCCCAAAACGTCCAATCCAGCGTCCTGGGAACGTGGCATTCAAAAACTCGGTAACAGTCGCTGCACTATGAGCGGGGGCTTCATCATGTTGAAAAATTATCCTGCCATTTGAACAGCGTTTCCTAATGCGGGAATCACCTGCACCTGAAGTAATTCTAAATATTTTGAGGTATTCAGGCCACCCTCTATGAAAAATGGTCCAATTATTCGATCTCCAAGAATTCCTGCCCACACGTTAAGTTTCTGTCTTGTTTGGGTATGCGTTTCCTGGATGACGTGAGGATTTTCTCGCGCCCATATTCGAATATTTTGTTTGTTGACTGTACCATTTGTACAGAAAGTACTTTCGTCTGAAAATAGTATTTTGTTTGTAATTGTGGGGTCGTTGTTAACTGTTCACAAAACTTCATTCTAAGAAAATAATCATTAGGCAAGAGTTCTTGAACATTTATAACTTTAAAAGATTTGTATTTTTCTTTTCTGATTGCCTTATAGCAACTACTCCTACTTTTTCCGGTAACTTCAGCAAACTGAGTAGACTATTTGTTGGATTTTCTTCAACGGCCAAGCATACCTCCATTTTAAATTCTTCGTCTACTACAATTTCGGTTCTTTTTCGTTTTAAGTGAGAACTAGCGATGCATCCAATCGTAATAAATTTTTCATGAAACCGTTATACAGTTGATCTAGACGGGACGGGACGGTTAGGATAAGACACGGCAAAATTATCTACCACTTCTTGCGCCGACATTCCTCTAATGTAGTTTGAAACAATCTCATTACGTTCCTCCGTAGTGTAAATCGACATTTTAAAGAGTTTTTGAATAATTTCAATGGAGCAATTTAAAAATTATTTTGTGTCACTGTCAGATATTTGTCTGCTTTGAAGTGTAAAGGTAATGAAGGTTACGAGGTGCAGAAAAAGCAAACTTTTTCATCAGAAAAACGTATTTTAAATAGGTTTCTCGCAAATTTTTTTGCAAAATAATGGGATTTTTTAAAGTCTGTTAACTTAAACTTCACTTGTTCCAAGTTTCAATCCTATCGATTAAATAGAACAGTCTCTGACATGGGGTTGAAAATATTACACGTAAAACCCTATGACCGGAGATAAAAAAATGCACTGTATAATGTAATGCTTTAGTATCCAGATGCTGATGTGCGAGATGAAGTTGGAATCCAAAGCGGCAACAGAGAAACTGTTTCCTTCCTTAATGGAAGAAGCTGCTAAAGAACAAAGGCAAAAAAACAGAATTTAGAAAATTGTATTAACTCCTTGGGCCAGATTGAAAAGAGTGCTTAAATTTATAAAAGTATTTAGTATCCTCACTGTAGTTTTAGGATCCAGTATACTTACAATGTAGTGTTTTATATACAATTTTTAGTTTTTAGCATAAGCATTTATTTTTGTTAATTTTCATCTAATCTCTCCTAATATGCACAATAACTAAATATGAGGCAAACAAATTAATAAATATTACATTCGTAAAGTATGTTTTTTTTATAAGTAAAACTTGTGTCTTTTACACGCATAAGATATAGACGGCTAGATGATTTTTAATGTAAAAGTTTATTTTAAAAAATATACTTCCACTTTTCTGACTACATAATTACTTTTTATCAAAAGAAGTTGGTACTAAATATAGAGATGGGGGTTTTCATGAGTATATTATTATAATAATATATCATAATATGTATTAATTAAAAAAACAATAATAAAGGACATTGAATATGGCAGCCAAAATCCCCATTGATAATCACCACCAAGTAAAAAAGGAAATATATAAAATTTGAAGACACACCAAAACATTTTACCCTTTTGTATATAATATTTAATGTCTTAATCCACAGAATAAATGGGCCTAAGTGATTCGTACCACCTATTCTCTCATCACTTGTTATAACACCCACTGAGGGCGCTAAGAACTAAACTTATTAAACTTCAATTTTTGGTTAAACTCATTTTACGTACTTAAATCTTATATTTAAATTAAATATTATCTTGCTATCAACTATCCTGAATTTCTAACTTAATAAAACTAAACCCAAAAATCCCGGAATAATAAAGTTTTAAATACAAATAAATTTTAAGGCCGGACCTGTGCAACTTTTCACGCTTGAGTGGCTGTGGCTGAGGTCAGGCGTCTAACAAAATAGTAAGTGGGCGGATGAAGACAAGTTTTACGATTCAAATGTATAAATTCTTTTAAAAAATGCTTAAAACATTTATTTATTTAATGAAATGATAAATATCGCTTAGAATATTACTTAATGACTGTTTCCACATAAAATTTTGTGATTTAAACATGCATATCATGTGACAATACAAGCAACACCGGCACACGGACTATTCGCGGCACATCAGAGATTCTAATAGATCTCTGAACTGAACTATACATAGGCTTTATTCGCGGGAAAATAGATTGTTTAAGAATCCAATTTTGTTGAATTCTATAAGGAATATATGAAAAATTATCTTGAGGCTGGTCAATTATATGTCACCTATCATTGGAATAGCAAAACATTACAATCCTCACTATTTAATGATCAAAGAGGATTCCATTTCAACTAGATTGAGGGTGATTTTTGATGCATGCATGAAATCGCTTAACGATACTCTTTATGCTGGGCCGAAACTGCACTCGGACATTGGGAGTGTTTTAATTAACTTTAAGCTGTATAAAGTTTGCTTTATAGCCGATATTCGACAAATGTTCTTACAAATACCTTTACGAGAACAGGACAAATATTTTCAAACGATTCTTTGGAGGTCCAACAGATCCTGTCCAGGATTTTTGTTTGAATACGATTTCATTTGGTGTTAGAAGCTCACCATATTTGGCAAATAGAACAATTAGACAATTGGCCTTAAATGAAAAGGAGTCTTTTTCGAGTTGGTATCTAAACTGCTCTTAAATGATATGTACTTGGACGATGTTCTTGCTGGTGGCGATACCATGGCAGCTCGTCACATAAAATATGAGTTTTCTGAATTGCTGAAGTTACGTGGTTTCCACTTGCGTAAATAGACAAGTAATTGTCAAGAACTTTTGGGAGGACATGCCATTGGAGCACCAGCAGCCCATTTCATTTGACAGTCAAGAGCCATTCAATAAAAATTCTTGGATTGTATTGGTTACCAAGATATGACTATTTCTTCTTTATAAGTCTTTATTCTCTCTTTATAAGTCTTCTAATGGCATTTTACAAAGACCTGCGTTTAAATGTCTTTTGCCTAGTTTTGACAGTACGAAACAGTAACTGAATTATTCAAGTATATTTTGTTTTGTTCTATTCAACTTTTTTATTTTATTTTTTTTAATTAGCTATAGTTATTAGCATTATTCCTTTTGTTTGGTTAAAATAAGTGGGTTATCTTAAGGCCGGCGGTATGTTTAATACTTGCTTTAAAAAAACTTTATTATCATTAAATGTATAATACGGTAGATTATGTGTATTTATATTTGGAAATAGTGTTAATGCGATTTGATGCTAATCTTTGTCATTTTTGTCCGGTCTAGTACGCACTGCTGCAGGCTATTATTGGTACCAAAAAAACACTAAACCGCTGATAGAATGTGGGTCCGACAGTTAAAAATTATAAATTGTCGACCTTGCAACGAGAGATAACGTTTTTGACCATAAAAAGATAAATGTGTGCTTTGTAAAAGTTAAGGTCTAAGTTTTCCTAGTTTTTGATCGCAATCGTATCGTAAAGATTTGTGCTAATTCCAAACGAACCAAATATTGGAAATCGTCGGAAACGGTAGAAACAAAATGATATATATACTCGTAGTTATCACTATCCTCCTAATTTTTAGTTTTAATGTCAGTTAATACTCTCTTAAATTGGTTTGTTTTCAAGAGTCTCTTCTAAATCAATTCTATAATCTGAAGCAGATAATTTTCTACTAACTTTTAACATCAGTTTAACAAAAGCCTGATCAGTACAGAAAATATCTTTAATAACCTACAAGACCCTGTCTTTTTCTGACCTAACTTACAAACATTTCAACTTTATCAAGGCCAGTAGGGGTAACGTTCATCATTTTAAAGACTCAAAATTGCACAAGCTTTTTGTAATATCATCTCAACTCTGGTTTTATCTCGTGCATCTCGTTAATCAACTGTGCTGTATGCCCAACTCGATAAAATCCTGCTTTTTTCTGATTTTTAGCGCTTTTAGTTCCTTTTTCACAATCTCAATTTCCTGTTTCAGTTGCGCCACTTCACTTAAAATGGTTGGACCACTTTAAAATGCTACTCTGCATCACGCACAGATATTATGGTTCGTTTTTGAATGATAGCAGCCCTTAATTCTAAAGCACTCAGCCCGTGCATGCCTCATTTTTTAATATAAACAAATGTGTGTTTTTTTAAATATAAGATATTTCTATATGATGATTTTATATATATGATAATATGAAGATTTCTATATCTAAATATATGAAATATAATAGTTTTTGATGTGGAATTTTTTTTAAATTTAACAAGTTATAACTCAATGTCTGTTAAACGCTTTTTTGAATATGGTATGTCTATAGACTAGGGCAAATTACTTACCTCTAATACTGTAGTACAATATGGTACACTTAACGTTGAGCTGTCTATTTGTGGTGGCAACTTAAAGAGATGTAGATTATCGTCGGTATCCATAATAAGCAACACATTCCCCAGCCAAGACAAATCGATACTGGCAATTTTCGTTGTTAATTTAGGAAATTTATTAAGAGGCTCATCATGATACCGTGGTACCACCAAAGAAGTGCTTGCTATAGGTTTAAGAGTATCTCGGTATAAGCAGTGAACGGTATTATCTGAGAAAGTCACTACAATATATCCGCTCGATACGTTGTTAATTAGGCTTAATTTGCTGATTTCTAATGCTGTTACTTTACTGCTATATTGAAAATGGCATTGGTATTGCCAAAGCTGAAACAACAAATTTAATTTGGAAAAGTGATTTTATGTGTCAATGTAATTTTGACTGAAAAAATCACACTAACCACTGTATTATAAAACTGTGGCGATTCAGCATTTCCAAACGACTTATGTACTGGAAGTGCTTTTTCTCGCAGTTCCCACACCTGCAAACAACTCTGGTTTTCGCTATTGGCGGCCACTACAAGTGAATCAGCATCCTCGCGCATTATCCACTTTATGTGGCTTATATGACAATTTTTGTCTTTTACTACTTGCTCTAAAAATTAGTCTGTATTATTACGGATAATATTTTAAGTCAAACTCGTAGTACTTAAAGCTTCCTTAGGCGCCTCAAACAAAAAGAAACTAAGTAACGATTGGCTGGTGATCACGCATTTTTCTTCGACCTTCTTAACTGAAACGGTATAACATTGAACGGGCATTGATGGGTCTCCACTACTAACGGCAATAAGAAAATGGCCATCTAAAAAAATAATAGTTTAATATATTATTGTTTTAAATAAATTAAACAAAATCAGACAAAAAGGAAACTGAAAAAATGTACCAGGATTTTACTAAGAATAGCTGTATTTTGCAAAATAATAGTCGTATAGCCTTCGTAAAAAATAATTGTCGTCAAAGAGGTCAGAGGAGAAATTGCTGGAAATTATTAAGTTCCTAGACCCGCTACTAGAGAAAAAACTTAAATATAGTGGAAGATTAGTCTGACGAATAAACGCTAGGTCTTGCTGTATTACAACTTAACAAAAATGACGCGTCTTTCTTTTTTAATCTTAAATGTTTTTTTATTTATTTAAAAATGCAAGTATATATATAAAAAAAAGAAGTATATTAGTTTAGGCCAGTTTAGGGTAATACAAAATTTTTCTATTAGAGCTAAAATTTTGAATGAATGATATCCAGAAAAAATTTCTGGATCTAAATGAATAGTAAGTAACCAAAAAATTGGTGCTTTCAACCACTTTATAACGTTCACCTATATAGAAATATTTTCATATTAAAAATGTATATTTAGTACGGTTTTAAAGCCTGATAAACTTAGTGCTAGTATTTTCCACATAAAACTATTTATCAACTTAATTTTTTTATATATTTGATAAATAGCCTGACAAAATGAAAAAACAAATCTAAAATTAAAAATAAGTAATCTATCGAATGAGAAAAAATCAAAAGTTAAAAGCTTATATGAAAAATAATAGGAAGGGTATTCTAAGAAAATATAATTCTTAGGTAATTCTTATTATGTCACTCCTGTATATTGCTGTGAAAAGTGTAATTAATAAGAATATAATAACTAATATGCTAGTTAACCTCTACATAATTTACCTTAATGTCTTCAATATAAGTTATAAATAATATTTATTACCTTATTCTAAATTTGAAATAATTACTTACTTTTTCCATAACAAATATCAGCAGTTTTAACAAAAATTCTAGTAGGACCAAGACTTTCTGTGGCCATGACCATGGGAGTTTGACTGGTTGCTTGTGGCAACAAAACTGCGGCCAACATCCCTGTTGTAGTCAATAAAAGTGCCCCATTTGCTGGACGACCACCAAACTGTTTTACTGAAGATGCGAATTTTATGTGGGAAAATTTGTCGAAGTAACAGGTGCTATCTTTTTTGTCTGTATTCAAGCATATCTAAATTGGAATAATTAAGACCACTGCATATTAATTATAACTGTAAAATATATTATTTACCTTTTTTCCAGGATGAAAAAAGGCTGCAGACAAAATATGTTCTCCTTCTAGGGGCACTTCCAAATGTAAGTGCCACTCGTTTAAAAGATGATCTTGTGTGGTATATATTCTAACAAAGCCATTTTCATCACCAATTAATAACAATTTCCCAGTGAAGTCCCACTGAAGTACAGTCACCGGTGAAGAGTTACAAAGGACTCTAAATAAATATTATAATTATATTCTTAACTTTTTTTAAATAATTAAATCTAACTTTATAATTATCATTTTCCTTACCTGTGAATTTGCCAAGGATTATTCAAATCAGCAACATACACATTTGAACTGAAGAACAAAGAATTATTATCTTCAATGTTGCTCTGTGTGGTAAATGCAATAACATTAGTACAAGAGATTGCACATATTATTGATTTTTCAGCTCTGAAAAATAGTTTTCATTTAATTTCATTTCAATAAAGTTTTCATACTTTATTATTGTTACGGATTTCCCGTGGGTTCAATAAATAAGCACACTTGAACACTAAAATTTTATTCACTATTTCACTTACAGTCAGTTACTATTTCTAATCCCTTATTGATCGTTAAGCGTACTCAAATCACAACTATAAACTTAAAATTTACATTGAATCAGGTCCCAATATAAACCCAATAAGATTCTTCTACTAATTTCTAGAATCTTAACAAAATCTTCTTTAAGTACCAATATAAACAAATATAAATCCATTAGAGAAATCCACATATAACTTAAGGCTATCTAAATAATTTATATTTGCCTTAGCGCTGCCCTGGACTCTATAGACGACATCATTAATCCTCTTTACTACCGCATATGGACCTTCCCAGGCTGGCATCAACTTTGGTGATTTCTCTTTCTTTCTTTGAGGATTTCAAAGCCATACTTTGTCACCTTGCTGAAATGCTTAACTCTTTGCTTTAAGGTCGTATCGGATCTTCATCCAAGTGGTTGCAATTCTTAGTCATTCTCTGACCAATTTGTGGACATCGTGTAGTTTCATTTTTACATCGTCCACATAGTCCTCCACTGTGACTTACTTTGCTTGAGGTGCCAAACACAAAGTCTCCTGATATACGAAATTCTCTCCCGAAAACAGCAAAACCTTGTCTAGTGTTAACGCAGTCGTATCATGAACTGCAGACCTGTAGGCCAGCAAAAACATTGGCAAGTAGGGATCCTAATCCATTTGATATTCATCCACCACCTTATAAAGATGTTCTTCGATTGTCTTGTTGAATCTCTCCACCATACCAACGGATTGCGGATGTAAGGCTGTTGTCCGTGTTTTGTCAATCTTAAGCAGGTCACAAAGTTTCTGAAACAGGTTAGATTCGAAATTCTGTCCCGTGTCTTGACTAGCTGCACATGTCGAACATTTTCGGCACCATGATTTTACATCTTCAAAGTAGTTAACCCAGTAGAACTGTTCCGGATTTTATCCAGTGTTATTTACTTCCAAATGAACAATCCTTCAACAAACCTTCGGTAGTATGTGCAGAGTTCAACAAAACTTCTTAACTCATGTTTATCACAAGGTTGTAGCCAGTCCTTTATGCTTTTAACTTTTCCCGGTTCAGCTTGTATTCCTTCTGACGATACCAGATGACTAAGAAAATTTAATTTCTGTTGAAAGAGGGATCACTTCTTTGGGTTCAATTTAAGCAGCGCCTTTTGTGGTGATTTTCGAGGTGTTCAGCAAAAAAAAAGTTTTTCGCATTACGAGAACACTATCAAGGTAAACAAGCATGTCTTAGATCGAAGGCCTTGTAGTACAAATTTCATTAACCCCTCGAACATAGCGGAAGGATTACACAGACCAAATGGCATTATATTAAAATGATAGAGGGCTTTTCCAGTAGAAAACGCAGTTTTCTCCTCGTCTTCTTCCTGAATGCTCACTTGCCAATATCGACTTTTTGGATGAAAACCAGCTTGAACCAGCAAGAGTCGAAAGGATCCTCAATTCTAGGAAGTGGCTAACTATCTTTCTTGCTGACGTCATTAAGTTTTCTATAGGCCACACAGAATCTAGTTGATAAATCCTTTTTCACCACTAAGACGACTGGAAAAGACCATGAATAAGGGACTCTTGCCTGCTGGTGTTTAGTAACAAGTAATCTTCTAAGTGAGCTGACGGATTGGTTGTGTATTTACAGTATTTATTTTACGCCTAACTACTCCAGTTCTTCCAATTTTATCATTAGGCATAGATCTCGCTGTGTGTGCTTGGTGATAAATTGTTTGACCTTGCTCAATTCGTCCAGAGAATGATGTTTCAAATCCTTTGCGAAGCTGTACGGATTCGAGTTTCTTGCTCAAAGAAGTCGCGCAATTTCCAATCTTCCAAAAATGATCTTCTCTGTTTCTGCCTCTGTTTTGTCAACATTCAAGGGGTGGAAGGGTTGCTATTCTGTTGAATCCCGCTGTTGAGCACACTGACATTTCGGAAGTTTTGAGGTTGTCGGAGGAAAAAATATGAAGTAATGTTTTTTCTATGCTTTTCACTTAAATCTTTATATAGTAATTGTTTATAGATCTCCCTCAGGTGACACTCGCGCTTTCTTCACACAGCGTGCGAGAGCTATTGGTGGTATGGAATTTGACAAAAGGATAATAATAGCTGGGGATTTTGTTTGTTTGTATTATTTTGTTTGGAAGTAAAATTTGGTACACCTCAAAATGAAGCCATCTCTGTTCTGAACTTGTTGGAATCTTATGGCATTGAGGCCATGCTGCTTGCTGAGACACACGGTAATAACTGTCTTGATAATATATTCATAATTTTTTTACAGCTCATATATATGAATAAGTGTGCATGATAACAATCTATTTGATCATAATTACATCCACTTTTGGTTTTGGTACTCATTTAGGCAAGCCAGGTTTACTGTACAGGAGCGATTTTTGATGAAACCAAACTGATTAGGTGCTATGTCTAATTTGACATGGGCATATATTCTATTATAAAGAACTATTTCAAAAAATGTTGAGAAATTACATAAGATCGATATAGCTCTGTAATTTTGAATGTCGTTCTTCGGTCCCTTTTTGAGTATCGGGGATATTCTTGCAGTCTTTCATTTATCGGGAAATACTGTTGAAGATATAATTAAATATTTGCGCAATAGGCCCTAACAAAACGCAAATACAATCTTTAACAAGACTTGGTTCTCCATCGGTAGCATAGGTCGACTTACTTTTTAGTTCATTAGAGGCGGTGACAATTTTATCTTCCAAAAAAACTATAAGAGCAATTTAGAGAGTTGTTAATAGTCTGACTCGATTCAATACCAACAAAATACTAGATGGGTCCGACTCAATATATACACTTTGAAAGAAAGTTCCAAATGCATTAACAATTTGCTGTGGATCTTTTATTGTACGATCTTGAAACAGCATTACTCCGGGAATACGTTAAATTCCTTTCTTATTCTGCACATAGTTCCAAAAATCGGAGAAGTCTACATTAATTCGATTTTCGGCTGTTCGAGAAAATTCTAAAAAAGCAATCCTAATTTGTTCTTTAATATTGCTTCCAACTATTTTAAACTGATTTTCATAATAATGAGTTCTATATTTCTTAAGTTTTTTCCGAATTAAATTCTTTAGTTTGATATTTATAATATCAGAATTAAACCAGACTGGAAATTTATATTTTTTAACGATTTTAAGCGGAACTGCTCTATGAAATATTTCATTAAGTGTACTGTGAAAGCTGTCGCAAAATACATTAGGATCTAAAGAGGCAAACACCTCGGTCCAGTCAGCAGCTTCAATTAAGCTATATAACATGAAGAACATAAGAACTAAAGACATTGGGGTACCACAAGGATCTGTCACAGGTCCCTTACTATACTTGATTTATATCAATAATCTTCCCTACATCAAGGTAAAAGAACAGTATGTCCGTTACGTTATGTCAGGGAGCCCCAAGGGGAGGCTCTTGCGAGTGGAGTGCGGGATGAACAGTCGAAAGCTAAAAACTGGTTTCAAAAAAATAGCCTTGCCTTAAATAAATCCAAGACTGGATATCTTCTCTTCACCCTAAGGGAAGCTAAAGATTGTGTTCTGCCAATTGGTACATCATTCTTGGGGGTCCAGACGGATATTGGACTCAAGTGGGAGACACATGTTGAAGGTTTGACTAATAAGCTAAACGGGGTCGTAGCGCACAGTCGCGCATTTCGCTCTGCAGCGAAGGGCGATACGAATTGTTAGTGGTTTAGATTATAGAGATGATCGTAGGCAAATTCATAGAGTTAAAAATTCTAATACTTCCTAACGTGTTTATTTTAGAAAATCTAAACTCGCTCCAGCGAACGGCTTGCTGTTCCACTGTGTAGGCTTGAGAGGTGTTGAAGCAGCCCAAGATATTGGGGCGTAAAATATTACAACAAACTTCCAAATACCCTGAAAGCTTTGACTGGCAGTGTGTTCAAGAGCAGGATTCAACAAGTACTCTTAAGAAATCCCTTATATGATCACATGCAGTGCCTCGCAGAAAATATCTCTTTCAGTGGTGACTGAGTGCACAGGGAAGCAGATTACAAGTAGAATTAGTATTACTAACTTAACTTTTATCTTGGAAAATTTATGTGTTAGCTTGGAGGTTTGCTATCGCTCCCCAAATTCTAATACACTCAACTTTTTAACTGATTTAAGCCATTACCTTGAAAATAAAAAAAAATGTGATGTAGCCTTATTTTTAGGGGACATAAACTTGAATATTTTAAATGATGGTGACAATATGGTCAATCAATATGTATCACTTTTAAATAGCCATGGCTTTTTTTCATTATATGAGGATGTTACAAGACCTGATTCACAAACTTGTATAGATCATGTATTTCTCAAAACTAAAATTAAAGAAAATATACTTAAATTTAATCCATATATAGTAAATCACGATATAACAGATCACTTGCCTATATTAATAAATATTGTTTTAAATAAAAATAAAACAGAAAACTCTAAAATAAATGACATAACAATTAGAAACATAAATTATCAAAAATTTATTGAATTGGCCAAAAACAGAAACTGGAATGAAATATCTACACAAAACGACCCTAACTTAGCCTTGAATCTTTTGGTAAAAAATATATCTGAAATAATAAATCAGTCATACTATGAAAGAGTGTTAAACACAAGAGTTAAAAAAATTAAACCTTGGATATCGCAAGGTATAATTATTTCAATCAAAACTAGAGACAAATTAAAACAAAAATTAAGGAAAAATCCTACACCAGAAAAAATCTTTGAATATAAACAGTACAGAAATAAACTGAATAATCTGATCAAAACTACAAAAAATGATTACTACAAAAATAAAATTCAGGAAAATAGTAATAACATAAAAAAATATACAATTTTATAAATGAGGCTGTAAATGAAGATGGGAGTGAAGGTAAAAAGGAAATAAAAATGATTAGGGCGCAAAATGGTGATCAAATAATAAATCCTATAGAGATCGCTAATCATTTTAACAAGCATTTCATGAATGTTGGTTTAAACCTATCAAAAAGCATTAATACTCCCCCTCACCCCTTCACAATAAACAGGACATTCCCAAATTCCATGTATTTGAAACCCGTTACTCAGAATGAGATAATTAAATATATAAATTCTTTAAAAAATAATGGCTCACCTGGTAAAGATGGAATTTCTGCAAAAATCTTAAAACTGCTCCATATGCACATTTTACCACCACTTGTACATATTATAAACTTAATTTTTAAAACTGGTGTAGTGCCAAGTCATTTTAAAGTATCTGTGGTGAGTCCAGTTTTTAAGTCCGGAAGTAAGGAATTGATGGATAATTATAGACCAATAAGTGTCATCTCTAACCTGGGAAAAGTCTTCGAAAAATGCTTTAAGGATAGACTGTTATGTTATTTTGACCAAAACAATGTACTATCAAAAAATCAATTTGGTTTTACTCGAGGAGTCAGTACAATAGATGCTATATATGAGCTTGTTAGTGATATAACTAAAAGTATGGACAAAAATAAAAAGTGCCTTGCGGTGTTTCTCGACCTAACAAAAGCATTTGATACAGTGTCACACCAAATATTATTACAAACATTAGAAAAATATGGTATCAGAGGCAAAGTATTACAACTTTTACAGAGTTATCTATCAAACAGAATGCAATACACCAAGATAAAAAATAACCTTAGCGATCCTGATATCATTAAAATTGGAATACCGCAGGGCACTGTACTAGGACCGCTACTTTTCAATGTTTATATAAATGCAGTGAATGATATAAAAACTCCTGGCAAAGTAATATCCTATGCAGATGATACAGGAATTATATTTATTGGAGACACATGGCAAGAGGCAAAAGTTAAGTTTCAAGAAGGTCTATCATTAATCAAAAATTTTTTTTCGACACCTTTAAATTGTCACTAAATCCAAAAAAATCTAAATATATAGCATTTTCCATAAACAGTTCAAATAGACCAAACTTTCAAAATATTATTGTAAACAATATTAATGAACCAATTGCACAGGTAAACTCTATAAAATATTTGGGAGTCCATATAGACAAACATCTAAAATGGGATATACACATTGATTATTTAACAAAAAAGATAAAGGCACTCTTACATAAATTTTATTTATTAAGGGAAATTTTGTGCAGAAAACTCATTGTGTTGATCTATAAAGCTCTCATGGAACCCCTATTAAGGTATGGGATATTGATTTAGGGTAGGGCATATGAAAACAGTCTAAAAAATCTTAAAACAATACAAAACTCAATAGTAAAGATAATGTTAAAGAGACCTAGGTTATTTTCAACAAAGCAATTATATAATTCTGAAATACAAGATTTGAAAACTCTTTTTATAACAACCTGTTGCTCTTATGTTCATAAATTCTATGGTAAACAAAGTATAATAAACCATAGACACCAAACCCGAGCTAATAAACACCAGCAAATTGTACTACCTTATATGATTCGAGATTTTGGTCAACATTCGGCAGTATTTTTAGCTCCAAAATTTTATAACCTTCTCCCAGAAAAAGTCAAACAACAGAAATACTTCAAAAAGTTTAATGAGCATGCCCTAAGTTATATATTAGGAAACAAAAGAAAATTTTGTTGATTGATCATATGTGCTTGTATCAATATTCTGCTTTTCACCAAACTTTTTATTTTCTTACTTGATAGCAATCACAACATAAATACATAAGGGAAAAAGAAAAAAATCTCAGTATGGACATTTATTCAATTATTTATTTTGTTTCAAATATTATAGGTTTTAGGTACCAAAGACTAGAAAATTCTGTAAAATACTACATAATACCTTTGTAGGTAAAATGTATATGTGTATATAGTATATGAATCTTTTTTTTTTCTCTTTTTCTCATTTTTATTGTCTGGTTTTTGATTTTTGTTATGTAGTTTTGGGTAAACTTATTTAAAATGTTAAATATTGTGAACTAATTTATATAACGGCTAGTCTGCTAAGAGTAACAACATAGATAGTAACTCTGACTGATTTTTTTGACTTGTGTAAACCTTTTTGGTATTTAACATGAATAAATGATTTGGTCACCACCTACTGAAGAGAATCTGCTGCCACAACCCTTATAACAGCTGCCCCTTCACTTGCAATGAACAAAATAAAATCTTCCAAACCGAATCTAAGAATATTTAGCCTGTTGTCAAATGAGAATCCGTGGTGTCCCCAAATAAACTCATCTTTTATATCATCAATACCTATTAGCCATCAATACCTTATTTTGAGACCTCCTAGGCGGATATGGACTTTCATCTCCCCAGTAACGTTCACCGAGTCTCCAGTCACCGTGCGCAGCATCAATCTCGGAGATAAGGGCTCAATCTTTAGTCCACATGCTATGTATCTACTTGACCTTATTAGAGACACCTCTGCTCCCATCTCAACCATAAAGGTAACTGGTCTTTCATTAAGGTCCCCTTCGATGGTCCGGCTTTCGGCAGATTTTTCCAGGCTTCTGATGGAGATAATTCCGGGGCCTTTATTTTCACAAACTAACAGCCGCGCCTTAGTGCTGACTGTATTTAGTTTTCCCGAGTGGTTCGCGAGGCTCCTTGATCTCTGGATTGACTTGAAAGTCACATTTCACTGGACTCGAAAGTCACGTTTTATGTGTCCAATCCGTCCACATCGATAGCACTGAAAACCTTGACAGCAAAGAGGTTGCTCGATTTCTTTGTTCAATTCCTGCCTTATGATCTCTGTTTTGTCATAAGTTACAGATTTGGTAGACCATCACTGGCCTCTCAATCCTTACTCTCCTAAACGGAAACAGTACTCACGTTTGGCCTGGCTTACTGTCTTACTGGTGAGACGCTGGTAGTGTCTGGAGCAACTCAAAGGCCAATCCCCGAAGAGCTCCCACCAAAGCAGTTGCTTTATCTTCATTATCACAGCTGCTTCAAATTGTTGCTTGTACATTGCCAAGAAATCACGAGACAGTTTTACCACTAACGATTAGTTTTAGTTAATGGTAAAAGTTTCTAGTGATTTGAGTATCACAGCAAAGGTTCCAACCATAGGACTATTGCCTAAGAAGTCAGGCCGTCAAACGTTGGAGGCTTTTTATTCTGGGAAATGCTATGCTCAATTCGATGGTTGCCTTTTGATCAGGGTAATTTTGGACTGTAAGTTGTTTACACTGTCCCTTGTGCTCTCCATCTCTTTCCTATTTTGTGTTGCTCTTCCCGAATTTCTCTTATTTCATTTTTTCTTTCTGCCCATAAAAGCAGCTTGTATTAATTTCTGGAATCTTTTCTTTTGTTCATGCTTCTTTACTTATCTAGGCGCCGCCTCACTTTCTCCTCTTGTTTTTCCTGTTGCCGTCGCTCTTCCGCTTTTTAGTTTTCCTGTCGTCGTTCTTCTTCCACTTGTTTTTCCTGTCAACGCTACGTTTCGCTCTTTTATTTATTTATTTATTTATTTATTTACGGAATCCATTTACAAAAGTGTTACATAGCATACCCATACAAACATATATATTCAGATACAAAACTATCTATAAATCAATGAAAGGTGTAGATGAGTTAATTAATTAAAGCCCCTATGAAATAGTATTCTTTAACTGCCCCTTAAAAGATGTAATCCTAGAGTCAAAAAAGCTTATCTGTCCTGATAGACCATCAGCACTTTGAGCCATTCGTGTAATTGGCTCATTAATACCATAATTGGTACGGTGGAATGGGACTGAAAATATTTCTGATTGTCTATTCAATCTGGAAGGCACCCTAAGTTTAAGAAGAGACAATAACTCGGGACAATCTATAGTGTAGCATTTAAAACCTTATGCACAAAACATAAGTCGAGTAATGTTCTTCGTGACTCTAATAATCATAATCAAAATCATAATCATAATTTTTATTGATGCCAGTAATATAAATTTTACACAAGTCAAAAAATACATAGGTAAAGTCAAATCAGACTACTTAACAGTACTAACACTAAGAACATTAAATTAAAATTCGACTATAACTAAAACAATAAATGATGTTATAAAAATACAGTAAAATCACCTTAAAATATGTGGTTAAAAAACTCCTCTAATGAATAAAAAGCATTCACTAATAAAACTTTTTTGATTTTTGTTTTAAAACTGTTTCGAGGTAAGTATTTTATTTCAGAGGGAAGAGCATTAAATAATTTTATTCCCCAAAAGCCCGGTCCATCCCGACACCTTTCCAGACGGCAGTAAGGAGGTACAAAGTCAGTTCTATGGCGAGTATTATAGCCATGTATATCTTGGTGAGTAGTAAAAAACTGAGTATTACGTTTAACATACAGACGGTTTTCCAAAATGTACACTGAGGGCAGGGTGAGAATGCCAAGTTGTTTAAAGGCTGCCTTGCAGTCCTCCCTATATGCAAGACCAGCTAGTACCCTTATCACCCTTCTGTGTATACCGAACACACGTTTGGTATCAGATGCATGATATAATGTGGGTAAGTTCAGGTTATCCCTGACCCACTGCTAGTAATACTCCTGTCTCCTATAACCACATCTAAAAGCAGCCACCCTTAAAAATTTATTTTGAGTTTTTTCAATCTGCTCAATGTGGGAGTTATATGATGGGGACCACACAATTGAGCCATACTCCAAGATGGGCTTAACAAGAGAGCAATAAAGGAATCTAAAAGTAAACAAAGACAAGTCAGTTGTAGACCATTGGATAAAACCCAGCATTTTATTGCCCTAGCAGTCACCTGATTGATGTGACTTTTAAAAGACAACCTGGAGTCAATAAATATTCCTAAGTCAGAAACCTCTGTTTTGACACCAATTGCTACATTATTTATTTTATAAAGAAAAGCAATAGGGTTTCTTTGCTTAGAAAGAGTAATCTTATGGCACTTATTGATATTAAGGGACATTCAAGTGGCACCAATCAAAGAACAAATTAAGGTCTTTTTGCAGGAGCACAGCATTGGAAAGGGATGTGATAGGCCTAAATAGCTTTACATCATCAGCAAACATTAGCACACAACAATTTTCAAGTTTCCAAACTAAATCAATCAAAAAGAGGCAAAACAAAACAGGGCCTGAATGAGAGCCATGTGGCACCCCAGATGGCACCAAAATTTCAGAGGAACATGTACCTCCAAGATTAACAATCTGGGTTCTACCTCTGATAAATCCCAAGATCCACTGAAGAAGAGGTCCCACTTCTTCCTTCTGTTGTTTTTCCTGTTGTCATTACTCTTTCATTTTATCCATAAATTCAGGCTTGAATTTATTTATTTGTTCTATCTTGGCACTTTTCCTTTTCATATTTACCATGAAAATTAAAAAATTTGTTTCCATGATCCTCTTATTTGTGTTGCAAACTACCCTTTTTTTATCCCTTTTCTGACACCAATTGTAATGGATTTCCAGTAGGTTCTATAATTAGCACACTTGAACACTAAACACTTAACTTTTATTCATTACTTCACACACAATCACTTACTGTTTCTAATCAGTTATTGACTATTTAGCATATTAAAATCAAAACTATAAACATAACATCAAATCGGGTCCCTTTATATACCCAATAATATTCTTTTAATAATTTTTAGAATTTTAACAGAATGTTCTTTAAGTACAAATATAAATGAAAATAAACAAGTTAGAATAATCCGGCCAATAGTAAGGCAACTTTGTGACAATAATAATAATTGCTATTCCTTAATATGGTTTGATTGACTGGATCTCTTCGATAATTTTCTGGCTTATGTTTGTGTGCCCAAAATTTTCTCAGAATGACCCCCTTAGGTCCCAAATATCAGATCTCAGAGTCATGTTTACAATCAAAATAAATTCTTATTTTAGAAGAGGTATTCTCAGCTTTGATAGGCAAACTTCCAACCTTAAGACCTTAAGACTCAACCCAAATTTCAGGCCATTGTTTTTGAATATGTCTCTATAAAGTGCTAAAGTCTTTATCTCCTCAGAAATTTGCTTTTCCTATAACAAAGTTGTTATTTTTCTTTATGTTCTTTTTTGCTGCTTCTTAACTGATTCCTTATTTCCATCCACTGAGTGATGATATATAATATTTCCTACACTTCTTGTCTTCATCGGAAGAGCAGGTGGCATTGTCACATTGACACAAACATCCATTACACAACAGGACATTACCATGTCCTTGTTGCTATCCAAGACAATTTGGACATGAATTGTTTGAAACTTATGTTAAGATTTTTAAGAAACTTATTTTCCAGTTTTTATGTGAACCTCTGATATTGAGATAGGCAATACTTTTATTTATGCGAATGCGAGGCAACTTTGCTAGTTTATATTGACACAATAATTTGTTTTTGCAAATATTATCAAAAAGTGTTTCCTTCATAACTATTATATTTAAAAATCACAGGTGCAAAAGTGGTAAACCAAAAACTAGCTGAAAGACACTTTTATGCTTGACCTCATTCATTTATTCATAGTACATTAATTTTAGTTCGTAAACCACCAATATTTACTTGTAATCAAATGCTTTTTAATTTCCTATTTGTCCAGTACACATTGAGGCAAACACAATATGGGAAACAATATTTTTAAATTTGATTGCTTTAGTTTTCTTCACTCCCTTCTTTCCTTTCACTAAGCTCAACTATACTTTTTCTTTATACAATCCATCTGCATTACAGTAAATTAATTTTTTATTTGAAAAGCATGATTATAATATATATATATATATATTAATATAGCAGAAGCTTTATTTACAACCTTCAGAATATCTTCACAGTTCTGTGAAAACAACCTTCTATGAGGAATCCAAGTCTTAAAAACTCTTACCTGCTGAAAATCTGTACTTTAGATGCATTTAAGGTTTTAACAGATCTCTTGGTTACAGAAAATATGTGATCCATTTTTCCTTTAAGGATAAACTTCCCTTTGAAACTGTCTATATAGATCTCTATATTTCACTGCAACTCTAGGAGTTCATAAACAATAAAACTTTGAATGTTTTAATTTGGGTGAAACAACAAAAAACTAGAAGTGCAAAGCCTTCTAGTAGAGCAAGCCATAGATTAATAGATAGTACACTACTGGATTAATATACTATTGAAGCAAGCAATGCAATCCACTAAAAAAAATTTTAAAAATACATAGACCGAATTTTTAACAACAGCCGTGATATGTCACTCACTGCCAGCTGTCATCGTGTCTGTCAACTAATAAGGCGCATCCAAGCAATCGACGCAAACGGTTCACCAACTGGTTGCAACTCGTTTGAGAGCAATTTATAGGAGACGATTTTTTTACTGTCAATCACAATCTAAAAATAAAGCTTTTGAAAATTATAAATATAAATAATGATAACAACAATATATATCACCGAAATAGATACAAAACAAATAAATTATTTACAAAAGTATTGCCAAAGCGAAGACAAACAAATGGCACTCATCAGTGCAATATTATTTTATAGCGAAATCTATTTGGGAAAAAATGTAGCACGAGTGCGGAACTAGGGCAAAATTCACGAACCATTGGTGTAATTAGTGCAGGTTTGTGTAATCCATTGGAGCACCAAGGTGGCACTTTTTAAGCACTGGGTGAACTCCCTGAGTGCCCCCAGTTCCGCACGAGCTATGGGAGGTCATGCGGCTCTAGTTCCTATCTCGTCAGTAGAAAACATGGCGGCTACTATTTAGGAAATTTGATAAATAATTGCATATAAGCAAAACTAAATTTTAAGGGAAGGTAACGTAAAACATAACATCAACTAACAACAGCCAATTTTGGAATTCTTCCGTCAAGGCTAAATCCAAAAACTATTGGCAATGCAACAATGCGGTTTTTTACTTGAACCGAACCAGGGTCGGTGCCGCTCTAGTGCCACAATTTTTATCCAATGGATTTCGTTATTAGATCTTCAAAAACCCATGTTGAGCTCAGTTTAGATATTCTTTAATTTAACACGCGTCCCTGCACCAATTAATGAACAATAAAAATAAATGCCCAAATAATTTAGATATAAAAATCGACAATTCTTGAGACAAGGTTCAAGTTAAAATGACCTGGCTATTCGGTTTTTAAGTTCACAACTCAAATATATCACATTATTGCGGCGTAAACATTTCCACCCACCAAAACCATTTTTTTCTTTTTAGAACAAAAAAAATAAAAGTAATAGCGTTGATTGAATATTTGGGAAGATGCGCAATCCCGTATTTTAAAATGTACCCGGTCGACTTTCGATTGCCGTTCATTTTCGTTCACCGTATGGTGCTGCCGCGAAAGCAAATCTAAGAACGAGTCATTTAAGCTATTTGGGCTACGCGACCGTGTTGGTTATTTTTTTAAGACATGGATGAGGCTGCCAACTGTGTTTTTATTTTTTTTATACATATAACAAACACAGTTATGTCATTTAGGTGGTCAAGTGATGAGTAATCTACTTAAGGGTAGAAGCATGTTGAAATTTCTTACACGTTAAATTTTATTAACAAATAATTAATTCCCTACCTAAATATGTTTTTGAGACAAAAATTAATAAAAAAAAATATATAAAAAGCTATTTTTTACAAAATTACCAACAAAGTTTAATACAAGTTATAATTCCAAAAACAAACATGATGTTTTCTTCATTTTGTGTTCAAAAGAGTCAAGTTTTTAAATAAAAAGCCTGTTGCACTTAATTTACGAAAAATTAATATACAAAAAATATGTGGGACAAATTTTAAGATATAAGTAGGTTTCACGTAAATATAGAGAACAATTGACATAATTCATAAGACTTAATAACTATAATAATAGATTTCTTAGTCAATAATTTTTTATAAAAAGTAATAACCCATTTTGTCATTTGAATGAATATCTGAAAAACTGTGCAACGTAGTGAAATCTGTAAAGTACACCTTTTTTGGATGAACAATATTAAAAAATAAATATCTTTAACTGAAGTTAAAAATAAAAAAAGTTAGTAAAGCGGTTCTAAAGTTAGTTAATAAAGTTAGTAAGCGGTTTGTTAATAGCACTCGATAAAATATGAAAAATAGGCCATATTTAAAGCTGCGATACAGGCAAATCCTTAATTACCTGTTGTTACAACTACACCTAAAACTATAGAAAGTTAGTAAAAACATAAAAAACCAAAGTTTTGTTTTAAAGACCCCGCATCACGGTTATACAGGCCGTCCAAAATAAGGATAAGCAGTATGGATCTCGGAAACGGTAGAAGATACAAGATAGTATAATTAGAGGAAAATTGGGCAATATAGTTTCCTTTTACAATAAAATATAAATTCCAAATTCTTCCTAAATTTTGAAAAAAACTGAAATTTAGCAAAATCGTTTTAAATTTTTTTCTGGCGTTATTTAAAAATATATAAAAAAAATATTTATTCAATGAATACATTATTATGACCACTTTAAATTTAAAATACGACGTTTTGTCTTTAGAGAGCCATCATCAACTTTGTTTTTCCTTGTCGGCGCTATATTGGCCATTTGCAGTTTTGATTAGACTTTTTACCAAAATTACATACATTGTTGAAAAGGTAATTAAAAGGGCTGTTTAAAATTTTAAAATTTCCATACGGCGCCCATAAGAAAAACGAAATATTATAATGGAAATTGTATACAGGGTGACCTCTTTGGACAGGCTATATACACCCCTAAATCCTAAATAGAAAGATACATGGTCAAATGATACATATATACATAAACTCTAGGTGGTCCTTATTCCTTCTAAAAATTCATATTGTCTCCACGATAAGATTTTGGCTTGCTCGAAAAAATATATCAGTCTATCCTTTAATGCTTTTTCAAATATTTTGGCTAGATTATTAACTAGGGTAATTAAACGATAATTTTGAATTTTATTTCGTGATTCGGCCTTATGAATTGGAGTTAGTAAGAAGACTTTAAAGTATTCTGGTACCTTTCCCATTTTAAAGATTGGATTAACTATGTGTTGTAAGGGTAAAACAATAAAAAGATGATTATCATCACAAATATATAGATGCAAGGCAGGCAGACATTTTAATAAAAATCGTTAATTAGACCCATTTGTTGGGCCATCCGATATCAGGTATATAAGATGATTTTTTTGATTAAAACCCCTATTCAGAAATTTATTAAGATTTTTTTGTAAATTCAAATGTAAAGAAAAACGTATACAGTGTTTTCATTTCAAAATAAACCACTCTTGAACTTCTTAAAAAAAAAACACGTCAATCTTGTATATCTAAATTGGCGTGTTTTTTCGAAAACGTGAGGGAGATTTTATTTTTCATAAAGTTCTGTCAATCACCTCCTCCCCTCACATCTAAGAATTTATTAAGGATGCTTCATTTTAAAATGAAACCACTGTATGCGTATGTCTATATGCTTTATAAGACAATCCTCAATTTCTCAAATTCAATTTTCAATTTTAATTTAAATTTTAAAAAAATATATTGATAACAAAAATTAAAACGAATTCCCCGGTAAAGGTTTACCATAGTGTTACCACTAGACGTTGCAGAACTCTGCAATAACTGGGTATTGTCAACAACTCTGATATTGACAATACCCTGAATAGCACCTGTTCTTCGTTATTCCGGAGATATCCGGGGGACGCAAGTGGGCACACAGCACGACATCTCTGAAGATGTGTGGAAGGTTAGCGAATCTTCCAGAACCACGCAACTGGTGAGTACATAAGGAGTTCACGACGCCAGAAGTTTAGTTCAAGCCTGAATATTGACGTGCATTTTAAAATCGACGTAAATAGTAGTAAGTAAATACAGGCTAAATAAATATTTCTAGTATAGTCTTAAGTGATTGTGTTTAGTGTGTACGTGTAAAGTAGATCAGTTGACTTATTTGTGTGTATAGAGTATTTTAATTCCTACTTAACGAACGGTAAAAAGAAGACTTCAGAGGACTTCACAAGGAAGTCCTGTCTGCTCGTTTTTAATAAAAAGGTTCAAATTTTTATTTCGGATAAATTTTCTGCCCCCTTAGATCTCTGCTGGATCGTAAAAAGGTACTCGTGGTGCCAGCCCTTACAGAAATCACCATGCTGTGTTTCACTGTTTCAATCACCACTGGTTCAATTTACTAAAAAGTGTTCCATGTTAGTCAAATTAAATGAGTCGACGCACACTGGTTAGTCGCGTGCCTTAAGGTACGTTTAGGCTCTTTCCGTCATAGTTAGGCTGCTCGACGTTGATCGCTGGATCCTCGTTTTGGGTTAAAACATTGTGCACAGAATTCTTTGCTTTCAGTTTATTATTAGATGGCTGCACGAGCAGTGTGAACGTGTACGTGTTATTTACCTTTTAATTATGGAAGTGGATGCAGAAAAACTAATTGTCTTAGTAAAGGCTAGACCACCTTTTTAGAACTCCCAACTAAAAGATCACCATAATCGGGACTTGATAGATAAATTATGGGAGGACATTTCAGTGGATATGAAAGCAACAGGTAAAAAAAATATATCAAAATACATTCTAACGGTTTATTATTACCATGAAGGTGACAACTTAAGTGGGCACACTATAATATATATACTCATAACGCAAAACGTATGCGTTTAATTCAATATTTTATTCATTTATAAAAGCAAATTTGTTTTGTCATGGTACAGACCCTTCTGACGAATTAAAGTATTGCATAAATGCATTACGTGTTCTCAGTGCGTCGTTTGAAGCTCTTCTCCAGTTAGGTTTTCAGGAGATAACAATTCTTCATGAATATCATTAACACTACATTCCCTTTCTCGAATCATGTTATGAAGTACACAGCCATCTAATGTAACCAATTCTACTTTTTCTGGAGAAAGTAACATAGTAGTTTCAAATACGCGAAACTTTTTTGTCAACAATCGAAAGGCACATTCAACTATTCGACGAGCTCTTGAATGACGGTAATTGTATATGCGTATATCAATAGTCAAATTATTTCTATAAAAGGATCTCATTAAATGTTTTGAAAGGGGGTATGCTTCATCTCCAATAAAAACAAAAAGGCTTTTGTATATTATTAATACTTTCCGATATTTTTCAAGACTGTGGAATATTAAGCTCATCCCTGAGAAATAATTTTCCAAAATTTGATTCACTAAAAACCCCACTATCACTATTCCGACCAAAATTACCAACATCTACCGCTATACACCTCGCATCAGCATCTACAACTGCTTGAAGAATGATGGAATTAAAATGTTTATAATTATAATAAGCCGAACCAGCATTTATCGGGCACTGCATTCGAACATGCTTCCCATCTATAGATCCTAAGCAATTGGGATAGTTCCAAAGTTGCTCAAATTTTTTCGCAATTGCTAACCATTTGTCTGTTGTGGGAGTAGTCATATAAATTGGTGACAAATTATCTCAGATCGCCTTGCATGGCTCCATTACTATTTGTCCTATAGTCGTTGCCCCAACTCGAAAGTAATAATGAAATGATTGAAAGTGCTCAACGGTCGCGAGAAATCTGAAAAAAAAATATAACTTTTTATTTCTATTAGTTGCAGATTGCAAAATAAAATGGAATTCATTGCGAAATGCATATGCACGACAGATACGGGAAATGAAAAATACATCTAGTGGTGCAGCTTGTTCTAAAAAGAAGAAATGGTACCTTTTTGATGTCATTTTTAAAAGATTTCGTGGATCAACACAAAAAAACGAAGAGTAATTATCCTGAAACGTCAACTCTTACAGAAGATGATATGAATGACAATCTCACTGAAAGTATTGATGATCTTGAAGACAGTAATAACTCCCAGCTTTCTGTCATATCCACGCGAAGACCCACGCCGACCGCCACGCCTTCTATCACACTTAATCAAAATCCGCCCAAGAAGTTGAGAAAAGAAAGTGCGTCAGAGTTAGTAGCTGAACCAATGCTTGCAGTTTTGAAATCCAAAATGGGACAAAAATACGAAGACATAATAATAGTGACTTAAATTTTTTCAAAAGTTTAATACCGGACATGCAAAAATTATCAAGCAAAAAACGTCGGCAATTCAAGGCACAAGTTATGCTATCACTAAATAGGTACATAGCTGAAAAAGATGATGAACGTGCAGAACTTCGTCTGTTATACCAACACCACTAACACCTCCTGCTTCGAAAAACAAATCTTCTGCTTCCACGGAAAGCTATATGTTTAATACTGAAAGAAACATACAACCAATGCCTGATCAAAATAGAGAGTTTTCTATTTTCCCTAATGAGGTTAATAATTATGAATACGTATGAACATAATTAAATTAATGTAATGTACCTAATATTATGTTGTAAATAAAAGCTCACCTGAGTGTCATCAATAGCCTTTCTTCTAGTGTTATGCTTGGCCTCCAATTTGTACTTTTTTTCCTAATTTCATTAGATATCAGTTCCAATAGGTAGTCATAAGAAGCGGAGCTCATTCTAGTGAAATTCTTAAATTTTTTTTTCATCTGCCCTTAGTTCGTTCAGGAAAGATTGAAGAGTTTTTTCGACATTTCTTTTCTCATTTATTGCATGCACCTACAATTGTGTGTTAGGTGCTGTTTTATCTTGGAGTAACAACCAGTGCAAGAAAATAAGTGCAATCTCAACTGATTCGTCGTTCTCAGTCGACATCTTGACTTAAACTGGTTGTGGAAACATTTTGTTTCAGTTTTAAACAAAATGTTTCATGTAGAAACTAAAACGTTTTCGTCTGAAGCAAAAATGTTTTTGACTAAAACTGCTTTGCTCTTTCTGTAGGTTAACACTTGCTCCCCAATAACCTTATACAGGTATGTCTTTACCAGTCTCAGCCTCAGCCAGTCCGTTAAAGAGAGGAGCACTTGATGGATTAAACCTTTAAAATCTTTAAATTATAGCTAGAGATTTCACAGAATGTTTGGCTGGCATGAATAAAGCTAATTGGTTGCTAATTACGACAAGACCCATCACGTTGGGCTATAAAACGCCTGAACACTGTGATGAAAGCTTTGGAGAGATGTACTACCGTCACAGCACAACAAACAAATACAGCGATGTATGCCTAAGACGCCGATGATTACCCCACCCCGTATCCTGCTTGGAGTAATCATTATGGGCCCAGCATAGTCAAGATAAACGGTTGAGTACAGTTTGACCTGTGATGCCTAAAGTGAGCGTAAGTCTGACATTTTTGGACTATTAGAATTACGTCAACTGACTAGGTCTGACAACGAAAGCACTTTGACAGGCATATGGATATCGCCACAAGAGATATATAACCATCCTCCGCGATGAAGACAGTTAGTTTTCGAAAATGTTTGGGCATTAGCTAATTTTATTTAATGTTATAGAATATATTATGAAAAGGCAAGTGCTCTACACATTTCCCTAAAGCCAAAAGTAAATTTTGTAATTCTGCTGGATGAATGAGGGATGCTCGTTTTCTATGCCTGTCCGCCTCAAACGCAACTAGTTTTTCAGAATCATGAATCTTAAAGGCATATCTTTGATCTTCCTTTATACACTTCACAGGCAGAGCAGAGATTGCATGCTGATAGGCTCAATTAGCCAACAATGCAGACGTCTTTTAGCCATGGAGCACCATGAAACCAAATGTTTTTAAAACTAAGTTGGTTTGGGCTAAGGCTGCCAAATTATCACTGGTCAAGATATACCATTAAACCAGGAAGGGGATTATGCAACACCCACTCAAAGACAAGGCCTTAGCGCTTGGCGCGTGACGTCATCGATGTGGGCCACCGATTTTTAAAAACCAAGGGATTTCATATGCTAATATCTCAATATTTGGCTTATTTTAAAAAATGCTAGGAATAGAATATATTATTAAGGAATAGAATATATAGTTCACGAAACATTCAAAGGTATGTTTTAGTTCTGGTTGAATGTCAGGTTAAATATTATGGTGTATTATTTAATGCAGACTCCCAACTCCCCTACATCTGCACCAAAATTCAACATATGTATTTAGGTATTTATAATAATTTTTTTATACCATCAAGTAGTAAAAAATGTTTATCTTATCATATTCCAGTTCATGTAA
This sequence comes from Anthonomus grandis grandis, assembly GCF_022605725.1. Classification (NCBI taxonomy): domain Eukaryota; kingdom Metazoa; phylum Arthropoda; class Insecta; order Coleoptera; family Curculionidae; genus Anthonomus; species Anthonomus grandis. The sequence continues at coordinate 13,765,710 of NC_065559.1, forward strand.
TTTTTTAATTGCAGAAAAAGAAGCACATTTTTTCTTCGAAGTGTCAAAATCAGGAAAATTTAATTTTTGGTCTGATTTAGAGTTAAACCAATTATTAAATACACATTTAAGTAAGTGAACTGTGACAAATAGGTAAAATAAAATGGTCTCTGATTATCTATGGAATGAGGACAAACAATGCTAAGTTGGTCTGCAGTTGAAAAATGACTCATGGCTTTCCCGTTAATGGCATATTTTTATCACTTATAACACAAAACACTATGTACCTACCCAATCTCCTCTAAATTTTCAATAATTGTCTTAATAAAATTATGAAGTATGTCTGATGTAATTTTGGAGATGGGAGCTATATGAACTACTTCCTTAAAGCTGGAACACACACTGGTAATCATAAAAGTAAATGCCGAGGAAGCTAGAAACTTATTATTGACTGATGTTCCAGTGATATTACCGCTTTTATAGTCCATGTAAGGGTCAATATGAATTTCATCAAAAAGTAGTGTCACAAATCTCTCATGATCCTTTAGTAAACTAAACACATTTCGGGCATAAGTTAAAAACATTTTTTTTTCATCTATGTGGGGATCGGTCATGTGTTTGTTACAAATACCCATTATAGTTTAAGGATGTGGTAAAATTAGGGATCCATAAACTCTTAAATACTTGTACGCATAAGGACTAATAGTATAGATTATAGAAGTCAAAATTATTGTACTACATACTTGAATATCTGTACCTTTCCTTTGCAGTTGTAAGCAAAGCTAATTGTTCACAAAAAAATCTAAAGCATGCACTATTTTGTTGTCTTCAATGTTTTTAAAACTTTTTAGTATGTTTGACACAAAATCGAACACACGTTTTATTTTATTTATGTCATTTAATGGTTTGACATGATCGAGAATAGTATTGCCAAGGGTATTGGTAGCAGTATTTGGATTTAAGTCACAGTCAGGGTTGTCATTATTGGTAACATTTTCCTCCAAAGGCAGGGTAATAATAGTAAGGTCTATTGCTTCAAGTATTGCATATAAATCATTTAAACTATGGGAAGTATATGGAGTTTTAAATTTTGATGTTAAAACACAAACTGGCTTGCTATATAAAAAAGTTTCAACATTTAAATTAAAATTAAAAACAATTGCCCAATTAATGGATGGACCAGGTGTGTATTCAATTTTAAAAATTGTTAGCTTTTTGCTGTGTTGAGACTCACTGTGAGTAGTAAACCAATTTTTCCTGTAGTTTAAAAGCAGAAAATTTTTCAATAAACTCTTCAAAACTGTCAAAATGATTTTGTTTCTCATCTCCAAAGTCAATTTTGCTTAATTCAAGGGTTTTGCTAACTTCAACTCGTCAATATTTTTAAACCTTTCATCTTTACTTGGCATTACCCATTTTCGCCTTAGATATCCTTAGGAAAACCGAGGACATGCACTTTAGGTCCGTTTTTATAGTTTCCGTTACAACCCGGAACACAACACTTTTGAGGCATATTTACACTCTGGTTACAAGCCGAACTAGGAGAAAAACATTAAATTTAACACGAACTAAAGTATTAAAGTCTGATATGAACAAGTAAATCCACGGCGCGCCGGAGAACCGGTTTTTCCGAGAATTTTTCTAGTCCGAAAATACGATTTTGCGATTTAAAAGTACGCGAAGACTTTACATAAACATAACATACACATTTCGCGGAAATAAGCCGTTCCGATTTTAGAAAAAAACACAAAATGAGCTAATAAAGTTTACTGCGGATCTCGTCAGAAATACCGGCAACCACAGAACATAAATATAAACAACCTAACCTCTCGTTTCATCAGGTGGCACAACTAGTAGATGCGCAGTTGTCAGATTTATATAGAAAGAACTCCTATTGGCAAGTAACAAGGTATTAAGTAAATAAATGATAAAATTTGAAAAAATGGAAGTTTAAATTATAAAAAGAGAAATAAGGATGCACTCTTTTTTTTAACTAAGTTGTAAAGTAAGAGGAGTTAAAGATATAGATTTAATTATTTTAAGATAGTAATAAAGCATCCTAACGTTCACGTCAATCTGCAAAGTCTGGCAGCGTTGCAAGCAGCCTTCCGCGGATGAACAACGGCAGCGTCAACAGCTGAATTCACCCGAAAAGCAACCCGAAGTGTATGGCCCAAACCCGTGACGTCACGAGCAAAATTTTTTGGAGCGCTTTGTCCTTTTGTAGAGGTGTTATTGGATTATGTCTTGTATATGAGATACTGTATAGCCCACAAAAGGCTTCCAACGATAGACTGGACGCAAATCAATGACTCCATTCGGGACTTGCCTGTCAAAGGGCGGATAAGAAAGCTGCCCGAGTAGTCTGTAATTCTACAATATATGGCAGCTCCATAACCAACCTGTGACGTATCACAGAAGCCATGTAATTTTCTGCACGGTTTGTTAACAAAAGCTCTTCTTGGAGAAATTATGTTAGACATAGCAGGAAGTTTCATTTTGAATCTATCCTAATTCTAAATATTTTTATCTGATAGAGGATCATCCCAACCAGTATTTGACAATTATAGCTACTGCATGAGAAGTTTGGCAAAAAGGTCAATAGGTGAAAAGAAACCCATGGCCATGTGCTCTTGTGTCTACTGAAGTCGACGAATTTTATGCTTGGTTGTAGTCGGAGTACTCTTAATGGTCGACGATACCTCAAAGTTGTTGCCAATATTCGCCTCCGCAATATAGAGATCGATACTTAAACTCCCAAAGATATCACGCAAATCTCTTGCCGGCTATATGGTTAAGGCACACTTGTTTCCCAGGGTAAGAAATGGGATACCTTATAGACGTAGGTTTTCATGGGGTTTGATTCAAGAGTAAACTACCTTTAGGACACTTTTTATTGCAAATTTGTTAAATTATGTTGAATCCTATTATTACCTAAGATACTTAAGTTCTAATTTTGATAAATATTAATACAGGATGTGTCATTAAAAGACATTTATAGACATTCATAGTTGAAAAAATAATAATAAAAATAAAATTGTCTGATTTTAATGACATACTCTATATAATTATTTATTAAAATTAAATATCTTAGTAAATAGTAAGTAAGTCCTAAAGGTAGTTTACTCTAAAATAGAAAAACATGAAACCCCATTAAATCGTAAGTCTATGATAAGAAGATGTTAGACTCCGTAAAGGTGTTGGAAGTTGAAAAAGATACCTCTTATTCCGACATTTGTGCATTGAAGGAACAGCTACAGATATCTAAATCTGTTGTTATTAATTCTCCAACACAGCTACCATCTAGGCCAAATACATCTGACGATAGTCGACCTCGGCTTCTCTTTGTTGGTGGAAATTGTAGCAGAGTGTTCCTAAAACATTTACGTTTGAAGCTTACTACAAGGTCCAGTGTTTCCTGAAGCCGGGCAGTTCAAGCAGTGAAGTCATTAGGACAGCATCAAATTTAGTTAAAGACTTTACGAAAGAAGATTTTTTAATAGTAATGTTAAATGGAATTTGTTCTTCATCTGATGTTTTAAAAAAATTGATTCAAAATCATGTCGATACAAACACTTTAGTGATGACAAGCCCTTATACTTATTTGAACCATAATGTTATCTATAATAGTAATAAGTAATATAATAGTAATTTATCGTATTTTTCATGCAAATAATATTAATCTGTATGGGATTTTAGAGTCTAATCACGCCAGTAACTTTGGTTCACACTTGGCATCATTATTACATGCACATATTTTCAAATATTTTAAAATTAATATTTCATCGAATAAATTGTCTTTGAATCATCAAATTAATGAGTCTAAACTGATTACTGATCGTGAATTGAATTCTTCTTTTTTATAGACATGTCCACGAAGGTTGAATCCAATTCATGTTCATATTCTACTAGTAAGACTGAAATTAGCTCTTCGAAAAGCTTAAGTATCTTTATTCTTAATATACAATCCCTAAGAAACAAGATGGATGAGCTTCATCTTTTGCTGGACATATGTAATTTTCCTGATATTGTACTTCTGACTGAGCACTGGTTGAGGCCTAGTGAATGTTTTTTAATATCTGATTATGTTCCTATATCAAATTTTTGCCATCAACAATCTATACATGGAAGAACCATGATCTTGGCTAGGCAAACAATTGAAACGATTTTTTGTAATATTGATAAGTATGATAATCTTCTGTTAGAGAATGTTTTTGAATTCTCTCTTTCTTTTTGTAAGCGTTTTAATTTATATATTCTTTGTGTTTATAGGCCACCTACAGGAGATATTGCTATGTTTCTGGACAAAATTGATTCTCTTTTATCCCAGTTGTCCCTACACTCTAAGGTTATATTGGCTGGTGACTTTAATATCAACTACACTGATGAAACCTTGCCACGTACTTCTCTTTTAAGTATTTGAAATTCTTACGACTTGAAAATGCACGTTCTTTCTCCCACACGAATAACTTCTTCATCTGCAACTACAATTGACTATTTCTGTACAAATTTTGATGACGTTTTATGCACAGTACTCCCATCTGGTATTTCCGACCATGAAGCTATTCTTGCTAAAATGCCATATAATACTGTATTATCTTCATCTCATTATATGGGAAGAATTTTCAGCAGGAGAAATTTCAATGCTTTTTCTGCTGCTACAGCTTCGTTAAATTGGAATGCACTTGAAACGGCTTCTGACCCACTTACTTTATTTTTTCAAGTTCTGTGTGATAAGGTCTATCAGTGCTTTCCTAAAATGAGGCTTAAAACTAAGAAACGAAAACCATGGGTTACAGGTTTTAGAATTTCAGCTAAAAACCTCCGTTTTTTGACTAAATTATGCAAATATACCACAAATGAAAATATCCTTGTATATCATCAGAAATACCGTAGTCTGTACAAAAAGACAATTAAAGCAGCAAAATCTAATTATTATAGGGACCGCTTAAATATGTCATCAAATAGGCAAAGAGAGTGTTGGTCGATTATTAATGATTTTAGACATTGCCATAGAAAAGTATCTGAACCGGAGTTTAAACCTGACATTTTAAACGACTATTATTGTGATATACCTAATATCTTGCTCAAGGGCATTCGTAGTAACATTGATCCCTTACACTATCTTCAACAAGTGTGGGTTGAGCATTCATTTTTCTTTCAACCTGTCGATCTTACCGAAGTAAAAAATGAAATCAAACGCCTAAAAAAACCATAAATCATCCGGAGCTGATGGGATATCTTCGAGGTTGTTACTCTTTTTGCCTGATTCAGCCTTAACTGCTTTAGTTTCTGCCATAAACAATTCTTTACATATTGGCATTTTTCCTTCATGTTTAAAAGAGGCAGTGGTTATCCCTCTTCATAAGGGTATAGATTTGGATCAGCCTTGTAATTTCCGTCCCATTTCTATTTTGTCTACCCTCTCTAAGATAATTGAAAAACTTGCAAAAAGCAGAATTTTGTGCTTTTTACATCATAATGGCATTTTGTCTGCAAATCAGTTGGGATTTCAAGCCGGTAAAGGGATCCCTAATTTATGTGTCCACCAGACTAACGAAAATTGCATTTTTCACGAAAGTAGGAGAAGAGGTATGAAGCAATCCATGCACAAAAATAGCCAACTCATGAAAAAAAAGATTCTCTACACGCAACGATTTAAGAGTACATAATAATGTATATAATATTGTATTTTTTCAGACACTCTCATATTTTCTTAAACTAAAAATAAATCTACAGCATTGATTTTGAAGCTTCTGCAAACGATAGATGTTTCACTAGTTGCTTTCGTATAATACCCACAGAACACAAATATATCGATAATACCTATCGTTATTATTACCTATAATACCTATCGTTATTCAAGAATAGAAAAATATACTGTAATCAGGGTTGCCACCTTTTCTGTTTAGAAAATCGGGACAGAACTGACACAACCAAAAATTCCAAATATTATAAAATTGATTAAAAAAAAACTACTCTTAAATTTGTTATCTACATTTTATTATATTTACCCAAAAGTAAAAACTAAATAATATTATTTATTAGAAATAGGATCCAAAAAGAAACTTTACCTGACTACAAAGAAAAATTAATATTTCTAGTTTACTTAAATTTAAGAAAGGTACTAGGTACACTATATACTAATTCTAACAAAATAGAAATGCTAAAAACCAAAGATATAATTTTATTTATTTTTAAAAGAATACTTTTTATTTGATTTTGCTGCCAAAATAAGAGATTGATCATTTTTAATCTTCTCTACGAATTCCGCACAACTTAAATTGAAGTTATATGAATCATCTATTCCTTGTGTTTGACCACTTTAACGACATCGATGAAAATATTCGCTCGACATAGGCATTAGATGGTGGAATACTTAATAAAGAAGAAACTATTTTCAACAATGTGTTCATTTAAATTGATGTAGCTTTAAAAATAGATTGCCATTTATTTATAAATTGTTATGTTCTTTTCAAAAATTTCTTTAAAGCAAATTTTTATAATTGAGTATTCAAATAATGTAAAAACATCTATTTCATCTAGTTTTAAAACATTTACAATTTTTAATAATTCAATAAAGGAATATTCTTTTTTTAAATTTAATGGCTGTATTATGAATAAAATATTATTCTCAAAAAAATCAAAATTTTTTTCCAGATAATTTATTGCCCGTGTTAAAACCAACTTAAAATCATTAATTAAAGTTGTTTGTTCCGTAGGTTTTAGGTTCTTGATATCTTGCATAGCATAGGATCCAAAAAATTCTTCTTCTAAACGGTTCTCTAAACTTTTCTTGAAATTCAACATAATTTCAAATAATTCTGTAGATGTAGTAGATTCATTTTGTAAAATTAGAGAGACTTTCTCAAAAACGGGAAATAAATTGGCACAAAAATGTAAGTAAATGACTGTCTTGGAGTGTAAATAAGCGTCTAAGTCACTTCCTTCTTCATATTTCTCAATTTCGAGAAGTTTTTTAATAGGTAAGGGATATTCATTACCCAATGAAATAAAATAGGATAATATTGCAGGGTAGTTTTTAAGAAGTCGCTGAATAGCAGGCCCTAAAGATAACCATCTTGTTGGAATATGTTTTAATAATTCTTGCCATTCTAAATCTACAAACTCAACAAATTCCTTTAAATTTTCCCTTCTGGAAGCACTAGAACCAAAGTGGTTATAAATTTTTAAAATAATTGTTTCAACATCAACATTTTTTTGCTGAAGAGAAAATGTAAACGTATTGTTAACAACATGTGCCAAACACCCATTTTTAATTAACCGAGAATTTTTTTCTCTTAAAAGAGTGTAACCAGATCTATTTTTTCCAAAATTTACGTTTGTGTTGTCAGCACTAAAAGCAGTGAGGTTTTCAATTTTTAAATTTACTCTTTCTAGTGCTTTGGTAACAGAATTGGCAGTTGAATCAGCCGTTTCTGAAGCTTCCTCAAAGAAATCCAGTAGTTTGGATTGAACACCTTTTTCAATTGAAAAATATTGTAGGCAGATGTGATACATTTTTCTGTTTCCTTTGTTAGATGTATCCGTTGCTACAGAAAAATAATTATAAACCCCTTTTTCGCTAATTAAATCATTTAAACTCTCTTCTACAGACATTATTTAAATATTTTTAACGATATTTTCCGCTTTGGTTTTCCCGCAAGACATTTTCTTACAAATATGTGAGTCATACAGAATTTTCGGAAGAAGTTTTATCCCGCAATCTAAAGAGTTATCGGATTGATTGTGTTTAACACAATGAAAGATTTGTGCTAACTCGGCTATTATCACATTACTAGTGTTTTGTATGTTCTTGTTATCAATAAAAAATGTTGTTAGTATTTGTGACTTTTCCGCATTTTCACGTCTTTTATGTTCATTTCCATCCTTATGGTGTTTAATGTCACTTAAACCGCCATGAGAAATAGAAAAGTCTTTTTTACAAAGAATGCACCGGGCATATTTAGAGTATATTTATATATAGCTCATTTGATGTACCTGCAACCCATGGAAAATCCTCTTGCCAAACTTTCCTATATTTGCAAAGCCTCTTTTTCTTTTTAGGATTGGGTGGACTTAAAGATGGATCTACGTATTCTTTTTGTTCTCTAGACTCTGTAGAATCAGAAGAAGATTCACCATCTTGCGCTTGTGAAGTTGATGGTTTAGGTTGTGCTACCAAATACTTCCTTAAGCTCATCTTTTCATGCAATCTAGAAAAATAATGAATACAGATATCTTTCATTTTAAATCTAATTAGAATAAAAGAACCACATCCTATCTAATACTATTTTCAGAATAAAATATTTTTAAAATGCTAGAAATCTTTTTTGAACCAAAAAAAAACTACAAAAATATAACTACTGAACAAAATGGTTTTATCTTACCTTTTAAAATGCTTTAATGAAACACACACCCTTATAACGTTAATCGATACACCGCAATATAAAAAAAATCAACTAGCGTCAAATCAAAGTCAAAGTCATGCTTGCGGTGATAGATTAACAGAACGGTTTAGTTCAAAAAGCCCTGAACCACTAAATACTAAATGGGAAAAATAATATATTAATTTTGTTCAATGGGGAATCCCACGACTAGCCAAGACGTTAAGCGTTGCTGCCAACTCTGCGACCCGCATTCGTTCGAAGCACGGATGCAGATTTTTTTTGATAATTTGTTTTTCTTTTTTTTTTTCGGGGGCAATCAGCCAAAATCGGGACATATGATCTTAAAGTAGGGACGCGGGACTTTAGTGGTAAAATCGGGACTGTCCCGACCAAATCGGGACAGGTGGCAACCCTGACTGTAATGGACTTCTGTATTTACAATAAGAAAATTTGTATTCGTCATTTTTACATGACCTACCCTGTATAAAAAAGGCTCAACCGAGCGTTTTTTGGAACACGCTCCTATTTATTTTGATCTAATTTGCACCCTTATGCACATGCATATTATCACAGAACACAAATATAGTATGTTATTAGCATATTATTCCATTTAGCCAACACACTGAATATGGTGTTAAAAGTGGAAAAGCGCTTTCAAACTTCAAAATATAAACTACCGATTCAGTTGCATGTTGTAACTGGTAAGTCGGTTGACCTTGATGTTGAATAGAAACGTCACAACTCAAAATTAAGTTTTTTTTTCAGTTAACGTGGAAATTGTAAACATTTGGAGATTTTTGATTAATAGAAGAATTAAAGAGCAAAAAACAAAAAGAGTTTTCCATAAATGGATTCGAAAATATTGAAGTAAATGTTGATATTGGTATGTAGATTTCATCTACTTACATTCTCGAATTTCCAGATAGTTTTTGTATTTATTTTGAAGTTTAAAAAGTTTTCAGACAGCTTTTGGAATTTTGCATTATTTAATGGATCCAGATGTGGCTGCCAATCTAAATGGGAGCATTCCCGAAAGTAATTCCAAACCCACAACAGTTTATTTTGGTGTGCATATACCCAATGATGCAAATAATGGGGAAAATAATGTATTTGAAGACAAAGATTCAGCATTAAAAGTTGCAAAAAAACATAAAAAATCCAGATTCAAACCCTTTCAATTTTACCATGAAGCAGTAGATTTTTCCCTATATGGGTCTGAGTTTCCTAATAACAATTCTATGATTGATGGCATTGATGGAGAAAAGAAAGAGTTAACACCTTTGGGTGAGAAAGCCAGTCCTTTTCGAACACCCAGACCCCAAGAATTGACTGAATTCAGAAGCAAGATTGAGAATAACAACTTAAATAGTGTTATAGAGATGATAGAATTGAATCCTAAGTATTTGGTTAGCAGTGGAGATACTCCATCTATTTTACAGGTATATATCTAAATTTAATACACTATAAGTAGATACATACTGTTAAACTTTTTCTTTTCTAAATAGCATTATAAACCTAAATTAGAATATATCAAACAATAATAATATAATTTTTTCCATAAAAAATAAAACATCTTAACAATCTTTCTAGTCAAGTCTAAAAATAATCATACAATAAAAAAATATTTATGTTAAGATGAAGTTAGTAAAATCAATATTCTGCATTACTAAAACATTAAAATCCTCTGCCTCCATTGCAGTTCAGATTTCATAAATATTGTAGGGAACCACTTTTATGAAAATCTTTTCTTAGTATTGTTGGGATTGTTTTGGGGAAGCTACATTTTTCTCTAATGACAATAATTACAGGAGATTTTAATGTACATTTTGTAATCATCATTCATCTAATGTCGTCCTTTGGCCTGCACAAGATGGTTAGTTTAGATACAAGGTTAAATGGATGCATGTACATATGTATTCTCTAACATTACTGTGGACAATTTATAGTCCTTATGATTTGTTTCATGTCTCGGACCACAGGCTCAACTAACTACTACATCAAGAATAACTTACAGGCTAATAACCCTATTGTAAGGCCTGTTTTCTCTTCATATATATATTTTATTTTTCTCAACAAGGTTGAAAAGTTTAAATGGGGACCTTAGCTGAAAATAATTCAAATAATAATATAAATGACCAATTTTTTTTGTTTATAAATTTGTTAACTAATTATGTTTAAGAATATTTTCCTCTTAAAATGAGAATGGGTGATGCAGGCAATGGTGACATAAAAATTGAATGGTTTAATAATGAGCTAGTAGATATGTGTGAAAGGTTACACACCCTGTTTGATATCTATAAATATAATGCTATTTCAGTTACCAAGGAGCAGTTAAACAATTATAAAAACTTTTACACATAAGCTATCTGTCAAGCAAAGAAAAATGCCTAGACTCTTACATAAAAAACTCCTGTAACAAACATGTTTCAATGTGGAAAAATGTTCTATTTGCATTTCAGCCAACTTCCTTTAATATTATAAAAGAAAAAATTAAAAAATTAAAAAACAGTAGGAGTAGAGACTGCTTTGATATTAATATGCTGCTATGATTTTTTTTATAATGAGAGCAAAATTAATAAATGTGATGGTAGTTTAATTTATTGTAAAAGTTCATTAGTAAAAATGAGAAATATAATTAAAATTAACAATCAAAAGTTCTTAAGAGTCACACTTACTAAAAATAAAACAATCATAGGGGTTATCTCCCATTATAGATCCCCTTCACTTAAAGAAGAAGATTATATTCTTTCTTTGGTAGGTCTGCTAGGTCAGGCTAATTATGCTTCTTGTGATATTGAGCTTTTTGTGGGAGACATTAAGATAAATTTATTGAATATTCAGTCTTCTATTATTAATGAATATGTAAGTTGTCTTAATAACTTTATTATTACATTATTTTTATTATATATTTTATTTACTTCTCTTATTATATCTCTAAGAATGATCTCAGAAATGGGATGAAATTCTGTTATGTTGCTTCCCGGATACCACCTCTGAAATTTTTATGAATACCTTAAAAAAACACATACTTACAGCAACAAATGTAAAATCAATTTCAAATAAAAAAATTCACCTTAAATCCTGGATCACTCTGCTAATTTCAATTAAAAAAAGAAATGAGCTTCATAAATTATGCACTTGAAATCCTTTAGATGAAAATTTTCATATTAGTTACAAATGTTATATTAATATGCTAACTAAACTTAGAAGTACCAAGGCTAACTACTATAAGCAACAATTAGAAAGTGTTGGGGGTGATTCAAGAAAAACCTGGGACATAATCAAATTAGCTACCAATGAATGTAAGATAAAATCTAATATTCCTTGTATTAAAAATACTAATAATCAAGAAATCACTGACCAGAAAGAGGTAGCTAATGAACTTAATATGTATTTTAGTTCTGTTGGTTCTAAGCTAGCCAATAAGATTCATAAGCCTAATAATGTTCATGGTGTGATCCAGAAGCAACAAAGGGAATTTCCATCCAATTGTTACTGCTGTTGCAACTCTGCTGTTGCTTCTCCAGATGATTTTGGTGTTTCCAACCAGTTTGTGAAATAAAATATAGAATTTTTGATTGTACCCCCGGTACATATTGTGAATTTGATATTTACCAGTGGTGTTTTTCCTACCATATTTAAAAAAATGGTAATTGTTCCCTTGCATAAAGGTGGAGATAGGACAGAACCGGGTAATTACAGACCCATTGCACTTACTAGTCCTATCTGCAAAGTAATCGAGAAATTTATAAAAAAACGTTTATATGGTTTTTTAAAAGCTAATAGGGTCTTGTTAGAATCACAGTATGGATTCACTGAGGGTGTAGGTTCAGATGATGCTTTGAATGAAGTCTGCACTTTTATTACAGACTGTTTTAATAACCGTTGGAGGCCTCAGGCTGCCTTTTCAGATCTTACCAAGACGTTCGACACTGCGGATCATTGCATCATACTAAATAAATTATATAATACCGGTATTAGGGGAATTGTTTCTTGACCTATTTAAGTCATATCTTACAAACAGATCTCAAAAGGTAAATCTGAAATAAGTTCTTATGTAAGTGTGGGTTGTGGTGTTCCACAGGGTACAGTGCTTGGCCCAATACTCTTCTTAATCTACATTAACGATCTTCCACATGTAGTTCCGAAAGTAAAAGTGGTATGTTTTCGCTGATGACACAGTTCTGTTATGTAAAGGGGATCGTTGGGATGAAGCTTTTTTAAAGGCTGAAAGTGCAATGTGTAGTGTTCAAACATGGATGGATGTTAACTCACTCACAATAAATGTCAAAAAAACTAACCTTATGTGTTTTTCAATGAGTATAGTGGGATTACCAAGCAAGCATGTTCTTAGGATTCATACCCCAGATTGTAAAATGAATATTCACTGTTCTGGCAGCATCAAATCAACAAACAAAATTACATACTTAGGTCTTTATTTTGACAATTATTTAAATTGCAGCATCATAGTGATTATATTCAAAACAAACTAAAAAAACTTATATATAAATTTTATGAGTTACATATTATAATCAGTAAAAAAATAATAATAAATGTGTACAAAGCACTAGCTGAATCATGCCTAAGCTATGGTATAATATGTTGGGGTGCTGCCTACGATGAAACTATAAAGAATATTAATATTGTACAGAAATATCTTTTAAAAGTTATTTAAATCCAGACTGTTTCCTTCCAACCTTTTATTTGAACAATCTGGAATATTTACTGTTACCCAACTTTATATTAAAAATGTACTTAGATTCTCAATTTGCAGTAACCTTTTTAAAAATTTTATTAGTAATAATATTAATACTAGAGCAAATACACATCAACATCTAATAATACCAATCGGAAGTGTCTAACATATATAGCTCCCAAATTATTAAATATGTTGCCGGAACAATTTAAAAACAAAAAATATTATACTGTAAAGAAAAAATTGTACTCATGGATTAAAGATAACATTAATTCCATCAAGCGCGCCATTAACTTCCATTAAATTATAACTAATTAGTTTAATATTTCTGAATTTGATTTGATTCTGAGCTTAATGTGCATACACACAGACACATTATGTCCATTGTTTGCATATTACATCTCATAGTCATTGTAAATTAATATGTAATTGATTGATTAAATACATAAAAATTAAAAAAAATTAATACTAGGAGAGTTCAAACTTTTAGAGAAGTTATATGTGTTCTGTTGACTAAATTTATAAACTTATGCATTTTTGCTGGTATTTTTATATGTATACTTAAAAGAGTGAAAGTGGTTCCTATATTTAACAGTAGAGGATCTTGGGATGAACTAACAAATTATCACTCAAATTCTCCCCTTCCCATATTTTCTAAAATTTTTGAGTCAATTTTAAAGGATCAATTAAGTATCTATTTTGAAAAAACAATCTATTCATAGACTCAATTTGGTTTTAGAAAACAAATCTACAACATTGGCAATAGATACACTCACACAAAATATCACAGAATCATGGGAATTGGGTATGGATTCATATGCTTTTTTATGACCTCACTAAAGCATTTGATTGTGTCCCTCATGGAATCCTTGTCCATAAATTAAAATTATACCATCTGGATGTTAATAGTGTGACACTAATTGAGTCATACCTTCAGGGTTGCGGTGAATATGTTGGTTTTATAAAGTGTGTCAACTGAGGACATGGGTCGTGGTGTTCCACAGGGTTCTGTCCTTGGTCTATTGCCCTTGGATCATTAATGTCTATTCCTTATATACAGTAATGATCTTCCTATGATCAACATAATAAAACGTCTTTTGCAGATGATACTAGTAATGTTATTAGATACTCCACTTCTGAACTTGTGGCAGACATAATAGATGATAGTATGTCCATCCAACAAGTTCAACTTCAGCTTAAAAAGAAATTCACATAATACCAAGTGTGGTCTCATACACAAAATTTCGAGGAATTATTAAATAAAGAGTGGTTTGCAGGAACTCCTTAAACTAACAGAAATTATCTCACAACTTTTTTCTGAATTGCAAAGACAATATTTAACATTCCTTTCATACACAAACTCCAAAAGGGCAGCCCATATCTGAGATGCGACTTAATCAGGGCAAAATACACTGAGCATGCAATCACTTATCCCAGTGCCAACTGCAAAACGTACTGAGAAGAGTCTGGACACAATAGTCAAGATATGGTCCTTAAATTTTAGATTTGCATCAATAACAAGACCTAAAATGCAATATTTTCGTCAATCATGCAAGAGTCTTGTTCACATTGAATACTAGATGGTTAAACACACACTACTCTTGAATCTTAGAAAGATCCTCAACAATAACAGACCTTATTTTTTTCTTCCCTTCTAAAATCCAGAATGTATAGTCAGAACTTGGTGCTAGTAAGAGGGATGGACTAGATCAGATCTCCAACTCTGTATAAAAATGCTGTGCTAATTTTTTATATTTTCAAAATATTATAATTCTCAGAAAAACAATTTAAAATTTTTCATTCTTATAAAGGTTAAATATATTATTATTAAAACTATAAATGCATTTTACATTTTCTTGTCTACTGATTTCCCAAATAAATTTTAGACCTACTTATTTTAAATTAGGACCCCATTCATATTTTTTGACACATTTTTTAAATAAAGCATATTATTTTGATTAAATAAACAAATTTTTATTATGGAAACTGTTTATTATAATATTATGTCACAATTGACATATCAACTAAACTAATTTATACAGGATGTTAATTAAGTATGTACAATAAATTTGACAGGTGATTCTTTGAGTAATTTAAGGGAAATAGCTCAAGTAAAAATGTGTCTGCAATGGCTTCCTTTACGAGATACAGGTTTAAATTTAAAAAACAAGTTCAGTACCGAGCTTTAACTAAATCAATATTTCTGATTAGGAAAATGCACACGTATTTTTTATTACGTTACATAAATTAATGATTCTATTTCGTAGATCTTCTTGACTTTCAATGGGAGTCTTGTTTATCAATGCTTTGAGGTGTCCCTGGGAAAAACATTGCAAATGACACGTTTCGGGTGAGCGAGAGGGCGACAGTTGTAGGTCTGCTCTCCCTACTAGATTTAGCGAATATGATAATTTGCATCCGCGCCACAATATTTAAGCACGGTGAAGATTCGTCGTGCATGTACCGCATACGGAATCTTTCCACGACTGAAAGTTCTTCTAAAAGTCCATGCAAAATAAATTCTAAATACCACCCTTGATATTCTTCTTTATTAGTCTAAGTGGAAGAAAAGTAGGCCAATAACATGGTCACCAATAATTCCAACCCAGATATTGACAGAAAAGTGTTCTTTAAAATAATTTTTTTAAGGCGTGTTGGTTATTCAATTCTTCAGATATTTTCCAGAGTGGAAAATCGAGCATGGAGACGTACAAAAGTTCTTTCGTTAGGAATTTTTTTTTTCGTTACCTGCTGAGAAAATCTTTCTCAATGCGTCTTGCAACATTGTCGTTTCCATGAACAATTCCATAACAAAAATGCATATCTGCCATTTAACTATTAGTATATTAAACCTATCTGGACAAAAAAGAATTTGAAAATAACCGCCAAAAACTAAAAATAGATAAACAAGGTTAACAATACGAATATCTGTGAATAAGAATAGGTTCACGATAACTGTCAAGTTGTTTACTAAATGTTGCAATTCTTTTGCAAGACAACTAAAAACTTCCAAAAGAAACTTTTTCTTATGTTTTTTGTGTTTATTAGTGCATTAAATTTTTAAAGAAAAATACATAATAATAATAATCATAATAATTCAGTGGCGAGGTCTAGCTTAAATACCTCTTGAAATGAAAAAGTAATAAGATGATAATTAAGACATAGAAATTAAATCCAATTAACAAATAAAATTATTAAATTTAAATAAATAAGGTATAATATAGGTTACAAAATAGAATATCAATTGATAGATAATTGAAAGTGAAGCTACATTGTGAATATCAATAATAATAATAAAGAAAGCTTTATTGTTTCAACAAATTCCATTGTTATAAACAAAGCACAAACTAGGTATAAACTGCATTAAATAATATAAAAGCGCAACTTATTACAAAAACACAAACAATAAAAAATATTTAATAAAATAACAAAAATATAGCCAAAGCTCAAAATTATTGTCTAAATACGCTGATCTATAATATGCCTTCCCCAGCACCAAGCGCTTTAATTCCTTTTTAAATTTATTTTTATCTTTAAATTCGAATTTAAAGATAAAAAAAATATCGTTTAATTGCGAATCAAAGAAGGAAAATAATTAGAATATTTTAAACAAGAATAAATTAAAGAATTGTTTGCTAATATTGAGTGAGGTATAGGCAAAGGTACAACATGAGAACTTCTGGTAAAATCAAGGAACGACGTATCAAGGGACAAACATTAACGCATGAGAAATTATGAAGACATCGAAAATTATATAGTGCAGAAAAAAAATTAAAAATAAGTAATAAATATTAAAACAATTTAAAGATTAATTTGCGAAACGAATAAAATATCTAAGATCCTATTGTTAGCTGTGTTTCCAAGCAATCCAAAAAGGCACAATTGTTGTAAAAATAATATTATGACAGTTTTTTTTCTTAAATCATTTAATCCTGAAACAGGTTATCTTTTGAAATAGTGTTCACATTATGGTAATTTTAAACATTTTTCAGTTGATGAAAAACATTTCCATAACAGTAACATATGTGTTGTTTCCTGAAATTGGCATTGATTTGGAGTGGCTAGTATATAAGAAAACTGCCTTGTTGGGTTTTATGATTTTTTTTACAAATAAGCAACATAATTTAAAACATATATCAGATATTTTACATTTTGGCAAAAAACTGAGACAATTAAATAGACTAGACCTATCATATTTTTTTTAAATTCAAATATATTTTTTGTTTTTTTGTGTGAATTTTTTCCAGTTTTATTTTTCCCTTAAACTGTTATATTCAAAGTGCCTTTTTTGTTAAAATTTAAAAATTTTGCAAAACCAGAGACATTTCAATCAACCAGACCTGTGAATTTATTTAAAACAATGAAAAATCTTATCATTGTCCCATTGAAGATATTTTAAAAAGACCCATGGTTCTACTAATAGTTAAAAACACGTGATGATTTTGATATTTTTAACTAATTAAACTGATATAGTAGTAATAATTGCATATTACTATTAGACAGTAGTAATAAGCAATTATTAAAAAACGTACGTTCTATTCCCATGGTCATATGGTCATATGATTAATATCATAGTTGTAACATGGGTTTTTTTTTTGTCATATAAAGCAATGCCAATTTCCAATGTGCCTAAAAATAGTATGAGCATTTTGTAATGACAGAAAAAAACGTTTTGAACATTTCACACGTCAATCATCGTTTTGAACACGTCATTTCTTCACCGTCTAGTGCATAACCTAAGCAATTTTATACTAAGGTATGTTTACTTAAAACGACTAATTTCTGCCTGAAGAATATGTGGTAGGTTTTTTATAGAAAACCTGTATAATTTTATAAGCAGTAGGTTTTACTTAATTTGTAATTTGATTTAACTATTAGTTTTTAATTTTAAAAATATAGTTGCAATATAATTTTACCGAAATTTATTTCAGAATAGAATATTAGTCGTTAAGAAAGAAGATGTAACCAATCTTAAAGTAGGAATATTTCATGTAGGGCATAGGGAGATAAATTTGAATCTTCGAGGGGGCTAAGAACAACTTCTTAACTTAAGTCTTATTTCTAATTTAAGGGCAGTGTATTGGAATAAAAAACTATATAATTTTTTTATTGCAAAGGAAATTATTGTGGGTATGACAGACACAGAACAGACTGTACATTGGTTATGGTTTAAGTGACCAAGATTTTGTCCCACACCGACATAGGAAATATTATAAATTAGGTCTGAACCATGTTTGATCCTTAAAAGGTCCCATTCGATATTTACACCCGTTCACACGTTTCAAAGGATGTTTAAATATTTATAAAACCTGAGTAAACATTAGTAATCCTCATTTTTTTATGAAAAAATCTCCTTTTTTAGGAAGGTGCAAGACTTAATGCTTTACATGTAGTAGCCAAAGTAAAAAATTCAGAAATTGCAGAGTACATTTTAAGCACGATCAGTAATCCGGAGTTTGTAAAAAGATTGTATGGAGATGATAATCAGGACAATGCCAATCAAAGGTGTAAAATGTTGTTAGACCTATATTTGAATACTCCGAACAAAGGCTTTAACGATACACCTCTTCATATTGCTTCCAAATGGGGTGCCGACACAATAGTTGAAGTGTTGCTGTCTTATCCTGAATGTGATAAATCAAAGAGAAATAAGCATAACAAATTGGCTGAAGATGTAAGCGAATTTATTCTTTTTATTATATTAAATGAATCTTAATAGTATTAAATAAATGTTATTTCTTAATAATTCTCAGGTGATATGCGAAAGAGCTGATCCTAAAACTCCCGCTTTTGTGAAGAAGAAAATTCAGCAGCTATTATGTGATAATTATTATGTTCCTGTACTACGAACCGAAGACAATACACTTCCACCCGTCGTTGGTGTGCCTTTTTCTCCTACTAGCCCTCCTGTAAGTATTCAGATTTATTCTTTTTTACTGCATCTTTTAAGTATGCAGCATAAATACATGCTGCATACTTAATCTCCCAAATAGTTTAATCTTGCACCTCTAGTTTAAGCAGTCAATTTTTATAAGTATACTTGAGCGCAACTTTTCTAAAGTTTTTTTTTTTGTAAAAAATTAAGAATACATATTAAATTTTTTTTTTATTTACCTCTAACATCCGGCAAATTTGAAATGTCTACAATAATAAGATTGATTGCACTATATATATTCCCAAATATGTTTTTAAGCTAACATTTTTCACAGTAATAAGTTAATTCTAGGATTTAGAAAAAAAGTAGAATTGGCCTTAAGACCTACAATTTTGTGATATATATAGGATGTTAGCAATTACCTCGTAAACAGTTAGCTTTATCAAAAAAAAAAGGTGAGATGTAACCTTTAAATGGAGTGATCATAGGGTTTTTTATTACCAACAGTGATGTTTGAATTTAATTTTTTCTAGGGAAATTAATATTTTGGACATAAAACCGTAGGCCCTTATGATTTACCACTTTGAATTAAATTTAACATATATTTTACGCCACAAAGAAATAGACCATTTGAAAACTAAAAGCCTATACATTTTTAGAATATTCAAGGAATAATAATTGTAGTTATAATTCAATACCTTTTTTTATGCAACTTGCATTCGCTGTAGCCTGAAGGGGGTGAATTTTAGAACTTTAGAAGAAAAGTTTATAGGGAAAAAATTATAATTTTAAAGCCAGGAA
Organism: Anthonomus grandis grandis; assembly: GCF_022605725.1. NCBI lineage: Eukaryota > Metazoa > Arthropoda > Insecta > Coleoptera > Curculionidae > Anthonomus > Anthonomus grandis. The sequence goes on from NC_065559.1 coordinate 13,785,451, forward strand.
AATAAAATATTTTTATTAAATGCTGTAATACCAGTAGTTAAGCCTATAAACAAATTATAACTTACCTTTTTTTACTACCATGCCAGTAAAGTACTTTACTTACTGTGCAGTGTTTGCACAGATTGATTGAGTATTTCACTAGAGGCTTTTACTTTTTCTCATAATCTACAAGGTGTCTGTTGGTGATGGATATGGAATCTTATTTTAAATGAAATACCTAATATTAAATCAGCTTTGCATTCTAATCATCAAAGTATTATTTACTAATAGATGTGCATACAGTTTTTTATTCCTTTTTTAATTGTTAATATTTTAGCTGAAGTCTTTCTTGTATTTGAGATTGTACGGTGTGTGGTGCTGAAGCAAAGTAGCTTTAATAACTAATATTAATGCCGATTAATAAACTAAGAGCCGTTTTTTTAGTCCTCGGCCTAAAAAAGTATGCTGGATATTAATATGGACTTTATCATCATATTTTACAATACTTATTTTTATTTTTTGAAACAGGACGAGCTATATATTTTTATATTGTCTATATAGGTGTGTCTGAAATGAGCAAAATGATATCAAACTAACAGTAACTGTAATTAAACTAACAGTGTACAGTAGTCCCATGTTGGATGAAATTGCAGGGTATCTCTGTCATTTTTTAAGATATAACTTTGCGGTTTTCGCGACCCTGTATCACTTTTTTGTAAAATTTCTAAAGCCACGAACAGAAATATTCCCTCTACTTTTTTCCTGAAATACATAGCGAAAACAAAAAAAATCACTTTTGGAGATGTTATTTCTCAGGCCCTGTATAAAAGAGAAAAAAAATTAAAACTGCTTATAACAGATATTTTTACATAAAAGTCAGTGGCCTATTTAAAATTTTTGTTTTAAAGCACGGTTTTTAAGGTTGGACACAAACTTGGTATTTTTAAAATGGAGCACCCTGTTTATTTTAACGTCAAATTGTTACAATTTTTCTTCTGAATACATTGATGTAACACGACCTAATCTTTAATAAATTGTATCTTTAAAATTCAGAAAAATCCATATTTGTGTTTGTTTTTTTAATAGTAGGCCATGAATTTCAGACATGCATTTAATTATATTTTACACATAACTTAAAATATTACTCTTTAACATAAACTTTAAAAGGTTGAAAAAAAATTTATCTGTACAGATTTAACATTAAAAATTGGAGTTAAGAGAATCAAGTGAGAACTTAGAACATTGAAAAGCTAGAAATAGTAAACAACAACTTTGTTTGAGTTCAACATGTGCACAGGGGCAAGGGGTGTTATTTTTAAAAACATATTCATTGATTCTCTGTTGTCAAGTTTACACGCATTTTCAAAAGAGAATATTTTCAACTATATATCAACACATTTAATAATGTTAATTTAACTTATTGTTTTTGTATCAAAAATGAAAAGTAGAAACAGATAAATGAGCGCAAAAATAACATCTTTAAAGCAAAAAAAAAAAAATTATAATATTCTTATTGCTAAAAATTATTCATATCAAGGGACAACCGCTTTCATAAATGTAGAATAATAAAAACTTATTAAGAAATCTATAATAATTATATAGTCTTTAATTTCCGTAAAAATGCTTCTATTAGATAATTACCTTTACTTTAATAAAGTACATTAAAAAATCGCATAAACAGTTCATAAACGATAATATTCTTTATAATTTAAAGCGTAATCTATTAATAATAAATATTTATCATGTAAATAATAATGCGTGAAGAAATCTAGTACTTGTCGACAGTGTCAAAAATACGTCAAGTTCACTGTATTCAAAAGTAAATTTTACGGATCCAAAAGCATGCTTAAAGTGAATACTTTCGTTTCACACGGTAATAGAATATACACGTTTGGCGAGTTGAATCTTACGGATTGAGTTTTAATGTATTAAACCTAATAGATAGAGAGTAGATAGAGAACGACTGCATCGGTAACCTCCCACCGATAGCGACGCCGATTTTCCGTACCGCTCGCAATGTGAATTTAATTTCGGCTTGGTCGCAGTGATGTTTAGCAAGCGCTTGGAGATGGGTAGGTTAGCCTCGAATCAAGTATTGGAATTTTACGCGTACACAAAAGATAAAAATTTATGTTGTTTTTTAACGTGCTCATAATCGCAAGTCAAAAAAACAACTTTAATATGCTCAAATCTTAAAAACCTTTGATAAAAACTAAATACAATATTCTAAAATAAAATGAAAAATAACTCTTAAACAAAATAATAATTCTAATTAAATGGATTATTTAATAAGGTGTTCAAATACACCTCCTTGTTGGGCTTCACAGTATATCAACCTGTCGTAAAATTCTCTACGTACATTGGCTAACATTTCAGGTGTAATGGACCTATAAATATTAATAATTCTTCTCGAAGATTCAAGCGCGAAGTCGCAATTCGTCCAAATTAACGGCTCTTTCATGTCGGTGTTGGTAAAGAATTTCCGTCAAATAGCCCCATAAGAAGTAGTCGCAAGGCGTCAGATCTGGAGATCGCGGAGGCCATGGTAAGATACCTTTTGCGGAAATAAGCCGTTCAGGAAAAGTGTTTGTTAAATAGTCCTGCACTTGTCTAGCGTTGTGAGCGGGACATCCGTCTTGTTGAAACCAAAATTCCTCAAAATTAACATCCAAGTTTCGTACAGCGGGTATAATATTTTGTTGCAATAAAAGTAAATATCTCTCAGAGTTTAAGGTACCATCAATAAAAAAAGGCCCTACAATGTGATTGGCTAAAATACCAGCCCAAACATTTACCTTTTGCGGGTATTGAGTTCGTAATGGTACACTCAAATTTAGATTTTCCCGAGAACAATATCTCACTACTGAAGAATTATGTGGACCTAGAGGAGAAAAAGATGACTCGTCTGTAAATAAAATTTTACTTGTGAAGTCGTCATTTTGATCAATTTTTTCTCTTAAGGTTTCACAAAGCTCCAAGCATTTTATTTGATCTTCTGGAAAAATTTCTTAGTGTTTTTAATTTTATAGGCTTTGTACTTATTTCTTTTCAAAATATCACGCACTGTACGACTTGGAATATCAAGTTCTTCAGAAATTTGGGAGCTAGAACAAGGTTCACTTACTTCCACAAAAGCAAACACCTTGACCTCCTTTTCAATCCTAGCGTCAGGTGTTCGACGAGGTTCCTGATCGCCACTAGAACATTTTGCACACCGATTTACACATCCCGACTGCTCAAACTTATGCCAGATATTATAAATTGTTTTAGCGGTAGGTACTTGCTGATCAGGATATCGCCGTTCCAGTAAAACATGGGCGTAAGTGCTTATAGGCAGATTTTACAGGAAAGCAGAAAAACAATTTAGACAGTCGTTTTTTTTTGGTTTAAGCAACATGCAATTTATGAATTAGTATAACTTTTTTATACGTAAATATACATCAATGATACTTTTAAAAACTGCAATGTTCTTTTTTTTTAAATAAAAATTTGTAGTGAAATTTGCAGTTACGTCTTTGTTCCAGTAAAAAAAAATCTTACGTTATTACTTAAGACTTTATTATCATATTAATAAACATACAAAAATAGCTCATATTAATGGCATAAATTTAAAAAACCGTTCAACATAAAATAGAATTCTCCTAAAAAACATAAAAATAAAAAACAAACAAATTTTACACAAAAATTATTGGAGAATACTGTTATAAAATGCCTTGTAAAAGGATGGAATAATGTTGCTCTCGATTAAGCTTTGCAAATCCCGTTTTTTATTTTGCGAAAGTGGAAATGGCTTTGCATAAGCCTGTTTGAGAGTTATATTGGCACATTTATTAAAAGAGTTGTCATTTGCACGTCTTTTTTTTTGTTAAAATTAACAGAGAACCATGTACTTTGTTTATAGCTAGTTTTGTAACGATAAACGTTACTTCCTTTTTCAAAAGATAAAATTCTAACTTTATTTATTTTAAACTCATCACCATCATCATTTTTGGCAATGCTTAAACCCATGTCATCAAATAATGCTTTAATATCCAAAAAGTTTTCGAATCCCATTTCTTGTACATCAATTTTATTTCCTTTTTTTTAGCTTTTCTGATGATGTAAACGTATTGCTCCGGAACATAAATGGCTCCTGATTTTTTTGATTTGGATATCTGCTTCTCGATGACGCTGTGAATCGCGTCGCCCTCATTCTGGGTATGCCCTCGTATTAAGTATTTGTGAGTTATCGGCATAATTTCAAAATGTTCCACTGCATACAGATAAACGGCGATCAGAAATCTAAAATTTATTTTTTAATTTTAAACTAAAACCTAGTCAGTTATAAATATTGAATGACGAGTAGCTAGATAAAATAAAATATTGATGTACCTGTTTTTTTGTTGGCCCATGCAGTTATCGGAATAAAAAACTACATTGACACCTGGAGAACGCTCTGAAAGGCTTTTTAAATAAAGCAATACGCACGTTCCAATTTCTATGGCTCCCCATTTCGCAAGTATTCATGCCAGAAATAAGCCTTCGTTTTGTCGTTTGTTATCTCTGTTACCTTTAAAAAATCTTAAAATTATACTTAGTATTTGTAAATTACGTAGTCGATTCAGAAACTTACCGTAAAATTGTAACAGTTTAATCTAGATTTATAGAAAAACGCCGAAGTTTGGCCTATAGGTACAGGCAGAACTGCTTGTAAGTCGTATACAGCTAATACAATTTCGTAATCTTTTGATCTTTGTTTATCGACGTCCTTTTCTTGGCGGCTGACAAGTTTTTCTTCTAAATGTTCACAGTATTTCGTTTCTAGTTCTTTTCTTTTTTCCTCAGTTCCTTGCTTGTACATCTCACGAAGATCACACTGATCTTTCTTAGGGGAATGAAATCCTATATTAAACTTTGTATTGAATATTTGGGCATAGTAGTCATACGAGGCTGCGCTTTTGTTATCAGCAGAACGCACAGCAGAGTAATTTCTGTGCAGCTCTGCAATTGAAAGTCCACCATCAATAAATTCACGGGTAGTTTCGCTCCTTACATAGTGGCTTTCAATTCTAGGAATCGAATTAATGTGATCAATGATGGACTGTAAGATCTCCTCGTCAAGTTTTCTGTGGTTACCATGCTTTCCTCTTTGATATTTATCTATAATACCATTACCAGATGACACTTTTGATTTAATAATAGTTCTTAGCATTTTTTCCGAAATTCCCAAAGTATTGATTAAAAATGTTTTACATAGTCTGGTTTTTCTTCCCTCAATAAATAAATAAAATGCAGAATTTGGTTTTCTTGGTTCAGCAGAAGATATCCGTCTATATTTTAGAACTAGTTGCTCTATGCGTGATCATAAAAAGTCTCGCTGCCGTTGTAAGCTTCTCATTCCCCAAAAATCTTGAAAAATTGGATCTCTATATTTTTGATGACCATGAAAGAATACATTTCTGTGGACAAGGTGGCTTTATGACTCTCGCTTCCACAATCTTACCAGTTCTTGTCGATAAATATTTTTGTCCTAAATTCCTTTCCCTTTTTGCCTTAATCATTTTCCAGTTTTCCGTATTTCTAACTCGTTTCTTTCCTTTTTTGAGAGAATTTAAATTCATCTCTTTATTAGAGTTGTCAGCCTCTACTTCTAATAATGGATCTAAAGGCTTGATTGCCGAATCGGATTCATCGGAGGAAGTGGTATTCTCCTCAGGTTGATCCAGCAGAAAATGGTTCCTCTTCAGAACTATCATACTCTTTATAGTTTGAATTAATTTTTCGTAATTTAATTTTTGATTCATTGTGGTATTCAATAGTATATTCACTATAATGCTTCATACCACTGACTTCACGCTCTAAAAAATAGTTTGGGGCTTTACTTGTATACATGGCAAACAATTATCATGGCTGACAGGTTGGAGCTCAATATAGTCATCAATCCCGGTAGCATCTTTTTTTGAGTATGCTCCATTATTCTCGGCTGTATTAAAATTTTCCGCAGTATCCAAACTGACCGAAACGTTTTTTAAAAATCCATCAGAAGCAGCCGTTATGGAGTTTTCAGCCATTTGGGGATAATTACATGGATCGCATTTTTCAGACAAAATATTGTTTATTTTTATATTTGAAGGAACATTTTCATCGTTCGCAAACTCCTCTACAGAATAGAAAAAAGAAGGTTCGCTAGTATTCTGTATATCCGTTTCTGAATTTGTGCTATTTATAATATTTTGCTGATTTACCATCAGACTTAGGATTTTCTTGGTACGAGCGTTCATTTTACTAAAAAAAATCAAAAAACGTGCTTATCAAATTTAAAATAAAGAAATAAATAAATTATAAAAATTCACGCGAATTACCATAAAAGTGTTCTGCCAGTACAGGTTATAACATACAAACTTATACTAAAAATACTTTTTTCGACATGTATTTTTACTTGTAATAATAGCTGACCATCATTATTTATTTGTTTTAATTTATTTATATTTATTATATTTTTATTTCATTAAATTCATGTGGCAAATAAGCTTAAAAGTTTGTTGATAAGTTGCCATTTTTGCCACCACAAATAAAAAAGCATTCGCTATGGTGATTTGAGCAGAGAAACACCGCAAGCGTTTGAAAACACTGCGTGCCGACAAAGACGTGCGACAAAAGAATGCGCCGACAATATATTCAAGTTAAATGTGAACAGATAAACGCGTGTTGTTATGTTTTAAATAAAAAAATGTACAAAACAATTACGCTAATATTAAAATTTATATTTAAAAAAAAAAAAACCTTCAGACAATAAAGACGCATTAGTAGAAATGAGCAAATTTATTGTTAAAAACATTTTATAGAATATGGGCATAAGATACATTTATGCCTCAGTTATATAAAAAAAAAATCGTTGTTTTGGCAGAATAAAGACTTTAAGTACAGTTAAGCCCCTGTATTACTAAAAAATCTTAAGTAGTGCGAAAAATATAGACACAAAGTACACTTACGTCCTTCCTACGGAACCAAAATTACACACTAAACTATTTCCACTGTAAACTGTAAACTATTTTCCACAATGGACAGTTACGTCTTTGTTGCACTCAATTACATGCGTCTCGCTTAAACACTTTGAGACAACCGACTGATTCGTCGGTGTTATAGCGAGTTGTAGTAGCAAATAACATAAAATATTATAAGGACGCAATTGACATCTAGCGGTCAATATCGGTACTACACTTACGGCTTTAATATGCCAGAAAAAAGGTATTATTTTGGAATGATTGGCTATCATAACTCATTTTTTGATAAAATTGCAGTTACGACCTTGTTTTACTGGAACGGCGATATGTAAATATAAAACGGCCGACAACTTCTTCTGCACTATCCGCATGACGATACCATTTAATGATATTAATCTTTTGATCAACAGTGAAAAAACATTTTTATTTTATTTCTGTATCCGTCTTCGTACCAAAGGTTGAAATAAATTTTAAACATGATCGGCTAACACGTACATAGGTATGGGAGGAATTGCAACCAAACTTTAACCGGACTGATAAGCGCAACGACGACGCGATAGCCGCCCAGGGTGGAGCCAAGTTTGTTCTCGCTCTACTCCGTCTCCTTCTTACACATTACGCAAAAATCATTCGAAATTTTCATTCGTCGAAATTTTTCAACCGCCGAACGTGTATATAAATACATTTTGATGCAAATGGAGCATATTTAGTTCTAAAATAGAAGTGTTTATATTCATTGAATTAGGAACGTAGAGAACGACAATTAAAAAAAACATTTAAAAAATTATTATATTAAATGTTTTTTCAAACTACCGCCGCATACCGCGGACAAAAGCCGCTATTCTCCATAATTACCTTTTATTTTTTTATACAATTTTCTTTACATTTAAAGACTGTAGAAAAATAAAATAGTACTTTCACAAAATATGATATTTTTTAACCTCCTTCAGTATACGGCTAAAGTTTCACTATTTTAAGTCACTCTATTATAGTACCTACATACATAACATACAAATGTTTTTAAAACTGATGCTCGCAATCTTTTTCGTAAGATAACTTAAATCGCTAAATCGCCGCACTTTCGCATCTGGTTATATTTAATCTGGGAGTATGATACTAAACTACAAAACTTATGTTGGATTAAACGTAATATTTTCTGACAGATTAATATTTGGACGAACCATTTTTAAGTAAATGGTCACGTCTACTTATTCTACCAGGCATAATTTTAACAAGCTTTTGACAGTCTGCCGCCGCAAAAGAATCTCAATTATGTTCGTTCATGTATATATGTAGTTCGACTCGTAAATCAGAAATTTTTCTCTGTGTGGATCATTTCTTAACTGCTGCTTCATTTTGTGCCATATAGTTTTGATAATGTTTAAATCTGGACTACTGGAAGGTCGGTAATTTTGAATAACGGAAATTTTGTTATCTTTCAACCACGTTTTCGTGGTCTTGACCGTGTGACATCTTATTGAAAAATAAAGTTTCCATCCGGTAATAAAATTGGAATTGACACTAGCACATTAGTTCCATGGATATTTTGATATTTTAGCATTTATAATTCCGTTGATAACGCTGAAAGCAGACATGCTTCTTTATACCATTAACCCCGATGCAAACTTAATTTTTCTGTTTAGACAGTCTTTATGGAATGCCTCATTTTTGGTTCTTATAATTTTAGATCGGTGGTCACCTACAAAGACATCAAACTTCGATTCATCGCCATCGTTAAAATTATCTTTTTTTTTAGTCTTCGTAAGTCCTCATTACCCGTTTCTTAGCCCACGCTAATCGCCTTTTCTTTTATTTTTCTGCAAGCAAGGGCTTTTCTTTTGCCTAAAGCAACAATTTTACTGAATAAATGTGCAACTTCTTAATTGCAACCTATATACCTTGTAAAAATGTAGACTAGCTTTATGAATCCATTGACGGCACGTTTCTCGTGAAATATTTATCTAGTCCAGTTCAGAGATCTATTAGAATCTTTGATGTGCCGCGAATAGTCCGTGTGCCGGTGTTGCTTGTATTGTCACATGGCATGCATGTTTAAATCGCAAAATTTTATGTGGAAAGAGTCATAAAGTTATATTCTAAGCGATATTTAATCATTCCATTAAATAAATAAATGTTTTTAAAAAAAGGGAAATTAAAAAAAAAATTGAAACATTTGATTCGTAAAATTTGACTACATCCGCCCACGTACTATTTTGTTGACGTCTGACCTCAGTCACAGCCACTCAACCGTAAAAAGTTGCACAGGTCCAGCCTTAAAATTTATTTGTATTTAAAATTTTATTATTCTGGATTTTTTTTGAGTTTAGTTTTATAAAGCTAAAAATTCAGGATAGTTGATAGCAAGATAATATTTAATTTAGAGATAAGATTTAAGTACGTAAAATCAGTTTAATCAAAAATTTTAATTTAATAAGCTGAGATAAATTTTAATTTAATTTAATGAGAGAATAGGTGGTACAAATTACTTAGGCCCATTTATTCTGTGAATTAGGGCATTAAAGATTTACTTTTTGACACAAAAGGGTAAAATGTTTTGGTTTGTCTTTAAACTTTATATATTTCCTTTTTTTGGGTATTGAGATTTATTTTTATTTTATGGTTATTATTAACGGGGATTTTGGCTGCCACATTCAATGTCCTTTAATATTGTTTTTTTTTAATTTCTCTATATTTAGTACCAACATCTTTTGATAAAAAGTAATTATGTAGTCAGAAAAGTGGTAGATTTTATTAAATTAACTTTTACATTAAAATTCATCTAGCTGTCTATATCTTATGTGTGTAAAAGACACAAGTTTTACTTATAAAAAAAAGACACACTTTACATCCTGAATGTAATATTTATTAATTTGTTTGCCTCATATTTAGTTATTGTGCATAATAGGAGAGATTAGATGAAAATTAACAAACATAAATGCCTATACGAAAAACTAAAAATTTTATACAAAACACTACATTTTAAGTATACTGGATCCTAAAACTAAAGCGAGGATACTAAATACTTTTATAAATTGAACCACTTATTTGAATCTGGCCCAAAGAGTTAATACAATTGTCAAAATTCTGTTTTCTTTTCCTTTCTTCTTTAGCATTTTCTTCCATTAAGGAAGGAAACAGTTTCTCTGTTGCCGCTATGGATTCCAACTTCATCTCTCACTGAAGCATATGGATATTAAAGCAGATTTAAAAAGTGTACATGAGTAACAGAAATAATTTTTTAATTTAATTAATAATAATAACTTTTTTTAAATAATTACAACTCGGATGTAAAATAGCCGATTTAAAAAATAGCATATTTTTTGTTTCAGTGAATTATGAAAGAAGTAGTCTTATACAGGACAAGTGTGGCAATAACTATAAAAAAAAATTAAACTGGTTTCATAGTATCTCTGTAAGATAAATCATGGACAAAAAACTGTAAAAACCAAAATTTTAAACTTGTTTTCTTAATAAAAACACTTTTTTTCTTACCATAGCAAAAAAGGGGTTTTTTCCCAGAGAATGGAAGTTTAAAATTGTTTTTGTATTTAGAATATACAACTTCCCTTAGCAATTTGGCAATATCGGTATCAAGTCCCTTTGATTGTCTTACATCTTTTCTTTTTTTCTGTCTTTAATCCCTTTTTTTACAAAATAGCATATTGTACTATAGGGAATCCCTGTTAAAAACGCTGTTTTTTGCAAAGCACTACAATCATTTGTGAACTGAGGATCATTCCTTAGATTGTTATAGACAATTAGATAAGTTTGTTTGGCGTCTGTATTTAAACAATTACGTTTTAAAACTGCTTGACTTTTTAAACCCTGTAGCTTCTACTTCCCTTGCTTCTTTTTACATCCTCAACACTAGACAATGAACTATCAGAACTACTTAAGTCTAAATCACTGTCCAGATCACTCTTATTGTTTTCATCACAAATGTTATTGTCTTTTTTGTGCGTCCACGGTCTCCATAAGCCTGCACAAACAGTTCATTTGCCAAATTTTCCTGCCTATTTTCCCAGGGTCGAAACATTTTAAGGTCTTAGGTATAATACCAAAACAAATCCACAAACACAAATAAAAAAAACACACTTCCTCACAGTAAAAACTGCAAAAAATTTAGACGAATACAGGCCAAATTCTCCACTTTCATAAACGTGTAAAAAGCCAAACCGGCAAAAACCATCAAATAATAATAACCTCAGATGGCCTTCCTCCCAACTATTAAAGGTGATAGAACCATCCAACAACTATTTTAAAGGCGATAGATCCATCCTTAAAGATCTCTTTGAAAAGACGACGAAAGTAATACAAAAACAGCCCAAACTTGCAAGCCAATTTATTTGGGTACGGCCCCGTAATCCTCAAAATCAGTGAGATAGAGATACACAATCCCTTGCACAGCCTGAAGTATGAATCGCCAAAACGTAGTTGTTTTATCTTTGTTTAATAGACTGGCTAAAAAGAGGTGAGAAGTCTGTGAGTGCTGGAAGTGTTTAAAATTTTTTGTAAGATGCTTGGATTTTAGTCCGCGGTCAATTTTTTTATATTATTTTCTTTCTAAAAATGGACATATTCGAAAGAAAAATAAAAAATAGTGTAATACATGAGGTTTTACGTATACTTAAAATGATTTCATAGATAAACTATATAATTTTGTCATTTAAACATGTATATCATGCGACAATAAATACGACATAGGCGCACCTAGCCGCAGACTAGTTAGTGCGGCATCTGCGACACATCAAAGATTCTAATAGATCTCTGAACTGGACTTTAGCTGTTTCTTCATTCCATTTTACTGTCATCTTGTTGACAGTGGCTTGGCGACTAGCTACACAAATTCGAACCAGAGATCTTTGCATTTTTGGACTGATTTTAAGTGCCTTTCTAACACCGTGTCTTAAAACTTGAGTTGAACCTGTTTCTCCGTACTCTTTAACAATATCTGCCACCGTAGACTTGACCACATTTATTTGTTTAGCGATATCTCGAAAAGTGTTTCCTTGATAAAACAATTTTATGATTTCCCGTTTGTTGCTTTACCACTCGACAGACTGCTTTACCAAAGCAAATCGATTGTTTGTCAAAACGTCAAATTAAAAACACTGTTTTTTATTTCCATGGCCTACTACGATTTTTTTTTGTTTGTGTCCGAGCATTTATGTGTTAGCAAATATTGCGATGTTATCACTATTTGCTTAATTTTTTCGTTCAGAATCATATTGCATAAAAACAAGTTGGTTAATATAATGTACAAACAATATATTTCAACACCTAATAAAAGAAAAAATATATTTTTTTAACTTGATGAAAAAAAAAACTTTGGGACAGAATTCGATAATGTCCGAACATTTTTGTGTTAGGGCCCGTGTAAAGTAAGCTAAATTGGCGCGCTTAAGCAAGATAAACTACTAAAAACCCTAATTTTTGTTTTACTTTAGTAGTTTCCAACCTAAACTACTAAATAAGAGCAACACAGTACAAAGACTATGAGAATAATTAACGCATTTACATTTTAATAACAATACCTGAAAATGTTCGCCTTATTATAATTTACAGGAAATATATTTCTATGTATTTGTGCACGTGTAGTCTGTATTTCATTGTGCCCAAATTATATAAATTATGTATGTCCACATATTAGTTGAAATATATTTAAAGTAATAAACAAGAAAATAAGTAAAACATTACGAAATATGTTAAAGTAAATATTCAGTGTGCTCCAGTATAGTGAGTGTAATTTGGATCAATCATCATGTTGCCAATTATTCCACACCAAATATTACACCTGTAACAGGAATTTTTTCTATTGATAAAAGCTGCTCTAGCATTTTACTCTCCAGCAGTCGTTGGATATGTAGAAACTTATATAAATCCTAATTATTCGTATAAAGAATTCTTTTGATGTCTCAGACTTTCTTCTGGTATGTCACACGTTACTTTTAAAATTTTATCATCTTTTTAGAAATATAAAAGAACTTCTTATTAATTTCGCTCAGAAGGAACGACCTCTGGCCTTTTTCAGGAGTTATTATTAACTAGTTAATATCTTCTATGTGGACACTATAGACTGTATTTGCGAAGAAAAAGATTTTGAAAAGAACTTTTTGATCGCTTTGGATATAGCACTCAACTATAACTGCAAAGGTTTTTCAATGGTATGATGTTACACCACAATGAATTTAATAAACATCTTGGGATATCAAGTAAATCAGACTTGACATACTAATGCTGTTGTATCTTGTAGCGCGGTTGGTCTTTTGTAACATGAAAAACTTTGAATCAAGAGATCATAGTTTGGCGATTAGCCAAATATACCCTAGTGAAAGTATCTCATTATTTATATATAAGACTCATTGTCTATTCCATGACTTTATTAATCACTGTGGCTTTCTTAAGCTACATATTAAATTAGCTTTAGAATGAGGTATTAAGAATCTAAATCAGCTAAAAAATAAAAGATACCTTGAAAAGGAATCAAAATTCGGACATATATCATTCGTAAAAAATACTTTCATTAAAGAATAGAGTGCACATCTGAAATAACGTATTATATGATATCCCATTTACAATACAATTGGTATCAATATCCAACAAACAAAATATCTTGTACACAGACAAATGTTATAAAATACAACTTCATTTAAAGCCTAAAGTTTAGCAATTAAATATTTTTTAAACACTCTATAGATTAGGAGAAATGTATAGGCCTACCATCAAATACCTATTCTATACAGTTCACCTTTTGAATGCAATGGATAAAATGGATAACTCTACGCATTAATGCTCAAATCTAACATAAAAATTAACTTTAATTTTATTGTGGAGAGAAAAATGATTCAGTCCATAAAGTGTCCACTTTAAAGTTATGTACATGGGGATTTTGGAAATTGTTAAAGATACAGTGTGGGCGAAATGGGGAAAAAGTTTTGCAGCGCCTATAAATAGTCTGCCATCTACTTCTTTAAACTCAGAGTAGCACCGGATATACAGGGAAAAAAGAAAAAAGTGCGTTTTATAATCGTTTATATTTAATTTATTATAAATGATACAATAATAAAATTTTCTGTGGCGGTAAGAAATGATCGTGAATTTGAAAATATGTAAAGTAAAAAATAATCTAGGCTCACTATGTTGAATGATGCCGAAGTCAACTTTTGTTTTTCTTATGGTCACCATATAGACTTTTTGCACTTCCAAATTCCCGTTTAGAAATGTCGTTCGACTATGTATAACATGTGTATTTTCTGCGAAGACAAATAATTAAAATTAACAAAATCAAAATTTCATGGTAGTAGGCTTTAATCAAAGAACTCGAAAAATTCATCGATTATCCCAATATCCCATTATCCCCTTTTTCCGAAGTCGAATTAAACTTTCTCAACAACAATTTAAAATTTAATCTTCCTACTAGAACCGACCGAAGTGTTACGGAAACATAGGCTATAGAGGCTAAAAATGCTTTACAGTCAACGGATATATCAAACAAGAACATTTTAAGAGCAATAATAATTTCCTTTTTAAATCAAAATAGTTTCTTTAATAATAAACAAAAAATAAATAAAAACAATAACAAAATTAAGATCAATAAAAAAGAAAATATGGGACAACGATAGTTTTCACAAAAGCCGATAAGGGATCATGCTTACTTGTCTTAAAGAGGGACGATTACTGTCTAAACGACATTTTTTAAATATTTTACATTTTTTGGTAGTTTTAAATATTCATACATATTTATATAAAATTGTTTATATTAGCCGGTCAAGGTGTTTGCGATGGATTTTAAGCTCACGTTTGCTATAAGTTCGCAAGGTCGAAATTAGTAAATAGTTAAAATTATGATTACGATGCTCACCTTAATTTGTATAATTACCTCGAATTGTTATCTTAAGACTGATATAAATAGTTGTTAATTTTTGTGAATAAACCAGTATTGAATTCTACAATCAAGTGGTTCTCTACTCAACCTATTACGGCCAAGCCACCCTTGCCTGTAAACCTATAGTGAGGCTGTAGGGTATAGGGTATAGGGAGCTATAGGGTAATAGGGAATAAAAAAAGGTTTAGGGAACAGCCCTAGATCTTTTCATGGTCCTTCGAGCTTTTAATTGAACCAAGAGCAGCCGCTCACGACGCTGTCTCCATCTACAAAAGGAGTTGCCGCCCATGACGCCGCCTCCCTCTTCAAATTAATCCAATAGGAGTTGCCGCCCACGACGCCGCCTCCATCTTCAAATTAAACAAAAGGAGTTGCCGCCCACGACGCCGCCTCCATCTTCAAATTAAACCAATAGGAGTTGCCGCCTACGACGCCGCCTCCATCTTCGAGTTAAACAAAAGGAGTTGCCGCCCACGACGCCGCCTCCATCTTCAAGTTAAACCAAAGGAGTTGCCGCCTACGACGCCGCCTCCATCTTAAAGTCAAGCCAGGAGTAACCGCCAAAAAGAGCCGTCTCCATCGTCAAGTCAAGTCAGGAGCAACCGCCAAAAAGGACCGACTCCATCTTCAAATCAAAGCAGCCAAAGCAGACAAGTCAGTCAAAGCAAAGCAGCCAAAGCAATCAAGCCAATCGAAGCAGTCGAGCCAATCAAAGCAGTTAAAGCAGTCAAGCCAGTCAAAGCAGACAAGTCAAGTTAAAACAGTCAAGCCAATCAAAGCAGTCAAGTCAGTCAAAACAGACAAGTCAGTCAAGCCAAAACAGCCGCGCCCATCATCGAGAAAGCAATGGAAGAAACGAATAAAATTGCCCTCCGCCAGCAGGAGCTAGCGGGAGAATTAGAACAACTTCTAACCAATGTAAAGAAAGATTCAAACTCAAGAAAAACATCATCATTTATTACTCAGAGAAACCAACAGGGAGACAGAATATGGGACGCAATTGTAGAAAATGACGAGAAGCTTAGAAAAATCGGAGAATTCAGTCATAGTTACTTCACGAAGAAATACTTGGACCAAATTAAGGGATTGTACGATAATTTAAAAAGCCATTTGAAGACGTGCAAAAAACCAGAAGAAGAAAAGAAGCCTGAAGAAGACGAAGCAATACTAAGACGAGAAGAAGTAGTAGTCCAAGAGTTTCAATTTTTGATTGAAGAAATTGAAGAAGAACTCTGCAGAGACAAACCTACAACTCGCTATGAATTTCTAAAAGAAGACACCAAGAATCAATGGGGTCCCATTCAGCAACTTCACAACGGGATCCTCTGCAAAGGCATTACAAGCAAGGAATATTTATCTGCCCACCGTCTAATTAAAAGGTCATACAATGATATTATAGAGAAGCTAGACGAAAAAATAAAGGAGGGCCAAAATCTATCAAACAACACACCCATCCCAACAATTCACATTCCAACATTCAACGGACTGTACGAAGAATGGCCCACGTTTGACGATCTTTTTACCAGGATAATTCATCGGAATGACAAATTATCAAATGCACAGAAGCTCCAGCACCTCAAATCCCTTCTTCGAGGAGAAGCACAAAGCACTATCAAGCACCTACTTGCAACAGATGGAAACTACCCCGCAGCATGGAATTTATTGAAGCAGAGATATCAAAACAAACGTCTCATTGTATCAAAATTAGTAGACAAGATTTATGAGTTTCCGACAATTACGTACGAATCAGTGCCAAAACTTAAACAACTGTATGATGTCACAACCGAATGCCTAGAAGGCATTAAGAATCTAGGCTACGACACGTCATCGTGGTACCCGATAGTAGGAAGAATAATATGCAGAAAATGGGACCAGGAAACGACAAAAATCTACGAGCAAACTTTAGAAGACCCTCTAGAAGTCGCCACACTAGAAGACATTTTAGAATTTTTAAAAAGAAGAGTCTTCAGTCACTTGAAGCACTCAACTCAGAAAAAAAAGATAGATTCCCAAGAGATCAAGTATGCCAACTATGCTACCGAGGACATAATATTTGGCGCTGCAATCTATTTTTGCGCCAATCACCAATGGACCAAATGAAGATGATAAAAGATCATCAACTATGTACCAGATGTTTAAGCCATAATTCGAGAGATAGTTGCACCGCAACAAGCAACTGCAAAATCTGCAGTGGACCCCACAATACTTTACTACATCAAGACTGACAAGCCACTTCAAACGCAAGAAATGGAAACTCCACCTCAAGGCCACAGAACTACCAAAACAGCTTCAGGAGAAACAACGTACCGAACTTCAGGCCCAATATTGTCAACTCTAGATACAATGAATCGAACACAAGAAATAACAATTTAAGAAATCACCCCCAAAGCACTCACCACGCAGCTGAAGAAAGAAACAATACCGATAAAAAAGAAGTTCTACTGGCTACAGCGCTAATACAAGGCACATCATACGACGGCACGTCCCATTTATTAAGAGTGTTAATTGATCAAGGCTCCCAGTCGTCATTTATTTCTGAAGAGGCTGCACAAGCATTAGCTTTACCAAGACAAAAAATACGCGCCGAAATATCAGGAGTCGGCGACAATGAATCGAGTGTTTCCAAGTCAAAAATAAAAGTCCAATTAAGGCCAAGATTTCCCAGCGACTACATAATCACAACAGAATTGCTAGTATTACCAAGGATTACGAAGGCGCTCCCGAGAGAACCGTTAAACGAGATAGACGCAGGAGAATGGGAAAATACTATTCTGGCAGACCCCACATTCAATACAACGGGACCAATCGACGTACTACTAGGAGCAGAAGAACACGGGAAAATAATACTAGAAGGGCTCAAAAAACGGGATGGACTAATAGGACAAAAAACAGAATTTGGTTGGATTATTTCTGGAACAATGATCATCAGTGAAAAGAGTAAACACCTACAAATAAAGAGCATGATATCAATAACAGAAGAAGATAATCAACTGACCAAATTTTGGGAAATAGAAGAAGTCTCATGTCAACAGTAAATCAGGCCAGAAGACCAAGTGTGTGAGGAACTCTTTCAAAAAACAATAAAAAGAAACAAGGATGGAAGTTATACAGTGAAGCTGCCCTTCAAAGAGTATCCACCGCAATTAGGAGAATCAAAATCCCGAGCCATAGCAAGATTTCAACAATTAGAGAAAAAGTTTGTAAAAAATAAGAGCCTCTACGACCAGTATCGACAATTTATGGAAGAATACATAAGGCTTGGGCACATGGAAAGAGTGCCCAAATACGCCTATAATCAAGGAAAATATTACATACCTCATCAAGCTGTCACAAGAGAAGAAAGTACAACTACGAAACTTAGAGTAGTCTTCGACGCATCATGTAAAACAACCAACAAACAAAGTTTAAACGAAAACATGCATACCGGACCCAGATTACAAAATAACCTGGCAGACATTCTACTACGCTGGAGAAAACACAGACTTGGATTTATAGCAGACATAGAAAAAATGTATAGACAAATAAAAGTGGATAGTGCAGATCAGGAATATCAAAGGATTGTCTGGAGAGAGCATCCAGATGAACCACTACAGGAATTCCGATTAACCACAGTAACATACGGAACAGGCCCGGCACCATTCTTAGCCATAAGAACTCTTCACCAACTAGCTCAAGATGAACAAAGAAACTTTAAAAAAGCATCGAAGATTATCCTGGAAGACTTTTATGTTGATGACGTACTTTCGGGTGCTAACAGTGTCACAGAAGTACATGAACTTCAAAATGAACTTATAAAATTACTAAAATCCGGTAATTTTACACTGAGAAAATGGTCCAGCAATTCCAAAGACCTTCTACAAGAAATCCCAGAAGAGCTAAAAGAAAAGAGCACTGTTGAAATTGGTGAAGAAGAGGTCAAGAAATCACTAGGAATATTATGGAGTCCAGCTGATGATAGCTTCCATTTTAAAGTCAATGCAATAACAGGAACCAGCAATACTAAAAGGCAGATGCTGTCAGAAATCGCGAAGATATTTGACCCATTAGGATGGTTAGCACCCTTTACCATTCGAGCAAAACTAATCATTCAGGATCTGTGGCTTCAAAAATTAGCATGGGATGACATTGTCGAAGGAGAACCCTACAAGAAGTGGCAAAAAGTTCAAGAAGAAATAACCAGCATTTCAAAAATCAGAATTCCAAGATGGATCCAATACGACAACCAAGAAATTAATCTGGTGGGATTCTGCGATGCGTCCGAAAAAGCATACGGTGCAGCAATGTACAGTATAACGAAAAGTGGAAATGAGATTAATATTACTATGCTACAGGCCAAATCCAAAGTGGCTCCAGCAAGAAACCGGACTACCCTTCCAAAACTAGAACTATGTGCTGCCGTACTACTCGCTAAATTAATGGACAAAACAAAAAAGGCCCTAAAAATAGAATGCAAAGAAGTCTATGCCTGGACAGATTTAATGATCACACTAGGCTGTATTAAAGGAGATACTACAAGATGGAACACTTTCGTCGCCAACCGAGTCTCCGAAATTGTGAAACTAATACCAGCGCAGAAGTGGAACCATGTCAAATCTCAAGATAATCCAGCTGACGTAATATCAAGAGGCATGGTAATTACCGCTCTAAGAGAATCAAAATTATGGTGGAAAGGACCGAATTGGCTGTGCAACCGAGAAGAATGGCCTATAAACAGTGAAATCCCCGAAATTGACGAAGGACTAAAGAGGATCAACTGTCATCAAGCATGTATTACTACACAAGGGGAGGATTGGAGCCGTTTTTCGTCATTGACTAAAATGCTACGAGTTCTTTCAGTATGTAGAAGAATGAAAAAAGACTCTCCAAAAGGAAATCTAAGTCCAGCAGAACTAGAATCGACATTAGAAGCCGTCATCCGAGGTGTACAAGAGTCAGAGTTTGCAGAAGAAACCAAAATACTTAAGCAACGTAAAAGAATTGACAAAAGAAGCAAATTACAAAACCTATACCCAATATTGGATCAAAATGGAATAATGCGTGTAGGAGGAAGACTCAAGAATGCTAATATACCAATCGATCAAAAACATCCAATCATAAATAGCCATCTAACAAAACTCATCATAAGAGATGCCCATGAGAAAACATTGCACGGAGGAAACCAACTAACTTTGGCCTACATTAGGCAGAAATTTTGGATTATCAATGCAAAACGGACAATTGCAACAATGATAAACAAATGCATAAAATGTATCAGATATAAGCAGCAACAGCACAACAAATAATGGGAGATCTACCGAAAGAAAGAGTCACACCATCACCCCCGTTTTCTCATACTGGAATCGACTACGCAGGCCCCATATTCATCCGAACAACAAAAGGAAGAGGTCATAAATCGTACAAGGGATACATAGCGATTTTTGTGTGCATGGCAACCAAGGCAATTCATATTGAAATAGTAAGTGACATGACCACAGAGACTTTCCTGGCAGCATATAGAAGATTCATTTCACGAAGAGGACAATGCACAGACATATACAGTGATAATGGAACCACGTTTGTCGGAGCAGCAAATCACATAGAAGACGAAGTACTAAAAATAACTGAAACACAAGAAGTACAAGACGCAATTAGCACCACAGGGACAAAATGGCATTTTATTCCACCCTCCTCACCACACTTTGGAGGACTGTGGGAAGCTGGGGTTAAATCAACAAAACACCACCTACGAAGAATCATTGGAGAAACGACATTAACATTTGAAGAATTGTCAACGTTAGTATATCAAATTAAAGCGTGCCTGAACTCTCGGCACTGTATGCAATAAATGACGCTACAGACAATGAGACAATACTCACGCCAGGTCATTTTTTAATTGGAAGGCCACTAGTAGGCCCATTTGCATGGTCAGAGACAGACATAAATGGTTCTATGCTTCAGAGATGGAAGTTAATTCAAAAAATGAAGAAGGACTTCTGGAAAGTATGGTCAACAGAATACCTAAGTAGACTACAAATGCGATACAAATGGAAAGAAGACAAAGAGAATCTGAAAATAGAGACAGTAGTGCTTATCAAAGAAGACAACATTAACCCAGCAAGATGGCCATTAGCGAAAATAACCAAAGTGCACCCAAGTGATAACAACAAAGTTCGAGTAGTCACCCTCCGAAAAGGAAATACGGAAACAAAAAGGGCAGTAACAAAATTAATCCCGTTACCATGCGAAAAGGAACAAGACTATCATCAACCCGCAGAGACAGTAAAAAGCAATGTAACAACATCAAGGAACGACCCAAAATTTCAGCGTAGTCGACATCCAAAACACGGAATTACGCTATTAAACATTCTGCTATGTTTCACCATTTTTATGCCAACAAGTGGGACAGCAAACTATGCAATCAAGCAACCCGCGAAAGGCCTATTTATCGAGCATTTGGGAACATCCAGAATCGAAAGAGGAGAATTTAGGCTTCAACTCAATATCAACAAAAGTCGAATTGATGATGACAGTAAAAAGGTCTCACAAGTAATAAGTCGATTCGAAAGCCTATGTGAGGAAGCAAAACAACTTTCAACAGCAACAAACTGTCAAACATTGGCACACCATCTTCTAGATAAAGAAAAAGAGATAGAGTTGTTTAACACTGGATTATTTGGAGTTCGCCGCAAAAGAAGAGGACTTTTTGGCCAATTCCTAACATCGGTTTTTGGAGTAAATGATGAAGTTTATAGGGACATCGACAGCTTACAGTCGAATCAAGAAGAACTAATTCAAACTTCCAAACACCAAACCAAAGTAATGATCTCTGCTATCGCGCAGATCAATGATACAGAAGTAAAAATAGAGCAGCACATCAATCGATTCCAAGAGAAAATAAGCCAAAGTATGGAAATCATCAATAAGATGAAAGGGTATGAGCGCATAATAGACAGTAATGAAGTTAATATTCATATCCTTATGGTCTATCAGCTGGCATCAAATTTCATAGCTGAAATAAGTGGCTACTATTTAATACTGTTCAAGATACTATTTGAACAAGGATCGATTTTCACCATCTTATCACCAGCCCATGTACACAAAATTCTTCAGAAAGCCAACGAAAAATTACCATCTCACTTAAAAATAAGGCAGGTACCCATAAAGACATCGCTACAAGAAGAGGGAAGACAATGGGCAAAAATTTTTACACATTTTGCCATTGAAGATATTTCCGATTTCAACCTCCTGAAGGTATATCCTACAGCTCTACACGTTGAAAATAATTCCTACTGGTCTCTGGACATACCTAATGACATTTTGGCTGTAGACTACAACAATCAACAATACTTTGAGCTTCACACAATGAGTTAACAGCATGTATACATCGAAGCAGCCATTATTTATGTTCGCCGACAACAGTTAGGAACATAGACGCCAGTCCAAATTGCGTCATTGACGAAATATATCAACGACATCAAGGGAATTCTTGCAACATAACAAAACATAACCTCCACACGACTATTTGGAAACAGCTTTTTACTCCAAATACATGGATGTTTATCTCTCCAAATCCCATAAGCATCGCAATCACGTGCAATGGCATACGAGAAGAAATGGTATTAAACACCACTGGTATAATTCAATTAACCGAAGCATGCATTCTAAAAACAAAACAAAATAATATAATTGCAAACCGATTTGATACCGTTCCTGTTGTTTCTAGTTATACAAAAACATCAACATTTATTAATGTCAGCGACCTACACCATACAAAACAAACACAATCAGCAGTTTTTCGAGAGAAGCCGTGTTCAAGGTATCAGATGACCTGACTAACCTTTCGATTGACGAGCAGCGACTAGACCTGCAGCTGGAAGACAAGATATGGAAGAAGGTCACACTCCACTCCTATACTGCAGGGGGCTGTACTATACTGATCATCATCCTAGTGTCTTGAGTATTCCTATGGGTTATTAAAATTAGACAATACAAGCAACGAGAACCCAGACATAAGACCAGAGAGACCGAGATGGTAGAACTCCGACCCTTAAACATTCCTCCAGCAGAAAGCAGAGAGAGCGGGGAATATGTCTAAACGACATTTTTTAAATATTTTACATTTTTTGGTAGTTTTAAATATTCATACATATTTATATAAAATTGTTTATATTAGCCGGTCAAGGTGTTTGCGATGGATTTTAAGCTCACGTTAGCTATAAGTTCGCAAGGTCGAAATTAGTAAATAGTTAAAATTATGATTACGATGCTCACCTTTATTTGTATAATTACCTCGAATTGTTATCTTAAGACTGATATAAATAGTTGTTAATTTTTGTGAATAAACCAGTATTGAATTCTACAATCAAGTGGTTCTCTACTCAACCTATTACGGCCAAGCCACCCTTGCCTGTAAACCTATAGTGAGGCTGCTATAGGGTAATGGGGAATAAAAAAAGGTTTAGGGAACAGCCCTAGATCTTTTCAATTACCTAAATAAAGTAATGGATTTTCTAAACACAGATGACTTTGAAAAGGTCGACAGAGATCCTACAGCTCCATCCTTTAATAAATTTAAAAAAGTCTTAGACATGACCTTGGTAACCTTAGAATATTTTAATTCAACAAAACAAAAACTATATCCCATGAACCCTAAAACACCTCTATTAATTAGACCTGTGGTTTCCTTTGTTGAGTCCCCACCCGCTGATTGTCTGGTCTTAGTCAAAGAGCTTCCCAGGGGGAAACTTGATTCACTCTTGGTGGAAAATCTACTTCTTTCTACTGTGTTAGATCAACATTTTTTCCAATTTAACAACCGTTTTTTTAAACAAAAAGAGGGACTAGCAATGGGCTCTTGTTTCTCGTCATTTCTTAGTGAAGTATTTCTTAGTAACTTAGAAACAAAATAATGAGCAGTAATTTTAAAAATAACATCATCTTTTATAAACCGTATGTGGATGATATCTGTATGATTTGGAATGGAAGTGAAGTAGAGCTTACAAATTTCCATAATTATGTCAATTCTCTTCACTCTAAAATTGAGTTATCACAATCGAACGGGAACAGAACAATACCTTACCATTCTTAGATTTATTGCTTAAGAGGGAAAGAAATAAGATATCCTTTGAAATATTTCGTAAACAAGCAACAGCAGATAATATTATACAATATAATTCAACATGACCGTCCTCACATAAATTTGCTTCTTTCCATTCCTTGTTTTACAGACTTTTTAACATCCCACTTTCTCGTGAAGCTTTTAAAAAATACTTCCTTACCATTAAACAATTAGCAGTCAGTAACTTTTTTCCTCTTAAACCTATATATAAAATAATGTATTTTTAGTATGTGAACAAGTATAAATTATCATTTAATTTTATCAACACACTATACTATATTTATATACACACTAACAAACAAACTATATCAAAACTTTTAGGTCGTTAACTTATTTTGGACTAATCTCGTCACAACTATCCCCTTTGGCATAACCCCAGCTTTTAAGACCAATAATACATTAAAAAGACATTTAAATTTCACAAAATATTTGTATTGCCAGTCTCTATATGATAATGCTCCATCCACCTTGCACCATGATGATTTATAACATTAACAACATAGGTTCATAATAAATATTTTTTAGGTACTAAACAAAGATCCATTGAGCCCCAGACTAGAAATCCACGCATATGCCGGGCCTATGGACAAAAAAGAAGCTGAAACTTTCCGAAAAGTATGGAAAACTCCTCCGAGGTCTTTAAATTTCAATTCGCCAAATGCCAAAAGTTCCCCAGTAGAAAACTTAACTGCCCTTAGACTCAAAGATCCCGAAAAAGGGTTGGAAAGATTAGGAAAAAAATTAGCAAGCAATTACCAAGTTAGTTGGCACGAATATTGGGAATTTTTGGACTGTTTTGTTGACATATCTTCGGAAGAGGGCCTCAACTTGTTGGAGAGTCATTTGAGGACCAAAGAGAAAGATTTACAAGACAAATTTCAAGAGTGGTCGCCTATGTCACCTTTGTCACACCCGCCAACTGAAGCGGTAAGCCCTATGAGCAGTCTTTGCAACGCTTTTTCAGCATGTAAATTAGACGATACGAATAGTCCGTCTTTTTTGACCGAATGGAAAAGTCCAATTGACCAGCAGCAGGTTTGCCGTCCGTTGGTATATGTTGACAAGGCTTGTCAGGTGAGTAAGTTTCCTCTGTGGTTGTGGTTGTAGATAGCTTCCCTGTGTTCGTGGATCAATGTTTATTTGGGTTGTTTAGGAGTCATCTTCTTAGAGTCTTCTTTAGGAGTCTTAAAAACTTAACAGGTATGATATTATTTAAAAAATGGTCAAAAAAAACATTTTGCATTACTTTTTTTTAACACTGACTTATTAAAAGAATTAATAAAACATTGTTTTTTTTTTTAATTTAAATGTTTGCTTCGGAAAACTTTGTTTTCTTTTGTTTATAGATAAATTTCTTAACGGATCACATTCTAGATTTGACCGTGTTTTTCATTTTTTTGATTTAGTTTAAAATATTAGGCTATAATGTACAGGGTGGCCAAATAAGAATGCGAGGTACTGTATCTGGGAAACTATTCATCGTAGAAGCTTGCGATAAAAAAATTTATTACTAAAATGGCCAAGAGAATGACCTGGAAAATATTTTTAAGTTTCTAAAATGGCCGCTAGGGGGCGCAACTGCAATCTTGAATCTAGAAAACTGATGTTTCTGTAAATTTTGCTGAATTAACCTAACAAAAAAATAGCTGATTATTAAAGTAGAGACTAATCCGAACCTTTTTTATTTGAATAGTTTTGCTGTATCTCTAAAAATAAAGTGGTGGGGGGTGTTCAAAAGTTGGCTTAAAACACACCCTGTATACTAAAAACGCCTTAGCCGATTTTATCAAACTTAGGCTAGTTGAAAAGAGCTATTATTAAGCTACGAATATTATTATATTTCATGTTTTTTTAGTTTTACATCTCGCCGCTAGAGGGCTTTTTTCGGCTTTCTGACACAAATGACTAATTTTCTCAAAAAACTTAAATGCAATGGTATAAATTTTTTTATACAAAAAAATAGCTTAATGACGCCTAAATATGCTTGCGAAAACCGCATCTTAATATCTTCATCCTAACCTAAAATTTAGGCCAAAGAAAATTTTATATGGAAATCCCTTAATATTTATAAAAACTACAAAATAATTTATTTCGAATTTCTTTTATAATGTAAGTTGTGGCCCTATAAAGGACCGATTTTAAAAAGAAAGGGTTTTAATGCCCCAGTAAATTCTCGAAATGCTAACCATCACGCTCTATGCATTGCTGAAGCCTCTCATGGGTAGGTAGATAGAACTGCAGCTTCAATTTCGGCTCTCGGTATGGTATGTATTGCATTACGAATGCGGTTTTTCATATCTTCTCTAGTCGTAGGCTGAGTCTGAAATACTGTTAATGTCCTTTAACCGCCCCCATAATTAGAAATCAAGACAGGTTAAGTCTGGGGATCGCGGAGGCCATGGAAACGGGCTTCCTCTTCCAATCCACCGCTGTTGAAAAATGTTATTAATATGCTCTCGCATATTCCTAGCAAAATGTGCTGGACAACCATCCAACTGCAAAAACAAATTTTGCCGGACTTCCAGTGGCACATCTTCCAGCAACAACGGTAATTGATTTACCAAAAAGTCGCAAAAAAACATTGCCATTTAGAGATTGCTCAAAAAAATATGGTCCAATAATGTTGCCTCCAAGTATACCACACCACACATTTAAACTCCAGCGCCCTTAGTGCTGAACTTCACGCAACCAATGCGGATTTTCTGCAGACCAATAATGCATGTTATGCAGGTTGACTCGTACCGTCACTATTAAATGTGGCTTCATCGGTCCAAAGATTTTTAAATAAAAAATCTCTATCCTCACGTATCATGCCTAATACCCAATGGCAATAGTCCAACCTACGGTCAAAGTCTGCTTCTTCCAATGCCTGATGTAAATTAACATGATATGGGTGCATTTTATAAATATATTAAAAAAAAAGCTGAACTTAAATAAATCCATGTATGGCGATGGCTATTATCCTATTGTCTTTCAAAATATTTTGAATCGTTGTTCTTAATATGCCTAATTCAAGGGATAATGCTCTTGTGCTAACATGAGGATTTCCTTCAATATATCCCAGTACGCTGTTAATATTGTCCACATTTCTTCTAATTCTTGGCCGTTGAAACCTAGGCCGAAAACTACCATTGGCTCGTAAGTTCGCCACTAATCGGGGAAAAAATCTAATATCGCAAGGACTTCGATTTGGATATCGAGCAGCATAAACTCTTTTTGCTACTGCAGCATTTTGAAGACATTCAAAATAAACCGCAAGCATATCAACAGCTTCATCGTTCGTAAAACGCATTTTGCAAAAACAAAAAATGCTCAAGTAACGTAAAACTTTTGACAGCTTACTATTGACAATTTGAGGAATGTTTATAATTTGAGTAGACATTTGTTTTGTTGCATTCCATGGCCTGCTTTCTAATAATTATTTTTTTCGTATTATATCCATAGTGAATATATAACATAAAATAGGTCTGATTTTTGATATAAGCATTATTAATACTTACCTTATAGTGATATTAGGTAATATTTTCAAAAATGGTAAATTTTGTTTTCAAAAGTAGTGAATTTTAAAAAATTCCAAAATAATTAGTATAAAAAAATTAAAATTTAAGGGTATAAAATAATCTTTGGCCTATATTTTAGGTTAGGAACAAGATATCGAGTTGTGGTTTTCGCAAGATTATTTAGACATCATTTAGCTATTTTTCTATGAAAAAAAAATTATATCAACGCATTTAAGTTTTTTGAGAAAATTAGTCATTTGTGTCAGAAAACCGAAAAAAGCCCTCTAGCGGCGAGATGTAAAACTAAAAAAACATGAAATATAATAATATTCGTAGCTTAATAATAGCTCTTTTCAACTAGCCCAAGTTTGATAAAATCGGCTAAGGCGTTTTTAGTATACAGGGTGTGTTTTAAGCCAACTTTTGAACACCCCCCACCACTTTATTTTTAGAGATACAGCAAAACTATTTAAATAAAAAAGGTTCGGATTAGTTTCTACTTTAATAATCAGCTATTTTTTTGTTAGGTTAATTCAGCAAAATTTACAGAAACATCAGTTTTCTAGATTCAAGATTGCAGTTGCGCCCCCTAGCGGCCATTTTAGAAACTTGAAAATATTTTCCAGGTCATTCTCTTGGCCATTTTAGTAATAAATTTATTTATCGCAAGCTTCTACGATGAATAGTTTCCCAGATACAGTACCTCGCATTCTTATTTGGCCACCCTGTATGTATCAGCCAAATAGAATAATAATGTTAATGTTAATTAATTTTTGAAATCTTATTTAAATTTTAGAATTTTTAACAAACTTAAAAAACAATATCAAATTGAAAAAATGCTCAGTTCTATTTGACGTATCCGAGATTTGTTAATATTGTTAAGAATATTATTATTCCCTTTGGCTGATATACACTGTGTAGGGAGTATGTTTTATCCTAATGGCAAATTTTTTTATTTACTACGTGATATCGTCTATCTAGATATCGCTAACTAAGACCATGTTTCTCTCGTTATATCTGTAGTATTACTTTAATTGTTCTAATTTATCAGAAAAATTGCACACGTTTATGAAAACAATGAACTAAAACAAAATGCAGTTCCATATATAAAAAAAAATTTTTGTTTGCAAAATATAAAAACAAATTAGAATCTTACACTCAAAACAATGCAGGAAGTTAAATAAAGGATTTTTTTATTTAAACATTAACATTATAAAATGCTCAAAATCAATTGAAATAGATTCCATTACGTAGAAAAATCCTATTATTTATATTACAATTAGGGAAATTATTGCCATAGGCCAATTAGAAATCTCTTTAGTTTATTTTTAATCATGTTAATTGGTAAAGATCGAATTGTATTTGCACTTTATTAAAGATTTTTACAGCTAAAAACTCCGGTCGACATTGAAAATAGGTGCAAAGGTCAATATGTTAGGGTCTTAATGGTTGTCGATCATCATCAACCAAGGTCGTACAGCACTTCCATGGCCTTGCGCTGAAGTCCAAAAACTTTCATCACTAATGGTGCACTGCCCCACATTATTATCACATAGGATGATACGTAAGGATGACATAAAGTCTGCGGAGCATGAATAATGACTTTCTAAGTTTACTTGACACAATTTTTATGGGTTTATCCCATTCTAGTTTAGTTTAAAGGTGCAACCCTCTAGCCCTAACTTCGTAACTGAGGGCAGAGAAAATAGTTATTTATGTAACAACAATTCCCATTAACAAAAAAGGGGATTATACACACATGTAATATACAAGTTTTTTTTCTACTACTAATGAAAACTTACAAAAATCAAAAATACCTTTATACACTATTAAAAAAAACTTTACGTAATAGTGTGTAAAGAAGTGTCAAAGTAAAATGTCCAGAAATACAGCAAAATGTTAAAATATTTTGAATACTCCTATGAGCTCTTTAATATGCCAGTTACCAGCATGATTCTACACACTATTAATTTCTCTTTGTATTTTTCTGTCTCAAATGTGGTTCCTATTAAAAAAATGTGACAATCATAAACCACTGCCAAACCGTGAAAGTCGATTGGTTTCGACGGAAGATGTACGTAAAGCTAACGTCCGATTGGTTGCCAGCAAACCAACACTTCTATAAGATTTTTATTTTTTGTGGGTGTCAAGTATGATTATATACATCGAATTATTAACCCTTTACGCCTTTACAACGAGCCTGGATAAACAAATAGGCCGCTGGCAACCGATCAGACGCTACCTTCACGCATATTATTAAAAGAGTATATCTACGTTTTAAAAACTTACTATGTAAGTAATTTAAAAAAAAAATAAGTAAAATTGTAAAACGATATAAGAAAGTTTAAGTTTTATAATTTTAAGGCATAACAAATTTTGCCAAATAAAAAATTTTAATTTTAAATTTAATTTAAAATTTTTTTCATTCGCTTAGTTATCTCCCAAAAAAAAACCTGAATTACTTAGTGGCTTGCGAATGCAAGATATTATCTTCGGATTAATTGAATTTATAATATATTAGATTCTTCAGGAGAATGGCATGAGTGATCACAGTAGGATATCTGTATACTAACTAGGTATTTTGTTATTTATATTACGTGAGTCGATTCATTGATTATATTCATATCACCTTTGTATGATAACATGATTTTCTTTGTATTTTATTAAGTTTCATTTACAAGCACTTACTTGGTAGTCTTATGACGAAGTTATGTTTAATTTTCAGTATTATCGTTGATTGAGAAATTTGAAAGATACGTAAATGCCCTGCATTCAACCGTGCCCGTCTGTAGTGAGGGCCGGGGACGCGCGGAACGAGAGGGACTTGCTGCTTTTGAGCGACGCTTAGCGGCCAAGCGCGGTAATTCTCATTTCGATTCAGTTTCAGCTGAAAGAAAACCGATATCGGGCACCCAGGAGAGTTTTAGCAAATGCATAATCAAATTGTTTTCTCATGAATCGAAGCGCGGTTTATCACTGTATAAAACAATTTTTATACTGGGGTTTAGTGTTGTTTTTTGTATGAATATAAATAT
Source organism: Anthonomus grandis grandis (assembly GCF_022605725.1). NCBI lineage: Eukaryota > Metazoa > Arthropoda > Insecta > Coleoptera > Curculionidae > Anthonomus > Anthonomus grandis. The sequence continues at coordinate 13,815,930 of NC_065559.1, forward strand.
GTACATATACCTACCTAGAATTCGGCCAAAGTAGCTTGACCTCTGACCTTGATGTGCACAATGGTTTGTACCATACAAATACCGTATCTTTAATAATTTTATTCGCGCATCTCAGAGGCCAAGCTACTTTGGCCGAGTTGTTGTACATAATATAGTTTTTACGATCAACACAATAATATACAAATTTGTGTGTTTTAAGTCGCACAATATGATATTATTATTATTACGTTTTAAAATTTGCTTATTTAGCCAAAGTCTTCTGTAATCTTAGAAAATATTAGCTCATTTTAATGAAGATTTGGGCCAAAGTTTGAAATTATCATAAAAAAAATAAATTAGTACCTATTACCAAAGTATATAGATTTCAACAAGTAGAATCACTTCTTTGATCGCAAGCGAAACTTTGAAGTCCATCCACAAAGTTCACATTAGAAATGCGTTTACGGGGGGCAATAAGGAAAGTATTGAGTTTAATAATATTATTAGGCAAAATCAAGGTTTTTTTATTTTAAAATATTTTGATGAGTTTTGACGCTTATTCATTGTGACACATTAAATAAACAACAACTAAGTAATAGGTAATATATTTATGTATGCATCCAGTCGCCATTTTTTCTTTGCTTTTATTTCTTTTTATAATACTAATGAAATGCTTAAATTTGAGTCAAAACCTTAGGAATGTTGTTAAGAAAACTAGAATCCCCTAAAAACCCTTTAATCTTACTAAAGGTGTACCTAATATAAAGGGTGTAAACCTAAATGTATACCTTAATTGCCGACTAGTTAAGCTGAATTTATACAGACAAATAGAATAAAATAAGGCCTTATTTGATATTTATGCATTTAAACAGCAAAATAAAATAAAATAAGGAATTACCAATCACATGCCAGGTATATTTCAAGAAATTGACCAATTACATACCAGGTAAATTTTATCTCTTTGTCTTTCAATGGGTTTTCTGACCAAAACGCCGTGCGTTCTTTCGTTTTCAAATAAAAATTAAATATTAGTTGCATTTTGGTCAACTTCTTATTTTATTTTGCTGTATAAATGCCTTATGGGGGTTTGTGTAAATTGAACTCTTATTTTAGTCTTATTTTATTTCTTATTTTATTCAATCCAGCATTATTATTCTCAATAATAAAAACGTAGGGTTGTACCGATTATCTTTATTTTTTTGATTGACCTGGTTACTTAAGAGGAATCATTTGGTTCAGACACTTAATTTAAACACCCTTTATTTAATCCTTTACTTGTTTGTGGATTTTCCCAAAATCCACCTACTATGTAGGTATGTAGAAACCTGGACGTTTATTCTGCCTGGACGTTTATTAGAATGACGTTTATTTCTAGACGTTTATTTCTACCTGGATATTTACTACCATTTATTATTAAATAGAATATTATTTTGTTGAATCACAGTTGGCTGATCAAAACACATGTAATTAGTGGGAAACTACAAAAAGGAAAATAATTAAAAAAAAACACTTGGTTTATATGTAGGTATATGCATATATTTCTTATTTGTTAATAATCGTAATTGCATTACAATGCACACTTACTATTCTATTACACAGTAAAAAATATTAAATTATAAACAATACATATTTATTTAGAGGAACTATGTACGAGTATAATTTTATAGTTAGTATTGTCCGTGAGAAGCCATTATCAAACAACTACTATTAATATAAATTATATTAAAGTAAAAGTCCGTAAAACTAGCACTAAATGACAGAATATTCACAAAAACAAAAAATATTGGCACACTCGGTAAACGTCGAAAATAATCTGAACCGAGTCAACCCTATAACCACATTTCGTCGACGAACCGGTATAAATTCCCCGCATGTGGGGGATCGATAAACTCCGATAGGCGAGAGGGGCGGCGTCGGCAGGTGCGGATGGTTAGTCGAAAAGGGTCGAGTGACTTGACTGTGTTAGACTGTGCTATTACAGTTTGTATTTTTTATGTAATATCTGTATTGTTGTGACGAATTCATAATGAGTTACTTATTATATTGGGTATTACGTCACTTATAGCAAAAATCAATTTAGAAATTTTTATCTCACACGCTCAAAAATTGAAAAGAAGAAGAAAATAGCCTTATTCACGTATTTAAAAGAAATATGAACTTAAATCTGTAACGATACCGTTCGATATACTTAATTTAATTTAAGTTCAATAAATTTTAAATACAATAATTTACTTGAGGTATAATAGATTTTTTTATATACCTAGGAGCTGAGGTTCAATCTATTAATCTCTGAGCTCGTTTCCTCTTTTCATTATCCTAACTTTGTTATGAATATTACAATTAAAAAACGATAAAAAACAACAAGAAGACCTACTTTTTTTTAAAAATACCTAATTTGAACCAACGTTTCGGTATAATATTAATACTAATTAATATAGTTATATCTACTACCGTTATCAAGGTAATTAAAGTAAAATTAAATTAAATTAAAAATAAAATATACTTATCTTCCAAATTTTCAGCTATGTAGTATCATCAAAATTTCTTCCTAATTCGAAAATACTTCCTAATTCGTCCTTGTATTTTTTATGTCAAGAAATCGGCTTTTTTATTGCCTTTTTAAAGATATATCGCACTTGCATATTGGAAACAAAAATAAATTTAAATGAAAAAATGTTCTACTCCATATAATATTTACGTATCTCTCCTTTTCGTGGGGTTCTTATGCAAAGTACCCGAAAGATTAGATAGCTTCTATTTTTTTCATAGGTATACATAGGCTATGATGACCTGTAGGTATAAAAAAATACCTTAAAATTTTTTTTTTTTGTAAATAATTTACATAGTTTTTTAATAATTAACTTATTAGTGATTCTTTGATAAAATTATTATTTTTCTATAAGGTTTATTTTTCTTTTTAATAGATTTAGATTGGCGGTCCTTTTTCTTGTCATTGACGTTCTTTTGAGATTCCCATTTCATTTGTTTATAAAGCATTGTTTTTATTAATATTTTTAATAATTTTTCAATATGTTCGGGACATAAGTTAATAACATTTATATCGATTTCATTAAGTAATAACCTGAAAATTGATTTCATTACACCATTGTGAAGTTTAAAATGTTCAAAATAAGTGTGAAATGTTGTTATTAACATTTGGGTTAGTTCTAAAAATTCATTTGAAGGTACTTTCAGGCAGGAAACATAATTTTCTTTTGCATAATCTTTATTTAACAAAAATATTTCCTTTTCGTCGTTTATATCAGCATTGTTGCTCTGTACTAAAAAGTCTATTTTTACAATTTGTTTTATTGCAAAATCTTATATTCAAAATATCCTGCAACATATACATTTGAACAGGTTTCTAGTGTTACCTCATTAGATACAGGTGATGATGACCCTTCTTGATGTGTTTCTAAAAGTGCATTAGAAATTGTGGACGATGAAGATGCTTGAAAATCGTCTTCTTCAAACTCTGCTGGTAAGTTTTGGAATTCCATCGAAAATGTTGTATTTTCTTTTTCTTCTCTTAAGTCATCTAAAATTAGTTGCTCCTGAAAATCTTCTTCACAATTACCGGTTTCTAATGCCTTTTGCAACGTAATGTTGATATTGGACTGCAATGCAATTCTGAAATGTTAAATACTAGGTTTTAAATTGTATCCACATCTATTTCTAGCCACCGAAAAAAAATTTTCCAACGGATCTTGATTTAGATGAACGGTTATAAGATATTTACAATTAAATTCTGAAAAACTCTGAAGATGCTCCCATAAACTAAGTATTGATTTGATTCTCCATATGAATCCATTTAAACAGTAAATATTATTTCTTTTTTTGCCGTCTTCAAAAACTTCGATGGTTATAAAATATTCCAGCCCATTTTTTAAATTATTCAATGAAAGTTGGTCCTTAGTCGATAAAGGACGCCTATTTGGATTTGCATCATATAAAACTCTACTATTTAAAGAATCAAAAATGATATTAACTATTAACGTTCTCTACAAATTCGGCAGTTTGTGCTGCCGTTGATTGAGAAATTGGGCCCAATTTCTCAATCAACGGTGCTGCAGTATTGCTTGTAAAAGCATGCAATTGGGAAGCTGACCTCACAGCTGCAGCCACTGAGTGGGAAAAAATTTGTACTGCATATTTTACCCTCATTTTTCATAAAAAGGTGGCTTTATATGTTGATCTGTCAGTTTTGGCATCATCCTTGTAGTTGTACTTTTTTTGTCCGTCTCGTAAGTTTTAAGAATATCCAGCCAAGAAACTAAATGCCCGTTTACCAGAAATGTTAATTTTAAATTTATAAAATTATTTCTTAGGCTCTTAATTAAATGCGGAACATCATATATCGTAAAAATCTTAATAAATATATAATAATAATAAAAGTAAAATGTTGTGTAATCCCTGAACAACATATTTAATTAGTTGGGAGAGGGTTTCTCCCTTTACCGATGTTTCGGATGTAAAGTAGCAAAGAGGAATTTTCCAGTTGTCAAAAATTCCTCTTATATAAAAAAAAATTAATCAATGCAATGCCCATTTTACGCCCTAGAAACCCTAAATCCTCATAGCCTTCAATATAGTCGTGGCATTGATTGTAATCTAACTTACAGTTTAATACAATTTCATCAAAAAGCAGAGCGCAAACTCGTTCTGATTTACTCATTGTTTTAGCTTTTAAAGCTATTTTTTTTGTCAACGTATTTTCTAACCCAGTTTTTAGATTTATAAATTTTAACCATGACTGTATTGTTCTTACAGCTGGAAGACAGAATAATCAATTATTTCTAAGAAATTTATAGCATCCCGGGATTTATAATATAAAGACAGAGCAAACTGCCTTTCATCTGTTTTCCAACAGTTTCTTTTACGCGATGGATGTTGATGAAACTTTTATGCAACTGCATGTTGATGAAAGTTTTGACACTGTGACTTTTAGTTTTAAAAAGATTAATCACACATTCTTGATTTGCATTTTTTCTCTTTAAGCGAATATTTCTCATTTTATGATTATGAAGTTTTTTCTTACAATTATCTAACCCAACTGTTAAGCTACTGCATTTCCGTTTCACTTGCGACTTGGTAGATGAAGGGGTTCCTGTATCGCCAAACATTACCAGATTAGACTCAGCAGTTAATATTTTTTTTAAATCGTCAGGACACGAGGGAGGAATATATTGCAAATACTGAAGATCTTCTGAACCGGAACTTTCTTCAACTTCTCTAGTTCTTTTTCTGGAGTAAGTTCTCAGCTGGTTATCTAAAAACCAACATAGAGTAAAAGCCACCCTGCATGATTTTTTTTTAAATATACACATCAGGATGTTTTAGAGTTGTGCGGTTACAAAACCCTAGGGCAGATTCCGCTCAGCAAAATATGGAAAAAAGTTCATAGAGTAGGTATATAAACATGGGTCCAAAAATGCTTTGTTTCTAAAGTTCCAGGAAGCATATTTAGACCCACATTCACGTGGACTCTTTTCCATATTTTTTTAAGCATAATCTCCTCTAAAGTTTTGATTTTGTCCTCGCAATACTCGCAATTGTAAAACACTCGTTTATATTGTGGAACACGATTGTTGTTTTTGTAATAAAACCGTCTTTATTTTTTTTTTCATTAAAAAAAAAAAGTTTAATAATTCAAAATTATCTACTTATTACCTAATATTAATCCTATTATTTTGTTATTTTATTAATGTTATTTTTTATTTAATGTTATTTTAAATTAAAATACTAGGTCGAAAATTAAATAGCTATAAACTGTAAATACTGCGTAGGTACTTTTTTATTTACATAAAACAAAACTGTATCTTAATAATTTTTTTAAAATTTAAACTATTTAATATTTTTTATAATATAAATAATATTTAAACTTACGTTGACCGGCGGCGTTTGATAACACAACTTCTATTTCGTCGTTAGGCTCTTGAACAGCTTTTTCTGCAGGGTATTGTGGGGTATTTTCATCAGGTAAATCTTGAATATAAAAATGTAGGTACATAATAATAATAGGTATATTAGGTATATTATTAAAATAGTTTTAATGAAATTTCGCATGCAATTCTGATTATAATATAAAGGCAGTTTTTTTTTAAATATTTTAATTTAAATTTACCTACAAGAGACAACAGAAACATCCGCTAAAATGCTACACAAATTTACATATACATACTTACATATATAAAAAAAAATCGAGCTTAGAGTGATGAATAAGTTGAATATACAGTTATCAGTTATGTTACCTAAGTCATTAAGCACTTAATTTGACAGGATTAATATCAAAATTAAGCCTATTTTTTTTCTAAAGCTGTAGCATTTTAGATGAGGTTTCTGTATATTTAAATTAGGTACAATATTTTAAAAATGGTGCATTATATCAGATTTTCGCAAGTACAACTTTTTTTTCAAAATCAAATGGAGAATATGTACATAATATATCAGAGTTGACTTTTTATACAAAAAAAATTGACAAAAATGGAAATTTATTAAAATTTTATTAAAATCGATTTGGCAGTTTTAAAGTTATGATAAATAAATAAAAAAAAGCTTTTATATTATAAACATTTAAAATGAAAGCTTTTTTTTAATTTTCAAATAAACCATTTTTTTTCTACTTTTACTCCCTGTATCTTTGTGATTATGTTATTAAACATTTTTGAGAAAAATTTTATCATGAAACTTTCAATTTTATTTATCTATCCACATATTAAAATTAATGACGTTTGAACCTAACCACCTAGTATACCTATGTAAATGTACATAACGGTATTATGTAAGGACCTATGCATAGGTAATATAAATGCTAGGTATAATAATTTTTAACTATATTATTAAATTTATTAACCCTTTAAAAAAAAAGCTCATACTTGCTACATACTGACATAGTAGTAGGTTGTAAGTATAGTAAGGTACTACGTACACATCATAAATACATTTACATATTTAAAAAAACAGCCTGAAAGTTAATACCTATAAGTACCTACCTAGTGAATATTAATATAGGTATATTTCATAAATGAAAGACTATTACCTTTACTTACCTATATTTCAAAAAGTTTAGGTATAAACCTATAAATAAACTTTTTGAAATGTAAACTAGGTACCTACCTATTAAAATTTGTATAACTATTTGAATTTAATAGACCTACCTTTCCAGAAAATAGGAGCAGCCATTTTCTGTAGCAACGATCTTCCACCGCTAACATAACTTTGATCTTTGACAAAATGTTTTTCACAAATAAGTCTATCTTTAAGATCTTCTTCATCCATTAAAAAAATTTTCTCGTTGCCACAGTTTTGCACCTACTGCGCTAGTATTTCCGGCCTTGCTACAGGAAATTTAAAAAAAATTATCGTGTTATTGTTTTTCTTGCGAATGCTACTGCATACACGGTACACGCAAGCATTCATTTTGATGCTCGACATAACAAAATTTAATTAAAATATCAAAAAAAAAAAAGACACAAAACACATAATATAAAATAGCAAAAAAACGCTGTGCAAAAACTCCTTCCAATGCGTTCAGTACCGATAATACGGCTCCACTGATGTTTTTAATAATATTAGCAATCTCGCGTTCCCGTGCTAGTAGAGCCATCTATCCGCGGTATACTTTTAGTGGCACGTTTTCGCCCGTAATATCGCGCATCTTTCCAATTTCTCAATCCACGGTATTATTCATTAATTTTATACTTAATTTCATTCTTCCTCTTTTAAATTTCGAACAATTTATTTTTGTCAAAGTGCTATTTTTTGAGTTCTGGAGTCAATTAAACTGTGAACTTTGTGATACTGGTGCTATTTTTCACCTTATCACTTTCAAGAAAATAAGCATGGGTAATTTTGTAGTATATAAAAGTAACAGGAGTAACAATAATAATCAAAACCTCTTTCCAAATATAGGTTCTGAATGACTCTAAAAAGAAAGAGTGTCACTAACGTCAGTCTGAATGGCATGTAATGAAAAATTTATAAAAAATTACTATCTAACCAACAGCATCTCTAATGTTGTCAGAAATTGAAGGTCCGATCTCTATACTAGTCAAAGGGTCACAGAGATCATTAATCTATTTTTTATTATAATTATAATATTTATTCTCCTCCTCAAAAATATCTCAAAATGAGATAAAAGCATACCTATCAACAAATAAAAAAAAATATCGGCCTATTTTTTTTTTCAGTAAATAGGTCTGATATTTGACCTAGTGCGTCCCTTTTTTGAACTGAGTGTATAAGAATTATGTTACAAGTATATATGATAATGATTTAAAAAAAGTTTTACTTTGTCACCTTAGATTTAAAAAATAAAGTATACTATTGATATAAAAGCTTGTGGCAAAACTGTAATTGACAAAAATTAAAAATTTTACAACAATGTGGGTCGAGAGCACGTCTGAAACGTTTTTAGATGTAAGATTGTTGCATTTACCTTATTACCAAAAGATAACAACTATATTACTTTAAATATGTAAAATTATCTTCTTACACTTATTCATTGTAAATTTACGCCAAAAATTAAAAATATCCTGTATAATGTTATGTGTTAATATTACAAACTATCTTCTCGTATCTCCAGAGATGTCGCGCGGTGTGCCCGCTTACATTCGCGGCGTTGCCAATATCATTACACTATTATCCTTTTATTACTTTATTATTATAATATTCCAATTTTGTAGTTAAATCTATATCTCGATAAATTATTGCATTTTTCTCGAAAAAGGTGTGAGTAAAGTTCCGATATGAGGGAAATAAAAATATTATTATGTACTTATGCTTATATATTAAGAAAACAAACATGTTATTTCTCTGCAAAGTTTCCAAATCATCCGCCTACATACGCAGTTATTCGTTTTTTTTTTATCTATTTCCTTAAAAAAATTATTCATTTCTTTATTTCCTCCGATCGGAACGATATGACAACGAAGTAAAATTACATATTTAACGCCTAGCTATTTGTATTTATAGACATATTCCACGTGTGACAACAACACGCATCTTTTACAAACAAAAAACAGGTAAATCATAGTCATAAGCATGACCAACGTTAAAGCTATACCTGTCTTGAACAAGATTGCTGAGAGAGATTATAGCGGCATACTATTTATTTCGATCCATAAGTAGCTTCTTATATTTACGAGATATTTTGGTATCCCTATACACATTACATATTACCCAAAATTTAAAAAAAAAGGTACAAAAAATTCCTATTTTAATTAATAATCTCTATTTATATAGCTAATAACATTAGTAGCTCTTACAACATTTCTTTAAGGTACTAACTCTTTAATTTTTAATTACAATAATGTATTATACCTGATTTAGTATGTAATATTATTGTGCATGTTGTCTAAATAAGCATTTTTTAAGAAATTTACTTTTTTTGAAATAAAAAATTGCATGCTCCAATGAAGCGAGCATATTTACCTCCCTCTTAAGCACTTTAAAGGATAACCTACATAATAACTCTTATACCAATCAGTTTATCTTTTATTTTAGTTATATTTTATTTCTAGGTGTTCGCTAATCGCCTGGTAACTAATGTTTATAGAATATTAAGATGTAGCGAACGAGAGTACGAGAGCACTGTAAAAGTTTTACAAACCGACATTAAACTTTTGGAGCTTCTCATAAATAGCTACATGGAAGATGATAGGTTCACCGAATGGGTGAACTTTCAAAAGGTTCATTCAAGGTACACAGTAATCCAGTGCTTCCCAGAAATAATGCATAAACTATGAATAAATATTAATTAAACAAGTGCGTTAGGCAAAACTCACGAAACCGTCGATTTAATCTATTTTTTTTACATAAAAATTTATATACAGATATGGGAAACCATAGTACACTAGATACCATATTAATGCCTATGCAACAATAGTTAAAGAGTGTGCGTCGTTCAGGCTGGTCCATCTTGCGGTACGACAAAAGGCATACGCGCTCAGCCAGTCGCGAGCTGTCAGATCCAAGGCCGACTCTCCGTCCCAAACGTCCTTATAGGATGATTTTTATGTGACGCCTCTTTAGTAATGAAATATCTCTACTAACCTTTTCATTGATTATCTTGAGTGCTTGCCCGATTTTGGGCAACCGACGCAGCTTTTAAAACCTCACCTATTTTTCCAGACATTTATAAATCCTTAGCCACTCAATGTGCAAGAGCATACTTAGCTGGAGCAACAAACAAGTCTTGCTGACCTTGACAAGTTCGACTCTGATTGGGTTGGGTTGATGGTTAGGGTCATAGAACCAAACCAAGTCACCGTTGTTGTACCTCTGGCATTGACATCATATACCTTCTTCATCCGATAACTGGCATTTTAAATGGAAATGCGCATTTGAATACGGATGACATTCTTCTAAGCAGCTCACTGACGTAGTTCTCCTCGGCAGCATCGGTTTCTGACGGGCAACCGAACTTCAGATCGTATAAGAGACGGAGTAAACCATTCAAAAGTTTAAATACAAGCATATATCTAGAAAAATTAAATATTATTCCAATTTAAAATAGCTTATTAAGAATGGTAATATTTATATAATATGAAAAATCTGTTCAAGTTTTATTTTAAATGAAGATTATATGTCAGCATTTGGTTTTAAAATAAATCACGTCATTGTTCCAAAAAACTCAAATCCTCCGGAAGTATCGTAGAGTCTTCAATGGAAATTATGCCTTTAATCAGTAAAGATCATCAGCGAGAAATAAATAATTTGATTTGAAACAATTACCCATATCATTAATAAATAACAAAAAAAGTCTTGAGACACGTTAAATCCGTAAAGGTTTATTTTTTCTCTTGTATTTGTGTTTTTTTTATTTGGCAAAATGCTCATTGGAAATCAACCGGTTAGAATCGTTTAATATTTTTTTTAACTAAATATTTCTATAACGCGCTACACAAAATTTACCTACACGTGTCGTCTTACATCGATGGTTAGCAAACCGTTTAGATAAGCACCAACAAGGTGCAGCGTCTTGCTGAAAAAATAACTGGTCAAGTGACAGGTCTCGTGCTTCTCGGTATGGACAGTGAGCTACGCTGTCAGCAAAAATAATCTTTTAAATGATGTTAGTATTCATATATACATTTTCTATTTGTTGGAAAAATTCTATATGTTATCTTTAATGTTTGATACTTTAATTTTTTAATATGTGATGTACTGCGGACTTCCGATCACTCGTGATTATTCTGTTTTAAATAAATCCCTGCCAAGGCAGTATTCCTTATTTATTTCTATTCTATTTCCAACATTGGGATAATGTCGGGCGTTCAGGATGCAATTGATAAAAATACTGAGCAGCTCTTTGCTTACACAGTATTTCTATTTATCAGTATTTTCCTTTCATTTAACTACGTCATACTTTTGATAGTTAAAATCAACTGACTAACAGATCACTCATATCAACCATTAATTATTGTATGTTTAAATTAATAATTTCTATCTATCTGTGAACTTGACAATATTTTATCTTACATACGAATTCGTTTATTTTTCCACCAATTTTTTTTCAAAATTGTATTGACTTTTAAACAGCTGAATATGAGGTTTAAGACAATGGATAATAAATGTGTCTAGAATTTCTAGAATTAAGTCTCACAACATACACAATCAACAAAACATTAAAAGTATTTAGGGCGATAAACAGAAATTCTAGTTCAGAAGGGGCGTGTTGTTTTAAATCGAAACATTACTAAAATTAATAAACTCTATAAAAAGAATGATTTTGTAAAATATGTACGAATGAAACTACAACAATATTATTTTAAAATAAAAGATAACTATAAAATGTATTATAATTAAAAAAAAAAACAAAAATGAAAGGTAATCTGACGAATATATGCATTGTAATATAAGCCTATCATACTAATTAACTTAAAAATAAAATTATAATATTCAGACAATTATAATACCTATAAAACGTAATGTGCATATTTTAGTTGAAAAATGTATTATTTATTGTTTATTATTAATGATTAAATTATAAATATACTAAAAATCCATTGTCTTATAAACGTCTTAAAGCTGTGAATTTACTTTCATTCTATATTATCTGGCAATTCCCTTTGTTTGTGTGGCGCCAACCTGATTTTTCGAGGTACGATTTTGTTACCTTTAACGTTGTAGCCTTTATTTCATTGTTATATCTAGTGTTATATTGATAAGAAATTATTTTGAGGAAATATAGTTTTTATAATACACTATTAACAGTTTATAAGGATACAATAATAAAGTCGAATATTAAATATCTCAGATATATGATTATATATTTATAAATTCACCCTGATAAGTTATACTTTAACCAAGTGTAGTTTTCAAAAATATTTTTTGTTTTGTTTCTAACGGTTTAATACGTTTCATGTATGCTTCTCACTAACAATTTACAGGAGAACCAATTCGAGTAAATTTTTATAAGCTGAAACCTTCTAAAATTTTATTCAAATGCTTAAACATAAAAAGAATATATCTTACTTTTGGCATTAATTTTCGTTTGGTTTTATCAGAATTAAACGTAAAAGACATCTTGTCAACTTTTAATCAGGCGCGAACGTTCTGTTATGTCTTTTCTTCATCTCTTTTCTTTCTCAGTATGTGCAGGGGAGATGATTCCAAATTTCATAGTCTTCTTATGAGCATCTTTGAAAGAGTATTTCCTATAATAACTTTAAGATCTACTTAAAAAAAAACTCTTTTTATTGTTCAATTGCAGCTAATCTTGCTAAAACTATTCCAGCTTCTACAATAACCCTTTGGCATATTTACAGAATATGTCTGTGTTGAAAATTTTTTTTGTATGCCTGTTACTGCTGAAGAAATTATGAATATTTTGACTGAAATAAAAAATAAAAATTCGTCTGGCTGGGATACCATCCCAGCCAGACGAATTAAAGTCTATTAAAGTCTTTTTAAATCTTCCCATCTTGGCACTGACATCATTGGCCAATTGTATTAATGATTCTTTCTTGAGCGGTAACTTTCCTAGTCTTCTAAAGAGAGCCATTGTGGTGCCCACTGACACGCCACTGGACCTAATAATTTCAATCTATTTTTGAAGGTGGTAGACAATGGTACAGTGAAAACATCTTGTCGAACTTGCATTGTCTTATTTATTTAATGTAACACTTTTTAACTTACTAACTTTTTAACTTAACAGTGTTACATTAAATAAATAAGACAATGCAAGTTCGACAAGATGTTTTCAATTTCAATCTAGTTACAGCTAAATAAGCGTCTTATAACTTCAAATAACTGCACCAAATTTCAACCAAATCGGTTTAAGGATAGTTATAGTATTTTTAAAATACCGTTATTTTTTTGAACCTTCATCGCCCTGTATCTCAGAAACAAAGCAACTCCCGACATACGTTCATAGGAACTTTTTTTCATAAAACGACCTAACGATTCACCCTGTATAGTTTCGTGCCGTAGTTAGGAAACACCCTGTATAGAGCAATTATCGCTAAAACTTGCTTCTGGTTGCTTTGCAATTAGAACCATTGCCAGTCAACTTAATAAACAAATATCAAAAAGTGCTTATTTCGCCTTAATTGATTCCCACTTGCCAAAGGGCGCCCTAAGATACCTCTCCAATATTGGATATAGAGAATCTTGTAAAGCATATTTTATTTCTGAAAAAAAGAAGGAATTTGAATTATAATAAATTCAAAAGGAAAGTTAGGAAAATATTACTCAGAGGAGCCTATTATAGTGTGGATGATTATTTATTAGCGAATATTTAGCTGTATTGTAATTTTATTCTGTCTCTTACATTTATAAGTTTTATTTTATGTAGTAGATTATTATAATTTAATATGGAAAAGCTTTATCTATAAGCATTTTGTATTATTTAGATAATAAATCATATTTTGACTTTGACTTCGAAGACGAGACGTAGCCACATGTTCCTATTCCGAAAGTCTATATCCCGACAAACTTTTCGTTTTATCATTTAATTTTCCGTCCTTCGCTTCTTTAGAATTAGTTTTAAAAGTTTTAAAGCTATACCTCTTATTAGAATAAAGCCCATACTATAAGTATGGAAAAAGTAGCCAGAAAAAAATAAAAACGAAATCGGCAAGTTTCGGTTTTTAGGCATATCTACGGAACAACTAGGAATTTGTAAACTTTCTAAACGGCATTGTTAAGCTTGAAAATGCGCAACTTTTCTCCAGTTTAACCATCTTCATGGACACGCTGTATATGTTTATCGTATTAATGAAGAAATCAAAGGCTTCGTCTACATTATGTATGCCATTTATTTTATTTTAAGTATCGTTATTCAAAATAACAAAATAATTTTTATAATAGATCTTTCCTTGTTTTTTATTTTAAACAAAAACAAAATAAACAAACTCTGTTTTAACTGGTGATATCTGCTAGATCTTAATTTTTAGGATTTCTCATGAAAATATGATTTACACAACTTTTTGATGTTTTTTGCGTTCGAGTTAAACTTATTCATTACTACTTAAATTATATTTATTTGTTTGTTAATTTTTTTTGCATTATCCGAAACATTGCATATTCCGAACGGACCCTCGTTTAATTATTATTGAATTTATGCATTACTTTTGGGACGCACTGTAGATATTAATACATCTTCTTTATTAATACGATTATAAATTTTTACTTAAAACTATTTACAGTTTTAACTTTTATTTTAGATTAGCACATTTAATAGCAAAAAAACTAAGAGAGAGTTATAAAGACTGTGACGAATCCTTTTTAGTTAACAAATTTGAAACCCTTTTGGAAAGCATAGTGAAAAAATCTGACTATTTTTCTTCCGATGATGAGGGTGTCGATTTCAAAAAGGCTCCAAACAAACCCACTGTATATAGGAAGCAAGTATGTAAAATTAACTTTTTTTAATAAATATTCGCAGTAAATGTAATTTATTCTAGGTGGTTTGTCTATTGTCCCGAATAAAATCCACACTTGAAAGTCACTCAGTTGTATCCGATATAGATGATGATCATTTAACTATTAATGGATGGCATTTGTTTAACGTATGTAACTGTGTATTTCATCCCAAAAAGCCGAAGAAAAATAACTTGTCGAGAAACAATAGTTTTAAAAATCATTTGAGGTAAATATAAGTTTGCCTGATAGTTATATTTTGTACTGATATTTTTTAAATTTTTTTTTAATTTTAAAAATATTTTTAATTTTCTTATATTTTTTTTCAGAAAACCTAGGAGGTTTGACCTACAGAATGTGTCCAAAAAGCTCTTCGTCGGTGACGACCTTTTAACCAATAATCAATTTATCGGTGCTAATGGTGACCTGGGTTTTAATTTGAGCAGTGACAGTTCTAAATCAGATACCGACGATGATTTTTACACACCTCCGTCGTCGCCTAGTAAAATTCAAAGTGAGTCCGCTTCGGACTCTGAAGATCAATTTAGTGATGCGGAACCCCCAAAGTTTGATTTATTTTTAGAAGGGTACGTAAACATTTTGAAAAGCTAACTACAGCTTCTCTTACACTTCAATATTTTAATTTTAGGGCTTTTCCAACAAAAACTGACTATGCCGTTTTTAATGCCCTCAAATATGCCGATTGTGATATTGACCTTAAGAAATATCCGATGGTTTTTAACTGGCATCATTCCATATTATTATATAAAGAATCGGAACGGCAAGCGTACGTATAGATCTTTTTTTTTATATTCTTGTGTGAATTTCGGTTAATTATAAATAATATGTTAGCAGTCGAAACCACCATAAAAAAAAAACTATATAAATTAATAAATGTGTAAAGATTACAAATAGGGGAAGTCTTTATCTCCAAGAAAAATGCGTGTAGGTCATTTAGGTAAATGTATTATGCATTTCGGCTGTGTAAACAGCCATCATCAGATACAGAACATTACAAAAAACATATACGTTCACCAAATAAAACAAAATTTACCCGTTATCGGGAATAAAAACAACAATAAATAAAAGAATTAAAATTAAAAACATAGTCTTTTTAATTTTAATTCTTTAAAACATAGACTATGTTTTAATTTTAATTATTTTATTTATTGTTGTTTTTATTCCAGATAACGGGTAATTTTTGTTTTATTTGGTGAACGTATAAGTTCTATATCTGATGATGGCTGTTTACACAGCCGAAATGCATAATACATTTACCTAAGTGACCTACATGCATTTTTCTTGGAGATAAAGACTTCCCCTATTTGTAATCTTTATATACACATTCTCCTATAAAATATAGACTTCTATTTAACTAATAAATGTGTTATAAAAATAGTAAACAAATAAAAAAGTAAAATGAAGTAAAAATGATTAATAAACATTAAAGTAATTAAACAATCAAACCCAAATGAACTTAAAACTAAACTTTATGTAGGGAACTGGTTAAACTACACAGGGGGGTCGGAAGGAATGCCCCAAACCCCAGGTGAGTATTGCACACGTGAAAATAATTGAAAAAAACTCGTTTGTTTTTAACCGATTCTCATTTGTTTTTAAATTATAGCGTAATTAAAATGTTTTAAATAGTTTACTGCTTTTTGTCATGTGCTTTAGGTACCGATTGTTTGGTCGTTTTGTTCTGACATAGTGACATCTGACATGTGTTAGTGTCTGTGTCAGTCTGTTTGTCCGATTAAAATCTTTTAAATTGCCTCACATCTATTTAAATTTAGAATATGTAAATCTATCAGAAAAAAACGTATTTATCCGTATATAAAAACGTATTATAGAGTTTTTAACAAAGTTTGCGAGAACTGCCCAGTGTTAACATGGCATCTGAACGACCCACTCGACAAGGTTTAGAAAAAAAAACTATTCTGAATTTGGTAGATGATGCAACGACCAGCTCACGAAAAGCTATTACTGAATTCGTCATTCCACAGAAAAGAATAATCAACACGTTTTACGAGCAAGGCCTATATCGATACCATGTACAGCGTGAACAGCACCAACAACCAAAAGGTTATATTAGTCATATGCAATCGTATTTGTGGTTGGATAAATAATAATTGTCCTGTTGTATCGCGCATACTTTTTACCGATGAAGCAATATTCACCCGTGACGGCATCAATAATACTCACAACGCTTATGTTTGGTCAGTCCAAAATCCACACGCAGTAGTCGAAATTAATTTTGAGCAGGAATATCCTTTAAACATCAGAATGCAAATGTATTATCAGCACAATGATTCTCCCGCACATTCCGCTTGTCAGGTCAAGCAATATTTGAACGAAGAGTTTCCAGTACTATGGATTGGTCGCAGTGGTATTAGTGGGCCTCCAAGATCTCCAGATCACACACCACTGGACTATTGTTTGGGGGGCTGGTTTATAAACGAAGTGTACCAGGTAAAAGTCGACAGTTGGAAGGCCCTAATTAGACGCATTAGAAATGTGGTAGTGTCTGTCAAAGAAAGGAATGAATCACTGAGAAAAGCAACAAGAGCCCTTCGCAGATGAAGTAGAATGTGTTTAAAGGTTAAGGGCGGCATTTTGAATTTTTTTTAAAACAGCTCTATAATTAAAACTATGTTAATGTAGGATATTTTGTTTGTTTGTTTGTTATTACGCTATATATTGAAAATGAAAGAGAATCGCATAAGAACATATTATGAGTTTTATAAAATTATTTTTAAGTGTTAAATACTCACCTGGAGTTTGGTGCGTTCCTCCGAACTTACCCTGTATATAACAAGCTTTTTTATATCAAATAACGAATAGTTAAATAAATCTATGATATAATTTATGCACACTGATAATGGTTAATGTAAATCTTTGATCTGCTAGTTATTCAACCTAACTCCTCAAGAGAATATGATTATCAATACCTCTAAGTGGATACACACCTTTAATGTTTAAAAATATAAAGTTTAAAAATCTTCATTATAGTTTTTTAGTAGCAGTTATGTATACCTTATATTGGGTGTCCCAAAAATCAACGATAAGCCGAAAACGGGCAATAGACCAGGTGCTCAGGGATTTAAAAAAAAATTAAAAAAATCTATATTGAGTACTTTTAAAATTATAGGCATTCATAGAAAAAAATTGACACCCCCTTTTATCTTTTAATCAATATCTCTTTAATCTTTTTAGCACTGTGGTTACAAATTTGTGAATTTCTTAACAATTTTTTTAAAATGTAACCCTAAATAACAAAAGTTATCAGGTTTTTGCTCAACTTGTGTTGAAAATTGTGTAATTTGACCATCATTTCCCAACTTTTAACTAATTGTCCTGGAAAAGAAAATTTGAGTGTGCTTTATTTTGGGGCTTTTTTCATTTAGGGGTTTGAATATTTTCCAGATTTTTCCCTTGTCCGTTTTATTAATAATATTTTTAACGAAAGCTTTTGCGATGAGTACGTTCCGAGATGCAGTAACTCGCATTCTTAGTTGGCCACCCTGTATAAGTCAGTATAAAATGCATTTTCTTGGAAATATTTGTCCTAAAAGTTATAAGCTTTTGATATTTGACTGCGCTTAGCATTTATATATTACAATATGTTAAATAATTATCACTCGAACTACTTGCATCAAGTGTGTCGGCAGATTCTACACTATCTGCGACACTAATAAAAATTGGGTCTAACAAGTTGTTATATTTATTATTTGAGTAGGCTTATTTATGACCTAGGTGAATCCGAACAGTCAAATAAGACCATCAAAAGTTTTGAAATAGTTGCATTGAAGAATACTTCCGGAGATATCCGGAAAAAACGAAATTTGGCAAAATAGTTTTTATTTTTTACCAACTCTATTTTAACAGATACCAAAAAACCGAAAGCACTTTTTCATTGCCACTGTTTGTGCTTCACAATTTGACGTATAAATAGTTTAAATCCGACGTTTCGCCTCGTTAGTTATCATTATCAACCTTTATTTTTTATATGGACCGAAAAAAAACTACATCCTGTGTATGTAATGCCCATTTAATGACAATTACAACGAATGTATCATACAAAATATTTTTTTAAAAATTATGGTCAACAAGTCACTTCTTATGAAAATTTGTTGTTTGTGTCATAGTAGGCCATGAAGGAGCATTCAAAAACCATTTAGCGCTTACCCATATTAAAAAAGATCAAGGATTAACTAACTAATTAAAGCATTTTGACACTTGCTCTCAGCTTTTACTATAAAAAAATTTAATGCTGATAACGGCCTTCCTTACTTAGTATAAGTTACCTCTTATTATTATGACTTATTTATATTAATACAGAATTCGTCAGTATACCCTGCATGAGTAGCCGCTGGAAAAACAATTTCCACTCATTGCAACGCGAAAACAAATTAATGTCAAACATTTCTCTTGACATGTTGTTCCTAATATCAGCATTTTTTGCACTTCACCAAAATGGACTTTAATCCTAGAACATTGAAATGCTAGAAGTAGCATGCCGTGGAGCAATGAGCATCTCTGATGCAATGATGCCAAATGCTTATAGAGAAATGGCAAAAATCACTTTATCATATCATAAAAATTTTCAGTTGTTTCCGAAGGCACAATCAATACTACTGCTCCCCTTTAATAAAATATCAAGCATTTTTTTAAAATAAATTTGATAAGATACCCTATATAGTCAATATACGTTAAATAAATGAAAATAAAGTACGAAGAAACGAGAAAACGGTAATGGCATCGCAACGCCGCTCGATCTCATTGTTGATGCCACCGATACAAGCACTCTCTACCAGTGACGTCGTCAACAAATATTTACATGATACATATTTATTAATTATTACAGAGTTTGAGTATAAGTAATATTACCATTTATGAGCTATTTAGGTATTTTTTTTAACGGACGGCATTAAAGGAAGGTCTTAATAAAAAGGATTTTTATAGAAATTAAATATTTTATTAATATTATAGCAAAGTTTACTGAATAAAATACAAGTTGCTTCACTCGGCTCCACGCGACGAATTACCTATTCACCGCCCCTCACTTCATTTGCCGGGCGACGCTCCTACAATCGAATCTGTTGGGTTACATAGTGAGTAGAGTTTAAATCGCTTTGATGTGCGAGCGTTTTATTACTAGTTGTACCGGGTTGACTCAGTGGACTGGAAAATTATTATAATCTTTAAAATGTCGACTTATTGTTCGGTAGACAGTTGTTTTACAAAGCGTGGAAGTGGTTTAATGTTTTTTAGATGTCCGAAAAATGAAAATATATATATAAAATGTATATTTATATATATAATAAAATAACAAATAAGAAATATAAGGGTAACCAATTACATGCCAGGTTATAAGTACCTCTCTGTCTTGAGAGGGTGTGTTGTGACCAAAATAACGTGCGCAGTTTCGTTTTCACATAAAATAAAATATGAAAGTTGGATTTTGGTCAACTTCTTATTTTATTCTTGTATTATCTTGCTATATAAATGCGTTATGGAACGTTTGTACATTTAACTCTTATTTTATTTTTATTTTATTTCTTATTTTACTTTATTTGTCTGTATAAATCCAGCTTAAGAGACGACATTGTTTACATTTTAAAATGGCAAAATATATTTTCCTCTCAATCTTTTGTCCTTCTTTTCCAATATTGCACTTTTGCCAGAGCTATTTATCCGCTTTTTAAGTATTAAAAAATGTAATACCTTTTAAAGGTTATTTGAGTCGGAAACATAACTGAGCTTATAATGAAAAAAAACTAATCGAAAATTAATAAAATTCATAGAGAAATCGACTTAATTTAAAAACAAAAATATTAATAAAAGCAGCAGTCAAAACAAAAATATCTTGGAGCATTAAAAAATTTCGTCACTTCGGCAACGTTGCGCTACAATATTACGCACGTTTTACTATTTTTTAAGTTCTGTCAAAAATTATGAATGAATGAATCCCGAGCGATGTTGCCAAGGAATTAAAACAAATAAACGCTTTAAAGTATTGAGTCTAAGGGCGTATTTTGTATTTAGAGTGTGTTTTATCAGTTTTTTGTTGTTTTCGTACTTTTTTGGAGAAAATTAATGCCAAAATAAACGATCATGGTGCACGATTCTTGTGTAGTAAAGAGAGTAGAGCATTAAAATCCAAATTTAACGTTTCATCGGTAAGTTTATTTGTTTACTTTTAAACAGCATAAGACTTTTGTATTTTTACCACCAGCGTCATCACATGAAAAATATTAAGTTATTAATTATGTAATGACATTTTTCGCCTCTATTTAAAATTGCACAAGAGCGACGAAAATAACACGTATAGATATAGAAAATTATTTGTACAGTACACAATCCTAACCCGATTTGTAAGGGAAGGAAAATGAAAATTACAAATTTGTCGATTATTATAATATTATTTGCACTAGTGCATAAGCTCTACCCCACTGGCAACAAACGAAACAAGAATTAATTGAAAATATGCATTGTTGCCAAGGGGTACTAACAACACTTTCTCCATCCCTTTCTCTCTCACTACTAATTTTAAAACAATAAAATTCCACATTTTTGGGCTGGTTATGAATGAAACATTACATTTATTACTTATAATGTCTTTGGTAATGCTATTATTATTCTGACAAAATAACAAAAACGTCAAAAAGTGTAGTAATCAATCATTTAAAATTCAAACATGTCATTACTTAGTAGTTATATCTATCTTTAGTTGTTACGTTTAGTAACAGTAATATATGTATTTTTTCAAACAAACTTTTGACTTTGATTAAAAAATAAATCCTAATGAAACCAGTCGTACCAAAACAACCTTTAATAAGATACCTACGTACCTAATTATTAACAAAAAAATTTAACCATTTAGTTCTTGAATTACGTAAACTGATAATGTAAAATTTATTTACTTTGGTGGCTATAAAAACAAATAATTTATAGTATTATCAATTTACATATTTTTTCCAAGTAGGTACATTAAATAATAATTTTATGCCCGATAATAAAGTTATTATAAAATCGTGCTCCGTCTTCCCCTACAGTTCGAATTAGACGAAACTCGTAAAATAATAGCTATTTTTTACCACAATTCCCCTTTACACTTTTTGCTAGTTCCCCGTCGGCGAGGAGCTCGGCGGCCTGCCTTTGAGATCGAAATATAAAAGGTTTTTCGCCGAGTGAAGCAACTTGTATTTTATTCAGTAAACTTTGATTATAGATTTCTTAATAAATCATGTTTTAAGACACAAATTTTTACGAGGTAGAGCAAAAAGTTCTACAGCAAAGTTGTAGGGTTAACAAAACCCTACGAACTAAAAATATTTTTATGTACTGGGTGTGTCACAAAAAAGTTACTATGAAATATGATTTTTTTTTTAATGGTACGCCCTGTATATTATGGTACTAAAATGTGAGGCGAAAAGAGTACTTTACTTTGGTATAACGTTTTTAAAATTTCCGTGCGGCGTTGCAACGTAATTAATTTTTTTATGTTATTTTTTGCCTTTTAGAGGGTTCGTTTAAAAAATTATAATTAACTTAAAATTTATTCTGCGTCTATGAAACTTGTACCACAGTTAGTCTAGGGTACCTCCTCTAGACTGACTATGATAATTTGTAATTTTTTAATACAGGGTGTTTTTAAAGAACTTTCAAACTTGCTGAAATTAAATACGCAATATCTCAAATTTTACAAATGGAACACCCTGTATATTTTTATCTAATTAGGTTTGTTCCTCAAATACCTTCATTTTTTATTTAATATGTCCTATAGCTAAACCAAGTACTTTTTGAGATATTTAAACTTTTCTGTAAAATACTATGCATAAAACGGGTATTCTTTAAGTTTTGATCAAGATTGCTTAGAAACATTGGTTTAAACGTCAAATAATAATTGTCAGATTATTAGTTTTATGACAGCAGTAGACAAGATAAATGTTTTTTCTTCAAAAACCATTTTAGAAATTATTATCAGTGAGTTAGTTAATCGATTTTTAATTTTTATTGTTCATTTTGTAATCAATATGAATTTTCCTCGTGAGGAATTTGTTGATATGATATGTGCCCTTGCTGCTGAAAGAAATAGAAGCGCATCTAGAATCTATGCGCAACTTTATCCTGAAAGGAGACATCCCCAAGCACAAGTGTTTCAAAAACTAAAAGAAAGATTTGAGAGAACAGGAAGTGTAATTTATGAAAAACATGAACGGGTAAAGCCAGTTACAAATGAGGATAACATAATTTTCATTATTACCACACCATCAATCCTTCACCCGAGAAATTCATCATCAACATAGATGGTCACTTAATGTTTGGGCAGGAATAATAGGACATTACGTTATTAGACCGCACTTTTTTAATGGACATCTTAGAGGTGAAATGTATTTAAACTTTTTACAAAACGATTTTAATGTCCTTTTACAAACGTTGCCTGACCATGTTCGAGATAGGATTTGGTTTCAGCATGACGGCGCTGCAGCTCATTATAGCCATGCTGTTAGAAATTTTTTAAATTAGTATTTTGATGACCGGTGAATAGGGAGAGCTGGGCCGGTCCCTTGGCCCGCAAGGTCTCCAGATTTGACCAAACTGGATTTTTTCTTGTGGGGATATGTGAAGGAAAAAGTCTATCAAACAACTCCTACCACAAATGAAAATATGAAAAATAAAATTCGGGAGATTTTTCAAACAGTCACGCCAATTATATTGGAAAAGGTTAATGACTCAATTTCAAAAAGGGTCATAATAATATCATAGTTATATAATAATAATAATAATAATAATAATAATAATAATAATATAAATAATAATAATAATATAAATAATAATAATAATAATTGTAGGAAAAGTAATAATTATAAAAATAAAAGATAAAAATATACAGAGTGTTCCATTTAAAAAATTTGAGATATTGCGTATTTAATTTCAGCAAGTTTAAAAGTTCTTTAAAAACACCCTGTATTAAAAAATTACAAATCATCATAGTCAGCCTAGAGGAGGTACCCTAGACTAACTGTGGTACAAGTTTCATAGGCGCAGATTAAATTTTAAGTTAATTATGATTTTTTAAACGAACCCTCTAAAAGGCAAAAAATAACGTAAAAAAAATTAATTACGTTGCAACGCCGCACGGAAATTTTTAAAATGTTATACCAAAGTAAAGTACTCTTTTTGTACTCTTTACTATTTTTTGTGACACACCCAGTATACATAAAAATATTTTT
This sequence comes from Anthonomus grandis grandis, assembly GCF_022605725.1. Classification (NCBI taxonomy): domain Eukaryota; kingdom Metazoa; phylum Arthropoda; class Insecta; order Coleoptera; family Curculionidae; genus Anthonomus; species Anthonomus grandis. The sequence goes on from NC_065559.1 coordinate 13,840,013, forward strand.
AGTTCGTAGGTTTTTGTCAACCCTACAACTTTGCTGTAGAACTTTTTGCTCTACCTCGTATAGCTAAGGCGCTATCTTAGCCGTACACCTTGTTGGCACACCCTGTATACTTTTATGGTGCTGACTTTTTTAAAGGGGCAGTATATTGCTACAGCGGAAAGTTAAAACTACAAGGATGTTCAAATTGTGAAGGAGTTGCAGGTTTTTTATGGGTTATAAGATTTTTATTATGGGTATTTAGCCTGTACAATAGTTTTGAGACATTTAACACTGACCCATATAATACCTAATACCAATTAAGGTTTCTTTGTCGAACTGCGAACTGACTGATCTGTTATCGTTTATCATGTGTAAATAAATAAACAAACACAAATTCGGGAATGTCGGCTGAGGAACTAATTGATAAGTGCTTAAAATGCAAGCAAAGTTGTCCCGAAGACTATTTTAAATGTGATGTTTATATAGGATTTACAAAAAATGCGTAAATATGACGCCATCGGAAGTGAAATGCATGCCTCTCCAAAAGAGAGTCCTATTATTAATATGCGAGGATTGTAAAATATTAATCGCAAGAATGCCTTCTATGAGGAAATTAATGGAAGAAATGAAGAAGGATATAGAATACATTAAATGTGAAATAAAGTCATCTAAGAAGGAGTCATATGCAACAACAGCCAAAAGGATAAAGTAAACAATAGGTACCTCAAACTTGCCTACAATTGTTATTAAACCCAAAGTAGCACAAAGTTCACAAAAAACCAGAAGGGAACTTCAATCATCAATAAACCCTGCAAACTTGAATCTTGGAATTAGAAATATTAAAGAAACAAAAAGGATAGGAATAAATAGGATGGGAACATCTACCAGTTTATGAAGATTTAACAATTTTGCGATGTTTTAATTGTCAGGGTTTTCATCATAAGAGCAGAAAATGTATAAAGATGATAAAATAAAATATGTGGTAACTGTGCGGGAGATCATGGTACCAATGCATGTGATCAGCTAAGAAAGTTATGTATAAACTGCCAAGCGGCCAATGAGAAATATAAACTCCAACTTAACACAAATCAAAGAGCACTCGACCAAGAATGTCCATCTCTAAAATACCATATGGAGCGATTAAAAAATAAGGTTGATTATCAATTTATAATAAATGGTATTTAACGCTCAGGATGATACATTGGAAGAAATAAATAAAGAAAATGGGACTCTAGGTGGAATGGTGGATCAAGAAACGTTAGAAATTTTAAAGGATAAGAAGTATGATGTTAGCTTAATTCATTTTAATATTAGAAGCTTAAATAGGGACATTGATAACTTAATTACTTACTTAGAAACATATAAATTACATTTTATTGATATTATTGTGCTTTCTGAAACCTTTCAAATTGATTCGATAAACAATTTTAATATACCAGACTACAGAGTTTTATATAATAATGCTAAGTATAATAAAAATGATGGTGTTCTTATACTAGTAAAAAATAATTTGAATGTTGATTTTTCATTCACTCAGTTGACTAATTCAGAAGCAATTCTAAGTAGAATAAATTTTGAAGTAAATGGCACAACTTTTGGATTAACAGTAATATACAAGCCTCCACCCATTTCAAAGACAGATTTTATAAGTGATTTATTTACATACTTTGAGACAATAACTTTTTCTATTATCGAAATTTTTGTTGCAGACATCAATCTAAATATTTTAGAACGAAATGATAATCATGTTAATTATCTTTCTATGATGAACTCATTCGGCAAGTCATATATTAACTCAGTCACAAGACTTCTTTTAAAAACTTGCCTAGATCACTTGTTTATCAATCAAAAAATAAAATCTAATAATTTATAACTAAATTCATATGTAATTGAAGCGGATATAACAGATCATAGCCCAATAATGTTTCTCGCTAGTCAAATAGAAGAAAAGCAATATAATTGAATAAATTCTTACAGTGACATTAAAACTAAATTAGATATTATTTAAGTTTAGACGACTACTACGAGATTTTGATTGGTCATGACTGTCATCAGTGGTGATGAATAATTATGACTCAGAGATGGCAACAACAATTTTCTTAAAAGGTTACCAACAATTATTAATAAACGCTTCACAAACCTCCAATATAAAGCACAAAAAACATACAAAAATAACATTGAATTAGTAAAGGTATTAAAACTAGAGACCGAATGAAGAAAAAATTATTGAAAAGATTTGATACCCAATAAGATAAAGAATATAGAGAATATAGAAATAAATTAAACAAACTCATACATAAACAGAAAACTGAATATTATAGGAAAAAAATTAAAAATAACAAGGGTAATATGAGCTAGTTGTATCCAATAATCACAGATGCCACGTTCATACGAAAACGTTAAAAACAAAAATGATGGTTTTATTAATATAAAAAATAACTATGGAGAAAATTTTAATAGTCCATTTGAAGCATCAAATTATTGTAATAGCTATTACATCAATGTTGGAGTAGAAATGGAAACAGCAATTCCTCCACCACAACATGAACAGGAATTGGATGCCCCGATAAAAAAATCAATTTATTTTAACCCCATAACAAAAAATGAATTAATTTCTTAAGAACAAATAATGTTTTATCCTCAAGTCAATATGGATTTCTTGAGGGGTGCAGTACAGAAGATGCCATGCATCAACTAATAACTGAGGTAGTAAATAATTTAAATTCAAACAGAAAATGTATGGCTATATTCCTAGATCTTGCAAAGGCCTTTGATACTGTGCCTCATAATATACTTCTTAATGTTCTTGAAAGATATGGAATTCGGGGTACTGCTTTAGAGTTGTTTTCAAGTTATTTATCAGGGCGACTACAAATGGTTAAGATCAATAATGTCCTAAGTGACAAACAGGAAATTAAGATTGGCATTCCACAAGGAACAGTTTTAGGCCCAGTACTCTTTATAATATATATCAACTCACTATTAAGGGTACAGGTGGATGGTCTACTAGTATCTTATGCAGATGATACAGCCATTGTGATTTCAGGAGGGTCTTGGGACATTGTGAAAGATAAATCTGTAAATAATTTAACTATAATAAAAAATTGGCTTCAAACATTTAAATTATCATTCATGTTAGCTAAAACAACATACATAGCCTTTTCACTTACTAATGCGAATAGACCACATTATAGTTCTATTTTAGTAGATAATCACTGTATTAAAGAAACTTCATGTACAAAATACCTTGGAGTTGTAATTGATAAGTTTGGGAAATGGCAACCACACATTGATTATCTTTCCAACAAAATTCGCAAACTAATTCATAAATTTTACTTATTGAGGGAATTTTTAAATATTAAGACTTTAATAATGTTGTATAAAGCATTTGTGGAATCAATTATAAGATATATGGTATATTGGTGTGGGGAGGACTTTATAATAACTGCCTGTACAAATTAAATATAATACAGAAATATATTTTAAAAATTATTTTAAAAAAAGATAGATTGTACTCTACGCATTTACTATTTAATAAAGATATTTTTAACATTCGATCAATTTACTCTCTCACTCTTTTGTTAATCATAATTATGATACAAGAACTACATGCAATAGGCAAATTAAACTACCACTAAGTACTAATAATCTTAATCTAAGATACATAAATTACTTTGGTTCTAAATTGTATAACTTATTGCCAGGTGCTTGTAGAGGTTAAAAAAATTCTTCCATAAAAAAATTCCATCCCAAAACTTCATTTACTAAATTCATTTAAAATTCAGGGGTGTGTTCGAAAAAAAACGCTCGGATCCGTCGATTTTTATTTCAAGTTGCGCATTTTTGTACGTGAAGTTTGTATATACAGGGTTGCTCAAAAATAAATTACGACCATCAACTTAATTTTTTCAAATGAAAGCACCATTTTCGTGGAATTCTACGTATGTTTCATGCTAATTTGCGGTTCAGGTAAAACCAAACGGGCACCAGTAAAATGAATAGTGTCACTGACGTGAGGAAAAGTGTCAATAAATCAGTGAGAGTCGATATTTGAAAACAAGTATGAATTATTCAATCGACGAAAAAATGGCCATCATTAAGTGGCATTATGCGGGAAACAGTTTTAGAGCAGTATCTGAAATGTTTTCAGTTTATTTCCCCACCAAGCCCATTCCGTAAAAAAAAAACATTTCTTGTATTCGGCCGTACGTCAGATTTAACAAAGCCTTATAACAAATTGTTTGCTGGTGGCTGGTGTCTGGTTTTACCTGAATCGAAAATTTGGAAATTTTGCAATTACATTTAATTGAAGAATTTGCACGAGGGTTTGCCAGATTGGTCTCTTCAAAAAGTTATCTTACATTTTTTCTGTAAAATGTACAGGGAAGCCAATAATTGACCCCCTTAAAATTTACATGGGATTTCCTATGTGCAGCTCGGCGACGCACCACCCGGTATACAGTTTGTACATATTAAAACGGTGGAATCATCAGTTCTTAGGTCCCCAGGATATCGTTTTGAGAATATTTTCATAGATATTTTTATGTATTACCAAAATTTACAATGTGTCAATTTTTTAAATAATTATATATGAACTTATATAAAAAAAAACTTACTTTTTGTGTGGTGGTGATATTAATGTCATGAAATTAATATCTTTCTCCAAGCATACCTCTACATCTCTAGAAACAAAAATAAAAATTCTAAAAACAAAAATAAAAAGAAAAAATTAAAAAAGTGTATTATGATATTCCAACTGATCAATAAAATATATGTTATTATAAAGAATCTTAATAATATCGTATATATTAATTGCATTTAATTAAACAAATATAACACAATAAAATACTATTTCACTTTTAAATCAAGAACTAATGATGATCACTTTCAAATAAGAACTGTCATACATGGTATAAAACTCTTATTTGTACTTAGAGAAAGAATTGAATAATAATTTTAAAATGTGCTATATTGGTGTCTATTTTGAGTGTATTTTTACCTTATTTTTGGCCTATTCAGGGAATGTGTAGCAGTTGAACTAAAACGGCTTGAATAAGAAATAGTAATTGTTGACCTAGACCTAGATGATGAATGATCAGATCTGTAATTATACAAAATTTGGTGTATCAAGAATATTAATCTATTTTAATTATATACTTATCTATAATATTATCATATTATCTATAATTTAATACTTATCTGTATAAGCTTCACTGCTTGTACTATATACTGTTTTGGAAGCTAAAGAACTTTCCTGAATAGTGCTAGTGCTAATAGAAGCTTTCAGGGATAAATCACTTGATAAATTAACTGAATTATCGGCTGCTGTACTTTTAACCAGTGCATCAGAGATCCTAGTAAAAAAGTACTTTTACACACATACCTAACACAATAAGTATTATAAGCCCTACTGATAATATCATCTCCCTCATGTAAGAAATCACTTCTTAGGAAGTGATCTGAACAAACAAATATGTTCGTTTTAATCGTGTTGGTTTCCAGTAATGAAATCCATTGTTCTCTTTGGGCATAGTCATCAGGCAATCTATAATAAGTATTTGACATTTAATCAAAAAGCAAAAAAAACACAGTAATAAGTTAATATGTGGTGCCCATTACTATATATATTATTGAAAGTTGCATTAAAGTAAAACAGAAAAAAAAATCAAACAAATTTAAGGAAAAGACAAAATTAACTTTATACATTGATATCAATATCTAAATAAATTTCAAAATTCTTTAAGGGCAATAAAAAATTAGTAATTTCATCTATCTACCTAATGTCTATATTTAAAAAAAACTTTTTCGTATTTTACGCACACCTTTACATTCAAGTTTTTATTAGGTTTAGTTCTACAAGATTCCCTATTCTACGTTTATGATGATGGTAGCCCCATGATGTGATGTTATGAAAGTATCGGTACTTACTTGTGAAAAGACCGGCTTGAATCGCCTTTTTATCATGATGCGGCACAAACGGCACAAGTTTTTGCCATCCTAGCAATTAAAAAAAACACTAAAATCTGACCTTTTTAAACCAAAAATTAGAGTATAAACACAAATCCCGAATATAACCAAAAAGCCGTTTGACAGATGACACTACGCGTATCGCTCAGGCACTTCTGCTTCCGGTGTTGTCGCTTCAAATTTTTTAGAAGCAGTTTTAGGAATAAGAATGTTAATAATTTTGTTTTTTTTTTGCTTAAGGAGATTATATTTATTCTTAAAATAGGTTTATTCTATTTATATTTTTTATTTTAAATTTTCCTGTAAAATACAAAACAAATAAGTTAAATTAACGTTATAATGGTTGTTAATATACAGTGTGGCCCAAATTGGGTGTACATGTATGGGTATCTTGGAAACTATAAGAGATAGAAAATTGGTTAAATAGGGAAAGTTGTAGGCCATTTAGTTACCAATTAAGTGCCGCAAAAGAACGATTTTATCTTTTTCCGATTTTGAAATATTTGGAAAAAATCAAAAGGTTGCATTTTTCAAAGAAGGCTGTATTTTTTTTATTTCAACGTATTTTTAAAATCTGTAAAAACATTATTAGGACAACTTTTTAAGGACAACGCATACCTGAATTCAGTTTTTGTTTTCGACCTTTCGGTTCTGAGTTTCCATCCTCAACTTCTTTTTTTCTTATGGCGGCCATTTTGTTTTTTTGCTGAATTAAAAAGATCTTTTTCTTCCCTTTAAAATGATGTATAACACTTTATGAAAATATTTTGTGTTTAAGTCAAAAAATTAGATAGTTTATTTTTCGCTGAGTTGGCCATGACTTTTATTGGCATTTTGTCATACACACAATTTTTATTAACTTACTAACTTGCTAACTTATACTTTTACGTAATTTCTAACTAAAACAATTAACTACTTGTAACAATAATATTACATTAAACTATTCAAAATGACGGCCATTTTTGTTAAAACATTTTTCACATTTCTTTAAAACACTTCTAGTTACCTTGCGCAGGGTGTTTCTATTTATATTATTTAAGACATTCCGAACTCTATCCTCTAGTTGTTCGAGTGTCGCAGGAGGTTCAAATTCGTAAAGTTAATTTTTAACATATCCCCAAAGATAAAAATCCAGGGGTGTATATATATATCTGGAGACCTAGCTGGTCAATTTACAGCACCGCGGTTCGCGATAAGTTTATTATTAAATGCTTGCGTTAACAAGTTTTGAACGTCCCGAGTATTATGTGCGGGACACCCGTCCTGTTGAAACCACACATCACTCCATATTTGTTCTTCAGGTATTATAGCTCTTACGGCAGGTAATATCTGCTCTTCCAAAAGATTTAAATATCTTTGACCCGTCAGTGTTTGGTTATAAATAAAGGGCCCAATAAGGTGATTATCTAAAAACAATTATAGCATTTTACTTGAAAATTATTTTGTGGAGTGGGTAATTAACTTACCGTACATACCACACCATACATTAAATCCAAATCTTACTTGTAGTCTACGTTCAGCTACTTGATGAGGATTCTCAGTAGCCCAAAAGTGACGATTATGCCTGTTAAATACTCCGCAGTTGCTAAAAAACGTTTCGTCGGTCCAAATAATTTTCCTGCTGAAATTAGGTATTTCTTGACATTGCCTTACAAACCAGTTTGAAAATTCTAATCGTCTTGGGTAGTCTGTATCCCTTAAACCTTGAACAATAGTAGGCTTATATGGATGATATTTATTTTTTTTAAGGACTCTTTGAATGGTAGTCCTTGGTATATTCATATCAGTTGCAGCTTTTCGGGTCGATGTTTTCGGGTTGGCATTAAAATGATCTAAAATGTTTTCATCGCGAGCTTCATTGTCCCTTTGATACTTTTCTGGCGTCGGTATTTCAAAACTTCCATGAGTTCATGGTTCTAAGGTTCATGACAAGCCTAGCGAATAGTCTTGGACCTGGCTGTTGTCTCTCAGGATACAGTTCCAAATACCTAGCGATTGCAAGATTTGCATTTCTATTACATGTAATATAACATTCCAATATGTCAAATTTTTCTTCACTGGTATATCGCATGGCTATTTTCGGAAATTAAAAATTTAAACAAAACTCACTAAAGACAAACGAAAACAACTAGATACGAAAAAACTATTTAACACTAACAAGAACAAGAACAAAAAATGAACAAGATAGTAACTACTAAACAAGATAAAAAGTTAAATCAAATAGATAATATTTTGCAAAACTGTCAGTAAATGACGCTAAATCATTAAGCAATAATAATTGTTTATATGACAAATCGCCTCCGTAGTCATGGCCTCCGCATTCATGGCCAACTCCGCGAAAAATGAACTTTGTAACTTTTTGACATAAGAATGAAATATTTTCATAAAGTGTTATACATCATTTTAAAGGGAAAAAAAAAGATCTTTTTAATTTAGCAAAAAAACAAAATGGCCGCCATAAGAAAAAAAGAAGTTGAGGATGAAATCTCAGAACCGAAACGTCGAAAACAAAAACTGAATTCAGGTATGCGTTGTCCTTAAAAAGTTGTCCTAATAATGTTTTTACAGATTTTAAAAATACGTTGAAATAAAAAAAATACAGCCTTTTTTGAAAAATGTAACCTTTTGATTTTTTCCAAATATTTCAAAATCGGAAAAAGATAAAATCGTTCTGAAAGCGGCACTTAATTGGTAACTAAATGCCCTACAACTTTCCCCATTTAACCAATTTTCTATCTCTTATAGTTTCCAAGATACCCATACATGTACACCCAATTTGGGCCACAGTGTGTAGCTAAAAACTTCCTCCATTGGAGACTTGTGTAGACTTGACAACAAAGAAGCGGAAAAGATGTATGTAAACAAAACACCCCTCTTGCCCCTGTGCACATGTTGGCCTCAAACAAAGTTGATGTTTACTAATTCTAGCCTTTCAATGTTCTAAGGCTTTAATTTAGGGTAATTTTGTAGTGGTTGCACTGAATAGTCATTATCTGGACCTTGATATCCTAATGTTCCAAATACTTTTTCAATGGAATTTTTACTACCTTCACCCACTTCTAAACCAAAAATACAAAAAAATTGTTTTTCTCTTCCAATTTATTTTTACTAATTTTGCCATTTAGTGTATATTCTTCACACTCTAAATATGCAATTGCTAAGCCTTTTATTTTCTTTACTTAATTCCTTAATTGTCTTTTGTAAATTATCCATCAGTTCCCTAGTTAAAAGACACTGATTTTTCCAAGATATAATTTTTTTTATTTATCATCAGAAGTAAATCCTTTTTTGACGGATTATTTTTTTTCAAAATACTTTCAGCACTATCAGCTGGACCAGATGATATCCTTTTCTTATATTTTGGATTCTCATGACCATTTTTCTCATCACTAAAAATTTCCTCAGTGTCACTATCTGAACTGGAGCTGGAACAGGTATAACAAATCCATTCAGCCTTTTTTGTCTAAATAGATTATACTCTTTATTGCAGAGCTTAGTATGATACCAGCTCTTTTTGTGATACCATCCGTTGCAGTCACCATGACATTGAATGCTTTCTTTTAGTTATATTTTTTTAACAAAATTTGTACTGTTATTTTATTTTTGGTCATGCTAAAACTCTCTTTACTCGGTAGATAGTTATAATCAGTTGAAAAATTATTCCGATAAATCCGGCAAAGTGTTTTATAGATGCTACTGATAAATCTCTCCCGTTAATCTTGGGAGGAAAAATTACAGGACTAATAATGAAATTTAGTGGGTGCGGAAGGCTGGGAAGACTTTTTTCCACAAATGAAGAGTCAAGAGTTATGTATTTCAGTGAATATCGAAATGCATAACTCTTGACAAAAAGATTGGCATTTTCATTTGTGGAGAAAAGTTATATAGTATAACCACTCCCCTTCAAGAATAGACTTCTACTTACAAATAATGAAATTGTCAATTATACCAGCCCGTACATTAATTTTATATTCGTTCTGAAAATGGTGTTTTCTTACTGCATGTGGATTTTCTTCAGCATATAGGTGTTCATTATTAAAATTATGTATGTACCTACACCTGCACTCGTGAAACAAGCTTTGTCAGTAAACAGAATATTATTATTTTATTAAGGAATCATAATCTTTTTTATGCAGCCAGAACCAGAAGTTCTTAAATGAAATTAAGGAGTAATGGCGGCAACTAAAAAGTTATTGTTGATTTAAAATACTGTTATATTTTCGGCGTCAGATAAACAGGTAGTTCATTAAATTGATAATTACAGATAAAAATGTATTTTGGTTTTAAAACAGAAGGTACCTGGCAAAATTCACTTTTTGTACTTTGTTATATTCTGGGTGTCTTTTTTTACATGTTTTATATTTATTTATAATACTTTGCTTTTTAGCAGCAGTAAAATGTTTACGAGGGCATTTTCTAGGGAGTGAAAACATTGTATTCACACGAACATCAGCCACACTTTATTTCAAAATCATTCTTCTCAAATCAGTCACAATTAACTGCAAAATTATGAACTGAAATAATAATCTATACCGCTCGACTAAATATATAACGATCATAGGCCAAAAGGTACCGCCCCTTGCGCATAAAGCGGGCGTGAACACTATCTATTCGGTGAGACGACTATTATAGTAACATATCGCTATATTCTTCATTGGTATTATACAGCCGCCATGACAAATGGGGAAGAAAGCAATAAAAATTTAAATGTTGTCAAAGTTTAACAATAGTGTATTAATGTAATTTATGAAGCTATGGAGACGACTAAATTATATTTTATTAGGTGGGTATAAAATGCGACTAATCTTAAAATTTATTAAAAAAACACCGTTATTGCATCAAAAAAAGAACGTGCACAGAAAATAAAAAACATAAATAGATAACAAAGAGTCTTTGAGCTAATGCAGAAGTTATGCAGAGAGTTAATTTTAGTTTTCTTAGGGTTGTAAATCTTTTTATTCGTGAAAATTTTTTTTTTAATTTTTATAAAATCCGTATTGTTTAACAAATTAATTTCGTGCTTACATAAAAGAACCAATGGTTTTATTTAAAACATTTGAATATACCGTTGTTACGTCGAACATATAAAAACCGAAAACGTCTGACTTGAGCGGGTTTTAACAAAAGGATAAAGTTTTTAAAGTAATACGTTAAAAAATGAAAATCGATTTTTTTTAAATTTATGAACATTTTTTAACTTTACGGTTCTGTAGGTCGGAATCAAAGCAATTTCGGACTAAGGTAAGTTGCTTTAAACTGACCTATTTTGATCTCAGGAATATGTGGTGAGATTTTGTAAAGACCTTTTGAGAACACCCTCTATATATATCTAAAATAAAGTCAAAGTTTTAGTTATAAATGTACATAGATATGTTTAAACACGAATTGATTAATTTTGATTTGAGCAACCACAAAAAATCGACCAACCATTAATGGTTAAACAACTTAGTGCGTAAAGGAAGATCTTTGTGCTTATGTTCTGGGTAAAGCTTGACAAAACTTTACATATTTTAGTTTGCAGTATTGTAGTATATTTTGAATCAGTTTTGTAGAATGTAGCTGACATTGAAGCAACTGAATTTCAATACTTATGTTGGTAATTATTATTAAATGCTCTGCAAATGTTAAATAAAACAACTCAACAACAATACACTCTGAATAAAAATGTTAACTATAAACGAACATCATTAAAGCAAATCATTAAAGTGCCGAAAGCGTACTCATGATAGGGGTACAGCCAAAGATATCCTTTAGGGATAGTTATGGTAAAATACATTAAAAATTGTATCATTAAATTATTATAAAATATTTCCTTTTATAAATTAGTATCTTGTGGTTAACTGTATCAAACATGTTTGATATAGGTAAAAGTCCAAATACAAGAAGTACCTAATGCTTTTATAATATTTTGGGAAGTCTTGTTTAAAAATTTCAATTTGAAGTTATTTCAGGATCTCCCTCCCTTAGGCTAATACCCGTTAGAATTTCTAGTTTCATAGATATTTATTATAATATATTTTTTTTATTATTACAAATCATATAGCCACTTTAATAAGAATGAAAGTATAAAAATCCCATCCATTCTTCGCAAAGAGACCAACATACAAAATTGCTCGGCAAGAGCATCATCAGCCATTAAAAGCCATTTCATGTGTGAGCGCTACTTGTCAACAGTGGTCTATCTCCAATATTAAAATAACAACTAAATGTATGAGTTATTCAAGTATATTATAACATTATTTATAAAAATCAACTCAAACGTCACAACTTAAAAGAAGCAAGCTTCCGTCTCCCCCAGCACGGATCATCACCTTATTTTTTACACTTTTCTCAAGTCCATTAGTAATTGTCGCGTTTTAAATTTAAATTTATTAATATTAAGTACGATAAAATTGGCTTGTATAGAGTTGATGAAATGGTATCTAATATTCCTACTTGTGGGTTAGTGAGCTGCTGTGCGGGGTAAAAATTAGGATTTTAAGGTTTGGGAGGCATGAAGATTTTTAAGTACCTTCTGAACTAAATTGGAATGGGGCTGCGTTCATTGATCTCCATATTTAGCCAATTGCGAGAGGTTAAATGTGATACATGATCATATTTAAGTAATCCATACATAACTCTACAGAACCATTTTGCACCTTTTGTATTTTGTATTTGTCAGTAACATTTAAACAAGGTCCATAAAGGAAATCGCAGTAATTAAAATTAGAGCGAATAAGACTCTCACACAATATTTTTTTCTTAGAAAAATATATCTGTTATTATACAGGGTGTTTCGGAAGGAAAGGGAAATATTTTGGGAACATGTTCAGAAGGTCAAAATAAAATAAATTAACCATATGTTTTAATCCGATTCTTAAGCGTTTCTGAAATAATCGGTTCTGAAGCTTTTTTGTAAGGTTTTTTTATTTTAAAAGCAACACAAATAAATACTAGTAAAAAAAACAAAATTCCACTAATTTAAAATGTTTTCAAAAATACCCCCACCAACTTCAAGGCAAGCGGCAGCGCGGTTGTTAAGCGCTCGTGTTGCACGTTTAATTGCTTGGGGATTGTTTTTAATAATACTTGAAGCATTCAAAATTTGATTGTGGAGTCCTTCTACGGTTTCTACTGGTGTTTCGTACACTAGAGCTTTCATCCACCCCTACGGGCAATAATCCACTGGATTTAAATCTGGTAATCTCGGTGGCCAAACTTGAGGTCCTCCTGTGCCAATCCAACGATCGTCTAAGAAATTACGCACTCGGCGACTAAAATGAGGTGGGACTCCATCGTGTTGAAAATACATTCGGTGTCGAACAATTAGCGGAACCTCATTCAACATGTCTGATGTTAAATGGTCTTCCAAAAAGCGTAAATATCCTTCTCCAGTAAGACGCTCATCTAATACAAAAGGACCAAACAACTGGTCGTTCAGCATTCCACACCACACGTTAACACTGAATCAATGTTGAAAGTTTCGTTCAAACGTGGCATGAGGATTTTTATCTAACCACCAATGTTCATTGTGTCGGTTATTAATTCCATTGCGTGTAAAATGAGCTTCATCGCTAAATAAAATTTATGTAGGCCTCGATTTTGTTGGATCCATTCGCAAAATTGAACCTTTACGCCATAATCACCCTCTTAAGATGTTGAACCGGTTGAATATGGAAAGGCTTAAAACCGTTTTTCCTAAGTGTCTTCCAAACGTCCACATGTGATGCTAATCGAAGTTCTTTTGTAATCCGCCTCGTACTAAAACCCGGGTTCTCTTCAGCCATATCTAGAACATTTTCTTCATTTTCGACATTAGTCCCGCCTCTCGTTCAGAATTAATTCTTACGCTTGAAAACATTCCTATTTCCTGAGCATTAGCAAAAACTGCCTGAAAAACTTTTCGATTAGGAATTCTTCGATTTGGAAAACGACGTCGGTATTTATCAACAGCACGTAATGCGCTACCATTACAGAAACCATACACGAAAATCACGTCAGCATACTCCCCATGGGTGAATGTGTGAGGCATTACGTAATGGAAACTTTGCTCTTTTCAAATTGAAATGCTCAGAATCAATCAAATTGACAACCATGCTTGTCAAAACTACTAGTCAATTAAAATAGGGATTAACAAACAATGATGAAATACCTGCAACGTAAGTTAGAAATACAGAGAACGTTATTATTCCAAAAATTTACACAAAAAAAAAACTTTAGAGACGATTATTTCAGAAATGGTAAAGAATCGGAGTAAAACATATGGGTTAATTTATCTTATTTTAACCTTCTAAATATGTTCCCAAAATATTTCCCTTTCCTCCCGAAACACCCTGTATATTAATTTAAGAGTATAAAATCCATTTCTGGTAATATTTTGTATATGTGCGTTAAGTCGCAGGTCCTCATCTAAAATTATACCTAAATTTTTTGCCGTCTGTACAAAGGGTATACGGGAACCGTTGTGATATTCAAGTTAAGGAGATTTTTGACTATACTGCTTTAGTACCAAAACCTAATAAGTTAGTTTTTCCGGAATTTAAGTTGAGGTTATATTCATAAGACAAGGTGCTGATTTTATTAATGTTCCTGCATACCTTGGTAATTAAAAGAACAATACATTTGTGTATCGTCAACATACGCTTAAGTGGTACAAAACGAAGGGGCTATTATAATATCTATAGTGTATATAATAAACAAAAGAGGGGATAAAATAGCAACCTGACGAATCTCTGACTTAATTGATATGCTATTGGACATGGAATTATTTAAATACATTTTTTGTAATATATCTTTGAGAAAAAAATGTATTAGCTGCATTGCATTTACTCTAAAGCCGTAGTATTTAAGTTTAGTTAGTAAAAGTCCATGATCTAACATATGAAAGGCCTTGAAAAAGTCAAGGAAAACTAAAATACTGGCAAGTCCTTCACAATATCTATAATTCTCCTAATATCATCCAGCACAGTTGCTAAAGCCAATGCTGCACTGAAGCTCTCTCTAAACCCACATTGAAGGTCAGGAATAGGTCTATTGTCTATAAAATATTCAACAATATAAACAGAGAAGTTCAAGAGGTTAGGTTTTACATTTTGGAAGAGGGATTTCAATTCCGGTTTGCCACAGGGTAGGTATGTCACTAGGTTCAATTATACAGTTAATGAGATGCATAATATATATTATGCATATATAGTATTATATATAAAAGGGCTACACATTTTGCGCATTTTTAAATTTGAGTCTATGTCCACAATTTGTTTTAATGCTGTGCATTATTAAATGTATTTCTTCTAGTGTAGTTATAGAAAAACTGATGCTAATTTGTTGGTTAAAAATATTATCATAAAATTGTGTTTTTTCCTACATTCATTAGTAAGTAGTAGATTTAGCGACACAGATTTTGTTTTTTGAAGTAATATTTAGATATTATTTATCCAAAGTTTAGAAGGAGAAATATTAACTGTTTTTTTCTCCATACTTATGCGTGATAAAATGTGATTTCTTAAGATGTTATATTGATTATAATCTATTTTTAATTTAGATTTCATATGTTTTTGCCAGCTTTTATTCCTTACATTTTATAATTCCCGAATTTCTTTAGTTAACCATGGAGCTCTAACTTCACGATAAGACGCGTGTTTTTTAAAGAGTGCTAATTAGATCATTAAAAATTTCATTTTTTTTTCTACATTACGTTCCCAAAAAATATTATGCCATGCAAGCAGCAAATGTCATTAACTATATTTTCGAAAATTATATTATTTACATTTGTACCAGGAGGATAAAACCCGCCAACAACAATTTTTTATTTTTTTTTATCAATTTTTCCAACAGAAATTTATTTGCTAAACACATTTGTAAAATATATATATTCAAATTCTGTATTACTAGAGAACGAAATAACCACCTGACTTCGCGTAACAATAAAGACCACTTAGTGGAGTAAAAACGGTGGAAAAATGTTCAAAAATTTTTTTAAAGGTATAACCACATGAAACCTATACAGGATCATTGATTGGGCCCCTGTGTATAAGAAATAACCAATTACGACATATTTTGTAGGGTCAGAAATTTTTTATCCCGAAAAATGTCAATAAATTGTCAAAATGTTATATTTATGTTTTTTTACACATACCACGCGATAACTTCGAAACTAATTAGCTTATAAACATGAGATTTTTTTTAATCGATTGAGACATACAGGCGGTTCTAACAGTACTGATTCGTGTCTATTTTTTCTTGGATAATAGAGTAAACTCAAAATTTTACTTTCATTGCTGCATGATTTTCGGTAAGCGGAAAACTTTTTTGTTTTAAAAAATTTTACCATAGTATCTGCATATAAATTAAATAAGAGATATTGAAAAAGTTTTTAAAGTAAAAACCAACCTTCTATGATAAATACTTTTATAGCTATCGTCACTTAAAATATTAACACAGAGACGCGCGGCGATGCGCAATATACTTACTTGGAGATGCCCACAACATGTCGCACGGTACCGCGCTCTCGATGTGTTTTGAAGGCCCGTTTGGGTAATCTGACTAATTTGGCGATTCGATAATTTTTTTTATTAGGAACGCAGACTGCACTGGAATTACACTTATATTTTTAATATTAAGTTAAAAGAGGAATTGCAAAAACAAAAAAAGAACATAAATTGAAAAGATTTAGATTTCTTCAGACTCTGAATCTGACGAGCTTAGTTCTTCGTCTTGTGGTCTGTTACTACATATTGCATATTTACATTCGTCACAACATTTTAATCCTTGAGCTAAACACGTGCACCTATTATTGTTGCAATTTTTGTCGGAACACCGAATTGAAAATGCTCTTCTTACTTCATCGGGGATCGGATCTTGTATTGCTAATATTGGTCTCCAGTAAGTTTCATCATTTTTCCAACCATATTCACGAGGATCTTCCAACATTATTTCTTTGACATGAGAATTATACCATATTTTTAATTGGTATATACATCTAAAAAAATGGATCATTAATATCTAACATATGTAATAAATTCATTCTATCGTTTAGTACCTTCTTAAATGTTGCTTAAACGCATCATTTGTAGGAGGCAATTCTGAGGCTGATCGATTTGACTATTTTGTTAAATGCACCCTTAGTTTATTAAGAGTTTTAATAGATGTGTTTTTATTTTTAAATACATTTGGCCCAAATTTATTGCTTCATCTTCAAGCAAAAATGGCAGATTTTCGAGCCCCTTTAAATTATCGATGTTTTTGTATAAAATGTCGAATGCTGATTTTTTACCTATTTTAAATAGTGCACAAGTAGTATCACATCCAGTTAAACAATGAATACTTAATAATTTTTTACAAACTTCTTCTTCCAAATTATTAGCTTCGTTGCCTTCATTTTCGACAATTTGGGACGCATGCTCAAGATTTTGTAGACTAGTGTAAGATTTTCTACAAAGTAGATGATATTTAACAAGTTTTTTCTTTGTTAAAATATCATCCTTTTCGCCCAATATATTCTTTGCACAATTGTCTTGTCTTTTTTCAGCAGCACTTATTAATGTTTTTGCCCTGGATTGTAGGATTTTGAACTACCAGTTTGTCACTGTCACTTACAGTTTCTCCACAAATTAAACACTCCATAATCAAACAATGTACAAGTATTTAAATATTAAATAAATTAAACACAATTTAAAGAACTTGAGGCGCGTAATGAACTGAACGCATGAACCAACAGAAAAATCATCGAAAGAATCAATAGCATCATAGAATCATTCTATTACATGCAAAACAACAGTATTCCACGTAACCGACTTATATTAGCAACGCATACGTAACGGCCAAAAAGTGCACTACACGGGCGCGCGAATAATTACAATTTTAAATGCCGACATCTTGAAAACTGTGTGTCACAGGCGGTTGGTTTTTATTTTAAAAACTTTTCTAGTATCTCTTCTTTAATTCATACGCAGATACTATGGTAAAATTCCTGGAAACAAAAGTTTCTCGTTTACCAAAAATCATGCAGCAATAAAAGTAAAATTTCGGGTTTACTCCATTCTCCAAGAAAAAATACGCTAATCAGGGGACTTGAATTAGCACTATTATGACCGCCTATATATCTCCAATTGATAAAAAAAAACCTCATGTGTATATGTTTATTAGTTTCGAAGTTAGTTAGTTTCGCGTGGTATGTGGAAAAATATAAATATAACATGTTGACAATTTATTGACATTTTTCGGGATAAAAAATGTCTGACCCCTCAAAAGATGTCGTAACTAGTTATTTTACATGCACAGGGACCTAACTAATAATCCTATAAAGGTTTCATGTGGTTATACCTTAAAAAAAAAATTTCGAGAAGGAAGCGACTTCTTTTCTTGTTTTTACTCCACTAACTAGATATGAATAGAAATAGGATAAAATTCAATAAACTAGTTAATATGCCACCTGACTACTCATTTATATTTTTTTCTTTTTCTATTTTGTAAAAAAGTACAGTGGTTTAGTGAGAGACATACTTTTTCGGTCTCTGCAACGAATACACAAATTTGATTAAATAAAATAAAAATTTAATCGGAATTGTAAATATGAATCGGCATTTTCTTAAGTATAAACTATTATGCAAAGTTGGAAAATAGTGCAAAAATGATTGGAACCTGCATTTTGTCATTTCCGAGATCCTAATGATGTGCCTTGTAGTTCGAGAATCATGTACCAATACATCATTTTATTTCAGTTGGCCAAGTCCACACGGTAAACAACGAACTCCTGAACCAGCAAGCCCGGTAAAAAGTTGTGGAACGCCTAGGCCATCCTGGCTCAGAATAACAGGGACCAATTCTCCGAGGGCTGCGATAAAGTCGTTCAGCCCTTCACGTAATTATTAGTTTATTGTGTTGACTCGCATTTTAATTGGATTCTTACCAAATTGTTAAAACTAAGGCTTAAAACATAAGTTATTCTAAGACTGGATTAAATATTCATTATTATTGCTTACCGCAGACTGAATTAATTTTAACGGATTAGTTTGTTCCATGTGCTGCTTTTAAAGATTATATTGATTAATGTTTTTTTTTTTTATAAGTAGTATTAATATGGCAAAAACTTTTAATGATTTCTTCTTTATTAAATTTCTTTTTACATACCAACTAATAATAAAAGGGAAAATCTGATAATAAATCTAATAATAAATAAGTAAATAGAAATCCTCTAAATTCAAATTTATATTACCACTCCTAGATTCAAATAAACTTCAATGGATTTAAAAACACTGAGAAGTAAAATTTAAATGCGCATTCGCAAAGTATAAATTCTCCTGATATTTTTTCGAAAAATAATTTATTTGCGCGTATCATATAGGTTTTCAGCAGAATATTAGTAATTTTGTAAATAAATCACCGAGTAACTTTTGTCATAATTTTATACTGTGTAAAATACTTGTTGCATTTTAAATTAATAGTACGACGGTGGTAATATTAAGTCAATCCAAGTTTTTCAAATTCTGTCAAACTAAATTAAATTTAAAATACTTTTATCAATAGACTTTCTCCCTCTCCTCCTGCCCTAATCTAATATTTTATAGCAAAACGTATTTTTTCAAAAAGAATTATTCTAAATTTATTGACGTAATACTTTTTTCTAGATTTTATGGGAATGTTTTTAAAAAACACTCCTTTTTTTCTCGACCATAACCTTAATAAAATACCCTGTAGAATAGAATGCCGTTTTTTTTTTTAAGATCAGTTTCTGATATGCAGCACTATTCAATTTGGTAACAATCCTTTTTGTTTTTTAACTAGTATCTTTAACTTAAATTATTTTGATTTAGAGTGGTTTATTTTAAGTTTGTACCCGTTATGGCGAGATATATATAAAGCATTTTTTAGACTTGTAAATTTGTTGTAGCATTTTTATTCTTGTTGTTGTTTTAGTTCAGGTTTGTTTCTGTTTAGTGTGTAAAATATATTGGTAAAAGCGCATTTTTATTTAAAAAAAAGTAGCGTTTCTTAATATGTGGTGTCAAAACCTGAACTAGAATAGCTGCTTCGCAAAATTATTTAATGCGAGTTTAGTATAATTAATGTACTGTAGGTAAAATTTGGCCAAATTCTGACAAATAGTTATATTTATTCTTGTGTTTAACAAAATATTCAATTAATTTACGCAATAAAACAGTAGGTAAATAAACTAAAATAACTATATTATATCCATTAAATTATATTGTTTTTACTAGCACAGAAAGGACTCGTAAATTAATAATTTGGGTATGAATAAAATACAAGAAAAAGACACCTTTTAATCACAATAAACATTTCCTTGTATTTTATAGTATCTTATAGTCTAGATGGGCCAGGATAAAGGAAACTTTTTGGAACTTAGTTTGAAATTTTTGTTATATATCACTCATCAGTAGCGCATGCTCTATCGAAGAACAATCTTTTCTGGAGGTTAATTTGTACAGTGAATCAAGATCGAAGCCGGTAATGGTTGAATCAAATCGATTTTAAAATTCATTTCGATAATAACATTTTTTTCAAGATGTTTGGGATAATAAAGAAAAATAGGAATCTGAGACTGTTGCTACGGGGCATTTAGGGAAAAACCGGGTACGATTTTTTTTTTTTAATGCTAATTCACGTTTAAAAAACATTAAATAGTCACATTAGATATAGCATTAGAAGCTGAAAGTAGTATTGCTAATGTTAGGAACTTATCATTTATCAATTGGTATTATTGACAATTATGTGTCTACATTTTTTATAAAACATTCTACAACTTATTCTTTTAGTTTACTATACGTTTAAATTATGATTTTTTTTCAAAATCAGTTAAGTGTGGTTTATAAAAAAATTGAAATTAATATTCATGAAATGCCACTTAAAAACTCCTAGCACACGGATAAGTTCAATGTGAAAGGGTACCTAGTATTAGTGTACCTAGTACTAGCCGTTGTGAATCGCAGCTACAAGTGCTTAAACGAATCTTAGCAGTATTGAAGCACATTAATAGTTTTATAAGAAATTTAACAGACGAAGACAGAAGACGAACAGTTATCGGAAAATTTGACATTTTACAATACATTTATATTTACGTAACATACCCACATAGCAAATTTGTTTTGTTTTGTTAAAAAAAAAAGACATTTTAGAGTGTTCCTTTTATCCTGCGTCACTCGTTATATACGAAGTCTCTTTAAGAAAAATGGACTTGTTCTTTATATAAATTGTTCTTTAATAGAAAGGGGCTAAATAATGTTTTTGACATGTCAAGATTTAATTATGTAGAGAATGTTATGAAACCTGTTATGATGAGTATTATCGAAAGTTTGTTGTCAAGTTCTTTTATCTTAATTTTCTATAAGAAGATCCGAATTCTATGTCTAAGTATATATATTCCAATTGAAACACCGATAAGCAAGAAAAAACGTAAATATTTCCAGAAAGGTACATCTTTTTTATATTTTGACGTATAATGAAAATCACAAAACGCAGGGATATTTATACCAGGTGTCAACGATATATTATCACCCAAAAGACAACTCAATCAAAAAAATGTGGATATTTTGAAAATATGGTGAGGTTATAGCTATCGAAAGAACGATCACATATATAACATCCAATATTCGCTTAATGCTATTGCAAAATCTACGACCAATCCAAGATTAAAACCGTGTGACCTAATAACCTTCCCTCAGGCAAAAAACATGTGAACATGTTTGAAAAAATGTGCTCATTTTCGTATTATTCCGTAGTTTAGGCGTGACACTGACACTCCGTATGTTTCTTTATTTAATGAAAAAAAAACATTTATTACGTATTATTATTCAAATACAGTACCAAACTAAAATAGGTGTATAAAATCAGTCGCAGTTTATACATTTAAAGAACTCGGTATTGCGACAATTTCAAGTGTGCTTCTTGCACCAATATCGAATCCACTCTTCCTTTGGACCAGATTGCAAAAATAGAGATAGGAAAAAAGACGAAGGCTCTCTTCGGATCTTATCTGGAGATGTGGAGGCAAGTTGGGATAGGTTGTTGATGCTAATGGAAGCACTCTGGGATATTTCGTTTACTGAAGAGGTTATGTTATTTTTTGGCGCATTTCTAGACTCGATGTTCACATTGAAACGGCAAACGAAATCACTCTCATCAAACACATTGTGGTCTAAAGCCCATATACCGCATTTCGAAAATAAGCTTATAGCATGTCCTACTAAAGCAGCCTTTGCATATGCTTCCAGTAATCTTGATACCTGAAATTGCGGAATATTTTGGGTAGGGTAAGCACGAAGCTATTTATCTGCTGCTTGATTGTAATATAAACTAAGGGGTTTAAATAATGAGACGTTACAGAGTTGCAACCTGTGGGTAGTATATGATGGTAGCGACAACATGATGATTCCATTATTTTTGGCTAAAGTTGTGGCTTCTAAATTGTTTGTAAGGGTGGTATGTCAATCCATTATCAAAAGTACCTTTTTATCCTTGAGTGGCTTTGCAAAATTAATAAAGTGCCTTAGCCATTTTGCCAATAATTCACTTGTTATCTAGCCTGATTCTGAACAAGCAAATTCTGTTTATTTCCATAACTTATGTTTACCTCCGTGGGTCTTTTTTGAATTTTATTGCTTGAATATAAGCATCAGTGGGACAGACATACTAGCAGCAAACACATGTTGGGTTTACTCGACATTCTCCGCTTGTAACAGATCTTATTTAATGCTTACAATTCTCTCAAAATATTTTTTGTGGTCTCTGGAAAGGCCATTCTCATCAACATTATATATCTCCAACGGACCAAAATTGTGTTAATCGTAAAAAGCAGTGAGGGAATTGAAGAAAGCTTGAACTTTTTTGATCGCCGCTGAAGTTGCTTCCGGGAAGTGATAGCCCTCTGTATCCAGACATATAACAATAATATCATTTCTTGCCCGCTCATCCATTTTTAAATCTGTGCATACTTCCATTGGCTTCTGCGACATCATAATATGCGTCAATTTCCCTAAGTCAGTACGAGTGATATCAAAAAAACTTCTCTCAAGCTCTAGAGTGTAGAGCATGCTTTACTATCTCCTTCTTAATTTCTGGTGAAAAATCTGTGGCTCGCCCTAATTTTTTTTCAGTTACATGAACATGTTTGTTTTTGTCATCAATTCTTCGTTTTAACCCTGGAATGCTACATTTATTTTTAGAATGTAATCTGTTACTTGGGTACAGCTGTACTCGAAATATAAAAGGGCGTAAAACAGATAATATATAAATATATATGTATAAATAAAACAAAAACAGCCTTAGAAAAGCATTCAAAAAAATCTATTTACAAAAATATTTTCTTCTTTTTATTTGCACAAGTAGGGCATATTTTCTTTGATGTAAACAAATTATTTTTTTTTACATGCAGTGCAATTAACATCTGCGGTTAATTAAAATCTGCGGTTCTGGGCCAAAATGCATATCTGCCTATAGTAGAAGCTGGTCTTATTGGTGCTTCTACTACATTTATTTTTTTTAGTACTTTACAAATCGTTTGACGGAGTTCGCTTCTTAAAGACGTCGTTTCCAAACGACGCTACATTTGAGGTTTTATTAAATCAATTGCTAGTTTTTCCACGTAAGTTCTTCTTCTTGTAATAATTTCTTTATCGGGAGCGTTAGAGCCTCGTAAAAGGATCATTGACTTATACCTCAGAATGTGAGGCATATTATAGAATATGCAGAAGGGCCACATTTGGTGGGTCTTTCTATTAGTAGAATAGGTGTGAAAAATTTGTTCAAAGGTGTCTACTCCTCCCTTAGTGGAATTGTAAAATTTAATAATTTTTAAAATTTAATAAAGTACTTACAACCATAATTTGTTTATCTAAAATCATTTTTGCCGTGCTTATAGATGTGACCAATTGTCTGTAGTCAAATTTCTATTCGCTCCATGAAAGGAAGAGGTAAGTTTGTCGCAGTAATACTGGGCAACGGGAACATCACTTACGTCCTCACGGGAGTCCTTACCAATATAAACTTGAGCATTAACTGCAAAAGCTGTTTTATCATCACAGCACATTACAAGTTTGATGCCGTATTTATGCGGTTTTGAAGGAATGTAGATTTTGAAGGGACAACGACCACGGAATCCTACTCATTGCTCATCAATTGTGGTATATTTGGATGGTAAGGAAGAGTAGGGGAATTGTGCGCACCTAAGCAAGATGTGCTTTCACGACTAGACCATTGATCTTATAATACTGATACTTATAGAAAATTAAGAGCATATATGGGCCCTGTTATGCAAAAAGCAACCAAGCCACACGAAATTAATTAGGAGTTATTAGCTTTTATATGTTTTTTTCAATTAATTAATTTTCGATAAATCATTCCATAACTATTAATTTAGTATTCAATATATAAATTACAACTATGTTTTATATTATAACATCGAAATAATCATATAATTTTTTACCAAAAAAAAAATTAGATATATTATGGGTTGGTTTGTTTTTGCTGATCGACTAATTACAAAAAAACAGTCAAATTTCCAACTTATTTTTATTTATAAATTTAAACTTTTTTGTTTTTAAGGATTTAAAAATAAAATAAAATCAAAATCAACTTATATAGATAGTAGAACACGTGGATTTTGTTATTGATGCATTTTACAAATTTTCATCTCTTTCCATTTAAAAATCAAGAGCTTCTATGTAAAAACCATCTACATCCTCAATGATTCTTGTGTTACCCTTAAGATTAGTATAGAACTGCAAAGCATCAGATGGAATAAGGTGAATGATATTAAAAATAAGCACTAGTTTAAGCACAAGACCACGTCATTTTACCAGTCGTTTCACAAGCATCCAGACCACTTGTCGTATCGTATTCCGTTATTCGTATATCGTTAATATGAGTAATTTGAAAATACTTTATTTAGCATAATAAAACCAACCCACTTGGTTGCAAATTCTTGAGAAAGAAATTCAACAACACCAATCACACAACAATCCAAGTGGAATGGTTGCTTTATGCGAAATGTGAGAATTCCGATTAGTGAACAGAGTATAAGTGGGGACGCACTTTTCAAGGTCAAAAATGTGTAGAATGGCTTGGTAGCTTTTTGCAGAATGTAGTTTGGACATTTTGAAATCAGTTTGTAACATTATCTAGTTTTTTTTCAAATTGTGGGTTGGTTGCTTTTTGCATAACAGGGCCCATATTATACTTTTATTATGTAAAAAGAAATATTTGTTCATGTTTTGTAGAACCAAGTACCACAACAAAAAAGTGCAAAGCGCACAATTCCCCACCCTATGGGGTAATTGTGCGCATAATTTCAAATATTCTTTAATAATAAAAAATGACAAATCAAGAGCGTTTTATAAGGTGTTTATTAACATTTAACCACAATAAAAGTTTATCTAAGTCCATTAAACATATTTTTAATTAATACTGCAATAATCACATAGATAATCTTTAGCTCGATCAGCATCACTACATGCTGCATGATTCCATGTGGAACAGCCAACGCATCTGTACCATAGCTCCCTATTGCGACCGAACTCCCCACAAATGCTACACACTTCGTTAGGGTTATCTCTGCGTTCAATATCATCAAAATGATCCGAATCATCTTGGTCGTCGTCATCGCAAACAGCTTTGCTAACATCAGATTCACTACTTGTTTCTGATAACCTTCTCTTTTTCTTTGTTACCGATCTCGTTTTTTTAGTGTTGTCTTCTTTCTTTTTATCTGTCAAGTTTCTTTTTACAGTCTTAACTTTCTTGGCTGCTGTTGTTTTTCCTTTCTCCTCAGCGTTTTCTAATTGCTCTTTCATAGGGGTCGATGTTAGTATTTCGGATCACTGAAAAACGAGTTGTCTGATGTGGAAAGGTCTTGTTGTGACGAATTAACTATTTTATACTGATTTACTGGAGATTCCCGTGATGTAGAAGGCCCAGCAGCAGGTTTTGACGGTCTCTCAATATCGGGTGTAGAAACTGCGACTATCAGGGGTCTCATCTGATTTGCAGGTGCAAAATCATCCTCGGTGAATTTATCCAGGTTCAACGGATATATTCCAGCAGTTCTAAAGCCAGAAATAGCTTTCTCCATAGTAGCTACTTTTAAAAATGCTCTATTTAAAAGTTCAGGTAAGTCGTATTCTGAAATTCTTTCATGTCCTGTATTGGTCAGCTGTAGATCAAGTTTCCGAGAGAGTTGGTTTTTGAAAGGACTAAAAAATGTTAGGTCCAGTGGCTGAAGGTGGTCAGAAGTATGAGGTTGGATCTCTCCCACGGTCTCTCGACCATGTGAATAAATTTGCTTTTACAAAATAAATAAGCTTCTAGCAACATCACGATCGTGTTCTGTAGGATTGACGCTTTTTTTCAAAACGTTTTGACCTTTCAATGAACAGGTCTGAATTGATCCATCAATTTTTAGAGCAGGCGTAAAGAGCTCCAATTGGTCCATTTTTTTGTAGGGCTGGGGACATTCGCTTACTTAATTATATTAGCATAGGTGGAACTATTGCCCACCTCCAGCACTAACTGCAAATACTGCTGTTATTGTTCGTCCATGCTCCGCCGAAATAACAGCTCCAACTTTTTTAGCACCCTTAGGTCCATAAATTTTTGGACACAAAAATTGGACATGTTAAAAATCCTGTTTGGCGGAAACTTATGTCTGTCCATTACCACTTTCAGATTCTCGAGAAACTTCTTGGTTGAGTCAGAGTTAAAAGAACCAATTCTATTTATGCTGGTGCCTTCTGGCTGCCTAAGTTTTATTTCAGGATTTCGTTTCAGGAACCCATATAACCAGTCTTTATCAGCTATTTGCTTTTCGGATGAAAAAACATTTTGTAAATCGTATGCTATTTAGCATATTTAAATGCTAACCGGCGTCAAACCATAAAAAAGCTTGGCAAGTGTAAGCACGTACTCTTTTAGTTGGGCTTCAATATCAGGAGAAAATACTGCTTTACGACCAAGGCGCGATAATACAGGATTTTCTTTTTTTCTTTGCTTTCTTAATGTTGACTCTGATATATTGAATTGCCGGCCAACTCTTATTTTTTTGCCATTTCTAATTTCCGCTAAAGCTTTCTTCAAATTTTCTGTATACCACGAATTATTTTCTGTCTTCCGCTTGTAATTTCGTGGCATCTGTAAAGAAAGAAAAAGTTCTCATTTAATTCTATATGGGGTAATTGTGTGCAGTACCGCGCACAATTCCTCCGCAGCGCGTCATTTGCAAGAACTTGTCATAACAAAAACAAAAAATCGGTCCATCATAATTTAATTTACATTAGAATATGCCTAAACGTTTACTAAGTATGACCACACGTGCTAAAAATTTATTAGGAATAAACAGACAACTTACGTTCCAAAAATCATAGACAGCCATAATTATAACCAAACACCAACACGTGCGTCCGACCAAAAATTTTCTCGTACTAACTGTATTAGAACCGATTTCTGGTATATGCTGTACTTAATACATCGATCGATAGGTGGCAGCACTTGTTAGATTCTGTAATATTCAATATTTAAGCGAGGATTGCAATGCGCACAAATGCTTGCTGCGCCCAATTACCCCACTCTTAGTTAGGAATGATGCCAGTTTGTCAGTTTCTCTTTGAGCTGTGGATCTTTGATGTCAAACCGTAGGCAGTTACTAAAAATCTAAAATGAGCTTCTAGCATTGTTGTTCGAAATATTGGTATACCACTATCCTTACCAAAAGTTCGCGGGTATAAACTCCATTTTCATCACACCAGCATAATAAAATAAGCCAAAGAGCGCCTCGGTTTCAATATTATCGGTGATTTTGGTGTATGAAACAGACGTATTTATATTGGTTGCTGTATCTTTGGCAATATTATTTCATTTATTTTTTTCCATAATTTAATAATAACTTGTATTTCTTTGGTGGTATATTCTGTTATTTGTGTTGGAATATAAAAAAAAAGAAACGACCGAGGTTGCAGGGTAGTAATAAGTGGACTAGCAATTAAAACGCGTCGTTTGTAGAAAAGTAAATATTATTTATTTTTAAATAAAGAACTCAAACAATACTTAAAAAAACTAAAACAATAAATTAAGAACCCAAGCCATGATACCATAAATAATTTATCATGGCCATAAAGATAAAAGACAACATGTGTTTTGGTTACGAATTCTCGATAAAAAGGAAAAGATGCAGAACATCTGAATATTGAACTTTTAACAATTTGATCCAAATTCTCCATTGTAAAACATAAGTTCAACACATCTAATCCGGACTGTAGATATTTTGACTCATTCTTGTTTCCTGGTAAATGTAAAACGATATTTCGTTTTGCTGTGCGACGAATTGAAACTACTTTTACCCCTGACCATTTAAATTGATTCTTGTCTTTTAGTTTTGTGGAAGAAAACTTTAACATATGTACGCTGTAACTGTGCTAATGGTATATAGTCAACAGATTCGACCTCGGAATTATAACAAGCAGAAGTGGGTGGAATGACATCGATATTCTATGAAGTCTCGCCTTTTCGGGATTCACACTAAAATCTGGTATAATTACGTCTTCCTCGTCGCTATCGAACCGTCGGAGTCAGAATTATCATCAAAAATATGATGAATTCATCTTCATCATCCAGATTTGTAAGATCAAAATTCTTTTTTTGAGAATCAATTTGCTCCTAAAAAACCACATAACTATTAAAAAAAGACATATTTTTTTTGAAATTTTAATAATGTTTTATTATTTAATATTTACTAGTTTTATCAAGATATTGTAAATATATTTAAAAAAAATATAATATATATATTATTGTACTTGTATGTAGCAATATGCTACATAAATAAATATTATTATTACTTACATGCAAACTATTCTGCTACAATGTGGGGGACACCTGTACCCAATATCTCAAGATTTACAAAAGCACCGCGCGATACCAATATCACGCTTGAACTAAGTCTGAATAGAATGAAAGTGCTCGGAAGGACTTTTATATTTAATTTCAATTAAGGCGTGTTCCATATTTTCCTCGTTCCATTTTCCATATTTTCTACGTTGGGACATATTATACCAAGTATTACCCGGTTTTGGATTTGGGTTACTCTTTCGGTTGTACAGTCCAGAAGAAGGCTATGTTTAGAATGTAAAAATATGATTAAGGATTGCGTTATGGTGTGCGCCATTTATAAATTGAGAAAAATAGATACCAATGGCAATAAGGTGTTTATGGCTTCATCCATGCAAATTTACATAACCATTATACAAAATTTATTTTAGATCCAATAAAAGCACAATAGTTTATTCGAGAGAAAAAGGGTGGCTAAATTAGTTCCAAGTACACCCAACGATACGTTAAACCCAAATCGTTCTTGAAAACCACTTTTTCTAATAATTCTGGCATTTTCTTGCGACCAATATCGCGTAGTATGTCGATTAAAAAATGTCCGGTTTGTAAATCTTGATTTGTCATAAAAAAGAATATAAAAATGGAAATTATTGTTTCCATTAAAATGATCAAGAAACCAATTACAATAATTTAATCGTTTTACATGATCGTTTTTGTATAATTGTTGGTATTTTTGATGTTTGTAGGATTTACATTTATAGGTATTTTCTTAAAAGACGGCGAGCTGTCTCATGGTCATTCCATTTCACTTTGTATTTGGTTTTGTATAAAGTTATTTTGTATTCGCACAGATTTTCTTTTATCCATTTTTTGTAAATTGGGGTACATTTCGTTGAACTTTCTGCATGTTCTTGCTACAATATTGTCACATTGCCCATGAATAATAAATAGATTCATCAAAAATTAATTTGAATAACTATTTTATTCCATTTTAATGAATTTTTAGGTCACTATTCAAAAAAAACAAGCAAGCGTATTTACTATTACTCAACTAAATGTAAATGTCAAACATCAATAGCATAGCATTGTTGCGTCAGGACCTTTCACGACCACCTAAAGCAAATATGTCAAAATATTTCAATTTTTACAGAAAGTTGCTTTTATTTCAGAAACCGAACTACTTAGATATAGGAACATGATAAATCGTTAGAAAGGGATTTCAATTTTCTTTTATGTTATAATATACAGGGTGTTCCATTTAATCAAATACATTTTTTACAATTTTTGTATCTAGCGGTAAAATCACTAATTTGAGCAGCCCTGTCTAAGGTAGAACAAGATTTTATAATGAAAACTAGAGTACAATACTTCCGTAAATTATGTTTATAATTTTAATTTTCTGGGCGTTTCAGTGCCCTTGTAATAAAAATGTATTTGGAGCTATGTTTTGGTCAAAAAATAGAGAAAATAATTAATATCTCGAAAACTACAGAAGATAGGTACAGGAACAACTTATACAAAATCAATCATAAAGTAATAGCGGATCGGTAAATAAAATAACAAAGTTGCTACTATTTTTTGGTATAAGCGGCAACGCTGTATCGCTGAAAATATTTTTAATCGTTAGATCACCAGCTAAAATCCATGATGCCAAATTTCCAAAAAAATGCCATTTTCCGTTCTCCGTAAACGTCTAAGATACCATCAATCACCATGTATAAAGTTTCAAGTTTAACTTTTAATTTTTCAGTAGTTAGTTGTTATAAGAAGAAAAAATTATATTTTAGACAGAAAAATAGAATAAATATTATTTTTTTGTTTAAAAATATTTGATAGGTGTATACAAATCTTACTCCTTATATAACCTGAAATACACTGAAAGCTAATGTGTAAATCTGTTTTCTTCAATAACTTTTAATTGAAACTAGTATAAAACGCCTTATATTAATGATTTTCATTTATAAATAAAGTAGTTTCTTTATTATGCCAAAATATACTTGAGAACATTTGGACATGCACTTAAGCAAATTCGGAAGTTATCTGCAAAATAACGCTGAACGAAAACGAGGAATGTATAATTTATTTATAAACCTTAGATTGATGTCCTGTACTTAACTAATTCCTCGTTTGGGTAATGAGGAATATTAGAGCTTCTGC
The DNA here is from genome assembly GCF_022605725.1 of Anthonomus grandis grandis. Classification (NCBI taxonomy): domain Eukaryota; kingdom Metazoa; phylum Arthropoda; class Insecta; order Coleoptera; family Curculionidae; genus Anthonomus; species Anthonomus grandis. Next base: position 13,870,919 of record NC_065559.1, read on the forward strand.
AAAATAGCCGGAGTAACTAAATCTCCTAATAGCTCTTCTTTTCCTAAAGGTTCTTTTAAAACTAAGTTTTAATCTTTTTCTGAAGATACTAACACTCTTAGCGAAACACGTGTAGAGAGTAAAACAAAGAGTTTTAGTTATTAGTAAAACTGTCTCGTGATTTGAGTGCACATCAAAGGTTCCAATCATAAGACTATGTTGTTTGATATACCAAAATATATAAAAACATTACTGAATTTTAAAGTTATCTCATGGGCAGTATATCGTTGACACCCATGTGTTAAATTTTAGTCCTTTTTTACTTCTACTCGTTTTTTTTATTGTTGCTAAGTGTTTATTGGTTTTAAAATCTTGTTTGACAATTAAATAATATTTTTCAATTACTTTACAAAATGAAATTTAACATGTAAAATAAGTTTTGTGATAAATACCACACAGATTTAGCTTTAACAAGTTTTTGTAAGTAAATAAGCAAATTACATTATAATTGCATTATGTCCAATGATTTATAGGCAAATTGAAAATACGCGTAATATTATTGATCAATTTGTTCAAGATTTTTTACCTTATTTTAATTAGAAAGGAACTGTAAAAAGTATATTTTGATATTTATTAATAAGTTGCTAATACATTTTACAAATGCAAATTGTGTTTTATTTCAAATAAATATTGAAATAGTTTACAAACAACTATATATTCAGCTACAAGATGTAAAGAATATTTGTTTTAAGTAACATTTTTTTAAATGTTTTTATTTAAATGCTATGCAATGCAGAATTTTTGAAACCTTATATCTAACTCCTCGCTCTCTTCTTCTAACAGTCGAAGTTTTTGCCTAGCTTCGTGTAAAATTTCTTCGGTTATAGATTGAGATCTGGAACTTGAACTCGATTTTGATTTTTGATAAGGATCTGAAAATTAAATACAAAACTTATTTTCTCATATTGATTTTATTGATAAGCAACAATTTGTTGTTATAGCATAGTGCCCAAATGAATTTTGTTTGTTAAAAACACATTTGTTTTAAAGGAAGCAGTTTTTTACATCTAGTTAGTGATCTAATTTTTACAAATAGTAATTATAATATGCTTAATGTATGTATTTTCAACATCCCAAGCCTAAAATAAACTTGCCTAGTATAATGATATCAAAAAACAACATCCTATAAAGAAGACAGAAGCTGAAATAAAAAAAAACCAACGGATTTGAAGACATTTTGAACATGTTAAAACCCTAAGAAAAGACCAACTATTAAATTAGGTAATAGATAAAATCAGTTGTTCAAGCGACTACGATGAGGCTACCAAGATTTAAAGTTATTAGTTTATAATGGTGATCTTGACGAATAACAAATAACGAGATGTAGGGAACAAAACGATTTTTTATAAGATAGTCAGTGGATTTAGTCAGTGGACAGTAAGACGAAAAGTGCAGAAAAATAATCTGACTCCTAAAACACCTGCGATTGGTCCAAAACTTACTCCATCTCATCTGCAAGCACGTCTGCGTTTTGTACGGGATCATCTGAATTGGACGTTGGAACAATGGGGATATGTTACGGAGGGTTGTTGGGTGTGGTCAGAATTATTTCATATTATCATATATATTTCATTTATTATTTTATATTATTCTGTTATAAAACAGAAACCGGTTTACCTAAATGTCGACGTTTCGACTTATATTAAGTCATCCTCAGGACACTAAGTCTAGGTTTCTTTAGTTATAATTAAAACACTTTTATAAAATTTATTTAATTTTTATAATTTATAAAAGGAGCGTAGAATTATTTTTAACATGGGTTAAATTGTAGGTGTTATTGTGGGCAAACTAGAATCAACTAGAAGCAACAGATTGTTGCAGCATTATATGCAGTAAACCACTTTTTTATTTAATACTATTGAATGTTATAAATATTCTTTTATTTAAATTTTTAACTTTTTTCTATTTGTACAATGCCTATGCACTGTAATTATATTTTGTGCACCAATAATTTTTATTTTATTGCACAATGATTTGTAGTATGAATTTATGTACATTTGTAATGTATATTTATTCTGTATTTTGTTTTTGTATGTTTTTATAATATTCAACTAGCTTTACCTAAGAAATTTGAACAATTTTGAATATTGTAACGATAAAAGAATACAAAAACTGCCATGGCGTAAAGCTCGAGCCCTTCATTTTAAACGACTACATTGTTGTTAGGTTCTTTGACAAGTTACCAAAATAAATTGTCTGGTGGTGACCATTACCCCAGGAAATATGTAAACTAAGCAAAAAAATCTACTTTATTCAAGGTGATTGACAACCGATGGTACGTTAGCCGTATACAGGGTGTCCGGAAAGTCAACGATAATACTGAATGGGCTGATGGAGCAACTCATAAGCACCCAGAAAAACATAAAATGACCTTAGTAAAAAATCGATGGTTTTCGAGATATTGGCAGTTTAGTGAAAGTCACTAAAATCCTACTCTTGGATCAAATTTTCGATTGTCACGCCTTAAAAATAGATATTTTTTAGAATCTCTTTTTAGCTATGCAACACTGAATAGCCATTTTACTGATCAAAGACAAACATTAAACTAAAGGGCCAAAAAACTTAATAAGAAATCAACATAAAGTTAAACCTATTCTAAAATAAAGTATTACTTATTTTTATTTTTTAAACTTTGAATTTAACCGCTCATACTGGACCGAAAAATTATACGGCAACCCGGCTAATACCTTAAAAAGTTTGCTCATTTAATTTAATTTTAAAATTACCCAATATGTTTAAAAAAAAGCTTTCCTGTTATTGTGATAGAGTGGAAGATAAACCTAATCTACCTTATGAAAAAAATAAAACAAATTTATAATTATGTTATGTTCAAAAAATATTTTTATTTAACTTAAAAAAAAAATAAAAATCAAATAATATGTTCGAACTGTCTACCACCAACGCGAATGCAGACGTGGCATCTTTTAATAAATGACCTATTGACCCATCTTGCATTCCTGGCAGCGTTAAGATCTTGGGCTGCATCATTTATTCGCTGCCGTAATTCAGCGATATTATTTATTGGTCTTGCATAAACCTTTTCTTTTTTGCAAAACCCCAGTAAAAAAAATCGAGGGGGTTTAGGTCTGGAGACTTGGGAAGCCATAAAATTGGACCAAGTCGGCCGATCCATCTGTTGGGGTATGTTTGGTTTAAATACCGACGAACTTCATGGGCATATTGTGCCGGGCAACCATCATTTTGGAACTACATTGTTCGGCGACTGGCCAAAGGAACATCTTCTAAAAGAATTGGTAGATTGTTGCGACCAAAATCTAAATAAGCCTGGCAGTTCAAGTTTTCTGGTAATTCGAATGGGCGTCCGTTCAAGATACCGGTCCACAAGTTTACTTTAAATCGGTACTGTGACCTTTCTTCTCGAATAGAGTAAGGATTTTCCAACGCATAAGTGTGCAAATTGTGCATGTTCATAAAGCCATCCTTTTTGAATGTACTCTCATCCGACCACAGTATATTATTTAAAAAATTCGGATCCTCTTGATTTTCTTGCAACATTCTGCGGCAAAATTGTAGGCGTGGTTCATAGTCTCGAGGCAGTAGGCTTTGCACTCGTTGAACATGATAAGGGTGATATTGAAATCGCCTAGTGATGTCGTTTACTACCGATTTCGGTATCCCTGTTCTTCTTTCGATTGCTCGTGCCGAAGTAGTCGTATCATTTTCAATTTCTTCTAAAACTTGATCAACATAATCAATACGAGGTCTTCCCTCTCGAACAGGAGCATGAGGCATTCTGCCTTCGGAATATGAGCGGTGAACATTAATAAATACACGATAGTCAGGATATCGGGCCAAATTCGAAATCTTTCTTGATAAAGATTAGATGCTGCTAGAGCATTTCCTCTGCATTCACCATAAATGAGATGCATGTTTGCATATTCTTGGGCGGTATACGGCAAGGGCATAATAAATGATTAACCAATAAAACAAACAGCTCAAAGAACACGTCCACAGGAAAATGAACTCATAACAAATCCAAAGCAAAAGGTAACAGAAACGTTAGGATACAAGCAACAAAGTAGTTAGTTCACGGAATACTGTAAACAAACTAAATTCCAAAAATGTTTGTTGTTTATTGCTATGGTGATAAGAATTACCTTCGCTCTTGATTTTTTTAATTTTTAAGTTAAATAAAAACATTTTAAACATAACTTAATTAGGGTTATTTTTTACTATAACGCAATAATAGTAAACTGTTAAAAAAACATTTAGGTAATTTTAAAAAGTAGATTAAATGAGCAAACTTTTTAAGGTATTAGCCAGGTTGCCGTACAATTTTTTTGGTCCAGTATGAGCGGTCAAATTCAAAGTTAAAAAAATACAAATAAGTAATATTTTATTTTAGAATAGATTTCTATTAAATTTTTTGGCCGTTTAGTTTAATGTTTGTCTTTGATCAGTAAAATGGCTATTCATTGTTGCATAGCTAAAAAAAATTCTAACAAATATCTATTTTTAAGGCTTGACAATCGAAAATCTGATCCAAGAGTAGGATTTTGGTGACTTCCACTAAAGTGCCAATATCTCGAAAACGATCGATTTTTTACTAAGGTCATTTTATGTTTTTCTGGGTGCTTATGAGTTGCTCCATCAGCCCCTTCAGTATTATCGTTGACTTTTCGGACACCCTGTATATGAAACGGGACGTAGCATTTTTTCGAAAATTTGGTAACCATGGTAACAGACCATAGGTCTAAAATATTTTGATTACTGCAGCGTTGCCGCTTAAATAGAAAATAGCAACAACTTTGATTTTCTAAATGAATATTTAAATTCCCTGATTCATTTTGAGTCTTTTTTAATCATACTTTTCTATTGCTATCTCTAGCGGTTTTTAAGAAAAAAAATTGCGTGTTTTTTGTTAAAAACCAAGGGATATATAATTGTTTATTTCTCAGCTATTGCAAGTTTCTAAACTCCTCAGATTTTAATCATCACTTAAAGAGACTGTCTTAATTAACTTCATATAACCTCATTCAATCAGCATTATACAGGGTCGTGGAAAATATAATTAAAATCATTTATTTACTAAAATGGTGAAAAGTTAAATTTTTTTAAATGGAAACGCTCTATATTTTTTATATTCTAATGGACAGTTAAAATAAATTAATTTAATTTAATAATAATAATGTTTATTTATTTAGCAAATTGCTACAAACAAATACAATATGTTATTGTATATCCAATATGTATTCTAAAATATGCTTACAATATCTTAATAAAATTAATAAATATAAAAAATAAAAATAGGTAAAAGAGAATAAAAACAAACAGCAAAAGAGTAAAATATAAAGTTAAACCACATACATATACAGTGATGCCTAAAGTTCCGCATAAATTCGATAAAAATTAGAGACATGATTTTTTGAGAAAACGCTCGGTCAAGTCGATTTTTATTTCAAGTTGCGCATTATTTCACATAAATTTTTGTATACAGGGTGGAACAAAAAAAGATATGACGTCATCGGTCATTTTTTTAAATGGACTGCTATGTTTTTTATTGCATTTACAAAATATAGGCGGAATTCCAAGCAAGTTTCGTATAACACACCTTATCTCAAAACTCAACTGTTTCCGAAATATTTACATTTAAATAACAAGAAAACAAATAAGTACGTCTATTTACAAATTATATTTACAAAGTTATAAACACTGCCAATTGTTTCCATTTCCATGGTTGCACTTGTAAAGAATCTTCATTTTGGAATGTCACTGTCAGTTCGAAAATTAATAGTTTTTATTAGAATAAATTATGGCTAATTTAAGGGAAACCCAACGAATTGAAATTTTGATGATGCTAGGACTAACGCAAAAAGAAGTAAGTGAACTGTTTAATGCCAGATACCCAAACCATCCTATTTCTCAGTCAACAGTTAGTGGAATAGAGCACAAATTCATAACTTCAGGTCATGTTAAAGATTTGCCAAGATCAGGTCGTCCAAAAATTTCTGAAGAAACAAAATTAAACGTTCGCCGTCGAAGAAAATATAAACAATGCAACTTCACAAGTTTCAGTTGATAATAATATAGCCGGAACGTCAGTTAGACGCAACTTAAAAGCAAATGAATTCCACCCTTATAAAATTAGAATAATACACGAATTAAATGAAGACGATCCTGATCGAAGAAATCAATTTTGCGAGCAAATGATGAACATTTGCAATAATAACCGTCAATTTGTGTTACGAGTTTTGTTTTCGGATGAAGCAACTTTTTGTTGAAACGGTGTCGTAACTCGGCAAAATTGTCGGTACTGCTCAGTGGAAAATAAAGTAATAGGGCCATACTTTTTCGAAGAAAACTTTACAGGACAACGCTATTTGAATTTTCTTCTTTATTGAAGAAGATCTTATCCCTGCTTTGGCTGCCCTATATCCAGATGAACAAGACCAGACAGTGTTCCCAGGAAGATGGATCGGACGAAGAAGGCCAATAGAGTGGCCGGCCAGATCACCAGACCTAAATCTCTGCGACTATTTTCTACGGGGGTACCTGAAAAGTAAAGTTTATATTGAGAAGCCAAACAACGTAGAAGATTTGAAAAATAGAATTAGATATGAAATTAGACGTATATCACCCGAAATAATTGATAGTGTTTTACACGAGTTTGTAAACCGTCTTGCTTTCTGCCAAGAAGTAAATGGGGATCAGTTTGAACATTTGATACATTAATAAGAGTTTTCACAGTTTATAATATTTTATCCTCCATTTTATCTTAATTTGTAAATAGACGTACTTACTTGCTTTCTTGTTGGTTAAATATAAATATTTCTGAAACAGTTGAGTTTTGAGATAAGGTGTGTTAGACGAAACTTGCTTGGAATTTCGCTTTTATTTAATAAATGCAATAAAAAATATAGCATTCCATTTAAAAAATAACCGATGACGTCATATCTTTTTTTTTTATCCACCTTGTATAAAAAAATTTATGTGAAATAGTGCGCAACTTAAAATAAAAATCGACGGGTCCGAGCGTTTTCTCAAAAAATCATGTCTCTAATTTTTATCGAATTGATGCGGAACTTTAGGCGGTCACTGTGTACTAGGGCGGGCCGAAAAAGGCAGAAAAAAATTTTTTTTCGAAATTTTAAAATAAAATTTGACCGCGCCCCAATGATCTTAAAATAATGGATTTGGTATAACTGTAAGTAGTTCTTAAATAATATATTTAAAACACCAATAAAATATCAAAACCAAAAAATCCACCAAAAAACCAAATTGTGATATCGAAATTAAGATACAAGGAATTTATTTTGATGGAAGAAAAGATCAGACTATGGTTTTAATGAAGGACGCCGTGTTATCAGACAAGAAGAACACTTAGCTCTTATAGAAGAATCAAAAAGCAAGTATCTTGACCATTTAACAATTAAAGGATCTGGAACATCTGCCAATATTGTAAAAAGTATGATTTCTTGTTTAAAGGCCAAATCAATAAGTTTAAACTCCATTAGGGCAATCGGTTGTGATGGTACAAATGTTAAAACGGGTGGTGTGATTAGATTAATGGAAAAGCAGATTGGAAAACCTGTCCAATGGCTGATATGTTTGCTTCACGCCAACGAGTTACCTCTTCGATATTTGTTGCAAGCTTTGGATGGAAAAACTACAGGGACAACTTGCGAGTCACGACCTGTTCAAAAATTTCATTCAATTGAAACTGATTTACCTGAAATAAATAAAGAAGATCTAACTACTGATCAGCAGTACTTATATCAGATATGTTGTGCCATTAAAACTGGAACTTGTTCGGATACTCTAAGCAAAAAAATCCAGGAAAATTAAGTCATGCTCGATGGTTAACAATGGCTAACAGAGTATTACGTTTATATATATCAACCAGTGAACCTTCTGACACCTTGGTCGTTTTATCAAGGTTTATTATGAAGGTTTATGCACCAATGTGGTTTCATATCAAAACGAAACCATTGTGCCAGTATCGAGCGCAACATTTATGGCAATCTATAATTTTGTCTCGAGAATTTCCCGAAAACATAAAGGAAAATAATTGATAATGTCATAAGCACTAACGCTTACTTTGCCCATCCCGAGAACATTCTGTTAGGAATGATTACTGACTCGCGGAGTCATATACGAGAGCTGGGGCTTCGTAGAATTTTAAAGTCAAGAAATGCTAAAGGTCAAGAAAATCTAAGAGTTTTTAAAATACCTGCTCTCAATTGGAATGCCAGAGACTACACCGATCTTATAGGCTGGAACAGATGCGTTGTGACCGAACCTCCTTTATTAATGGACATTTCAAATGAGGATTTGACGGAAGCAATACAGCAAAAAGCGGTCATTATGTTAAATAAATTTCCATGTCACACTCAAGCTGTGGAGAGATGTGTTAAAATTTTCACTGAAGCATCAGGGAAAGTTTGTGGCCATGGCAAAAAAGATGGCTACATTCGAGTAAAATTTGAAGGTAAAAGTGATCTTCCATCATATGAAAATAAGGAAGAGTATTACAAATCAAAGAAAAGTAAAGTTAACTAAGTAAATTGTAAGTAAGTAAATCTTTTTTAGATTATTAAAGAACCAAAGGGCACGGTGGTGTGGAGAAGGGGGGGATGGAGGTGGAACTCGATTAAGCAGCTACCTCCTCGTGGTGACTTCTGGGTTGAGTAATTGATGAAATATGGTATACTTTACCAAATAAAGCCACCTGTAATAAAACTTTTCTAGAAAGGTTCATCAAATTCTCAAGCGAAAAGCTGCTTTTGTATACTTAAGGGATGGGGCGTGGCGAAAAATCATTTTTTCGCTTTTATTTTTTTTGTGGATACTTTATACGTCAATACCTAAATTTTAACTACTATACAAAAAAAAATATGACCTTGAAATTTTGACCCTTTTAAGGGCCAAAAAATAAGAGGAAATTAAATTAAAAAAAAAAACAAGTAAATATTTTTTCATGTCCTTCAACTTTTTAAGACTATACCAAATACATTTTCAAAAAAAAAATTTTTCTGCCCGCCCTACTGTATACATAAATACTTAAGCTAGATATACCCTCTTAGCAACCTTTTAAAGTCTCCCATATTATCACATTCCTTAATACTAGTTAGTAACTTATTAAATTCGCTTAACCCTTTATAAAGTACAGAATTCGTCATTTGGCTAGAATAGCACCTATCTATTAAAATAAAATAATTTCGATTTCTTGTTTGATAACTATGAAATTAAAATACAACGCAATATATAAATATTTTAAAATATTGTGTTTTCATGATCATCATCACAGATGGTATGGTAAAAGTATATTATAGTATAAGTATGGTAGTATATTGGATGGTAAAATTTTTTGCTTAATCCTAAATAAAAAAACATAAGCACTAAATAAAATCTTTTTCTTAACAGACAACATATTTAAAATATTAAACTTTTATTTGATGAGCATATAACTACTACATTTGAAAATTTAGAAAATTGCTACATACATTCGATTATAAAATTAGGTAGATTATACATTATGGTGGAACAGAATTCTAGATGAGGAGCTGCTAGGCTATTATATAATAAACGTCGAGTAACTATCGACAGATTCTTACCCACCCTATTAATAAAATAAACTTTTTTGAAAACTTTCGCGCTATATAATGGACATGTTCATAAAATTTGAAATTGCAGTCCAACAAAATTCCAAAATATTTAATTTGACTTTCATGCTTTAACCTTTGATTGTTCATAATAATGTTCAGATTATCAAAATTTATATTGGCTAACCTATGCTTTTTCCCAAATAAGCAGAACTTTGGCTTTGCTGTATTAATGCAAAGGTTTTTATTTGACATCCATTTAAACAAGTTATTTAAATTTTTATTAATGCCTTCTTATATCCAATCCAAATAAATCATGGTATCGTCAGCAAATAATTTTATTTCACACCCATTTACAGCATTATATATCATTTATATAAAGTCCGGACGCCCAGGTTGGCACAAGTTCGTTTAGAATTCAGGGGTGTGTTCAAAAAAAAAAGAAACGACAAAAAATTAAAATTCACGTGTCCGAGCGTTTTTTTTTTGAACACACCCCTGAATTTTAAATGAATTTATTCCAACTGTCGCGTCCTATATAACAAGAATAAAAGAGGACCTAGAACAATGCCTCGTGGTACACCATATTTCAACCCCAATGGGTCTGATAAAGAATTGGCAAATTTTACTTGCTGCTGCTTATTATTTAAATACGATTGGAATCATTTTAAAGCTGTCTTTGCGATGCCAATTTGCTCAAGTTTTTCCAATAATATGCCCCTATCAACACTTTCAAAGGCTCGTTTTAAATATAAAAACACCGCTAACACTAAAGTTACCCTTATCGATTTCTCTCAAAAAAATATCACAGGTGATCACAGTTTCACATAAATGATTTTTTCGATTAGTTTGGTTTTTTGCTAAGTTATCATTATCACGGTGATTTTGTATTTGGTTTTTGACTGCAAGTTCTAACACCTTTTCATAAACTTCGACATTATTAATAGGTCTAAATTCATTTGCCACGTACGTTTTTGATATTTTTGGACAGATGTATCACAGACGACTCCTTTTACGCCTCTGGGAATTTACTACTTGTGAGTGATGTGATGTATAATATCTAACATCCTATTTCCAACAGCATAACAAGCATCACACAATACTTTTTTCGAGATGCCATTTTCCCCACCTCCCACGTTTTTCATATTCCTTATTATGTCTTTCATATCTGTCATGCTTATTGTTTGAAAATTTAAAACAAACTATAATTTCTATCAATGTTGCTAACAATAATTTCCGAGGGCGAATATTTTGGAATACTAGCTACGATTTCGTGTATATTAGTGACAAAGTACTAATTAAATTCATTAAAGATTGTATTTTCATCTTCGATTATTTCATCTTTAAACTTTATTTTACTGAGTTTTAAGGTATTTTTTCCAGGAAGTATTTTTTTTAAGTTTTTCCACATCTCTTTTGGGTTATTATTATTAGCAATTACATTTATAAAGTAATTTTCACTTTTTAGTTTTTTATAATATTGACAATGGAGTTTCGAATTTTCTTATACTCTCGCCAAACTGCATCAGTTTTTGCATTAAGAGCTCTTATATATAAGTTATCTCTAGTCTGCATTTGTTGTCTAATTTCAGGTGTTATCCATTCTTTATCTGGATAATTTCAAAAGTCTTATCAATTTTTGCTTAGGGCACATAATATTCAATAGGAATGTGTTATATATTAATATAAAAATAATATAACTTATTTCTATACTTAACTAGCTGCGTTTTAGAAATAAATACTTATTTGCGTGAAATTTGATAATTTTCAACATTTATATTTTGAACTATGAAAATGTCACAATGGTGTAATACATAACAGTTGTTTGTTTACTGTTCTTCATAAAGGGCTTTGAAAAAACATTTTTTTTGGAGGTCGATTTTTTCAAAATTTCACCAGTATATATCTCAAAAACGGGATAAAGTTCTGAAAATGTCTGCACATATTGCAGGGATAATTTGACTAGACACTTATATAATATTAGCGTTTCGTAAACAATTAAGATAATACTCAAAAAATAAGTAAAAATTAAATTTTAAAAATTTTTATACAAATACCTGGAATAATTTAAAAACCATACACCTATTTCAACATTTTTCAAAAAATCAACAAAATTTAGAGAGAAATTTGTTTTAGAAAGGTAGATTTTTTTTCAAAATTTGAAAAAAGTGCCTATATCTCAAAAACCAATAAAAATAAAGTTCTGAAAATTTCTATACGTATTCCTGGAATTATTTATATTTAAAAAAAAAGGTTGTCAAGGTTTTGAAAAAAAAATTTTGGAAAGATCGATCTTTTTCCAAAAATTTAAAAAAATACCTATATCTCAAAAACCAGTAAAAATAAAATTTTAAAAATTTTTTAAAATTTTATTTTTAAAAAATTAGCGCCCATTTTAGCATTTTTCAAAAAATGTACAGTTTTTAGGGAACAAAAATAACTACAGGCCGGTTTTAACTTTTTTTTATTTACAAAATACACATAACTTAAAAACCAGTTGAAATAAAATTACCATATACATATTCTTCAAGTAATTTAACTGAACACCTATTTTAAAATCATTTCAAAAATTTCTTGTAATAATACTTTTTTTTTACTTTTACGTATAACTAACAAAGTATTTTGTAGTATAAATAAGTTTTTTTTAATGTTATGAGTTCCGTTGGTTGTAATTCTACACTGGCCCGCAAAATTAACCGGACAACGAAAATTTGGGTCAAATTCAATCCTTAATAACTTCTTCAGTATTGTCTCGATTTTGATAATTTTTTGCCTAATTTTAGGCCTTTTTATTCTTATCATTTTTTCATAACGAATATTTTTTTATATGATTTGTTGTTATCCAGGGGTTAATAAGAGGTTAAATGTTACTCTAAACTTTTAAACACCATGTAGAAAAAATTCACAACTGAATAATGATTCTTTTTGCTGCATTTCCAAGCCCCATTTTTTTTCGGTTATGTGTTTTCCACATGGTGTTTAAAAGTTTAGAGTAAAAATCAACTTTTTATTAACCCCTGCATAATAACAAATCAGTTAAAAATGTTTGTAGCTTCGATATAAAAAAAAATATGAGAATAAAACGGCCTAAAACTCGGCAAAAACTTATCAAAATTGATACAATACTAAAAAGGTTATTAAGTACTGTGATGATGTTTAAAATTTGAGCTTTTTAGAAACTTAAATAGCTGAGAAATAAACAATTAGTTATGCCTTGGTTATTAACAAAAAACACGCAATTATTTCAAATAATGAAAAACTCAATAAACAAAAAAGTCACTACAAACTATGTGTTTACATTCATTAATTATCTCAATTTGATCTTTCAAAATTGTATTGTATCAAGATGGCTGAACTTGAAATTTTAAATAAATATTGAAGGCTTCTAAAAAACTATCTCCTGTAGCTAAAAAGCGTAAAGTTACGGCTAAGCGTACTTTTGATGGTATATCTACTCTTAATCTAGCGTTTTGCTTCTTAATCAAAGGTTCGACTTTCTTTAATAGATACTCAAAATCAGCACGTGACATTCTACGAAAATTGCTGACCTCTCCAGACTCCTCACTGACCATTTCTTAAAACATATCTTCTATACTTTGTCTATAACAAATAAATATATCAAAACAATGTCGTATCGATAGTAATAAATGCGTAAATAATAACACATGATACTTACAGAGTTCTATTGCGGTGGATTGATAACATCCACCATCTTCTTGGGCATCGTCTCTTTTCCCTTGTTTTTTGTGACTTCTTCACAAAATAGTAAAAACTTACTGGGGAAAGGGTTGATGCCGCTAAAATTTCAACATCGTCCATTGTGAAATATTATGAACTGAACGCACCGCGAGAGCAAAGTATATAGATTTCAACTATATACTATATTCATATTTCAACTATATGTTAGACTGTGGCGAGAGTGTGAATACAAAGTTCGTTCGCGTTGATTGCGTGAGCTACAAGGCGAAGTACGATACGAGGTAAGAGTGTAAATAAGCTATAGCTAGCTATACGCTCCAGGCTATATTTATGGTTTTAGTTACATCGCCCCATAAAAATCGTCAGATATTTTTTCCGTAATTCTTAAAGGACTTCCTTCAAAATAAAAAAAATCAATCACGCTCGAGTATTTTATAGTTATTTTTTTCACAACTTTATGACACGCCCATTTTCTTATGTCATGTTTAAATCGTCAGATTATTGAAATATAAACTCTTCTTTTTTCAGTTTTTTACTTTTCAGTTCTTCTGACGATAGATTTTTTTTACCAATCTGCTGGACTGATCTTAACGCACGCCCTTATAGTAAGGATCACTAGTATGGTACGGGTACATTATAGGGTATAAGATTTCTTCCTATATGATTTTCTGACGCGCTCGAGTAACGCGCAAAATCCCCGCTTGGGCCCTACTATTAGTGACCTTTTCCTTTCTTTATACTCATTACGTAAAATTGGAATTTTTAAGTCATGGATATAAATATTTAGTTTACTATTACTTATTTTTATCCATGATAAAAATAGCTCAATTGTGTTAAAAAAATACAGTCTAAAGTCTATTACTTTTACTAAATAAAAAAATTAACAAATAAAATTGTTACGTATTGATTTACGTCACCGAAAAATAATTTTACGCTTTTCCAAACAAAATATGAAAGACAACTAAAAAAGTCATTTACAATATTTAATAATAAAACGTCAATAGGTGAAACAAACTTGCTAGAAAACACACTGTTTTGTGTTGCCATTCGTTGCCATTCGTTTCGTTAAAAACAGGGGCAACAAATTTAAATTTGTATAGTAATGTGACCGCCCTGCATTTTTACGGTTACAACTAAATTACGCCGAACTTTATTAGATACGGGTTATTCCTAAAAGTAATAACAATACCAACCTTTTTGTACTTCACGATCTATTTCCTCTTGCAGCCTAAGATTTACCAAATTTATTTTGGTTTGACAGTTATTAAATTCTTTTAACAATTCATTGTAGCTTAGTTTCAACCTTTCGATTTCGTCCTTTTGTTGCTGGTTTATATCTTTCAATTTTTCAACTTCTTTTTTATATAAGTCACAATCGGCCTTAGCAGTTTGACAATTGATGTCACAGTGATCCAAAGCACATGGAAATGTTACGACTTGTTCAATTAACCTTTCTCTTTCAGTATGCATAGGACCCATCTCTTTAGACGCATTTTCAAATTTATTTTTTAATATTTGGTTTTCTTTTTCCAGTCTTGCTACTTTTTTCTCTAAATGCATTTTGCGTCTCTTCGCGTGCTGCAGTTTCTGTTCATGTAAGTTCAATTCTTTTCTAAACTTATTGACCAGCTGGAGTACTTGACTTTCATAAAATTTTGTCTTTAAGTCGTAACAAAGTTTTATGTTATGAAGAAGTTGATTTTGGATATCTGAGGGCAAAATGGATGACTGTAATACGAAGTACACATTTTTCATAAAGTCATCTTCGTATTCTATATCTGAAAAAAATTGTATAGATCAGTAAAAATATAGAAATATTGGTATTAAAATATTTTAACATTTAATTTGATGCTCAAAAAATTATTTTAATGATTTAAAATAATAAGGAAAATTTTATATATAGGGTGTTATCTGGTTAATAATGGTAAATTATTAAAAGTGAGGTTTATTAGTTCTCTCATCTTCTCCCGAAGATGCTAACATCGTTAGCGAAACACGTGTCGAGAGTAAAAATAAAGAGTTTTGGTTAGTGGCAAAACTGTCTCGTAATTTAATTTTTATTTTAAGTTCACTGATGTGAATGAAGTTAAAAATAATATGTCTAAATTAATGAAGGCACAAGATAGAGATTGGACTTGTAAAGAGTGCAAAAGACAAATTATGAATGATGTAAGTATTGCTGACTCGTTCTCCTGGATGTCAACTAGCATGACCTCTGGCCTAGGTCAAAGATCTATGCATTACTAATTGAATTGAATGCTCTAAAAACTGATATGAAAGTAGTAAAAACATCTTGATTTTTACAATATACGAGGAGCAGAAACCAATAAACAAGGTTATGAGTGCGATAACAGAAAATGTGAACAAGGAGAGCCATAGAGTGAGCAAAAACTTTTAGATGATATTCTGTCAGAATCGAACAATAAAAAGTGCAAATAAAAGTTGCAAGATAAATGTAGAAAAAAGTGGTGTAAAGTGTAGCATTTGTGCTAGATGTTACCAACGCCCGTGTGCCCTAAGAATAACGGGGATGCAAGTTACTAGCGGCAGTAAAAACTTGATTAAGTGCGCAACATGTGGGAAAAAAGCGCGGAAAGAATTAATACAATAAGTAATTGATGCAAAAAATTGTGAAATCGAATTGCTAAAAGAGCAAATAGCCTCTATGCAAAAAGAAAGCAATAAACAGGATCTTTCTAGAGAATTACTATGTCCAAAACTAGAAAGAATGGAAAGCAAAATCCTAGAAGGAATCAAAACTAACAGGTGTGTCTAAAAATCCATCGGACGGACACGTGCAGATAGATAATGAACCAAGTATATCAATTCGGAGTACACCCGGAACAAGTAAAGACGTGACCAACTGCTACGCTGTCGAGGGCCAGCGCCAAGCAGTAACAAAGACCCAAAAATGCTCAACGCCGAACTAGGGATACATTTCCATCCAGTAAGAATAGGGCAATAAATAATTTAAACAAATATATAAAGTTCCGATTCAACAAGCCAAAATAAATCCAAATGATAACTTAATTAGAGGTTCTCATAACACAACGTGGAAACCCAATGTGGAAAATAATAAACACTTAAAAGACACTAAAACTCACCACATAAATCCAAACCAATTTAATGATTTTATCGCAAACATGCCTCCAATGTTCTAAAAGATACTCCCAACGTTAACCTAAACCCAATATATTTTGAATGTACAAAACCCTTAAATTAGTTTACGTTTAGAGCAATTGCTTTTAACAATCTATGTGGCTTGAACTTATGAAAACAAATTATTACACCTCTCACGAAGCTAATAAACATATGTTTAGTAAGGGCACCGTTCCCTCAATTCTTAAGAAGGCAATTGTATGTCCTATATTTAAAAAGAGAGATATCAACCTGCCTGACATCTACAAACCAATATCCCTGCTTCCCTGCGTTGTCTCAAACATTGTGGAAAGTATGGCACTGCAAATGGCCGAATTCTTGGAGGGCAATTATTTACTGAATTTCAATACAGGTTCCGAAAGGGCCAAAATATGGCGTAGGGTATATGGGACCTTGTATCCTACCTACTGGAAACATTCCACCGGTTTGAGTATAGCTCGGTCCTGCTTTGTGATCTTAGTAAAGCTTATAACTTTGTGACCATGGTATTCTCCTGCAGAATCTTACAAAATATAACTTCTCTTTAAACAGTATTAACCTTACTAGATCCTATCTAAGAGAAAGAGTCTAAATCGTTCGGGTTGATGAAGTGTCCTCAGCAGAAAGTGTTATGAATATAGGAGTTCCTTAAGTTTCAATATTGGGTTCTTTATTTTTTTAGGTATATATAAATGGTCTACCCATGACAGATTCCGGAGTGTATAAATACAGACTTTTTGCTAATGACACCACAATATTCTGTGCGGCGGGTGCTGCAGAGAATTAACTGGATGGTACTGTGGGGGCATAGCACAGAGCAGAGGAGTGGTTTGCGGCCAACAAACGCATGCTAAATAATGATAAAACTCAGAGAGTCACCTTTTCATTAAGAGACTTCGGAAATTTGAATGAGGGAGTGAATGAAAGCGGTGTTAGGTTTCTGAGGGTGAACTTGGACCCAAAACTACCTCCTGGAGGCCTCATATCGACTTATTATACAAAAAGTTAAATAAGCAACTTATCCTCCTGCGAAATCTCTCCAACTGGGTATTCCGGATTACGTTGAAGGCTGCGTATTTTTCCCTGCTGCTCTTCTATCATACTCGATTTTGGCATGGGGTAATGCAGCAGATACCGAGCAAGTGTTTGCTCTTCAGCGTAAAGCAGTAAGAGTTTTAACATAAGTTTAAATATAGTTTTTTACAATTTAAAATAAGTTCTCGGGCGTAGAGATGACTGTCGGGAAGCATTTAAAAGTCTCAAAATCTTGACAGCCCAATATACGCTTGAAAACTATCTTTAAATAAAGAAAAGTATTTTATCATATACAGCTTGTATTTTTCCTTTTAACCTATTATTTTAAAATGTATATCTTTTTTATTTTAATTTTTTTTGCCTAAGTTTGCCTTAGATAGTTTGACGTATATGATACACTTGTTGTAATTAACATTAATAAACTATACTATTCTAAAAATAAACCACCTGCAGTAGCAGTAACTTAAACAGAGAGGATTTTGTAACAACTTTACTAGGAAAATACTTGGTTATAGCTTGATTTTGTTCTGTATTTTCCTATATTGTAAAGTTTGTCATAGTAATTAAATGTTCTAGAGACTAAAATTATTACTTTGAGACAATTAGGCGCACACATATCGTGGGATACACGCTAGCTAGGCAATATTGATAAAATTATACTTGTTTGTTTTATAAATAAATAAATAAATTTATTTGTTTTGAACATGAAAAACAATATATTATATCTATATTATAAATTCAATATAATGTGTTCCGTTTTGTGTTATTTTTTACATATACACATGTTATATCCTGCTTATTAATAATTTTGCTAATTCAATATTTTTATGTATTATATTACAAATATGAATATGGAAAAATTTAAGACAGACAATGTAATATGGGTTGGAAAAAAATACCTTTTAGTTACTTATAAATTTTATATATCTAAAAAATTCACGGACTACATTGTTCAGAATATGTTTGTTAAATAATGAGAGTGTTCATTTCTAGTTTTGTGACAAGAGTCAATTTGTCTCAATTTAAATCATACAAATCAGCTGTTGAATATGTAAAAAAAACAGGCATAAAAGAAACTAAAAAGTCAAAGTGTTTATTTTATAGGGAAGAAGTAGTAAATGTGGACACGCCATATTTTGGTACTCTGACTTGTTCCGGAACCCATTTATTTTAATTTGACTATAAAACAAATTAAATATTTAAAATTATATAATATAGTTGTATATGTATTGTACATATTGTATATGTCCTGTACCTAAAGTCAACAGTTATCGAAAAAAAGACGACCAAACATTATTATTGAAGTTCACCTTACGAGTCACTTTATCCCTGAGAATTTTTATACAGAGCAAAATTCTATTCATTCGTGTTTTTTTATTTTTGGCTGGTGAATGGTAAAGGTAACGGAACGAGAAAAAATAGAAATTCTGTGCATGGTTGGGTTTGGTACTAGAACACGTACTCAAAGAGAAGCTGTAAGTTTAGCTTTTGAATATGTCAAAAGGTGGTGAGTAGAATAGAAGTTAAATTTAAAGAATTCGGTCATGTTAGAGACTGCCGAAAGCTGGTCGTCTTGCTCGAGATGAAAATGAACAACTTGACGTTTTGCTTTCTTTGGAAGAAAATCCATGCACTCCTCTGTCGCAGATTGCGGCAAATTTACACATGGCGAAATCTATAGTTCACCGAATAATTAAAAAGCACAAATATCACCACTACAAAGTTATTCCTATGCAAGAGTTATTTGATGATGATTTCGATAGGCGAAATGAGTTTTGTAAACGCTTACAAAACATGTGAAATCTAAATAATAATTTTGTAACAAATATTATTTTTTCCGATGAAGCCACGTTCTGTTTGAATGGTAGTGTGAACAGACAAAATTGTCGATATTGGGCAACAGAAAATCCGCATTGGATGATGGAGGTAAACACCCAGTACCCTCAGAAACTAAATGTGTGGTGTGGAATAGTGCGCGGAAGAGTAATAGGTCCCCTTTTCTTTGAACAGAGTTGAACGGAACAAGTGTATCTCTATTTTCTCTAATTTGAATTAGTTCCAGCATTACTAGCTTTATTTCCAAATCCATTGCACCCAGACTATCGTCATATCGTGCGTACATTTTTGGATGAAACCTTTCCCAATCGGTGGATAGGAAGGAGAGGACCCATCGAATGGCCTGCTAGGTCGCCTAACCTAACACCAATTGACTTTTTTTTGTGGCGATACCTGAAGTCGAAGGTATTTGTGAATAGACCAAATAATCTAGACGATTTGAAAGAGAGAATTCGCAGAGAAGTGAATGGCAACCATTTTGAACATTTAACTTAATTTTTGTTCCTTTTTTTATTTGTTACATGAATCGTCTTTTTTTCGGTAACTGTTGACTTTAGGTATAGGGCATGATGCATGAAACATACGTAGAATTTCACGCGAAATTCAAAGCTGAAATAAAAAAAGGTGCTTTCATTTGTAAAAATGAAGTTGATGGTCGTAATTTATTTTTGAGCAACCCTGTATATAGAAACTTCACGTAGAAAAATGCGCAACTTGAAATAAAAATCGACGGGTCCGAGGGTTTTTTTTTCGAACACACCCCTGAATTTTAAATGAATTTAGACATAACTTTTGGGATGCACTGTATTAGTATTGTAATTTAAGTATTGTATTTTAAATTATTTATAAGAAGGAAGCTTTATCTATTTCAAGGGTAAATGTCTTAACTTAGTTTTTTAGAGTTGCATTGTTTAGAATGTAATTTAAAGAATTATCAATATATTGCCACTATATTAAAGGTTTTTTATTGAAAATATTAACAATATCAGGTTAGAAATAAAAGACTATCCTATTTCAGATCAACAATAATTATGTACAAATGTAAAATAACAAAAACAATAAGAAGAAAGCAACTTTACTTTAAAGCAAGTTTTATCAGTCAAAATAAAATTATGGGAATTAACAGCATTTCAGATTTAACACGTTAAGCGCCACAATAGTCAAAGGTAAAATTTTTGCGTGGGTCGAAAATTTGTTTTTTACAAAAATTGGTGAAAATATTTGAGTATAGTAAAATAATTTTATTTATTTAGTTTTTTTAAAAAGCCGAAAAAAGTACATTTGGGCCTTAGAAACATACATAGAAACAAGCTAGAGCCTGCATAATGTTAATGGTGGATTTTCGGTTACCGCTTGTTCAATTTCAATCGTTTGGTCTGTTTTTGTCTCCGCGGTACAACTGAGTATTTGTGTAGTGATTGATACGTACGAAGATGAGCAGAAAAGGTTCGAAAAATGGATGCAACTTTCTGAAGGAAATCACAATCATCTGGTTTTAATAATAGTTCACCACGGCAAAAGCATCAAAACTTATTTAGAAAATTAATTTATTTGAAGTGAAAGAAATATTTAAAATTGTTTTAAAATTAATTTTCTTATATGGTTTCTCAAACTGTATGAAAAACCTTCTCTCTCACCTTTTATCTCATAAGGTTACTCAAAATAACCTTTACGCTCAACAGAAATAGGCCGATGAAATGGAAAGACACAAATCCTCGTCAAATGGAACAATTTATCGGTATGCTTTTTTGGATGGGATTATGTAGATTCCTTTAAAATGGAGACCATTATACCAAAACGCCAATATTTAGAAATAATATACCAAAAATCATGTCTAGAAATCGTTTTGAGGTTTTTAATTACCGCCAGTAAAATGTGGAATTTAAATTATAAGGAGATCCATGACATTCTACATTCTACATAAACTAAGTCCGCTTATAAGCATGCTAAAAGAACGTTATCAAGTATTGGCCACTCCTTTAGAAGAGCTATGTATAGACGAACGGTGCCTTTTAGAGGTCTAATCATATGAACTAAGTCCACTGGGGCAAGGAAGAAAGCTATAAACCTGTGCCGACAAAAGTTGTATTAGAACTTATGCAAAATTGTCTGGGTAAAGACAGAAACCGATGTGCGAATAGCCGCTACAGTGTTTCGCTCGCCAATGAATGGTTGGAGGCTTATGGTAGGAAACTTGCGCAAAAATTCTAAACATGATCGAAAAGAGAAGTTATGATAAAGGAGTTAAAATGCCGAAATAAAATCTCGAGAGAAAATTAGCAGACAAGGTAATACTGGATGCGGAAAAATCAAATTAAAAAATAAAAGGGGCGTAATGCTTTGAGGTACTAAACATGGCCATTTCACGGTGACAGACGGCGAGGTGTTAAAAATACACATATACATATGTAGTATATTACTAATGTGTGTGTATACTACATACTACATATGTAGTAAACTACAATAAGCTCCAAGGTTTCGTAGTAAAAATAAAATAGTAAAGGGGTGAAATGGCATCGAAAATCTTACAATAGAGCTTCTGACAGCAATAGCTGTTGTAAATGAGGAAAGTTTGTAAATGAAAAAGGCAACTGTAAAATGGCCCATGTACGATATGTTATCAAAAACTACAGAAGAAAAGGATCGAATCATGCCCAGACGAAAGTTCGTTCAAGTTCGATTGAAATGTGCTGTATGCCCAAAGCCCTTCATGTGCATGAAATATTATTTTACTATTCATGATTGTGTGCTCTGTAAAATAACTATATTAATTATTTACCGTGCAACTTTTACTTTATAAGTTATGCAGAAGTTTTACATTCAATTTAGTAATAAATAGGTTTTCTTTTTTTGGGTTATCAAAAATTTGAAAGAAAAATGTGTGTATAATATAGATTCCAGAACCAAAATCTCCATTGGATTATTGAGTCTACTAGGGCGTATACTTCAACCTCCTAAAAGAAGTAATATATGCGTTATTTGTATTCATTCGGCTACTTGCCTGTGATAATGTATCCAAAAAGATGCACATGGCGACTAACGGGTTAATAATCAATTAAAACTATTAGAATTGATTAAAACAACTAATAAAGCTTATCTATGTAGACAAGGTCTATCTTCAGGTTTTTAAAGGAAATAGCAAGCTCAAAAGGTCTTAAACAGATCCTGCATACTTCATCAAAATTTGCAGCCAAACGTTTATAAAGCTTACTGACACTAAAAAGGACTGTCGTGGTATATGTAAATGATATACCAAGGATATAAATGTACAGCAATCCATGTGATAAGGGAAGTGGAATATACAATTTAAGAGGCCATATCTGGTTTTGTCAAAGATATTTTTGAATGTTCTGCCATAGAAAGTAATGTAAATCAAGTAAAATTGTCGATTAAATTATAAGCCTTAGTCGGCAGTTTTTAAATGAAAATAAAATTTATCCTGAAGTATTTTATTGAATGAAAATAGTATTTGTTTAATTGCATGAGATTTTAACCTCGATATTTTAAATTTTATGAATAACTAACCTTGAATTTCAAAATACACAAGAGCAGCTCTTTTAATAATAAATTATTCTTCTTAACACCAGTAACACCCCGTGAAATCTCTAAAACTATATCAAAATTAAAAAACAAAATTAAAAATCAAATCAAAATTTAAAAAAGTGCAGGTTATAATTATGAATTAATAGCTAGTTTGGTAAAATATTATGCCAGAGTTCGCGGAGCCTCTGGGTCACATACTTAGTAATTCATTTAAAGTGAATAAATTCTACATGATTTAAAGATAGCTTTGGTAAACCCTTTATATTAAAAAAAGGACAAAATATTAATTAAAAATTATGGGCCTATAAGTTTATTAAATCATTAAAATATGAAAAATCATTTATCAGAATTTTCTAAGATTTTTTTAAGATATGCACAAAGCTTCTGAAGATCTTTCCTTCTGAATATTTCAGGGCAGCAACTTATGATTTAATTGAAACAATTCTGCAAGGCGGGGAAAATTCTTTCACCTGTCGAAAGCTCTCGATAGTGCAAACAGTGAAATTGTTCTTAAAGTCTAGCCCTGTAGTGGTTAAGGTCCCACATCTCAAACAGGTGAATAAAAGTGGTTATTACACGGGAAAAACAAAATTTTCATTCTAGAGAGGCCTACCTTACTCTTGGAATCGCTCAAAGTGTTTTAGGCCCAATTTTATTCATTTTTTATGTAAATGACTTAGCCAGTGAAATATTTAACACTTTCTGATTGTCACATGTCTTCCGCCAATTAATAAAGAACTGCTCAAAACTGGTTCACAAAAAATCGATATATAATATATATATATATATATATATATAGGCAACTTGCCCAATAACAGGAAACAGTTGCAAAACAATAAAAAATATAGTTAAAAAAAACACACACAAACAAACCTAAAAGAATAAAAAGAAAAAGTTATCCAAAAAATTAGAACAAATAACTATTAATATGATATAAAAACCCAAATATAAAAGTTTAACAAGATAATCACATATTCAACAAAATTAAATAAAACTGCAATATACCTACTAACTATAACTTACCTACTAACTTAACACATGGGTCTTAATCCCAAGAGTAATGATCCACCAAGATATCGACAATCACATGAACCGGAGAGAATTTTATATCGCACATGTGACAGATTCGATTAAATATAGCGCATATTGTATATAGTGGCGATTTCAACAGGATGTTAGTATGAGGCCTTGGCAGAAAGAATGTTAGGGGATGTCTAGCATTAAGCATAGGCACCATGAAACGTACACCAGAAAGAAGTACAGGACTATCAATGAATCCATTCAGTAACCCATGCAGGAATTTTACAGAGAAGATCATTCTTCTGAGATGTAATGGATGTAGATTGAAGCGTTCCAATAGTTGCCGATGATCAAACCCTCTTACCGGATATATGCCTGAAGGCCAAAAACTTAGCAAATCTACGCTGAACAGATTCAAGGAGACCAACATGATTCTGATAGAGCGGGTTCCATATAATGCAGCCAAACTCCAGTTTTGATCTCACAAAGCAACAGAAAAGCAGTCTTAATGTAGATTCCAAAGTAAAACTCTGAGAACTTCTAATTATGAACCCAAGCCTTCTCAGGGCTGACTTGACTATCTATGTTGTTGAAGTGTGGAACGAATGTAAATTCAGAGTCAAAGGTTATACCAAGATCAATAGTTTGCTCTAATCTACTCAAAATAGTATCATTAATAAAGTAATTAAAATTTAAGGGTGTTTTTGATCTAGAGTAACTGACCACACTACACTTAGCCGCATTCAAGCCTAACCTGTTAACAGCGCACCATACCTCCAATGTATTTAGACAGTTCTGAAGAAAAACACAATCATCCAAACCATATACATTTAAATATAGCTTCAAATCATCGGCAAAAGCCAGCCTATGACAAGTGAGTGACTCAATCAAGTCATTTATAAAAAAAACTAAACAGGAGCGGACCCAGGTTTGAGCCCTGTGGTACACCCGACGTTACGTTAAAAAGTTTCGATTTAAAGCCCTCATATTCAACATATTGAGATCTACCAATCAAGTAGGAATGAAATAAATTAAATAATCTCCCTGAAAAACCATACTAAGTTAATTTATGCAGCAAAATATAGTGATCTATCCGATCAAAGGCTTTTTGGAAGTTGGTATATAATACATACATAATATATAATACATGCTGACAAAAAAACTATTGTTTTATTGGATAATCATCATGCAAAGCTATCAAGTTACTGTTCCTCAATAAGGATTTCTGGGTACCCAAGTAGATCAGAACTTGGATGGTACTAAGCATCTAATGAGCGTTTGTGAATGGGTAAGAACTGCAGACTACTGCTTAAGAATCAAGGTCAGATATTTGAATTTACAATATCTGGAAGCTGTCTACTTTGCAAGCTTTTATTCAAGGCTCAGATATTGAATAATTTTCTGAAAGATTAGTATAGATGCAGATCTGGCCTTTATGGCTCATAATATAACCTTTTTTATGAAGGCTTTTTCTTTCCCAGGAGTATGTAGAACAGGTCTCATAGTTCAGCATAGAAAATTTTTAGCAATTTGAGTACTGGCACTATGCATTGGTCTAAATGTACCAATGCATACCTGTGTAAATTTTTTTAATAAAAATAGAATGTAATAAAAGTGGAACACAATGTTAATACATATAAAAGTAAAATTAAGGATATTTTAATTGACTTGGAACCATACATACAGTTCAAGAGTTTGTAGCCTATTGAAGCATTTCTAAATTATAAGATTTGAAAATTCTTGATTTGTATGAATTATTTGCATTTTTTAGTTATTGTTTTTAATGCTTGTGTATTGCAGATGCTGTCTTTCATGCTTAAGTTTTAGCTATACGTAATTCAATTTTATTTAATATTTAATAGGTTCTTATGCTTAAGATTTATGCATTTTGGCATTTATTATTCAATTGAGATAACATGTGTTTGCTCACAATTTTTATAAATAAAAGATATTTGAATCTTAATTTTGCATTAAAAAAATATATAATAATCATCTAAAACAAAATTTTACAATCTTAAAACACAGTAAAAAATAAAATAAAAACATTAAAAAAAATTAAAAATAAATGGAAATAATTTAAAAAAACAAAGAAAAGAGAAGAATAAATATATTCATAAAAAATACTCAAAGTAAAGGTAATATTTCAGAATTAGAAAAACTAATATTTACTAACACAAAAAATATTGCTAATTCTTTGAGGATATATTTTTTCCAAAATTCAAAATAGAATAGTTGACTCTGAAAAAACATAATGTATATAGACATTTAGTGGTTAGTGAAGTAATAAATAGTCAGAGGATCTTTTTAAACCCAACCACTGAAAGTGAAATTAATGATATTTTAGTAAACCATAAAAAATTGTCATCTTTCTTTAGAAAATTGTAGTGTGATCTGATTTACATAAATGAATGTCTAAATTTATTATTAAATAAACTGATAAATGAAATTTTCAAAACTGCAGAATCTAGATCAGGAAAATATTGTTATTGCCATTTTTGCTAACCTTGGATCTTTTGAAACTTGAAAATTGGATTTAGCAGAATTATACTTAAATTAATTAGGGCATATTTTGAGAAGAGTATGTAAGTTTAGATATTTGTAAGAGTGATATAACAGCTATGGAGTGTCTCAGTACTGGATCAATACTTTAAACCTTATTTGTTCTGTACTTGCATTACAGGATCTATATCTTTACTGGAAAAACAACAATGATTTAAAGTTCTCTTATCATTGTATCAAAAAAATAAAGGTTAACAAAACTTAATATATGCTATTTAACAAGAAAAACCTATACATAAATGAATGTCTAAATTTATTATTAAATAAACTGATAAATGAAATTTTCAAAACCGCAGAATCTAGATTAGGAAAATATTGTTATTGCCATTTTTGCTAACCTTGGATCTTTTGAAACTTAAAAATTGGATTTAGCAGAATTATACTTAAAATAATTAGGGCATATTTTGAGAACAGTATGTAAGTTTAGATATTTGTAAGAGTGATATAACAGCTATGGAGTGTCTCAGTACTGAATTAATACTTTAAACCTTATTTGTTTTGTACTTGCATTACGGGATCTATATCTTTACTGGGAAAACATCATATGTATCAAATTTAACCAACAATGATTTAAAGTTCTCTTATCATTGTATCAAAAAAATAAAGGTTAACAAAATTAAATATATGCTATTTAACAAGAAAAACCTATAACAGATATAAATATAGTAAATATTTAATATAAGTTTGAGCAATGAATAAAATATACAATATTTAGGAATCTTTTTGGATAAGCAACTAAATTGAATGCTAGGTACAAAATTTATTATGTCTTTACCCTCTAAGTAGTGAGATATTTAATTCCAGTATGGGGAATCTGCTATCAAACAAATGTTATTATAATATCACCTTTTTGACTCCTTAAAATATAAACACCTCTTAGTACAACCAGTAGCATATATTTTAAAATCAGAACAATTTAAATTGATGTATAAGATAATAAAGTTTAAATATAAATCTAAACCAAAAATAAACTCTGTTATTCAAATTCACAACCATCACTTAAGAAAATGCTTAAATATACAGTTAGGAAATGTTAGAACTAATAAAGTGATAAATAGCCCTCTAGTTCTAGAAACAAAGGTTTATAATCTCTTACCAGCAGGCATAAAAAAAACTTTAAAATTATGATTTATAGATAAGTCTATACTATTTAAGTTTAGAAAGAGTAAGTAAATTAGGTATTATGTGTAGATATTGCCTCTGGTACCAACTATACTTATTATTATTATTTAGAAGATTGCCTTAATTCAAGTTTTTTTACTAAATATAATGCAATTATTGTATTTGAATACTATTAACTTTGAATAGAGGACTTAAGTGAAAAAACGATTAATTTAATATAATACAATTTAATTGCATTTATATTGTGAAAATTCTAAAAATTTTTGTAGTTAAATTTATTTTTCTGTAACATAAAAAAAATTACAACACTAAGTAGGTGTAGTCTTTGGTGACTCTTCTTAGCAGAAAAATTTTTATATATGATTAAAAAAATTTTAAAACTTTAGATTTTTAAATGTAAACTGTACGTCATATTCTTTCATTCAACTATTTTTTATTTTCAAACCAAATAACATACTTGGTATTTCTCAAAATGTACAGATTCTGACATATCATGCATAAAACCTGTGAAATCCCATTGTGACTAACAATAAGAAATTAATGAAGCTATATTATAATACTTACTAATTTTGAGGTCTTGTTCTTTGGTTTGCTTTTTTATATTGTTCCCAATAACACTCAACAAACATCCTAATATTGAAACTGAAGTTTTGCTAAAGTATTCGTTAATAATTATTTTGTAATAAGGATTTTCCTTGCTAATTCCTAAAAGTTCTAAAATATTTACCAAATTTTGCTTATGGAATTTTTTCAAAGCTACTTTGCTTTCATTTTCACTGTCAAAAAAGAGCTTAATATCAGGCAATATAGAAGATAGATTTACTTCTGTGCTAAATAGAGAGAGAGAAAAATGGCATTCTTGTTGTAATAAATATTCAGCTACTATTAAGTGCAAAGCTTGTTGAGCTAGGGTGTGAGCTTGGTAGGCAGTACTATTTATATGTTTTCCTAAAGCAGTATGTTTTAAAACATTTATCATCTGATACTTTAGATAGGACTTCATATCCCTGAGGACGCCTTTTTCGTTAAACCAGGCGCTCAACATTTGCTGAAATTCTTCAGGTGAAAGTTCTTTAAGTTGTTTTTCAGTGTTTATATGGATTGCGGGGCTAATACTTTCCATTTTAGTTAAAAACTCGACTTTTGCTGACTATTTTTTAAACTTATAAAAGTATTGGTTTGGTTATGTTTGTATTTACATTTTACCTTTGTTGTAAAACATTTGGGTCTGGCTACTACCCCTAATATCTTTTGGAATAAAAATACTCATATTAAGGTAGGGACATACCATTCAATACTGCTAACATCGCGAGAAGAATGAAGCTAAATAACATTTAACATGGTAATGATATCTTAGAGGACCACGTTATATTGATCTGAACAAAAATAAAACTTTTCAGCTTTATTTTACATATCTAAATGAGTTCATTTACTGCAATAATCTACGACAGTGTACTAACAATAGTATATGACATATCACCAATTGGACAAATGGAAATAAAACAATGTTTTTCTTTAATACATTTATTATTTGATTTTCCTGAAAAAAAAAATTACTCAAAATGATATACATAATATACAATAATCTATTATAACAGACATTATATAAATTAGAATTATTCTAAAAATGTTTAAAAGTATTTTGTTAGCACTGAACTACCCTAATTTTAAACAGATTAGAAAAGGTTGTCAAAACTTTTGTGCTATTTTCTCATCATACATCTATAGGCATTCTTTTTAGGTTAATAACATCCTCATTTTATTAACACATAGATTCAATAGAGGATGAATATATCACTTACATAGTATATATTTGTTGGTCTCTATAATACTAACAACATATCTTGGAACTATAATATTAATAAAAATTTAATTAACTAAACAAGGACAAATGTTTACATAAAATAAAAAGAAACTCTTAAAAAAACACAAGTTGTAAGAAAAACATTGATTCTAATTCATTCTGGGTGCTCAGGTCTCTTAGTCTCTATACCCATGTCTCGTCTCGGTGAACACAGGAAGTGGTATGATATGAGCATGAAATAAAATAAAAAAATAGGCAGTGCACACCTTATAAATCAATTTAGTAAATGATTCATGTGAAAAAAGATAAAGTAAAAGTTAAATAAATATGTATTGTAGTGTAAAGCCAGCAGTATCAGCATTATTAAAATTTGTGGAGAGAACTGATCAGAAGAAATTCTATAGCTCAAGTCTTAAAAAAAATTTACATTGCATATCACTCTCCATGATTTTCTTGTAATGAGAACTGAAGGAAATTAAAAAAAATCTTTTATATCTATGTTTCTCAGAACTATTTAAAATAAACATACTCTTACATCAAGGAAATTTTCAGGAAAATTTTAAAGCAATTTTTATGTTGAATAGAGGATGAAAGGCCAGATATTTTGTAATATGTATTTATAATTATCAAGTTAAAAATTAAATATTTGAAAAGTGAAATTTCTTCATTGAAATCAACTGAATTTGATTTTATTAATGACTAAAGATTGACAATACAAAATTATAATAGTAATAAATAAAATCAGATTTTCTTACCAGAATTAAAACATTACTCCCAACATTGTAAGAGAACTTTTTAGAAAAAAAGTCATGAATTTAAAATAACAAAATATAGCAAACTCAACCCACGCTTGCAATTTGTATTCATTGAAATGAAAAACAAACTCAAACAGTGTTGCCACACCGACTTTTTGAAATGTACTAACCAAAAGCAATTAAATATACTAGATTGTACTAAAATTTACAGAATAGATAGAATTAAACAGCTATGTTTTTTAAAGTATTTTTATTTCTTTTTATTATAAAAAAAAACAAAAATAAAAATATAAACTTAAATCTCTAATTCCTTTTTAATTATTTAATAATTGACAAAAACTAAATCTAGTATCTACTGAGGGCCAATTTTACAAGTTCGAGTAAACACCAAACTGAAGATTAGCTTGACATTACTGAGGTATATCTAATGATATAAATGTCAACAACGTCAATCTAATCTTCAGTTTGGCGTTTACTGGAACTTGTAAAATTGGCCTTCACTAATTTATACTTAGAATAATATTATATATATGTATAATTAAGTATAGTTATAATTCCTTAATTCGGCAGGAGGTTGCCACTCCCAACAAGTTTGGTTAAAAGTAGATTGTTGCTGTTTCTAACAAATTTCTATTTTTTCTTTTAATTAGGTTAAGACTTGAAAATATTCTTTCAGCCGCAGCGCTCCCATGTGGTAAACACAATATATTTTTAAAAAAAGAATACAGAGAAGGAAACATAGGTTCATTTAGAGAGTTTTTTATTATTATATTTTTTAATTTTTCCAACGACACATCAGAAAGTGAAAGCATCCGCTACTCTAAATAAATTTCTTCATATTTGCCTATATGAACCATATTAGGGAAATATTTTACAAGGGGAATAATGGAAAGGGCTTTTTTATCGGAAAAAATATTGTGTGGATCTATCCAAGTTAATTTCGTGTATAAGTCATTATTAAGAGGAAATCTTTGTTTTATTTGGAAAGCCAATTCTATGTAAACATTTAGGCAGCTTAAGCGAAAGTTGTGTAATTCGTTTTTATCTATTGGGTTATTTTCAATAATTTCCTGTACTTTTACCCCAAAATATACCTCCTCTAACGGTAAAAAATTAGCAGGATCTTTGATATGAATTTTGTCAATAGGCGTACTGTTAATGTAATTTGAATTTAAAAAATTTGTTAGGATTTGCTTATAAACAGAAGAAATTCGGGGCAGCAATTGATGTAAACGGGGCTTTTCTAATTGGAACTCGATATTAATTGC
Source organism: Anthonomus grandis grandis (assembly GCF_022605725.1). Taxonomy (NCBI): domain Eukaryota; kingdom Metazoa; phylum Arthropoda; class Insecta; order Coleoptera; family Curculionidae; genus Anthonomus; species Anthonomus grandis. Next base: position 13,902,300 of record NC_065559.1, read on the forward strand.
GTTAATTATTTTGAGGCTATAAGATAGAAATGATAAACATTTTCGCAATTTTATTATTAAGTGCTGATAATATGTTGTTAATTTTTGGGGAGGATTAATCACAAGCAGTTTCGGTAAAATATAATATGAGAACATTATACTGCTCTAAGACTCTGTCCGGAACTTGTTGTAGCGACAAACACCTTGTCTCAGAAAGTCGTAACATTTTATATGGTTTCAGCTCACAAAAAGCTTGAAATTCTTTTAAAGCATTCATTCTTTTTGAACTGTCAGAAAAGTGAGCATAAGTGGTATTTTAGCACAAGCATAAGATAAAGATAAATTAAAAGAATGTGAACTACATCCTACAACGAAGTTTGGTAATCTTTTTTTTAAAAGAGCTTGAACGCCATTAAATTGTCCCATCATTGTAGCACAATTATCAGCTGCAAAATCTGCCATATTTTCTATGTTAACTCCTGATGATATAAGGTAATTTGTAAAACATCCGTAGATTGAGACAGCTGTAGAATTATCCTCAAGCTCAAGGAGTCCTAAGAAGGCATCCACAGTCTTGTTTTTAAAATACCTTAACAGAATAGCTAAAAATATTTTTGTGGATACATCAGTGGTTTTGTCGATGATAATTCAATAAAAATTTTCATTTAAATCAGCAACAACTTGTTTTTTAGCGTACGGACCAATGTATTCATTAACTAATTTGGTTGTTTTAGTTTTGCTGCAAGAAATTCCAGCGGCAATTTCCGAATCTGGACAAATAGTTTTTATTAACCTGGGTAAATGTTCCATGGTTTTAAATGAAATATCATGTTCAGCTATAAACGCTGCTAGTTTCAGTTCTCCTTTTTTAATTAGTTTGTCATTCTTGCACAGAGTTTTTTTTAAAGCAACGTCTATACTAGGTTGTTCAGTTGTTACCGCCATTTTCATATGTAGGTCATTTTTGTCATGTCTCTTCAAATGGGAACGATTTCCTTTTATTTGCTTATTGCAAATTTTGCAATAAGGATAATTACTATTGAGACATTTTATACACCATTTAAATTCTGACTCCCAGCTAGAACAATATTTTTGCACATACCGAGGAGGCTTTTTTCGGCGTTTTTCTGTCAATTCTTCATTTGATGAAGAGTAATTATCACTTGATGTTTTTATTATCCTGGTCTTCCTTATCTGTCGAAGTTGATGGCTGATTCTGCTGATCATCGTCAGTAGATTTTTTTAACCTCTTGACAAACCTGAGAATTAAAGAAATATTAGATTCTAGAAAAAAAACAGCTATATGACAATTTAAAAACACCTTAAGTAAACTATATTTGTTATAAATGAAAAGACATTACAGAGTAGTGTAGTATGCTAAATAAATTTATTTTTATGATTATAAATCAAAATATTTAAAAACGAGTACTTACTTATCCATGTTTCTCGTTGGCTAAAATATTCTTCTTGTTTTAAAACAAAAGTACACACGCACAACCAGCGGGAATAAGTGGCAACAATTGTCGAATATAAGCTAGGCAAAAAATAAATAACAAAACCTAAATCGATAAAAAAGAAGAACGGGGAATCCCAGACATCAGCGAGTCCACGTTATTGGCGGAAAAGAGTTGAGGGAACAACGCGCGATGCGCGGGAACAGCGTATAGCATGCTAGAGATGGGCGACTGGACATCGACCGATGTCACCAATGTGTATGACCAAAGATTATAAGACTTATTAAGAGTATTATAACTTTTGGTATGCCTTTTGCCCTTGGTCCTATTTAAAATTAAAAAATGTACTAGAATTAGGTCTATATATGATAAAATGTGCTTTTGTACTTTGTTGTCGAAAATGTATTAAAAATAGGACAAATGTACTCAAACGGCAACCCTGAACTCAAATGGTATGACAATGACAAATGATGTTCTATCAGTCAATGGGTATGTACCGTTTTCAACTGTCAGTACAGGATTATACTGTGCTGATTTTACTGTAATTTGTCGTTCCGATTTTATACAGCGTGCTGTTTTGCTCCAAAAAAGGAACAGTTTTCAGCACTGTTTTCACAACCACAACATAACCTATAAAACCTAACCTATAAAACTTTTAAAAAAACATATTTCCTGTGAGAAAGTAAAATACACATGTACTTTTGTGCCTTTTACTTTCTGCAGTGCAGTATGTGCACAATTACGAGTTTTCTAAAAAATTTAAAGGGCTAAAGAGCGCAAATTTGTGGTCTTAGGAAAAATTGTGTATACCTACATTACTCATGAAAAAAGTAAATTTCAGACACTTGTGTCAATTTCAAAAACATCACGACTTGAGTGAAAAATATCAATTTCTTCACTAGTAATGTAATCTACTATAATATTATCTTTTGAATTTGTACCTAGGTACATGAAATGCATTCTAAATTCCTCTTCGGAATATAGGTTTATCACGTTTTCCAAATAATTTGGAACGCGAATACAGGCCTGTCCTTAAGCCTGTAATTGGGCAATATAAAAGTCTTCTTGGTCCAGTTCATCTTTCTCATCATCAGTTAATAATAAAACGGATACGGTGTTTGCCACTATCATGGCTGCTACATTATTGGGGTTCATAGCCATAGCTTTTATTTTGAACAATTTATGTTTTGAACTTGGAAAATAATTCCCACAACGTAAACAAGAAGATTCAAGAAATCAACATCAACAACACTTCTGACAGTTTTGACATTCCCCCACTATTTTACTGTACCTACAGTAGCTTCTATCCCCAGTTAATCCAGTAAAGATAAATGACGTCATTGACGCATTTATGACGTTATTCAGTACTGAATCAGTAAACTGAAATAAATATCGGAACGACGTCCAGTAAATTCAGTACTGACAGTTGATAACGGTACATACCCAATGTCAACAACTGTCTGTCAGCTCCCTGTCAATTTTGCCAAGCAAGATGGCCGATATACGATTCCAATTTTCACGATACAAGCTTCATACATGTGTTCTACACTTCGACATTCGAAGGACGCAACATTGACTCGACGGTTCAGTGTTCACTGTTGGGGCTTATGCAGGTTTCCTATCTAAGAAGTATTAATCTATGACGACACATCCGTGCCAATACCAGCATCGTCAAATGAAGGGTATATTAAGGCACCATATTTATTGCAACTAACACAAACTGACCTTGACAAATCATCTATATATAGTTACTCCTACCGTGTGTTTAAACAGACCCCCTTAATAATTGGTGAACGCGCGCGCCCTTTTATCAAAAAATGTAAAAATGATAGATCTCTTTGAGATCTACATTAGGAAGATACATTTGCATATACAGGATATATCACAACAAATGTAGAGACCAAACTTACCTTTTGTGGTGGTAACGATGAAGCGCTCCTAAAAGTAAATTAAAATCACCTGAATTCTGAATTTAAATTACGTTTAAGTTTATTTAACGATGATATTGTTTTTCCATCTTTACTGTCTTGTAATTTTTTCCAATCATTCAAGCAACATTTGCATAGTGCTATTGATTTTATTCTTAGAACATTGAAAGGCTAGAATTATTAAAAAACAACAACTTTGTTTCAGTTCAACATGTACACATGGTCAAGGGGGGTGTTTTGTTTACAAACCCTTCACAAAGGGGGATTCTTTGTGAACATTTTCATCGATTCTCTGCTGTCAAGTTTACATACATTTTCAAAAGAGGAAATTTTTAGCTATATATCAATACATATAATAATGTTAATTTAACTTATTGATGTTAGATTTTAGACTAAAAATAAAAAGTAAAAATAGATATATTTTATTCTAAATGCAAAAAGAACAACTTCAAAAAAAATATTAACATTCTTATTCCTAAAACCGCTTCTAAAAAATTTGAAATTGCAACACCGCAGGTAAAAGCTGATGTTTGAAAAGTCTTTGTGTTTACATTCGGCATTTGTGTTTTTTCTTTAGTTTGAGTTTTTGTGAACTGTTACTATAGTTAAAACTTGTGCCGTTTGTGCTGCACCATGATAAAAAGGTGACTTAGGCCGATCTTTTCACAGGTAAATATCGATATTGTCATAATATCATCTCAAGGGACAACCGTCGTCATAAATGTAGAATAATAAAAACTTATTAAGAAATCTATAATAACTATAAAATATTAAATTTTCATAAAAATTCTTTTTATTAAATAAATTACTCTAATGAAGGACGTTAAAAAACGCATAAAGAGTTCATAACCGGTAATATTAGCTTTGTTTGCGGTGACAGTCCTGTACAAGTTCAGAATTACTTCGCGTGCGCATTGTTAGAAAGAGCGTTCGCGGTGACCAGTCATGAACTTTAAGTTCGAAATTTTGCCGTTCGCGGATGTTTTTTTACTTGTTCAGGATCAATCTGTAACTAGTTCAATCGATCCTTGGACACTCATTAGAATTTTGAGTTCTAGACTTGCACAGTAGATTTTTAATTACATATGTGATGTATGTCGACTATTTACTCTTTTTGTGTTTATTTTCTGATAAGTAGTGCTTATTTTATTTTATTTTTAAATTTTAAACCAATAATAATTACTGTTACACCATTTCATTTTACTTTTTGTTCACGATCTGTTAGATTTAAGCCAAATTAATTATTTACAATACTTCTAATTACTTTTAGTAGTATAGCTACTGTTACAAATAATAATTGCTTGTCCTACTGTTTTTTATTAGTTTTATATTGCTTAAATAGTAATCTCTGTTTTAATTAAATCGATTTTGTTTTATGTTGATAGTCCGTGGATCGTTCGCGGTTAAAATAAATTTCGAATCGGTTATGAATCACGCATCCGCATATCCTTGAAGGATGAAGAGTTCCTGACTGATCCGGGATGCGTTAAGAACTGTTACCGCGAACAAAGCTATTTTGTTTAGAATTTAAAGCATAATCTAGTAATAATAAATATTTATGATGTAAATATTTTTTGACGACGTCACTGCTAAAGATTACTTGTGTCGTTGCGGTGTTGTTTCCTTTTTCTCTAATATAGGGACGTTATCGACATTCATTTAACTAACTTTGAATGTTGATTTCTTTATAGAGTATGTTATCATATTTTATGGAAAAAATGCCTCATATTTTATTAAAGAGGAATAGTATTATTTTGCGCCTATCAAAATAAGTGACAAATTTTCACATCACATCGGGTGCATTCGATTTAAGACTCTGTGGAAGTAAAGTTTAGCTACCAACAATGTCCAGTCATTATTTTACTCTTGATTTATGCAAGATTAATTACTCATAATTACTTTCCAATAGATTTCGCTGCACGTGGATGAGGTTGCCGGTTTAGGCTTAGATGGGAAGTTAATTATGTAGATTTCGAGGGCAATTTAATAGTTTAACTTGTTTATTTTTTTTATTTTATTGAAAAAAAAGTGGATTCCCTGTGCCTCCTGGCAGGTAGCCGCCACTGGTGTTTATTGTCATTTAATTGAGAATAAAACGATTTGTGATTTGATTTGCGAACGTGTGTCATGAATCGGTTGACTATTTTTGTGCATCGAGCGTTTTAATTCCCAATTTAACAAATATTAAAAACGCTACATTGGTGTGAGATGTGAAATAAACGCTAGACAACTGAACATTGGTGAAAAATAAATAATAGTGAACTAAGTTAATAAATTAGATTAATGGGTGAAAATGGCAAGATTTGTGTAAGTTACTGAGCTGAAGAGGGAGAGATATAGAGGAAACAAACTGCGGGAAGAAAGCGGTTTTACAGGAGCGGCTTTGTAAAGCATTATTTGAGGAAGTCGATGACCCGGCAACTTTGCTTTTGCTAGTATAAGAGAGGTTGGATAAAGGTTGCACGAGTTGAAACTGAAAATACGAGAAAATTCCGCGAATCTGGAAGCTAAGTTAATAGAAAATTTTGAAAAGATCAAAGAAGGTTTAAAAAATCAATTACTAGAATGCCATCGATTAAGCTGGTGCGCTTCAATTTGATGGTACTACATTATGGAATATTTATCACCATCAGTAATAATAAACTGCTTTATTGTCAAAAAAAATATAGAAATTTTGTAAACAAAGCTAGTAAAAAAACCAATAAAAACATAAAAACATAAAATAGTTTAAAACGGAAAAGCAAACAACCTACTCAGAGAAAGGGCGACTGCCCTTATTGCCTTAAGGTAAGATGCTGCTGCCATAATACAAATAATATTCTCTGAAGAGCAATAAATTTACGACGACCTAGTGAGGCATTTGAAGATGCGTTATGGTTAGTCAAATCTGGAATAGATTTATCACATGAAATCGGTGCTAAAAATCAGTCCTGGACGGACTTCGCGATGCTGAAATGAGAAAGGCTTTTATTACTAGCACATCCTCCTAAGCTACAAGATGCACTAAAACGGGTTCTTAAATTCGAAGCTGCCAAGAGCACGAATAAGAGCCAGGCTCGTGTCCGGCAAGTAATTGCTGGAGAAGAGGACTTTAAGGAATCGGTTAAGCAGATTATTGGGCAGGATATTAGACAACGTAGCCACCAACCAAGTATTGGAAATGCGGCAAAGCAGGTCACATAAGAAGACACTGTCCAGAAGGCGCTAGTTCCACTCCCGCCAATCGAGAGGTTGATAAGAAGAGGCGATCATCGACCTGTATTCAGCAAGTTCCAGATAAATACCACCCAGATCTCCTCCCCGCAAAACCTATAACAGTGTTTTCGTCGACGCGTATGCTCTTCACATTGTGCTGCTGAATATAGGTGCGACAAAAGCAATCAATGAGATCCGACATAGTAAAATCTGTAGCTAAGTCTCGACAATCACAATGACGTTTATGAACAGCGACGGGAGATCGAGCAAATGTGCATTGTGAAACAAATGTCACGTTTACCATAGGAAAAGCCACATTTAAACATTCTGTGACAGTGTCTGAGATTAAGGATGTGGTGATCATTGGGATAGACATATTGAACACACAGGGCTTCAAGTTAAGCGTTAAGCAGTGAGTACCGAAGGTGGACGATGCGGAAGTTGAGTGATCGAGTCCTATTTCCGAAAGAAACCTTGATACCAGAATGAAGCCAGATCGTTTTGTACAACTGCGTTAATAGCAGGACTACAAATAGTAAAATAGTCATGTTTAAACCCGCAGTATGTGACGAGGCTGTTGAATTGGGATCGTAAAAAGACTTTTATACGTGCTTGCACAAGCATTGACTAGGCTGACAAAAGGAGAACGACTATTGTAATAGTTTCAAGCTATCAATCACCTACAAAGGGTTCTGACAAGCGTACCTATGCTGGGCTATCCCTTACCTAAAGGAAAATTTGTACTGGATACTGACGCTAGCAATGTGAGCATAGGAGCCACGCTGTCCCAAATCCAGGATTGCCAAGAAGAAAAAGTCATTATCTATTTTATTAAGACGCTGTCCAAGCCAGAACGTAACGATTGCGTTACCCGCCGAGCGTTGCTAGCTATTGGCAAAGCGATGAAACCCGTACACAAGTACAAGTACAAGTACAAGGAGGAAGTTCGTGCTGTGAACTGACCATACAGCTTTAAAATCGCTACCTCAGCCTAAAAATCCGGAGGATCAAGTGACAAGATGGATAGAGAGCCTACAGGAGTAGGAAGAATCCAGAGAAATTCAGATGCTTTATTAAAAAGACTGTAAAGAAGACTGTAATCATTGTCAGCGGGCAGAGCAGAAAAATTATCATTTCTTAAGAACCACCACCGTCGGTGATATTTGACAAAAGGGGAATCTTATAAAAGGCCAGATCCCGATATCCAAACATAATTAAACTAGATAAAGTCAAAAATAAAAGTCAACTTGGGAAGAAATTGCCAAGTATTTTCTCAACGTCAAGTCATATTGGGAACAATAGGATTTCTGTTGATCTGGCAGGTAGCCGCCACTAGGATTTCTGTTGGAAGATGAACTCTTGCGAAAGCAAATGTTGACCACGATGGCAAAATGGAAAGAAGGAAAGTTTTTGTACCTAAATGTCGGATATCGAAATCACTAGAGAAAATCAATGCCAATGCATCAGGAAGAGATCGTTAAGTACCAAAGACTCTAGAAAAAGTGAGGGATAGATCTTACAAAGTCAATAGCAAGACATACTTAAAGGACATGTGCAGGAAATGCATTGTATGTTACCACCCGTTGAAGTTTGTCTGTGTATTTTTGAGATACCCTGTATATACGAATACATCACTACAAGTAGGTTAACTTAAAAAATTGGTATATTCACTCATCTTTAAAAATATATGTAAAATTTATACATATAGTTGTAATAAATTCATAATTTTATTAATTACTTTTTCTGTTGGTGCGACGTAATCGCTATTTAAGTCTTTAAACTGACAGTTTGAATGTTAAACTGAATGTTTGATTTAGAGGCATTGATAACTAAGTTGTGTTTATGGGCATAGAAAGAATTCTTATTCTGATTGTTGATAATTTTTTAAATTTAAAGTTTAGTACAGCTGTGAGTCGTGAGCATACTGTAGAATTTTAAAGTATTTTTCGGATTTTTTTATATCTGCAACATACACTAAAAAAAGTAGCTGTGACAATATTGACCCTTGTGGAACTCCCCTCTTTAATAGGGTAAATGTTGATTTTAAACTATGATTTTCATTTTTAATAACTACACAGCAACACCTATTCTAAAAAATAGCTTTGATATAATTTAACATAACTGGGAGAAGAACTAAAATAATATAGTTTCGATAAAAACAGGTCGTGTTCCAAGGTATCAAACACCTTACCAAAATCCAGCATTTTTAAGTCTTTTTTTCTTCATTGCATCCTATGTCATCGGTTATTTTAAAATCATATTATGCTAAAACCTTTCTAAAGCCAGATTGGCACTCCGAAATCAACTGATTTTTTAAATAAAATTAAACATTTGATTATATAAGAATTTTTCTATTATCTTGGACACAACTGGCAAAATACTTATTGGCCTAAGGTCTTTTTCGCCCTTGGGATCATTATTTTTTGTTAGAGGTTTAATATTAGCCCGTTTCCATATATCTGGAAATACACCGTTTAAAAAACATGAATTTATTATGTTTATTAGTCCATTTATACAGTAAGGGAGGCAAATATTTAGGTCTCTAATTGATATATTATCTTCACCAACAGCATTTGTTTTAATTTGTTTCACTATGTTACTTACTGTTTGTTTATCTATTAAACTAAATGCAAATCATTCTATATTTAGTATTATATTTCTATGTACATTTGAGTTAAGAAAATTAATGGTGTTTATTTTTAAGGGGCTGCTGTGCCTATACTAGGGGTCAAAAAATTAGTGTTCAGTTTTTTGGGGTCTTTTAAGAATTGTGGAATGTCAGGAGTTTTACGTTGATTTACAATTTTTAATTTTGTCGCTGTAGCCTAAAATTCTTTGCCAGTTTTTTGTGACATTTGCTTAAAGTAACTCACTTTTTCTCTTATTATGGGATATTTTATAACATTTCACAGTGATCGTACTATAGATTTAATAGTTTTAACTTATTTTCAGTTTTGACTTACGTTCAGTTTGCAATCACGCCTTACTTTATCCCTGAGTTTTTTTTGGAATTTCATATTTTCTGTTATCCGTGAATTAAACATTTTTTTTTTGTAAATTTTCTTGTTGCGAAAAGGTGCATGTTTATGAAGCAGGTTGGTAATAGAGGAATTAAACATAGTCTGTTTCTCATTTACCTCGCTAATTGAAAAAATTTGGTGCCAGGGTATACTTAGAGCATCGGTTTCAAAGTCTATTAGGTTTATATTTTTATAAACTCTATTCGATATTGATTTTTTAAACTGTGTTCATTAGTGATATTAAAATTTGCAAAAATTAGGTTAGGCTCAGATTCAGCTTCTGAAATCGCTACAGAAGATTACCCAATACGCAAAATTACCCAAATTTGTAAATATTACAGGGTTTGAGAATTTGCGTTTTTGGTTACCATGAACGCTGATTCATTAATCGTCCAAGAAGACTTTTTCCTACTGCTGCCCGGGTTTTTTTTTTAAATAGCGCTAGACTGTTTTTCTCGTATTGTTTTTCACACTTTACTGTGAACTTCAACTTAAGCTGCTATGGCTCTAGTACTCATTGTTGGGTCATCTTCGACTATTTCTAAACCGTCTTTCTCAATTTGTAATCTCATTGTTCTTTTAATAACCCTGTGTCATGAAGTCTAATAGCTGAATTTACAAACGTACGTGGAGCATGGAGTAAAAGAAACGTTTTCGCATACAACCTGCATGCTGCATTTTGTTGGCTTTCTTCACATGTCCACTAGTTCATTATTTTCGTAAAAATGAGCCATTTTTTCCGCACAAAATTTTCAGACCAATGAAATCGCACTATTAAAAGGCTGATACAACTGATCAGCATAAAATCAGCAAAGAATTTACACGACGTTCAATCACAATATCAAATAATTTGTTATTATTTTAAATTTTAAATATTTTACAATCTCTTTTATTATGGAACAAGATAATGTTAGGGAATATCTCGTAAATGCATTACAGCGGATAAACCCACTTTCTTTTAAAACTATTTAAAGATAATATTATTGAACCTTGGTATTTTGCGGAGAATGCAACGCTCAACATTTGCGTGAAAATTTTATTTAAAAAATAATACTAATTTGTCTTTAGTCACTTTCTGCGCTTAAGTGCGCGGTATTTCCTCAACTTCCCTTACCTGCTTTTATTACTTACAATAAATACTATCAAATCCGGACTTAAAATGTAGCCACGGTTCCAAATAATCAATTTTCTTCAAGTCACTTTCTCTGAAGGGGGAAGGGCCATTTTATGTTTATAGGAAAAAAGTCTTTTGACTCATATAATACGCTCTTAAAATATTTGCATCGAATTTTGTAACACCCTGTATATCCTCAGAACTCAGAATAAATAAGGAAACTTAATTTTGAAATATAATGCCTTTAAATCCAATTTACGCATATTTTTATTAATTTTTGATATTATACGCTTTGTACATTATTAGTTTTAAACAAATTTTTGCTTCTAAGATCTTCCAGAACTTTAGCACTACAAAGTGGTACCTCTTGTGGAACTGTTTGATGAAATAGCTTTTTATTTACTAAGTATTCTTGTTTATTGGGGTCATATTCAAGACAGCGGCCAAATTGACATCCCCACATTATTTCTTTGTTTAGATAGGAACATTGGCTCTTGGTTGGCTGACCAGTTTTGACTGAACTGCCTGATATGACGAGTATGATTTCTAATCTAAAAAAAAAATTAAATAAAAGCTCATTTAAATAGATATACTTGTATATTTAGTTATTGCTTAAATTAGTAGTCATACAGCTATTCTTTTGGCTTCTTACGTACTTTGTAGTCATTAGTTCCTCAGCAGATATCTCCCATAAAGGACTAGAGGCTGTAATTACATGAACTATTTCTATTGGCCAAAAAGGCATACCAAATGGTTGAATATCTAACTCGATAAAGTAATTGAGAGTAATATCTCCTTCATCTGTAATTAATTCTCTTACGAAGTATATGTGTATGTCTGTGTGAATCCAGTGCCTTCCGTCTCTGTCGTTTATTTTTATTACAAGGCATAATTTATTGTTTCGAAGAGAAATCTATAGAAAAATTGATTCAGGATCATAAACTAGTAAGCTTACAATCAACAACCAACTACTTGAGCAATACGTACCACTCCTTTTTTACTAAATATTTGTCCATAAATATTATTTTCCTTCGGCTTGTTTAGTTTTGCATATACAACTGATACAAATGCACCGTCAATGGTTATACTGGTAAGAGTACTAAAAGTAAGCACTAAAATAAAAAGCTGACAGTATTCGGTTGGGTGTAAGTAGCCATATCCTGTGGTAGTGATTGTTTCAATGCCTAACATGAAGTATTCAACGATATTTTTGGTACCGATAATGCAAATGGTAGAATTGCCTAGTCCTAAAAATATTTATAAATATAGATACTATTTTCAATATAGGGTATTCAATACATTGCACTTTTTTTTCAGCATCGTGTACACGAGTTTATTATTTTCGTTAAGACTCCATATTGAAAAAAAAATTACAAACTATCAGATTTACTATTTATTATAACAAATTTTGTTAATAATGTTGCCCTGTTGCCCTGCGAACGACTCTTCTGAAAGAACTAACTTGATCTAAATCATTAATGCATCATTACAATTCCTTGCAATTCGATTATTTCCTAAGTCTTTAATAATGTTTGTGTTTCTAGATAACGTCGTCTTGATACTACATTTTCATAAATTCTCCATTCTCAGTGTTCAATGTCAAAATAAACTTCGGTAGCCTTTCATTCTTCTTGCCACTTGACCCTCTGGATTTTTAAACTTAAAGGGCCATCCATGGCCAATATGAGCCATTAATTCCATTGCATGGTCACTTTGCAGCAGAAACTTCATACAACTACTACTATAAAGATACCTGTAGAAGTGTTCCATTGCTTTAACAACAACTAGCAACTCTCGGGGAATGACGCAATAATTACGCTCTGACTTAGCAAGAATCTTACTACAATAGCCGATGGCTTTTCATCCTGGCCGTAGTGATGGACTTTTCCTTGGCCAAGAGCCTGGCCTTTGTTGGTGTTGTTTTTGGCCCGGAATAGTGCATCTGCTAACTTAGGTGGATATGTAAGTAAGGCCGTGGTCATTTCACCATGGCGGAGTCTATTCAGGAATGCTTGAATTGCCAAACATTCCATAGTCCTTTCTTGGACATCTGGAAATGCCAGTCGAACCAACTGTGCATATCAGCTTTAAAGTCTTACAAGGATTCCCCTGACTTTTGGCACCAAATTGTCAACTGCGTGTGGTAGACATGTGCCAGGTATGACTGGCCATAACGCATCTCCAAATGCCTGACTAGGTGGTCGTACACTTCTTGTTCTTCGGCAGACTTCTTGTTCTTTACAGGGTGGTAGCACCATCTCCTCTCAAGGCCGATGTAAGGGCAGCGGCCTTCTCCCTGGATGACCAACCGTTTTTATTCTGTAAAAAAAGCGAATTTTTGCAGTTGAATAAGTTCGTTTTCTGGGGCGGCTTCTAAATCCTCAAAATATGTTTTGACAAGTGTTTTCGCATTTTTCTCGAATTCTTTCGATTCCGTACTTAGCATGTACTAGCATACTTATGTAGCTATGACACAATTTTTTCTGTGAGTCGCTCGATTATTTCCCAAGCCGGTCAGATGAGCCACCCGGCTCATCCCTTATAGCCAGTATATTTAAATATATTATATATAATCTATATTGTATACAGGGTGTCCCAGCGAAAACGAAACAGAGCTATTTTCGGTATGAAAAATTTTTTTTTTTCAAAAATCTCGGACACGTCGATTTTATTTTTGACGGGGACAACTTTTCCTTACCAAGGCAGCCTCATACCAGCAACCCCCTTCGAGGGGGTGGAATCACCCCTAAAATCCTAAATAGAAAAAGGGGTCGTATGATACCTTATTTTAAAGGTCTTTTAATTCTGAATATAACTGCCAAATTTGAAGGGGATAAAATTATTTCTCTGGATAAAACAGCTTGTCAAAATTGCGGAAACAGCGAAAATGAAAAAGGTATTATGGACTCTATTTTGGATAATATTTTTAAAAGAACAAGGAAATCCTATTTTCGAAGGGGTCACTTATTAATTAAGATGCCACCTAATACCTGGAATCCTTTACGAGGGGTTGAAAGCACCCCTTAAATCTTAAACAGAAAGAGGGATCGTGTTATGCCTTTTGTTGAAAGCGTTTTCACTTAAAATTAAATGGTGACTTCTGAGTGACTGATGGATTTCTTCTGGATATGAAAGCCAAATAAAATTCTGGAAAAAATGCTTTTAATAAACCTTAATGCCTGAAAACCTTTCTTACAATTTTTTTTATTGGATCATTAAAACATGATTAAAAATTTATTAGTATTGTTAATATTATTGTTATTACACCTTATCAGAATATCATAAATAAAAACAAAATACCAAATAAAATGCAAACACAAGTATCTGAAGAATTTATTTAGCTTGCTAAATATCATTGGTACTTTTTTCATAAAGCAGCATTTATTTAAATAGTTTTAAATTATTACCCAGTCTTTTACGTGTTGAAACACTGTTAGCAATGGTTTATTCTACTGCAGAGAGGGTTGAGATGATAGAGTTTTTCTTTCGGCATAACAATTGTGTCAATAGAACGGTACAAGAATTTAATGACCTTCATCCAGAAAAACGAGTCAACAGAAAATACGTTCTAGAAATAGTTGCTAAATTTAGGGAATCTGGCAGTGTCTTAAATAAAAAGCGTGAGGTTCAAAATGCTGTTGTTGTCAATGAAGCAATGCAAATAACTGTCCTAGGTCAACTTCATGCCGAGCCAGGAATAAGTGTCAGAAAATTGGCGACGAGTACAGGAGTAAGCAAAAGTAGTGTTCATAGGATACTTAAGCATAATAAATTCCATGCTTACAAAATTCATCTGGTGCAAGAACTGAATGAGGACGATTTTGACAGACGAGTGCAATTTTGTGAATCGCTTAGTGATATGATAACTGTTAATCCGCGTCTTATTTACAACATTTGCTTTTCAGATAAATGTACTTTTTTTCTTAATGGCAACGTAAATCGTCATAACTGCCGCTACTGGCCAAATGCAAATCCGGGCCAGTTTCGTGAAGTTCATACCCAGTTCCCTGAGAAGTTAAATGTTTGGGCGGGAATCTTGGGCGGCTCCATTGTTGGTCCGTTTTTTCTGCCCGGAAATTTGAATGGAGAAATGTACCGAGATCTCTTGGAAAATGCCGTATATTCAAGAATAGTAGAAATAATGGAAGGCGGAAATCATTCTGATGATGATCAAGTCGTTTTCCAACAAGACGGAGCGCCTCCACATTATGTTGCTGGTGTGAGGCAATATCTTGATGAGATATTTCCTGATCGTTGGATTGGAAGGAGAGGACCTTTTATGAAATGGCCAGCTAGGTCACCTGATTTAACCCCATTAGATTTTTTTTATGGGGGCATTTAAAAACAAAAGTTTACGCTACCCAACCAGACACCCTAGAAGACTTACGCCAGAGAATTATAAATGAGTGTCAGATGATAGGTAACACCTGAAGTTCTACAAAACGTCAGGCATCGTTTTGAGCAAAACCTGTATTCCTGCATGGAAGTAGGCGGGGCACAATTTGAACATTTAATAAATTAACATAATTTAAATAAACTTGTTTTATTTAAAAGACACAAAAGGAAAAGGGTAGGTATTTCTTATCTCTCCACTTTTACTGGCAGTAAAGATATTTCTTGCTATTTTTATATCCACAAGATATCCATCAGTCACTCAGAAGTCACCATTTAAATTCAGAGTAAAATGGCCTTCAAAATAAGGAATGACACGACCCCTTTTTCTATTTAAGATTTAAGGGGTGCTTTCAACCCCTCGTAAAGGATTCCAGGTATTAGGGTGGCCTCTTAATTAATAAGTGACCCCTTTGAAATTAGGACTTCCTTATTCTTTTAAAAATATTATCCAAAACAGAGTTTAAAATACCTTTTTCATTTTCGCTGTTTCTACAATTTTGACAAGCTGTCATATCCGGATAAAAAATTTTAGCCACTTCAAATTTGGCAGTTATATTCAGAATTAAAAGACCTTTAAAATAAGGTATCACACGACCCCTTTTTCTATTTAAGATTTTAGGGGTGATCCCACCCCCTCGAAGAGGGTTACTGGTATGAGGGTGCCTTGGTAAGGAAAAATTGTCTCCCTCGAAAATAAAATCGACGTGTTCGAGATTTTTGTAAAAAAAATTTTTTTCATACCAAAAATACCTCTGTTTTTTTCGCTGGGACACCCTGTATATTATATATTAAATATTTGATTCCTTTTGAACATTTAATTAAATATTAATAAAAAATGCCAAAAATATGGTTTCCTTGAAAAACAGAGAAAAGTTTTCTAAAATGTGGCTTTCTATAGTATCATTGGATTCCCTACAATTAGCACAACTGAGATTTGTCAGAGTGCCCAACATCGAAAGAACACAATCACGTAAAATGGCGGCCCCCTGTTAGTGGTAATTTACTTTTTATTGAATTGGCAGTCCAGGTATATTTATTAAAATCGTGCCTAAATGGCACCACTGTGTTTGTTTAAAAAAATAATAATAAAAACATACTTGGTAGCATCATCCATGCCTTAAAAATATAACCAACAAAGCCGCGTACTGCGTAGCCGGAGATTCCAGCCTCGTTGAAAACCTCACTCAAAGAAGCCAAGTTCAAGCAGCTTAAATGAATCGTTCCTGGATTTGCCGCTTCGTGGCAGCACCACACAGTAAACAAAACTGAACGGCTATCGATAGTTGACCGGGTACATTTTAAAACACAGGATTGCGTATCTTCCCAAATATTCAATCAACCGTTCTACTCTTTATCTTTTACCCACTGCTTTCATTAATGCCACGAAGTTTTCTTCCATATATGTTCTTTGCTAAACTTTTAATAGTACCGTTTTAACAATATAAATGTAGAGTTTCAAAAATTAAATTATTTTTGTTACTCGAATTATGTTATAGTTATAAGAACATATAAACTCTAAATAAAACTTCATTTTTTGTATGTATCTTATTGGGATCTTCAATGAATATAATTGAATTTGCTTTTGTGCCTGTTGAGCTAAGTAAATACATAAAATAATTTACAATAAAATTAATTTATTATACATCTAACTACAAATTTACTTACCATCGATTATTTCTGAATCACCACTCACCCAAGAATCAAAATAAAACAAGAGTGCACACACAAAATATGCCAAAGTATTTACAACTGCTACAATTAATATAAGCCATCGCCATTGCATGTTTACCAAGGTATTCCAAAGATCTTTAGCATAGTACATTGACTTATTAGAAATTCCTTTAAAGTACACTTGGATCCGTCCTCTCTTATTTACTAGTCTGGCATCTCGCTTGTGATAGTAGGAATGGGAACGATTCAGCGGGATGTTTCTTCTAAGTGTATCGTATTTGCCACTGAGAAGAAAAAATCTAATATAGTTCTGGATAAAAAAATCTGGTAAAATTAGCTTTTCTTGAAATTCAATCTAAATACTCTTCGTATTATTTTAAATTTAGATTAACTCATCGTTGAATACTAAGTTTACAAAAAGTTTTAGGCATTATAATTCTAATGCTTTTTACGTATAAGGTTTGTCAAATGTAAAGATTAGCGAGGCAGAGTCAACTTGTAGTTCCACACCCTTCAGTAGAGGAAGCGAGTTTGTTGATTCTTGCCAGAAGCAAGCTCGTTGCAGGTCTAATCTCACACTTATATTCATTCCAGTAGAAAAGAGTAGAGAAGCGCATCATTGTGAGTTAGACGCTCTTCTTGAGATTTATGTCCGGCGTCAGACACAGCATAATTTTTAAAACCCGGGTTGGTGTGGTTCTCATTGCTCTCGTTATATTCAGACAAGCCATTCTCTAAGCATTGTCTAGTTTTCGAGGAATTGTGACATTTTACACACTCACTTTATACCTACTTTGGGCGAGAAGCTCCAAGCCTCGCCTATATTGCGCCTATACTGTTCATAAGAGATATATGCTTTCTGTAATCTCTTTATAATGTGAGAGTTCCAATTTTGTATACTATCGAATACTTTATTTACGAATTATCAGACAACTTAGTAAGTTGTCTGATAATTTGGATGCTAGAAGAACGTTACTTTTCCCTTTTTAGTGAATACACCATTTAAGTCTTTTTGGGGTGTATAGTATGAGAGTATTCTGCACACTTTTTTTCTATAATTTGAAGAGCCGCTTACATTTGTTTGCAAAGCGATTGCATAAATTTACCTGTTTGCAGAATGACTTTTCCAGGAGCAACATTTAAGACCGAAGATATTTGATGGAGATATCTTTTGGTAGGTAGAACTAAAAATTCTCTTAACCTATTACAAGTTGATGATGACTGAGAAAATATTATTAATGAAAATAGTAATGTAGACATCGAGTATGGCCTGGTCATCATATTAACTGTAAAGTTGTTGCAAACTCGCAAATGTTGCAATTTGAGCAGAAAGAGTACTTGAAAAGAATAGATTAAGAGAAAAAAAATTGCGTATTATTCATATTTACTTTAAATTATGCCAAAAAAGAGGTCTACTCTAGTCTATTTGATGATCAAAACTCGTTGCTATTGATAATTACATTGTCAAACTTTTGACTTATGAACTCGCACTTGCCAAATTGTGTATATTTTCTATAATAAATATTTATTATAGAATGTGATTATTACGCTAAATCTGAACGTAAGTGATAAGAAACAAGCATGTCTAAAAATCACATCCTATATAAAAAGAGAAAACACGGAATACATCTAAAGCTATCTGGCAAAATGATAGCAGAGTTTTCACATTCTAATAATAAACGGGTTTTTAGTTTTTTTTTTTTTTTTTTTAATATCAAGCTAATACCCAGCGCTGAAAAATTCATACCCTTATGCAGAGTTTCGTAGCCTCCATATTTTCAAACATTTTGAGATTCTATTCATATGAAAAAATATATAGAGAAATATATAGGGGCTTACTTTATATGCCTATATACTTTATAGGGCTTACTAGGCTAAAAATATATAGAGGTAGTAAAAATATATATAGGATAGAAAAAATATATGTCAAAATGAATGAAAATCATGAAAAAAATATATAGAAAAAATAAGCGCCGGTTTTGAGCACATGGGGGGGCTTACGCCTTATTAGTTTTAATCTTCTCCCGAAGATCCTAAAACGATGAAACCTTTGATAATCAAGGAGGCGTGAACTGTTTAGATCTTGCAACGTCGTAAGTGGTGCTTTGTATCGAAAATCCGAAGTTGAGTTATGTGTTATGTTATTAGTTTTATACTTTTATGTATTAATACTTAAATAATACGTAAGAAAAACAACCAAAGTTCTGAATCATCGAATCTCGAATCGAATCGACGAGTGTTTAGAATCATCAAGTAACACATCAATCGAATAGAGAAATTAAGCATTTTAGGGTTGACTGTTTTGACAAAGGAAGTATATTTCCTTAGGTTAAAAAATAAAATCAAAATAACAATAATAATTATCTATATAATTTAAGTCCTATGGTTGGAACCTTTGGTGTGTGATGCTCAAATTACGAGACAGTTTTACCTCTAACCAAAACTCTTTATTTTTACTCTCGACACGTGTTTCATCGTTTTAGGATCTTCGGGAGAAGATTAAAACTAATAAGGCGTAAGCCTCCCCATGTGCTCAAAACCGGCGCTTTCCAAAGGGAGGAGCCATCTTAAAATATCATCTAAGGGATGCGTGGCATGGACTCACAGAACCAGGCAAATACGAACTTAATAAATATACCTGGACTGCCAATTTAATGAAAAGTAAATGACCACTACTAGGGGGTACATTTTGCGTGATTCTGTCCTTTCTATGTTGGAAACTCTGACAAATTTCAGTTCTGTCAATTGCAGGGAACAAAACAATTGTTTTTGTTTACAAATACAAAATAGAAAGTTACATTTAATTAAGAATTCAAGATATCTTTTATCTTATAAATTCTAATACCATGAGAATGATGATCATTATTTAATTTTTTGCTTGTATTTATTAAACAAATTCAGTTAAAAACACTTAGGTACAACCATCTATAAAAATCAAAATATAGTTTGTAATTAGCAAGGGTTTATATAAAAATAAACAACTCCTTAATTATTACAATACTATTATAATTATAATTATAATTACAACTCTATTATATATATTATTCTATCATAAACACAGACAGACAATTCACAATAATTCGGTTTTGAGAAACAGTGAACCAAATACGTTTAAATAAGGATGGTCATACACTATTAACGTATTGAATAAGGAAGAAGCTATATCGCCTGTTGTAGACGATATACCCAAGCGCCGTTTACAAATCGTCAAAAACTAGGCAATTTGCTGTACTCGCATGTTAAACGTCAGCGTCGTCAACTTCATTACCGTTATTTAATATATTTTTTGTTGGCACACTGAAAACAGTGAATATGTTCAGAGTGACCAACATCAAAAGGACACAACCACAACTTCAGCAACAATATGCCGCCGCTTTGATGTCATGCCAAACACAATAGCACTTATTCAAAAACCCTGGATAACACAAAATAAATTCTTGGGTTTGAGTTCACCAACTGGCCGTATTTTTAACTTTCCCAGTAATAAGCAACCTAAGGACAGCCATCTAAAGTTCGCGCATGAATTAGTCGTGGACGCATGAGACGTGCGAGGGGAAATTCGGATGGAATTTTTCCGTGTCATTGGCGTGCATCCTTTTTTTATTAATAATTTATTTTTCTTTTTGCGAATAAATTAAGATTTTGACCAAATAAATAAATACTTAAAACTTTTTTTGATGTAGTAATTATGTTATAGAATTTAAAAAAAATTATTACATATTTTTTAATTTAAAAAGCTAAATATATTTTATTCTTATATTATATAATTTTCTTGACCTTATTTCAGCCTATTTTGCAATTTTATGCTTTGATGTTATTTTCTATAATCCAAAATATGCCGTTGTTAAAAATGTAAAAGCTATCCTAATCTTTAACCTACAACGTAATTTTAAAATTCTATGATTTTGGGACTCTTTTTTTGTATCTCTGTTATTATTTAAAATTTTAAAAAAGTAAACAACAGTTTTTATTGGATTTTATCCACATTGATATGTTTTATTATGTGTCTGGTTTACTGTAGTGTTTTTGAATTTTGAGATAAAAAACTAAATTCTGAATTCCCTTTTGAGCAATTTAACACACTTACACATCAAATAAGTGATTCCAGTATACTATTCAGGACTCACTTATCTGATGTGCAATACTTTCTATTAGAATTATATGAGAGGGAAAGAATCTCATTTACAAGGAGAGCATCTCTCTTCCTTTTACAGGTTCTTATTGGAAATACACGAACCCCGGCTATATCTGGCAATCTATCATTATATGCTTGTATGATATATCGTTAAACAAAGAATTAATTAGTCTATCTACTAGTGCTAAAATATAGAGGGTTTCCTATTAAAAAAAACATAAGTATATTTTTTTATCTCAAAATCCTACATCTCTACAATAGAACAGATAAAATAATCGTGTTCTACCAAAAAACCATATCAAGATAAGTTTTACTTTTTAAATATAGTATATATTAATGGAGATACAATTAAATATAATCACAAGATAAAAAAAAATAAATAAAATTGCCTTGTAGAATAAAAACTATGACATCTTTCAAATTTTTGACAATAGCAAATTTCATTTCATAAAAAAATAGCAATGCAAAACCGCAAGGTTCTGCTACCTCCTACATAGCAAACCAATAACCTAACAGAGTGTGCGAATTTGGACACCCTGTACATACAAGTAAATCCTTAGATATGAAATATCTGCTGCCCTAAATATTATTAAGAATATTTGTATGTAGATATAATAATTTATTAATATTCCCTATATCAGCTTTTTAATTTAAATTAAAAAAATTGTTAAATAACTCTTATCATAATATTATAGGGATATTAGTGGCCCTTGAAATAGAGGAAAATATTAACAAAACAATTTCACCAACAAAATATACCACAAGAAAAAACAAGTAATAAAGTCAATGAAAGAAGAAAAATGGAAACACAACACAAATATCGAAGCAGAGAGTGCCAAAAGCTATAAATTATATTGGACGCCTATGATCAAAACCAGATTCAAATACAAATCAGATACAGAAGTAAAAGAAAAAGTGGGATATTTGATTGCTAAACAATTAAAAAATCGCGTACTTTGAGTGCAGAGAAGATCCCACCCACTTTGACCCCGAAATTGTGTCGTCTCACCACTAGTCATTTGAAAACGTAATATTCCTTGGGTATTTTAATTAAAACTTTAATTTAACAACTAGACTATTGATAGTACAAAGCTATGAAACTTATTATTATTAGTTTCATAGTTTTATTGTTCTAGATATTTTTAGCAAAATTAGTCCTATTTAAAAGAAATTTTAAGACATTTTTAATACAAAATATCATAAATAATAGATAACGAAGTTCGTAAATGAAGTCTAACAATTTCGTAAATGCCACAAATATTTGTTTTCTGTATTCTATAAATTCTTTCCGTCCACGTCTATTTGCTGGGCGAACTAAACATGCTTAGGCTATATGCAGCCCAATCTCTATCGCATCTCTGTCCGTCGGGCCTTCCAGTAGCTTAACTGACCTTGGAAGGTGATGGGAAAAAGAGAACCATTTAGAGAGTCCTGCATCTGTCTACCTACCAGTGGATGCGGAGACCCGACCACCCAATAGGGATCTGGTGGAAATGGTAGAATACTACACAGAAAAAACATATTTTCAAATAATGTATTTAGATATTCTTATTAATATTTATTTATAATAAATTTACAAATTCTTATGGAGTTTCGTCATGACATGCTTATAGTAATTATAGTTTATTAACTTTAATTTTCTTTTGATCAATACTTAGTAATACTTTAATTTTAATTTAATTCTTTGGTTATATTTAATAATTATGCATTGAAAAATACATTTTGCTAATAACTTATGAAGCAACTTTACAATACATAATTTGCCTTACACCTTTTCCTTTTCCCACCTTTTGTATATTCCTGAACATACATATCTGACCTTAAAATAAATACAAATGCGCAAAGAGTGGGAGAAAAGGAGAAGAAGGTCGTGCTAAGCTGTGAACTGAGTAGCAGCAATTCTGGCATTGACCGAAGACCGGATTCATCGATAAGGTGTCGACACCGTTTTACGCGCTTATTTTTCGGTACGTGCCCTACTACTCCCATCCCCAAATATCCAGAGTAAGTTACTAAAAGGAATATTTCAAAATTATTAATAAAATTATATCATATCCTCAGTATATATTTTCAGATATTTTTGTTTTATTTCAGATATATTTGTTTTAAGTATTCGTATTATTATATTTACTTAGAATAGCACATTTACTTTATTAAGCCAGTAAATTGATAAAAGTAGCTTGTGGCAACATGTTTATCATGTTTTGTTTTAGTAACTTCTAATGTTAATATTTTCTCTTAGGGTGTGCTAAATAGTTATACAGATGATTTGTGATTATTGAACTAAAATTGAAATACTGTAGCCTTATATTAATATTAATATGCTTAAATTAAGTATTTTATTTTTTTTCCACGTACCAGTCACAATGCATCGACCAGGTAATCGGATGTGAATCCAACTCATGTCAACTGTGGTAGCCAAGACAATAATCCTAGAGGTAAATATCTCTTTGTGTGCAGTATTGGAACTTTACTAACCTTCATTAACTCTCGTAGTCAAACTGTCATAGATATAATACTGTGCACTTCACATATATCAAATTCAATAGTTAATTGGGGTGTTTCTAATGAAGTTTTTGTGTCAGATCATCCCTGGATAAATTTTACCTTAAACTGCAATGTTATACCCTCTAGAAATTATCGAGACCCTAGAAAAGCCGATAAATCTCTTTACTGGAATTGTTCGGGTAGGGTCCTACAAACAGTAGTAATTGAAATATTCGATGATGAGAATAAATCGGAGCAGTACGCTACTAGCATCCAAATCCACATCATAAAGACATACAAAAAGTCATGGCCATTGAGGCGATTCCAGAACTCTGGAAAACCTCGGTTTGTGGAACCAAGAACTAGACAACTTTAGGGCAGAGTCAAGAAAAGTCTCCAATAAACCAAAAAAAAAACAAAGAACGAGCACCTTTTTTTTTCAAGACAAAAGCAGAGAGAAGCATGAGGAACGTACTGCAGCGAAAAAGAGAACTATATCGATGCTGCGAGATTCCAAAAAGCTCCCAATAAGGTCTTTATTCTCATGTCATGTCTAGAAATAGGAAGAATGGATCCTCTCCTCTTAAAATTTCAGGACCTGACGGCATCTCTCCAGCACTACTTCCCTGGGCCCTGCAACAGTTATTGCCGCACCTGGCGGAGATGTTCAGAGCGCATTTGATGGAAAGATACATTCTTAAAGCAGGGAGAGAAGCCAGGGTTGTTTCTTCCAAAATTAGATATGCTGGACAATAGTATCAAAGCTTATCACTCTATTAGCCTACTCTACATCCTTTTGCTTTAAATCCATGGAAAGAATGTGCGAAAAATATATAAGGAATAAAGTCCTGATTTGTAACCCGCTTCATCGGAATGATACGCATACATTCCAGGGAGATCAACAAACTCAGCCCTAAAATTAATAATACGATGGGTGAAAAGGCCGTGGGTATATTCATTGACATCAAGGGTGTGTTTGACAAAACAATCTTCTGTAAAATAGGCCAGTCGCTAGAAAGTAGAAACACTCCATACACGTTGATCGGGTTATTCGGACGCTTCCGAAACTAAAACACGTTCAGGCTGCGGCGTATACTTTAAAAACCTCCAGTTGAACACAGTGGTTGTATTAGACACCACGAGAATTATCATGTGTTAAACCCAAATTTATAGCATAACCCTGGCAGCAGAACAAATAATCGGTGGCAACGGTACTAATAAAATAGTAATAATCTGCACAGATTGCAGCCAGGCCGTTCCTCATGTCGGAACTAGTGCAACAATGCCATCATACCCTCGTGGAGGCCTCTTCAAAAAACAAAGTGGAAGTCAGCTAGATTAAGAGGCACAATCACAGCAAATGAAATCGGACTATTGACTCCATTGCCAAAAGGGCTGCCGCTCTTCAACCAGTAGTACCAGAGCCCTTCGTAGGACTGATCATGGTGAATTTCAAAGAGCTAATAAAATCACACTTTTACACGTTTTTCAAAAAGCGGTGGGATTTACTCAAGGCTGAATTTATCCAAGGAGTTTCTCAGCTACCCGGACAAACTAGAGGCAATCCGCAAATTGTCTCTAATTAAAGGGAAACTACGTCTTATAATAGGCATCCATTAATTATATCTTTAGTATATAAGGCCACTTGTAATTAGTTTTAGTTTCTAAAACTAACTTCGTTAGCGAAACATGTTTTGGTTCGTGGTAAAGCTTTTTTGTAGTTTCATTGAAATATGGTGGTAATAGATCTATAATCTTTATTTAACAGCTGTTAAATTTACCATTTTTAACATCACTGTTATTAGAGCATACTTATTACTTTTTAAAATTATTCTTATACCCCAAATAAATAGTATTCGTAGAGATATAAAAGATTTTTTACATTAAGTATAATATTTTTAGGTCGTATATTTGCACTACTAAATTTTTATTAAGCAATAAGAGTCTAAAAATAAATAAATAAAATTTTACTTACTTCATACTATGATGGGTTTTAAGTATTACAGGAAAATCAAATCTATTTTCCTTTTCCCTCTCCAAAAAGTTCAACAACACATCGTTTTCTGTAGACATTGTTAAACGTTAAAAAAAAATAGATTATGGTTTGCAGCAGTATATAAGCATTGATAAGATATGAATGTGATGATTTTAGGATTTGATGGTCGGAGAATTAATTATTATTTATAATCTGATAATGAGATATTATTTATTAACATAAAATATTATTATGGGGAATATTTTACTTAAGATATTTCTTTATTAATCTAGTAACATACTTAAGATAGTTACGCAATTTGTCTTCTATACCTATACATAAAACTGAATGTCTGTTCATTTGGTGATATAACTTTTCCCTCGCGGCAAGGTTTGACGTAAATATTTGCATGAGAATTTGTTTTAACCCCAGGGAGACTTAAGGAATATATTTAGTCAAAGACGAACAAGATCCTTCCAAGACTGTCACTGTAATCAAGTACCACGCGGCCCGCGGGCCGAGCAGCGGGTTTAGTCGTGGCCGATCGATAGTTCTAGCCTGGACACTTATTCCCGCTTCCATCGATACCTCACAACAGAAGCCGAAATCATGCGAGGCGACGACCGCATCGCGATGGCAAAAATTCCGCGCTGGCGCACATATTTTGCCTTGATTCGAAATAATATCTTACTGCAGTTATTATTGTAGTTTATAGTAAGATTACGCATTTAAAATTTTAAACTACCAAACTATTTTGATACTCGCTTTGAGTTTTAAAAAGAATAAAAATTCGGTATTTAAATTAGGTGGGTAAATTAACAATTTTATTTTTAACTTACATTTTATAATCTTAATTTTATTTTGAATAATGCCTACCTCTTGCTGCATTCCTGTTTAAGCTCAGAAAAAATTAAAATGGATTTTAAATTTTTTTTTTTGGTTCTTTTTGATTATCTTCGGAATCATTCAAATTTTCGATTTTTTAAATAAGCAACAAAAATTTGCCGTAGGTACCTACCTAATTTTGTTTTCGGCATTAACATTTTTACGAAAAAGTAATACAGCAATGCAAAAACTTTCCGATAGCAACCAAGATAATCCACAAAAGTGTCAAGAATAAGTTTTTGAAAAATTATTTTTTTTTCAATAATCTTCAAAACCACATAAAATATAATATATATTATAATTTTTTATATAGCATATTCTTTAACAAGTAAATAATATGCAGCTTTGGGGTAAATTATCCATTTTCGTATTTTGAGGGTAGACAAATTTGAAACACCGTTTATGTATATTTCTCCAATAAAATAAATAATAAAAAATATTTAAAACATTTATCATATACCTAAAAATACGTAATAATAAAAAAAATCTTGTAAAATGTAAAATATTAGGTCCCGCGGTATCTCCACTTAGTCGTTCCACTGTACGGCGTGCGCCACCAAATCTCGGCTTCAATTTTGACGCCACGAAACCAGTGTCACGGCTAGAACTCTCGATCGGCTACGGTTTAGTCTAGTACTATATAAATACCACCAGCAAATTACCGTGCGTACTATTAACCGCGTGTCAATGCTCTGTTATTGTTCAAAACTACTGTTAACCATAATTTTAGTATAATTCATTCTTGTACGTAGTTAAGTAATGAAAAAGTTTACCCTTTTAGTAAAATAAATCTCCTTTACAAAAATCTTCGCAAATCTTGGCATTTAACTGGCGCTAAGAACAGGATAGTGAAATTTCGTTTAATTTTTTTCCTTTTAAATATCCAAAAGATACAGTGTATGTAGTGTTAAAGATTGATAAACCGTTAGATTGCCTGCTGAGTAATCGCAAGGTGTACCAGTTAAACTAAACTAACCAAACCAGATTTGCTGTATTTGGATATCCACATATGAGTTTGGTACCTATCTGGCTTTATGATCGAACTATGCAAATATGGTAAGTAGTTGCCAAATTCCCATTTCTATTTTAATGTATGTATTTAACCATCAGGCAAGTTTAACCTTTTTGCTGATAACAAGATGGTTGCATGTGCCGAGGACTCTTTTGAGGCTGTGGAGATAAAAAGACTTGGCAGGAGCAAATCCTGGAGTGGTCCAGCACGAATCGGTTGCATCTTAATGCACACAAGTTACTTTTACCCTGAGAGTTAAATTAAAATTATTTAAGGTTTCCCATTTATAAACAGAGTATTTTATCCACGATAAACCGACCGTATTGTCAGTAAATGCAAAAATCGAATCAATTTTATTTGAACACAAACCTGTGACAAAATTCATTAATTTAGCTAACAAGCGACAACCTAAAAGTTCCAGTCGGGGTAAAGTTAATTTCGGCTATGAAGGAGCGATCCGTGATTTACCACAAATGACACTTTATTATTATCGTCTTAAAAGACACGAATGTATATTACGCAATAATAAGCACGTTCAGTAACCGTTCAGTAGCACGTTCTGAATCCTACTAATTGGGTTTTATTTGCCTTGGTATTTTTAGTTCACATAAAAACGTTCGCTTTTAAATCTTTCCGTTTAGAAACAATTTCTGAGGTGATTGGATCATCCTTCCAAGTTCTGTGACTAGCATTATTGCCCTAATGATTTTGAAAGTAAAATTATTGGTGTTAAAAATCCTAGGAAGCAAAAAATTTTGCTAGATCACTCAAAATAATATGATTTGTGCATTTCTGACAAGAGCATCAAAGAAGTAAAAAGCTATCGGAATGTGGATTCCGCTTAAGGCCTAAGACTTTGAGAGTAATGTTTTGATCCCATAAATCAAAGGAAAAGGGGTTAATTTATTAGGTAGTTACCAGCCCATTTTAGTGGCTCGAATTTACCGACACAACAATTCTATAAGTCGATTTTTCATCATGATAGAATACTCAAAATTATCATGGCCCTTTGTCCAAGTCTTTTTGTAGTTAGTATGAAGAGCTTCATTCAGGAAAATTTTGCCGGACACATTGTAATGTGGAGATAGAACATCCAATAGATTTAACAATTAATATTATAGACCACACGTGTGTCGATTCAGTAAGTATAAAGTATGTTATAATAGATTAATGTAAATGCATATCTCAGCATTGACACAAATACACACTGACATCTCTGTAATACAGATTACGCCAGAAATAAATTAGACTATGGAAAAGGCAGATGGTTTCATTAATTACCAAAAAGTTAAGCTAAATCAAATGAAAAATCAAAAACCGAAATAACTATAATGAAGCATATATTATAAGTAAAAAAAAATTAGCAGTGCGAAATCAAAGGAAGAAATTGTAATAAACCAAGCTTTAACCGAAGATCTTTTGGTGTTTCTAAGTACCCCTAATAGCATATGTGGCAATAAAACGTTTAAGGAGAAGCTTGAGGATGATCGTCAGAAAAGAAATATACAAAAATGAACTAAGAAAATCCAGCGACGAAGGGAGAGAAGAAGTCATTTAATCATTTTTGCTTCTTTTTTAGTCACTATATAAGTATTGGAATGGAATATAATAGGGAAAGCTAATAATGGAAAAATAACATGGAATGGAAAATGTACAAATAACTATTAGTTTAAGTAAATAATGTCAATGAAAATATCAAGTTATATATGTATATAATATGGAAAAATAGAGATAATTATATATTAAATAGTCGAATAAGTGATTTTTATAGTTAATTAAATTATTCATTTATATTTTAATGGCGAATAAACTTATACCAAATATTAAAGTCTCTCACTGATATTAACACTAATTTAGGAAAATTAAGTTATGAATGACGAAAAACGTTAATAGTTCAATCTAAATCAAATGAAGCAAAAGCTATTTATTCTAAATTATATATCGAAGTTACAGGAATCAATAAAAGATTAAAAGAATAAAAGATTCAGAAGTAGATGGTGCGGATATTGTGGCGATGAGAGCAATACATTTATGAGAGAAAAAGGATAATAAAAATTAACATACCATAGGCTGTTGATTCCTTTCTTCTATATACTTGAGCTGCCTGTCACTCCCGCTACCGGCCGGTATTTTCGATAATCGGGAAGGTTTTACGGGATTGGTTACTTAATTTGAGTACTAGTGAAGTTTACATTCAAATGCTTTAAATACATGAAAATGGTTCCCTTTTAAGTGCTTGTCCCCTCCTCTCACGTGTGGTTCCTCGTTCATTTTTAGGAGTGGAATGAGGAATTTTGGCGTTAGCGAGCAGACATATTTTTAGATATAGGGGTCATTTAAAATTTACTTAGAGAAGTGAGATTAATATAAGTATCTAAACAATTACTGCAAGTAATGCTAATGCCATTACTGAACAGTTACTATTGTCATAAAAAACACGGTTGACGAAATTCAGAAAGTATATTATTGTTGTATATATAGTTGATTTTTGGAAGTAGCATTAAAACTAATAGCTTAAAAATGTCAAGTTTTGACCTAAAAGTGACAACAAGTCTGTTACCTCTATTAGATGATTGGGAAGACACTACTTTAAAACTAATCGAATCTGCTGAATTTTACGATTCTAGTGCTGAAGATAAACCTATGTTAATAAAATGTATTCTTAAAACACGCCTTTCGAAAAATCCCAAATTAAGACTAAAATCTAACTATAAATCCATGCAAAACCTTTTGAATCTCTCTTAAAAAATCACTCATCCATAAAAAATCCAACATCGCCCTTCAGGGTAAACTTTTCGGCAGAAGCAACTTATAGCATATAGAATATAGAATATAGAATTTGGTACAGAATTAGAGGATTTATTTGTACATTTGTAAATTTAACGATTTCAGAGGCAAATAGTAATAACAATGCATTTGGAATCTTCAGACTAAGTAACGAGACTCTGGCCATTAAAAGATTTACTAGTGGACTGCAAAATCAAAAGCTCAGTACTATTATATCTTCTAGGGATTTTCTTTATTTAAAAGATGTTATAAAATACAGTCCGCACAGGATGAAGATACATCTAAGTAATCATTTATCTAGTAATAATCAATACATTTTTTATTTTTCGCACAGGGGTAGAGAAAATTCTAGTAGACATTTTTCTAGAGGGTTGAATAGTCCAAGAAATATAGGCAGGAATGAGGGAGATAGTAATTTTCGACAGTATAATGGCGGAAGCCGAAATTTTGATAACTATAATAATAATTATCAGTCAATAAATAACTCAAATACGAATCACCACACAACACATCAAAATCAGCAGTTTTCGGGAAGTTATAGAGGTCGTTCATCTATGCGGTGTAATCGAGGTGTAAAGGTGGCTACACACACAACTGCAAGCTTGACAAGCATGCATGAACAATCTTTTTGTACAAGCAAACTGTAGCATCTGTAGGGAAATTTTGCGCAAGCATTTTAATTGTGCAAGTCGCTTGATGATTGATTGAATTAGAATCATGCAAGCTTGGACAAGCCATGTGTAAGCGAAACGTGTATACCGCATGTATTCGGCTTGTACAAACAATTTAGTCAGTCCGTGACCGTGAATGGCTACGTCGGTCGGCGTCGTCATCATCATAATGCCTTTAGAACAAATTATAGGAGAGAAAATAAAAAAGTTGACGCATCTCATCGCTCCGGCAGTGGCACAGATGACTTATATGAACCTACACTATAGTACTACCACTTATTTAGCTTTTTGGCAGATCAAGAGAAATATAGGCACTCATTATTACATCACAATTTTTATCTAAATATTACGTAAGTTATGTCACAGTCCCTTATGGAGAATGCTGATCATTGCTTATGCTTAACTTGCTTTTTTACTCATATAAATATCCACCATTTATAATTTTTAGTTAGTCAGTTGAAATTGTAGCTACGCTAAGTTTGTACGAAATAAATATTGTATTTTTTAAAAAAGAGTTTGGCACATTTGAATAGTTAACTGGCGCAGTCGGTAGTATTCGTGTAAAGTCGTTCTATCGTAGAAGTCTTTTAAAATCACGGATTCGAATCTACGGTTCGCTAAGTTCGACGTTACATCGGATTTTTAAGAACATTGTGAGCTGTATAAACTGTGATCTGGAAAGTGGTTAATCGTTAAGTGCTTTTTGAATTGCTGGGAAACTGCCACTACATAGGGCAATTTCGCAAGGATTGCTGCTTCGAGTAGGACTACATTGCCTCTGGAAGGATCATCCTTATAGGACCGGATATAACCAGAACAATAGGCATAGGAATATTAATGTAAGTGCAATTTGAATTGGAAACTTGTTATAATGTCAGAGCTTGATGATATAATCGAAGAATTAAAGGTTTTAAAAATAAGTGAACTTTCAGCTCACTCAAGTACTAAAAATCAATTATTTAATCCTATTGAAAGTAATTTTAAATTGGAAATCGATAATTTAGTAGTAATTAGTGATAACAATTCTGCACTGACTTTATAAGAAAATAAATTTCTTTCCAGTAACGGTAATACAAAAGCATCAATAATGAGTCAATTCAAACCGGAATATCTTAATTGTGTTCCGAAATTTGATGGAAATCCTAACGATTTACATCGCTATCTATCAACTTGTGAAAGTCTTATAACTAATTTTTATAGGGCATGAAACCCAGCTGATTTTCAAAATATCTTTTTGTTAAATTGCTTAATTGGAAAACTAACCGGACAAGCAAAAGTTATCATAAATATTTAAAATGTTACAACTTGGGACGATTTGAAAGATACTTTAAGGCGTAACTTTGCGCACCAACGAGACGAAACATGTCTTAATAGGGATCTCGTCATGTTGAGACAAAACAATAATGAACAACCTAGCCAATTTTACGATAGAGTACTGCATATTTTAAATCTTTTATGCTCTCATATTGATATAAACGAAAACAGCATTGAAGGAAAAAATACCAAAAAACAGTTATATAATGAACTAGCTTTAAAAACTTTTCTCTCTGGCCTAAAAGAACCCTTAGGGACAACTATTCGATGCATGAGATCTTTGAATTTAGCTCAAGCCTTACAATTTGTGACTCAAGAAAATAATACTCATTATTTTCAAAACAACATAAGACAAAATCCTCAAATTAAATCAAATAATACATCTGAACCCCAACAAAATAGAACGCAACCAATTTATAGTCAAAATAGACTCCAATCTTTTTCTTATTTTAATAATCATCAAACCCCAATGCCAAGGCCAAATATTTTTAGACCTCTCTCTGGAAATCTTAACCTTTTTAGGCAAAATTATTTTGAGAATAATTTCCAACGAAACCCTGGAAATAATTTTCAACGATTTCCTTTCCCGTTATCTAAAATTTATCCCAGACCAAATCAGGTCAATGTATTTGGACCCAACCAAAATAAACCACTGCCTGCCCCTGAACCAATGAGCATTTGTTCTAGTGGCCCTAAGCTAAACCAACCACATAACAAAAATCAAAACATATTTCGAAATACAGGAAGCCAACCCAATTTCAACTTTGAGGAATTATATTCCACAGAAATGTATGATGATAACGAAAACGCTCACTATGTTGACCCGTATTATTCTCCGATGTGTTATTATAATGCACCTACGTACTACAATCAAGAACACGTGTACGACAATTCTTATCAAGAATACCAAGTTACCGATGAGGCGACAAGTTCATATGAGATGGCCAACTAAACCACAGCTGATGATGGGAATACTGAAAATCATCACCTACAGGAATCAAATTTTCGCAAGCGAAGTCATCTCAACAACGAGAAATAGTAATATCCTTAAACTCTACTAATTCGAATTCCAGCGAATTATCATATATAATTTTCCCGGAATACGGTATAAAACTTTTAATCGATTCAGGATCAACAAAATCATTTTTAAATCCGGAAATTGCTTTTAAATTTTTTCCTGACTGAATTATCAATGACCCTTTTATCGTTAGCACAGTTTTTCAAAAATCCTCTCACAAATTTAGTACCACAGTACCGGCTTCAAACATTTTTAAATTGCAAAAAAATAAAGACTTAAAGTTTTATTTATTTAAGTTTCATAATGTTTTTGACGGTTTAATAGGATTAGATAACCCGAAACTGCTAGAAGCTAATATCTATTTTAAAAAAGGCTTTCTAGTAACGCCGTTTTCGAAAATCAAATTAGAATTTCATAAGACCAAAATGGAACTTAATTGTGTAACTGTTTCTTCTAGAACCGAGCAAGTCATAAAAATTAAAACTAATATTCAAAATGGAGAAGTTATAATACCGCACACGAAAATACATAATTGCGAAATCCCAGAATGTTTAACTTTAGCAAAAAACGGTCATGCGCTAACTACGATTTTAAATAATTCTTGTGACGAAGTTATTTTAGATTTTTCTGAACCATTAGAAGTAGAAAAATTTTCTCGAAAAATTTTTACTGACATTAACCTCAACAATTTTAATGACGCGCATTGCGATAATCCTACATTAGATTCTCCAAAAATTAGAGTAGATCGCTTAAATCCTGAATAAAAGGAAGCTATTCTTAACCTCTGTAAAAAATACGCTGACGTTTTTTATCAGGAAGACCAGTTCTTAACTTTTACAACAAAAATAAAACACTCAATAAAAACAACAGATGAAATTCCCATTTATACCAAGTCCTATAGATATCCGTTTATCCATAAAAAAGAAGTAGAATGTCAGATAAACAAAATGTTAAATCAAAATATCATAAGACCATCAAATAGCCCCTGGTCGAGCCCAATTTGGGTAGTCCCAAAAAAGATAGACGCTTCCGGCCAACAAAAATGGAGAGTAGTTGTGGATTACCGAAAATTAAATGAAAAGACCATTGGTGATAAACTTCCTCTTCCAAATATAACAGACTTACTGGACAAATTAGGAAGGTGTCAGTACTTTACTACTTTGGACCTAGCGTCGGGATTCCACCAGATTGAGATGGATAAAAAGGATATTGAAAAGACCGCCTTTAGCACAGAAAGTGGACACTTTGAATACCTAAGGATGCCTTTCGGGCTTAAGAACGCCCCCGCGACGTTCCAAAGAGTAATGGATTCTATACTCACGGGTATCCAAAACGAGAAATGTCTAGTCTACATGGACGACATATCGTCTTTCCGTCGTCACTACAAGAACATATTGAAAACCTTAAATAAGTATTTTAGAGATTAAGGGAAGCGAACTTCAAAATACAACTTGACAAAAGCGAATTCCTACGACGAGAGGTAGCCTATCTTGGTCATATCGTTACCCCTCATGGAGTAAAACCCAACCCCGAAAAGATCATCGCTATCAAGAAATATCCAATTCCTAAAACAACAAAGGAAATTAAGGGATTCCTCGGACTGCTGGGATACTATAGAAAGTTTATCAATGGATTCGCAAGAATAACTAAACCTCTTACGAAGTGTCTAAAAAAGGGAGCAAGGATTGTACACGACCAAGAATTTCTAGATTGTTTTGAAACATGTAAAAATCTTCTAACCAGCGAGCCAATATTGCAATATCCAGACTTTTCAAAGCCATTTAACCTGACAACGGACGCTAGTAATATTGCCTTAGGAGCTGTTTTAAGCCAAGGACCTCCAGGAAGAGAATTGCCAGTAGCTTACGCCTCCAGAACACTTAATGACTCAGAGCAAAATTATTCTATAATAGAAAAGGAGTGTTTATGTTTAGTCTGGGCTACTAACAACTTTAGGCCATACTTATTTGGTCGACAGATGATCACAGACGACGATCACAGACCATTTTTTTCGCTCAAAGACCCAAGTTTAAAAAAGTTTTACGCTGGCGTATTAAACTCGAAGAATACGACTACAACATCACTTATAAAAAAGGAAAAGCTAAAACCAATGCAGATGCTCTATCTCGTATCGAGTTACACGTTAAAGAAGGAGATTTTTCACTGAAAAAATATATAGAAGAACTAAACAAACAACTTGAAGAAGAAGGCACTGGTCTACCCTCAACGTTTAAGGAAAATAACACCAATAATGATACTGTAGATTTAGCCTCAGTGTTTGTTAACCCCGACGATGACATAAGGGAGATGCCTGATGAGCAACAGGAACCAGAACATGAACGAATTTATTCAAAACTACCATACAAGGAAAAAGTAACCACAAAGGTATTGAAGAGACCGTAGAAAAAATTAAGGCAAAATATTATTGGCCAAATTTGAAAAATTCGGTACAAACTTTTATTAATGAATGCGAGCTTTGTATTAAAACAAAGTATGAACGTCATCCTATTAATATCGAAATGAATATAACCCCTACTGCTACCCGACCGTTTGAAATTATACATGTTGACACCTACACCCTAGAAAAAATTAAATTCTTAACAATCTTAGACAGTTTTTCCAAATACGCTCAAGCTTATATGCTTAAATCATTGGTGGCTAATGAAATAGCAGACCACCTCATTTCTTTCTTTTCACATCACGGTATACCCAAACAGGTTATTTCAGACAATGGAACCGAATTTAAAAATACAGTTATCACAGAACTTCTCCAATTACATAAAATAAAAATTCATTTTATTTCGCCTAATCACCCTCAATCTAATGTAGTAATAGAAAGATTCCATTCCAATAGAAATCCGATTCGCGAAAATGAATGAAATTCTTATGAGAAATAAAGAACATGTTATAAAAAACATTAACCAGAAACGTAATAGCCCAGAGTTGTTTAAGCCCGAACAAAAGATTTTTATTAAAAAACATAGTCGGCAAAAACTTAGCGACAAATTCTCGGGAAAAGAACATATTGTTAACCTGGACGAAAACCGAAAAACTGTAGAGACAAATTCTCATAAAAAGATTCATATGGACAATATTAAAAGGCCTTTGAGAAACACGTACAGTTTCGATAAAAAAATACATATATTTAAGTAGGATCGTTAATTAATTTAAGTTTTACATTAAGATTTATTTACTTTTTAATTTTTATAGTAATTTTTATATATTAAACATACTTTTACTTAATTGCAACCACAGGCTTAGGCTAAGAAAAAACATTATTATTTGCAGTGCGACTCTGCATGCTACTATCGGATTACCTCAAGATCGGATTACCTTAAGCAAATTAGAGCACAATCCTGGAATTCTACCAATTAAATTAGGGCATGCTAAAATTCGCGATTTTGAATATAATTTAATTCATGTTTATGACCTTAATCCGATAATGTTGGAGATGAACAAATTGCATAGAAAATCAATAAATATCACTACACTTTTTATTAAACATTCTCAGTATCTGCCAGATAATTATGATTATCTTAAAATACTAGATTTAATTCAAAATAGAGTAGAGAATAAACTTCTCTACTCTAAGAGCTTGTACCACATCCTAACAGAATGAAACGCGGGTTAATCAATATTGTAG
Organism: Anthonomus grandis grandis; assembly: GCF_022605725.1. Lineage (NCBI taxonomy): Eukaryota > Metazoa > Arthropoda > Insecta > Coleoptera > Curculionidae > Anthonomus > Anthonomus grandis. The sequence continues at coordinate 13,938,983 of NC_065559.1, forward strand.
GCTCAGCATTTAAAGTTATAACCGGTAACTTGGATGCAGCGGATGGTGAACGTTACGATCATCTAATCGATGAACTGCAAAAGAACGACAATAAATTGTCTCAAAGTGTAATGAACCAAAACTCCTTAATCCTTAGTGTTATAAAGAAATTTAACATCACAATTTTACAAATTGCTGAGCGAGAAGAAATGTTGGAATTCCGGATAAATCAAATAGCTGATGTTATCATACTCAGAATTCTAATAATATTAGAAACATTCTTGATGCTCTTGTTAATGTTTATGAATTTATAGATTCTACGTTACAAGACTTTGTAGCGGGGGGGTACTTACGTACTTGCCGTATGTCCACCCTCTAATCTTTGACGTCACAGGGTATCCGTCAACCCCCCTCACTATTTCTTTGTACAGTTATAGGAGAAAGTCGACAAAATGCCTCGGGCGCCACTCTAAGTAATTAAAGGAGCTTAGATTCCCCTCTAGCCTCTCGTGTAAGCCTTTAGACAGTGGAGAAACCAGGTAGAGATTAAAAGTAGACTGTCCGGTTATAATGAGATCTTATTGCTCTTAATCTTTATTATTACAAATACTAATAAATAACAGGTTTGGTTGCTTAAAACTAAATGAACAAAAGTGTCCTTAAAATCTAAAAATCCCCATTAACAATTTCTATGATTAAGCACAGGCAGTTATTTGGGAAAATGTACCGGAAAATTCGGGATTCTATTAATGACGCAAAATAGTATGATTTAAGGGACGGGGTTATGATGTTTTGTACAAGCGGTTACGGATGACATTCGTTAAGCAAAGCCGGAAACTCAACACAAATCAAGCGAAGCAATCTTAATCAATCGGTCAACATTTGCCTCTGCTCTGTTGCTATACGGATAGTAATTATGACATCACGGACTTGGTTATTACTTGTCTCTCACCACTTTGAGAAGCCAAGTAATAATTAATAAACGGGGCTACTGCCTGCGCTACAAAACACGAAGAAAGATAGTGTCCAAGCAGTAGTTTTCATCAATCAAACAATTAAACGGAACGGTACGGCCGCGGACAGAGTAGAAAATAAAAAGTCAACAATAAAAATTATCAATTAAATACAAATTAAATCCGCAGTGAGTGTTTCTCCGGCTGCAAACAAGAATGTAACTTTTCGCGAACGGAATTAATGAAACGTTGGTTTAATCACCCCCTTACTACCTGCCCTACAAAACAGGGAGAAAGATAGTGTCCAAACCACAGTTTTAAAAATAAATTGAACGGGACGGAACGATATCAATAGCAACGTATTCGATAAAGATCTTAATACGCGAGCTTGGAAGCGACCGGTAAACTGTCAACAGGTGGCTCTTACCTAACCCAATTCACACTGTCAACGTCAAGACAAAGTTTTAATGTAAATATTGAATATTTAACGGTATTCAAATATGGAAAAATTACTGATACTTCGACAAAAGCTGGCCACATGTGTACAAGAAAACCGGCTTTTCAGGAAAACCGCGGGAAACCGAATCATGATTTATATTATATTTTGCCACACCAGGCATGCCCCTTCATTTAACAGGGCTTCCCAAGGTAGGTAAACCTTGAAACTTGCAAAATAGAACATGTAAACAATGCAATAGCATGAAAGGAAAATTTCATGGAAAATAACCAGAAAACTGAAAGCATAGTGATAAAAACCCTCTCAGTTTTAGGCATTTGTGGTTATTTATCATCCTAAGAATAACCAGGGCTGAAAACAATAAGGCCAGAGGTCAACATAGTCAACGGAGAGCTAGGCATAACCTATAAGAAATCAAACCTTTCCAGGATACTATCAGGCTAGAAACCTCTTTAAGTTGGTTTCTTTATGTAGATTTACATTTATAAACCACTCATGACTCACAGGTAAAGCTTAAAATGTATCTTTTTGTTATGTAAATTATAAATTTAGAGGTTAAAATGTTAACGGAGCAAAATTATCTAAGTTGTCCCATAAAAGACTGCCTGGGCTTATTACTATAAAATAAAAGGGTATTACTTACCCTTATTACTATAAAATAAAGACAAAATCTTGTACAACATAGAAAACTCTATAACTTTTGCTAAACTTAAAACGATGCATCCTAGTATTATTAAAACCACAGATCTATTTAATGAATTAAGACAATTAGAACAACGAGTAGATTCTAATCAACTACCAATAAAAATTGAACTTGAGAACATGCTTTTAATAGAAAAAATAATAAAAATAAGCTCTTACATTCTAAATAATAGAATTACATTTATCCTACATGTTCCCGTAACATTAACCGAAAATTTTGAGATATTTCACTTATATGCTGCCCCTGTCCTTGTACAGAGTCGGCTTAAGGTTATATTACCGCGAAATAAATATATAATAAAAAACAAATTGCATTACGCATATCAAAGCCAGGCTTGTCAAGAAGTCTCCACACAGCCTCTGAACAACTGTTTGGTCAAGGTCAATGAACTTGTTATTACTAACGATGATAAACCCACAGCCACTACTGTTTCCAGATCTAAACAAAAAAGATCAATGAACCATTGCCACTACTAAACCTAAGTTTCACATCAACTGATGTAAAGCTAGATGAACTTTAGGAGTTGCAGAGCCAGATAGTTGCAATCGACCCTTCACTAGAATTCTCCAGAGTAGCTGCTGTACCCTCATTTTGGACAATCCTTATCTATATCATGTTGGTAACTGGGATTAGCTACCTATGTTATGCCAAATTGAGAAAAAGATACTGTACCCAGAAAAAATGTCAAGAGGACAACTAGCGGCAGAGCTGTCACTAGGGGTGGAGGAGTTATGTCACAGTCCCTTATGGAGAATGCTGATCATTGCTTATGCTTAACTTGCTTTTTTACTCGTATAAATATCCACCATTTGTAATTTTTAGTTAGTCAGTTGAAATTGTAGCTACGCTAAGTTTGTACGAAATAAATATTGTATTTTTTAAAAAGGAGTTTGGCATATTCAAATAGTTAACTCGTGTAACATGTAAATATCTAATAGGATATATAATTGTCATGAATAAATAACTATTTTTATTACAGAAAATAAAAAATAACTATTTTTTATTACTCCATTTACAGAAGATTCAGAAGAATCTTGCCAAGGAACTGAGGCAACTATTTCAAAAGCAAAACTACTTCTACTTCAAAACTTTTTTTTAAAGGAGTTAAAACCACCCTTTAGGATTTAAACATCTGTTTTTTTATCCTTAAATTGATTGCTTTTCAGAAAAAAACTGCAAAACACTTCAATTTAATTTCATTTTAATGAAAACAACAGATTCTCGAAAATTCCGCCACCCTGAAGGGGTGAAATGGAATGAAAACTTCTTGTGCAAAAATTCTTTCTTTTTAAACTTATAGAGTTGAAAATTAATATTTTTACATATTATTAAGTATACCTAAGTAATGCATACAAAATAAAAATTGTGATTTAAATTTTGTTTATGTCAGGGGTTTATTAAGGTAAACGGGGTTAAAATCTACAATTATTTAAAAAATTGATAATTTCAAAAACGATTTCTTATTTTAAAAAACGAAGAAAAAACACCACTGGTAATTCATAATATTATTTCTATGTTACATACATATTACGTACCATATTCTTTATGTTGGCCAGAAAGAGGCAAGGTGAAAAGGAAACTTTTTATATTTATTTTTAACTTTAAAAAGCGGTATTCAAATATTCTTTTTGCATAAAAGTACTAAAAAGTTAAAAAAAAGAAAATAACACAACGACGTAGTGAAAACATCTTGTCGAACTTGCATTGTCTTATTTATTTAATGTAACACGACGTTTCGGTTGGTAAGTATCTCCAACCGTTATCAAGTGTAAACTGACGGCAAACTACTATTCTATAGGCTTATATACTAGATGTGTGCAGCGATGTGGAAAGGAAAGTCATCCGTGAAAAGAGTTGGGGGGAGGACACGCCTCTCTAGATCCTACACTGTCCTGAGAGTAGAGGCTTCCAGATGTTGGGTACATCGACGCTTGGCTGGCTGAAGATCTGTCCTTTCGAAGAAATCAAAGAAGTTACATTGGAGGAAGACTATCAACCAATCTTTGACAAAATAGACTTCGCTTGCCAGAAACTAAGAGAAAAGCTAAGAGCAGGCCACCTTTCAAAACTCCAAAACCTTAAATCCAGACGAACCAACAGGACTCAACCAGCACCAACCTCTAACCTCCCCGCCACCATCATTAATGTATCAAAAAGAACCCTTACCGATGCTGAACAAAAGGTGTTAAACAGAGGACTAAACTTCGTCATATCCTCAAAACCATCCTTCTAGCAATTAATTCGCAAATTAATAATTCTGGCACAAGAAGGCAAAACAAAAAATTTTGTTTACAAAGAGGTTCTTCAGTAGAACTTTTCATTTATTTTCAAATTCCACGCGAGCAACGCCACGGGTATTTAGCTAGTACAATATATAAATAATTGACACTGTTAATTTATAATATAATACACATTGTAATATCGTAATAATTAGTTCAATGATGACAAAGTTTGAAAATAGTAACAACATATAGTTACACTAGGGCAGAAAAAAATATAAACTCTTAAAATATATTTCAATATATCTCAACAATCACTATAAATATAAAAAAATAATATATATGTATGTATAAAAACTAGTACTTATATGTATAGCTGAAATCACCTAAATATAGCTAAAAAAATCTGCATAAAAATATATACTTTAAATACAACAATAATAAAAATATTCTTATACAGGACATCGCCTATTAATAAGTTGTTCAATTATAATATACCTCGCATATACATATATATTTACTCATTTTCCAATTTAAGATTAAATCAGTGATGGTGGCTAAATAAGGCAATAATTAAATCCAGTTTCAAATCAATGACACTGGTTAAATATTGATAAAAATGTATAAATTGCGTGTGCGTCCCGACAAATTAGTACCCAAAGTGACCAAACCGGAAACGGTAACTGACTATTTGAGTCGCCGACTCGCAGCAGGGCCCGAATTGGGCCCCTTTGTTGAACTTTAGGATTAGACTAAAGAAGTCAACAGGAGATAAGCCAGTTATTTATTTATTTATTTATTTATTTATTTATTTATTTACACCACTTCACAGAATAAATTCCAATTAATGAGTGGGAAAATTACAACAATAAATTACAAAACATAGGTATCTTAAGAAAATCAAAAAGAATACAATATTATCAATAATTACAAGCAAATGGTATTAAAAGAAATATAGACAAAGTAAATTAAAGGTAAAACATCTAGGAAAAGTGTACCCTTTTAATTTCCGACAAACTGCAATTAAAGATGTCACACTGATCCAGAACAGAGTCATGTATGTTACATGCTCTGCGCAGAGGAGAAAATTTACAAATGTTGGTTCTAGGTCTTGATAGGTAAAAAGTTGATGTATTCCTTGCTGATATGCGAGGCACATGAAAATTTAGTTGCTGCAATAGATCTGGTGAATCAATAATATTATTTACCAACTTAAATAAAAATTGCAAATCAGCGGATTTTCGCCGATCCTCCAGCAAAGCAAACGAAAATCTTTCCAATAAACGCTGATGTGGGAAACCAATTTCTGGGTACACTCCGTCACTCTTGTACCAAAGATATTTGAGAAATTTTCGTTGAATATTTTCAAGTTCATGAATATGATTTGTATAATATGGTGACCAAACTTGGGATGCATATTCCAATATTGATCTGACATAAGAAAAGTACAGAATTTTTAGACTAAGAACATTATTAAAATTTTGCGAGTTCCTGATGATATATCCCAACATTCTATAACTGCGCTTGACAATATCTAAAATATGCGGTTGAAAAGAGAAAGAGCTGTCAAAGATCACCCCTAAATCTCTAAATTCAGTTGATCTAGGCAGAATAACATCATCTATGGTATAGTTGTAAGTAATGAAGTTTTTCTTTAAGCCAAATGAGACAACATTACATTTAGCCGCATTAAGGGGTAGATTATTATTTTTACACCATGTATTCAAAAGACTTAAATTATTTTGTAGCCGCTCACAATCCAAAATAGAGTCAATTCTAATATATAGTTTATTGTCATCTGCGTACAGCAGGCTATTAACATCAAGTTGGTCAGATATTGTATTAATGAATGAATTGAAAAGAAGTGGTCCCAGAATTGAGCCCTGTGGGACTCCGGAAGTGGCAACTATCTGCACCGAACTACGACCAAAACATTCCACGTGTTGTGGTCGCTCGGTAAGATAGGACTGTAAAAGATTTGACAAAGAAGAAGAAAATCCATAATATAGGTCGAAATTATTAATGAGAATGTTGTGGTCTAGTCGGTCAAATGCTTTTGAAAAGTCTGTATAAATAACATCGACTTGAGAGTTTGCATTTATTGATTCGGTGATATATTCTGTAAGAGAAATCAAATTTGTAGTGGTAGATCTACCTTTCATGAATCCATGTTGTCGAGTATTTATAAGACTCCCCACTTTAGGATATAAAGCAGAATGAAGTGCGCGCTCAAAACATTTGGAGAAGTTATTTATTATTGTGATAGGCCGGTAATTTTCAACCATGTTTTTGTCATTCTTTTTATGTATGGGAACAATTTTAGACGACTTCCAAAGATCAGGAAAACATTCTTGTTTAAGGGCCAAGTTAAAAAGAATTGTTAATGGTTTTGCAAAAACATGTCTACAGTCTGATAAAAGAAATGCGGGTATTTTGTCAGGTCCAACTATCGGTGTGGGTTTTATAGTTTTTAAAGCACTTAATACCTCGTTTTCAGTAAATCTAGTTATGGTTATGCACTCCGGGTACGGTGTCTGAATATTATTAGAGTTAGAGGCTTGAGGTGAACTAAAAGTCGTGTATGAGCTCCGAAAGAAAGCTGCAAATGCATCAGTAATACTCTGCGGATCCGATAACAAAGTTCCTTGTTGATCAAACATATTTTGGGGCAGGGAGTTATTTTTTTGTGAACTCCGAATTAACTTCCAAAAGTTATTAGGCTGCGAGTTTAAATCATTCTCAAGTCTCGCACAGTATTGTTTGTATGACAGCTCAACATTTCTTTTTATTTTAGAACGCAATTCTCGAAAATTTATTAAATCTTGTTGAAAATGAAAGCGTCTAAATTTTATCCAAAATTTATGTTTTTGTTTTATGTCTCTTACTATTTCAAAAGAAAACCAGGGCGGGTAGGTACGAGCTCTTTTTGCAGTTTTCGGAACATACATATCAAGACAAGAATAAATCTTCAGATAGAAAATGTTCATAGCAGTATTAACATTTTTAACCGCTTCCAAATCACTCCAATCAACTCTAAGAAAACTGTCATATAACAATCTGAGGTCAGCTTTTTTAAAGTTATAAAAAATATTATCTATTTTACAGTTATTAAACTTTTTGTCAGGGGTATAATTGAACCTTATAAATAACGAAGGATGGATAGCTTCCTCGTCAACCAAGAAGTCGTAGCATCGCTCCACAGTACAGAATTGAGGCTCTGATGTAATGACCAGATCCAATAATTTACCTTGAGAATTTTTAATAAAATTTACCTGATTCCAGTCAAAAAAGTTTAAAGTATAAATAATCTGGTTTAATCTGTTGGATGATAATGAATTTTCCGAATAATTAATATACTCAGGTATATTAAAGTCTCCTAGCAAAATTATTTTTGAGTTGAAAAGATAGGTTAAAGAAGATAAGTATTCAAAAATATTTTCATATATATCAGCATTAAGTCCGGGTGGTATGTATATTAAAATAACATATACATAAGAGTGCTCAAATATAATTTTTATACCTATGATTTCAATAATATTTTTAAGGTTATAAGAAAGCGCCAAGTTTAACTTTACCACCGAAAATGACTGCTTTACTGCTAATGCCACCCCCCCCGCCCCTCTTCTCGGACATCTCTGCATAGTTTCTATCGCAGCGGTAGACAGAGTACGCATTCGGAAAAAGTTCCGAGCTATAAATCCCATCATTCAGCCAAGTCTCGGCCAAAGCAATAACGTCAAAATTGCATGTTAAAAGAGAATTGTAAAGTACTTTTGTTTTCGAACGAAGTCCTCTAACGTTTTGATAACAGATGCGAAGGTCATTGCAACGACCATGCTGCCGAGACTCGACTGAATGCGAGCCGCAGGAACCACGAGAGAGAGGGCAGGCGGTTTCACCTTGCAGGTTGGGGGAAACCAATAAAGTTGGTTGCTACAGAGTGGACCCAAAAATATCGGACTTGAATTTGCTATTAGATTGTTTGTATGCATAGCAAGCAAAATGGTCCCAAGCAGCGTGATTGATTTCAATATTCAATTTATATTTATTTTTTAAAGACTCGCAATTAGCACACTTATAATTTTTTTTATCTGCTGCTTTTAATGTGCACATTCTAACTTCATGTGCGCCTGCGCAAAGAGGACAAACGACGTTACCTTGGCAAAACTTCACTGAATGACCAAGAACATTGCATCTAAAACAGCGTGTTATTGATGTGGAGTCATAAATGTTGCAATTGTCAAGACCCACAACAATTCTTTTTTGATCAATTAGCTTTTTAAAAGTAAAAGTATCTAAACGTAAAGTAGCCTGAAATATAGTTTCATTTTTTTTTGTAGGCCAGACCTTAAGTACACTCATCCTAGATGCACCACTAAACAACAATTTATTTTGAGACCGCAAATGAAATTCTAGTGCTTCGTTAGAGTAATCTTCTGATAAACCAACTATTCGGATCAACGGCATTGTCGACTGAAGTTCTCGAATCTCGTAGTCTTCCCTAAGTTTCTCATTGGCCAGATCCTTCATTTTTTCTGCGCTATTAGGTTCAACTGTGACAAGAACACCGCCATTTGCAATGTGTTTAACATGGTTGAAGGATATGCTTTCATCCGCTGGCTTGATACGGTTTAAGATGTCAGCCTTAGTGTGACTGTTATCTTGTGCCGTATTCTTCGGTTTTATAATAAGCCTTGTTTTTTGACCGCTCAACGCATCTGCATAACTAACTCTAGGTTGCTGGATCTCAGTAGGTTGTAGAACAGAGAGTTTCTCATCTATGGTCTGCAATATTGATTCTTTGACAGAAGAAATGTCGTTCTGCAAAGCTTCCCGAATGGTACTTTTAATTTCATCCAAAGGTAGATTACGACAGGAAAGACAACGCCAAGTCAGTCCAGGAATCGCTGTAATAACATTTACTGCATCACTGGGTATACGCATGCATTCAGCATGGAATCGCTTCTTACAAGATCCTGCGCAGGTGAGATGCGGCTTGCTGCGAGAGGATCCCGCCGACGTGTTGCAAAGCCCACACAAGGACATTTTTTATCTCTATAGACTGATAAGAGATTTCATGCGGTGTGGATCAAACTGACTTTATTGATGGAATTCAATGGGTTAAGTGAAATTAAATCACTTACCAATCTGTAGTGGTCACCAGAGAAGCTTCTGTGAAAATTTCAGAATTTTCGAACCATAAATACAGCCAAACCTTAACACTTTACTGGTCAGCGCAAAAACACACGTCCGCTCAGGTCAGCGCCTAAACGATTTTTGGTTATGGTGCTTCGAGAACTTCCAGCAGGTAGTAGATATGTATATCCAACGGGGAGGAATCTCATCGCGTAGGTTCCAGAGGTGGTGTCTCAAGCAACCGGATATGGATGCCAGTGGAAAATGGTAAAAGAGAGATGAGGTGAGACCAGCAACACCAACAAGATAAGCAGCAAAATTAGGAATACAGGAAGTACAGGTCAGTAATGGAATGTGGTCTCTTCTGGGTTAAACCACTAAATATGTCAAAAATTGATTTCTCCCAGATTTTAAGGATTGCAAGATGCTGGATCTAACTACTAACTACCATCTTGGACCCACACTGGTTAAAGTTGTTTTTAAACTATAGAGCAACTTATCTACTTATTTAAGGCAATGGTACAGCCACAATGAAGACTGATGAACCAGACCATTGACATTACTATTAGGACAACTGAACTTGATTAAATTGACTTCCAAGGTAAAATCAATAGTGGTTGTTGCTAATAATACTACTTAACGGTGTTACTGTGCTCCCGCCAGGTAAGTTGGGAGATTTAAATAAATAAATAGAACTAGTAATAAAAACACTGAGTATAAATATTACTTCAAAAGTGTCAAATATGGTAGTATTTCATGTTATGCCGTAGTATTATATTCTGCAGTCATGTGTGTGTGACCCTTAGTTAAATATTTAAAAGTAAATTTTTTAGTCCCTTCAGGGGAATTAACCAGAGACACCAGGAAAGAGTACAAAACGTAATTTTTGTTTTGGCTGGAACAATTATCCGCCCAAAAAACAAATTCTTCTGCATCTCTTTCTGTCTTTATTATTTGCAAAACTGCATCAGCTATCGACTCCGCTTTACGACTACCCAATGCTTCATGACAAAAAATACAATAGCTACTGTTTTTAAGGTCTGGTTTAAGTGTAGCAAAGGTTTCGTTAAAACCAATCAAGCGGCTGGTAAAAAAGCAGGATTTACTCGCAGGCATGATCGGCAAAATAATTACTTTTTGTAAATCCATGGAGTAAAATCTAGTATTTGCAGTAGTTGTTGACTTTTCTCCATCTTTTTTATACTCCCTCTCTGCACTTTTTGCTTGTTCTTTGTGTTTTCTAAGTTTATCCTCGGCCTCGATCTTTGAATCCTCCGTTATTGCTCCACTTATATCGTTTTCTAGAGTCTGACAGTCGTCACATTTATCCGAGTTGGGCATATAAAAACTTAGGTTCATATCTTTTATGACTTTCTATAAGTTTCTGTAGAACATATTTTAATGTTTGGATTTTTGTCTTTAAAATCCTTATACATGAACTGACAGTTTAGTTCACGTGACAAATACTTAACATTTGGAGCATTTTTGCGCCTGTAGTGGCTAACACATGGATGGAAAGTGTGCTCTACGATGGGAGTTTTGTTAATTTCAAGGTATGGTTTGGGGTGAATTCCTCTTCTTTCTTTTACGAGCTTATCACACGGTGCTATTTTTATCGATGCCACCAAGTGAGTTAAAACGGAGTCATTTTTATAACCCAGTGTATTCAGGAAAGTTAGCCTACAAACTTGTTCTTCTGTACCGCCAGGTAATGGTAATGAATAAATTTTTGAGTCTTTTCTTGGTCTTTTAGCATCAACAAGCCTTCTTTTTATAGGTACCAAGGTAACATTCTTGCTCATTCATTTTCTTCGGGAAGTATAGTCTAAAGACCAAAAAGTTTCCCATATATTTTTCCGCATTTCTTCTGTAAACACTCTGCACTTTTTTTTGCATTTTTCTTTACATTTGTCTAGCATTATTTGGTGCTTATTTTTTGCTTTCTCTAGTATGCTTTGTTTATTCCTTTTTAAAACACTTTTTTGCTTTCGTGTTACACTAGAATCTGAAGTCTTGTAAATTTTCATCTACACCTGATAAAGCTACATTTTCCTTTCCATCTTCATGTTCTATGCTTGGTAAAATATTACTTCCAGAGTCACAAACTTCTTTTACCGGGCGACCCTAAAATAAAAGTAAAAACAAAAAAATTAAAAAAAAATTAATGATATTATTTTAAATTAAAATATTTGCTAAAATATAATTATATTTAACGATTTACCCATTTCTTTATCATGAACATAAGAAATATATTTATTTTTAATAATATCATGTTGACAATAATTTAATTTTAGAAATAAAAATTTATGGTTCATATTTAAAAAACAAAACAATTAAAAAAGCTCTTACATTTTATATTTTATTTTTCATTTGCTTATTTCATACCACAGTTTCATAGATTTAAATATTGGTGTTCTTTTTTATTGCAGCTATTTATCATGCAATATTATAATTTAATACATGTTACCATTAACACGAAGTGTCAACACTAATTATATCATTAAAAACACCAACCTTTATTTTATACGGCCGTTTTTTAGGTTTATTTTCGTCATCGTCGATGCTTGAGCTACTTGATGGCGAACAAGTTCGGTCTTGATCGCTATCATCAAAAATGCTGATTTCTGCATCACTGTCATAATTTAGCAGCCATCGCATCGTTTTTCTATAGGAACTACTTATCTCGTCCCTATTATTTTCTATATTGTCCAAGAAGTAACCTGAAGTTTCATACTTAACATCGAGTAAAAAAGATGAACAATAATTATTATTAATATCAAAAGCATTTTGTATAGTTCGGCACCGACCACTGCATATTATTATGTTGTTGCTATCCTAAAATAAATTAAACAAAAAATAATACTCGATGGAAATTTAGTAATGTATTAAATATAGAAAAAAAGAAAGAAAGGTCAAAGACCAAAAAGGTCATTACATTATCTGTATATTTAATTCATGTCCATTTTATACAGATAATTATTAACTCTGATTTAATTGTCCATAGTTATTTATAATATTAACATAAATTTAACCTGTTTTTATTTAGTGCCCTGAGGATGATCTAATTTAAATCAAAACGTCGGCAAATACAATTTTTTTTCAAAGTGTTCTTCTAGCTTAGACCTATAACTCCAACTAAAATCCACCAACAGTAAATAATTACTCTAGAACTGTAATTTTTACTTTTATTCCAAATAAATTTTTTATTTAAAATATTTATAGCTTAACTTTTTTCCTATCTACTAGTAGTTTTATGAAAGCTAAAAAAAGTCCAAGGCCAAGATTTTTAGCTATACATTCTACATCTATTTCTATAATAACTATATTATACATAGAAATAACAAATTAACTGCAATGAAGCAAAAGCTGAGATGATATTGCTTTTATATAATAATTCGGCTGGATGGCCGTCAGTCGTATTATAATACGCCTGATCTCATGTAGTCATATTGTAATATACTCACGTAAAGATTGAATTTACCACTAAGCCTACTAAGATTCAGTCATATTATAATACGCCTAAAATTATTAGTCAAATTGTGATATTTTGAATTATTTGAACTATATGACAATATGCCTAGGCATATTAAAAAAGCCTAGGCGTATTACAATACGACTGATTTTACAATAAGCCTGCGACATATATAACATACAGATACTTCAACGAAAAGAAGTTCTTATAATAGATCTACTACTGGAACTCCTGCATTGTCAGTCAATGAAAAAGTTATTGTTTTAAATGTGCATTATTGCTTAAAACATGACCATCCTAGTTTTTGCTGTAGATGAAGTTGTACTGAAATGTTCCCGAATGACTGGAATAGGAAAATCTACGATTTACAAACTATTGCGGGAAAGAAAGGCAAAACAAGTAGAACCTCCGAGCCAGAGTACAGACCAGCCAGAATTCTTGACGAAAATATTAAACGTAAAGTTAGAAGAAAAGTTTATTTTTTTTATTTCAAAAAAGAAATACCAACGTTGTACAAAATAATAATGGAACTTCGCCGAGACGATAGTATTGCTTTGATGAGTACAAATCTCCTATGGATCACTTTAAAAGATATGCATTTTTATTGGAAAAGCATCATCGCAAATCAGTTGTAGAAGAAAATTCTAAGAAATCATCAAGCAGTAGCACAGGGAGCAAAAGATTTTTTTTTAATCTTTATGAAACGTGGCTTAACGAAGGATGTATTAATCAAAAAATATGGCAAGATAAAAATTTCGCCACTGCTCGCCAAGCACACGTGAAACCTGCCTGTCAACGGGCATTAAAGTGCTATCGGGAAAAGGTAAAAGACTCATAATTATATAGATTAGAAAGGAAGACGGCTTTATAAAAAAAGGTTTGATAAGCTTTTTTCGAGAAATAATAAAATGCTGATTCGATGGTGGTCGTGGACAATGTACCCTGCACGGCGCATAGAAAAATCCTCCATTACATCCTCAAGAAAACAAAAAAATATGGATTGGCTAACTGACAAGAATATTGAGTTTGCACTCAACAGGATAAAAAAAGAGTTACGAGCCATAGCAAATATTCTCCCAATATATATGCTATTAAAAATATGCTGTCGAATATTCTAAATCCTATTGAATTAATTTGGGGCCAAGTGAAAGAATTTGTTGCAAGACGGAATACCACTTTTAAAATGAAAAACTTATAAATACTATTTGATTAGGTAACCCATTAAGGAAGTGACTTCAGAAAACTAGCGAAAAGCAGTCGAACAAGCTACAGAAAATATTGGATGGAAAATGGGATCTGCTAAAATTATTATTTTGTTGACCGTTTAATTATTATTTTACGGGGTAATGTTTTTTTTTAATAATTTAATTATTTGTTATTTATTATAATGCTTAAAATATTGTTTTAAATTATTTATTAATGTTTATTTAAATCCGATGACGAAAAATACAATTTTTTATTATTAAAAACATAATATGTATTTATTATTATTTATATTTTTTAAAATATTCAATAAAGTTTTAACACTTAGTTTAATCTAAATTATAGTACGTTGCCTGCACTTCGTAAAAAGAATTAATTTTGCAATTCAAACTATGGGAGTGGCATACATTAATAGAAGGTCACTCTTTGCATACTTAATAAGGTTTTATTACTGTTTACCTTTTTGAAATAGAGTATAATTAAAGTTTACTGAATAAAATATATTTATTAAATAGTATTTATTTAATAAAATATAAATAAAAATTATTATTAATATTAAAAAAATATAGTATTTTATTCAGTAAACTTCGGTGTCTGTTGTATGTTTCGGGTCAGGTGTATGAGGAGGTCTATCTCATTTTTGTGCAGTATATATTGAATTTGAAATAAATTATTTAAAAAAACTGTAACCTTAGTCGAGACTTATTTTATTCTGATTATAAAATATTAGCCATTAATGTTTAATATTTGTCTTTTAAATTAAAAATTATTAGCTGAGCATAAATATTTTTTTTTTTTGGAAAATAAAATCGTAACAGCTAGTCTATTTATACACTTCAAAATACAGTGCGAATCTAGAAATCAAAAATAATACATACCACCAGTGGCGCCAGCCGCCAACGGCGGTCTTCTCCGAAACTAAGCCGTTTATTTCGACTTAAAAACAATATCTAGTTGCGCCATCTGCTACAAAATTTTAAGCTGAAAGTCAGGTATGGCCGTCGACTATACCACCTTAAGGCGATGGTAGAAGACCGCCCTTAAAGGGTGGCGGCGACTGATCAGACGGAAAGGCAATTTGATTTATTTTATTTATTACCTTTATTTTTAATTTCTAGAAAACCGGGCGGTGCTTTGAAGTGTGTAAATACACAAAGGCAATAAGGTTTTAAGGTTTTAAGTAAAAGGCAATAATTTTTTCGAGACTAGTAGTAGGTTCGAATCTCACTTAGGATAATAATTATATATTTTTGTATTTCATCAATTTTAATTTAATTCTTTTGGTTTCTTACAAACTTGTGGCGTATCACATTCCTAAGAATTTATTTTATTTAATGTGTGTGTATAATGTGATCGTAAAACATGTACTGTTTGTAGTCAATTTTTAAGGTACCAATTTTATCTAACTTTAGGATTGTTATTGTATTTAGTTTCTTTGTTTTTAATTTTTAGGTCTGATGATGCTCCTAATATGAGCGAAACACGTGTAACCTACTGTTAGAATTAATAGATACTTTTAAGACTACTTGCAGCAGTCGTACGAGACGGTCGTGTTTTCGTTTGTTGGCTCTGTTAGTATTGAATGTTTGTTTTGTTTTGATTTGACCGCGTGTTTTAGAAAACTTTTTTGTTTAAAAATAACAACGGTGTGTTTTCCGATATACATACGCTTCCTGATAAATTCTAGTTCCTATTCTACTGTTTACGTTCCGCTAGTATAAACTTTTCCGGTGTAACTTAACGTGACCTTGTATAGCTACCATTGACTTTTTCGATATTTATTGAACTTTTAATATTGAACATTAATTGCTGTGCATGCTTTCTAGTTAAAAAACATTTCCCGCTAACTATTTAGTTCCTGTGTAACTCTGTCTGTTGAACTATTTTTGAGTTTTTCCTGTATAAACATCTACCGTCCACTTGAGAATAATGGCTGAATTCAAGTGCGATTCCTGCCAAAAAATCATCTCGGATAAAGAGAAATACAAACTTCGTTGCAGTGGGGAATGCCGCCGTAATTTCTGTATGGGCTGCACAGGTCTGGACAAGGTAACTACAAAGGTCCTTCATCAGCAGAAATACAACAACATTAGATTTTTCTGCAGTGTTTGTGATTCACCAACATTAAAATATCTTCATGATAAAGTTTCGCAGCTGCAAAACTCTCAGATATCTCTAGAAAATGTCAATGCTCTGGGAACCTGTCTAAAGAAGAATAACGACCTTCTTCCAGTGTTTTCAGAGATGTACGAGATTTTAAGTTCTCACGACTCCAAATGGAAGAATCTGTATGACAAAATTGATGACATTCATCGCCTCCATACTGTCTCTGAAAATGGACAAGAATCTCTTTTCCATTCAATCAGAGATATGAAACAGGAAATTTTCAACCTGTCATCAATTCTTATGGACAACCATGGTGAGACGGTAAAGGTACAGGTCCATGATTCTTCCAATGAAGAGTTAAAAAGTGAAGTAGTGAATCTGAGGAAAGATGTTAAACAAATGGCTCGCACCATAGAACAATTAGCTAAAGAAAAATATAATGTTAAAAGTTACCAACCTGTAACTAAAAGGACGATAGCCTGCCAGACTGATCATACAGAAAAACCAGACCCGGAGGTTCTGACGTCACCGAAGGACAACACAATGAACAAAGATAAATGGCATTACGTGGTTGTATCAAATATCCCACTTCCGTATACCGGAAATCAGCTTGCACACTTTATCAAAGAAAAACTGGGAACGACGGACTTTATCCGATGTTTCCCAATGCTAAAAACCAAGGACACTGCACATTCCGACTTCAAAATTGGTGTGCAGAACTTAAATCAATTAAAGCGGCTGAAGGATATTAGTATGTGGCCACCGGGCACTCTCATAAATTCATGTTTGGAAACCTCTAAAGCGCCAGTCCAAATAAATAGTACCACCTCGCCCAAATCTAAGCCTTCCCAGTCTAAGTCTAAGCCTCACTCTCCAGACAGCCATAACCTGCCACATTCAGTTTCATCAACATCTGCTACAATATCCAGAGAGGTTCAATCTTTGAAAATTAGTTCTGATAGGGAGGCCATTGCTGCCTCTAAGTCCCTTGCAACAGAATTATTAGAGGTTGATTTTGTCATCGATAATAATTCAGTGGCGAATAAAACAGCAAATAATATGGACCCGTTGACTCCACCAATAGTGCGGTTATCAAGAGACTCGGATGCGACTGATGGTCGCTATTTATTGGCCAGACTGAGAGACCCTTCCATCTTAAAACCTCTTAGGCTATTCCTTGCCTATCTGCATGATCAACCCTCCAGTGTGTGTTTTGAAGGACATACCAACACCAGCATCCGATTGGCACTTGCATCAGAGGGACTTCCTGGTGACGTGGACTCTTTGCGGAGGCTCTACTTTCGCTACCATGATGCCTATGGTATTGGTCCAACTGAAGTTGAAGCAGATCTGTCAGCCTTCAGGTCCTTCTTCTCATCAGAAAAGCTGCTACACCTTCAAAAAATCAGAGAGAGTCATAGCAATTATTATTCTGGTGGATCTCCCGCCAGGAATAAAAATTTTTAAATGACTTGACGCGAACAGAGGATCAAGCACCCTCTAAAATACTGGACAATGGCAAGCTTAGTATTTTCTCTCTAAATATTCAGTCCTTAAGACATAAAACTAATGATTTATTTCTTTTACTGGAAGAGCTTCATTTTCCAGAAATCGTTGCCATAACTGAACATTGGTTGCATGTTGGTGAGCCTGTGGTGGTGGATAATTACACTACACTTGCCAGATTTGATAGAACAAATCTAACTCATGGAGGTACTGTGATATTATCTACTAGCAACGACTTTTCAATGGTAACCAGGTTCGATAATTTAGTTTCCGAAAAAATATTTGAGTTTTCCATTGTCTACAATAATAATTTTGATCTTTACGTTGTTTGTATTTACAGAACACCTGATGCTGACGTAAATGTTTTTTTCCAAAAATTACTAAGCTTGCTTGAGTCTCTGCCATTAAAAAGCAAACTCATTTTATATGGCGACCTAAACATTGATTTTTCCAGTGTGTGTGCTGCTCAGGAATCTCTCCAGTCCATTTTCGACTCTTTTGGCTTAATCATGCACATTAAATCACCTACCAGAATAACTAAAACCAGCTCTAGTACAATAGATTATGTCGTATCTTCCTTTGAGCCAGATTTCGTCGATTGTACTGTCTTAAGCCCAGGTTTCTCAGACCATGAAGCAATGTTAACAAAGTTTTCCATAACTAAATCTAAAAGTAAAAATGTTCCACGCAAATTAGGCCGTATTTTCTCGGATAATTTTTTTTTACATTTTAGGCACCTTTGTCAATCAACTGGAATATTCTCTCTGACGACGTTGATTCAGAATTCTCTAGATTCGTAAAAACGCTATCTAGTCTTTCTCACAAGTCCTTTCCTTTGAGACCTCTTAAAAAGAAGCAACATAACCCCTGGTCTACCCAAGGCTTGCGTACATCTGCTAAGAACATGCGCTTATTATCTCATCTTAAGAAATTTTCAGACAGCGCTTTTTTTCATGAGTACGTAAGACTTTACAAAAAGATTTATCAGAGAACTTTAAAAGCCGCCAAGGATATTTACTATAATAGGAGACTGGCTAAATCTAAAAATGTGGCTAAGGAAACATGGTCGATTGTTAATGCTTTGAGAAATAAGCCTTCTTTGTCGAATACTATCTCCACTTCATCTGAAAACCTTAATGATTATTTTGTAAATGTGGCAAATAATTTAATGAGTACCATAACTCCTTCCCATGATCCACTTTCATATTTTCCCATTGCAAATGAGAATTTCCACAGCTTCTTCTTTACGCCCGTAGTGTTACCAGAGCTTTGCAGTTCAATTAGGGAAATCAAAAACAAAGGCTCTTCTGGAATTGATGGAATTACTCTCAAAATGTTTTCAAATCTGCCCGAATGTACATTATGTCATCTTATTACTCTAATTAATCAGTCTTTTCAAAAAGGTGTTTTTCCTAACTGCCTTAAGTTGGCGATAATAATTCCACTACATAAAGGAGGAGACAAAGATCAGTCTTCCAACTATCGCCCTATTGCTCTTCTTCCCACACTTTCAAAAATTATTGAAAGATTGGTTAAAAAAGACTTCAATCACTTTTGCTAAAATATAAAATACTTACTTCCCATCAATTTGGATTTTTAAATAACAAATGCACAAATGATGCTATGTTTTCTCTTTTTAATAATGTATACTCTAGCTTAAACAACCAACACCCTACAGCAACAATTTTCTGTGATTTTTCTAAAGCCTTTGATTGTGTTAATCATGACATCTTATTAAAAAAGTTGCAATATTACGGGTTCAGAGGAGCGCCTTTTGAATGGTTTAAGTCGTATCTCAGTAACAGAAGTCAAGCTGTGAGAATTGATTCGACTATGTCTTCTTGCAAGCCAATACAAAGTGGAGTGCCTCAAGGTTCCGTACTTGGCCCTATTTTGTTTCTTATCTTCATCAATGACATTGCTAATCTAAATATTAACGGTAAAGTCTGTCTATTTGCTGATGATACTAGTTTTACCTGGAGTGATCCGGATATTTCTAAACTTCATAGAACCGTATCAAGTGACTTAACTACCATCAAATCATGGTGCGACTCTAATCTCCTTTGTCTCAACATTTTCAAAACTAAAATGTTGTCCTATAAAAATACCTTGCAATCTTTTGTACTTGTTAATGCAACAATTGACGAAGTTGATTCTGTAAAGTTTTTAGGGCTAACTGTTGACAACTCGTTAAAATGGGACACACATATTGACTTTTATCAAGAAAATTAAGTTCCGCTTGTTTTGCGTTAAGATCAATTTCTAAGGAGCTTAGCCTGTCTACTTCTAGAACAGTTTATTTTGCCCTTTTTGAATCGCACCTTCGATACGTCCTTCCATTCTGGGGTACATGTAGTGCAACTCAATTTGACCGTATTTTTAGACTACAAAAGAGAGCTTTACGTTATACACTGAGACTTAAATACAGAAGTCATTGCCAGCATTTCTTCAAAAAATTTTAAATATTAACTTTTCCATTTTTATTCATATTTGAGTCCCTTTGTCTAATACGCAAACACGGTTCAGCATCTGATAGGCCTTCCCATAGTTATCTACTTAGATACACGGAACATGATCTATACCTGCCTACCCCTCATTCAGAGTTGGTCAAAAGTTCCATATTATATAATGCAAAAAAAATGCACAATCATCTGCCATTGGAAATTAAATCCATCACATCTTATTTTGCATTTCGTAAAGCATTAAAAGCATTCTTACTGGAGAGAGCTTTTTACACAGTTAACGATTTTTTTTTGTAATCATTGATTTGAAATTTCGCACTAGCAGATTATGTATTTTTACTATCTGTACATGTTTAGGTATACTGCTTTTTGTAGCTATTTTAGGATTTTTTATAATTTTTTACTTTTTTAAACATTTTTTAAATTTTTTTTTAGTACGTAGAGAGATTTTTTAATGATCTTTTTTTTTTGACATTGTATACATTAAATTGTATATTTTATAATAATATTTTTGACTACTTACAATTTCTAAATTGTATTAATCTGTATATATTGTAGATAATCTATTCTATTTATTTATTTATATTTTTTTTAAATTTTGTTTTGTTTTTCTTTTTTTTAATTGTGTTTTGTTTGCATTTTTGTGTCTTTTTTGTTTTACAGCTTTGTCTACAAATTGTAACAATTTCTTGACAATAAAGCATTAATTGATTGAAGACCGAGACTTTGTGTAGTTTCCTTTAGATTATTAAAAAATCTTATGATACTTTTCTATTTTAAACTCTTAAATCGAGTACTTACCGCACTCACTTTATTAGTGCAAGAATTTAATATACACTTATGGCTAATTCATAATGGTATCGCGGTCCTGGAATTAAACAACAAAATAAGAACACAAAACAAAACCGCAAAAAATGGCTACCAACGCATGGCAACCGAAGGCATGCATCCCATTCGCAATCGTAAGACCGTAACGCACGAAGGAAATAGAAACCCGACACGACTTCGATCGAGAAACGAGCAGCGCACCAATAGCCGATGCGAACCAGCAATCACGTGAACCGGATGCACTGCAGCGCCATCGTACAGACAAGAATTAAAGCTTTGGCAGTAAATTTAGTTAAATCAACTCTAGACAACAAA
Source organism: Anthonomus grandis grandis (assembly GCF_022605725.1). NCBI lineage: Eukaryota > Metazoa > Arthropoda > Insecta > Coleoptera > Curculionidae > Anthonomus > Anthonomus grandis. The sequence goes on from NC_065559.1 coordinate 13,960,322, forward strand.
TTAAAGTTAGTTAAAATCATAATATGCTTGTTTTAAATTAAAATGATGCATATTTTCAAGTCATTGTAAAAAAATAGACATTTAAAAATTATCGTTGACATTTTATGATCTATAGAATCGATATAACGAAAATAAGACGCATGCGTCTAGATAGTTATATGAATAAAAAAAATAAATAAAACAAGAATCCTGTGAAGTTTCAAATCGGTGGTAAAATAACGTTCTTCCGACGATTTTCTATGATGTCTTCCAAACGTACTTAAAATGACTTCGTGAAGACAATAATCTATGTTCCAATGACGTCCACCACCAATGAAGAATGAAGACGTCTTCAAGACCACACCCGTCTAACTGGGTTGTGTTACCGGTTGGCCCAGGATAACGAAACATTATAACCTCTACTTTTTAAACAAAATAAATAAAATATGGCATATATTTTATTTACATATATAGTGTACATATATACATAGGTACATATATAGGTATGTTAGATTAATGCATATTTTTTGACATATTCAGTTATGTTCAGTTCTATAATGTTTTTTTAAGTATTTATAATTTTTGCATTCTGTCATATGTTCCAAATAAAACCCTATGGGAAGAATTATTCTAGATTTTTTAAAAAATATTTTGGTATAGGGTTTATTGAAATTCATTAAAAAATAGTTTCTAGTATATGTATATTAGGAGCATCTTACAGCAACAAGTCTCAACTTAAATGCAATACTTTTTGTTTAAAATTATAAAAAAATAAGTATTAAAAAATTATCTGAAAATCTGCATTAGGTACCCTAGAGATATATCAAATAAGTTAAAGAGTATACAGAACAACTTTTCCTTTGGATAAAATTTCCGTGATAACTTTCTTTTGAGATTTATTTTAAAGTGACTTAATTATTTTCTTTCCGTGAAGTTATTTTTAAGGGATTTTAAAAAAGATTACACTAAAACGTTTAGAAAAAATCTACATATAAAAAGTAATTGTTCCAATTGGGGTGTCATTTGAAAAAAATGATTAAACCCCAAGGAAACAGCTGATACAATTGAGTATGTTTAAAAATGGACTTTTAAGTAAGTAATATATAAACCTTATATCATTTCTTTATCATAAAATTCAACGTGTGTAGGTATTAATAGGTATTCTCTTTATCCCCTTTAAATTTCTTAATGCCCTATTAAGTAATGTGTCACTCATTGTAGGACACCATGTAGATTAACATTGTAGATTAATTTTTAATTTCTGAGAAAATTTGTAAAAAATTATTATGATGAGACATAAATATAGTTTGCAATTTCACTTTTCCATTTCATAAATATATTTTATATAGGTATCTTAAATCTAGTGTAGGAAAAATTAAGAAAAACATAAAATTATTAAACATATCAATATCACAATACATCTGTTTTTAAGAACTGACATGTTTCCAGTGTTAATTTCAAGCTATAGAGTATATTTTGAAAACAAAATAAGTTAAAACAAGGCTATAATATAAAATTATTATAGAATTAGATTGAAATGACTTTAAGAACCATTTTTCTCCTTTTTGAAATTTCATTGAGAGTTTAAAACTTAAAAAAAAAGTATTAAATGAGCAATATATAGAAATGCACATCCACGGTGTAATTTAAAGTACCTTACTTATATAAAAACTAAATTTTGAGATTTAAAAAAATATCGTGCAATTAATAGTTGTACCGATAATTATTTATTATCTTTTGATTTTATGTATTATGTATTGACTGTTTTATGTATTATGTTCAGTATCTTATCTTTTATCCTTGTAAATAAAAGATTTAAGTCCTATTATCAGAAATATGAAGGAAACTTTTTAAAAGTTGTAATTTATTATATTACATATTATACTACTTTGTCATTTTTAAACATCAAAATATTAATAATGATTTTAAGTACGTCCCTGTCTTTTAATAATTTCTGTATTGTCAGTTGGCAATACTTCTTGTCAGCTGTTTAGTATTTAGTAACTTTTCTGTCATTTTGTAATAAAGTAGTTAGTTGAGATTGAACTGTAATGCAAGCTTGTTTCATTTTTACCACCTTTTTTGAACAGGTTATGGACCCAGACAGCAGCAGTTAGCGCGGGGTTTTGTTCTTTGTGCAAGTCTTGTGTTCATTATCTTGAGTCATGGCAGTGAATTTTGTGTCGAATGTGCCGAAATTAAAAGGCCGGGAGAAATATAGTAGTTGGGCGTTCGCGGTTCGGAATATGCTAGTTTTAGACGACTTGTCAAATTGCTTAGACGGTACCGAGTCGGACAGCAATAAAGATGCAAAGGCGTTAGCGAAATTAGTTTTGACTATCGATCCAAGTTTGTACGTGCATATCAAAGACGCCAAGAAAACTAGTGAATTGTGGACTCAGTTGCAGAAGTTGTTTGATGACACGGGATTCTGCAGAAAAATTGGGTTGCTGCGATCGTTAATTTCGATCAGATTAGAGGGCTGTGATTCAATGGAAACATATGTTACCCAGCTAATTCAAACCGCCCAGAAACTAAAAGGTACAGGCTTTAATATAGACGAAAATTGGATTGGTTCATTGCTTTTGGCCGGACTACCTGAAAAATTTGCGCCCATGATAATGGCCATCGAACATTCCGGAATCCAGTTGACAGTTGACAGCATCAAGACCAAGCTGTTAGACATGGAGCTCTCGGACAAAAAAACTGGAGGCAGCGCTTTCTTTGGTGCCAATAGAAGCAGTAAATATAGCAAGCGTAGCAACCTAAATTATGGTGTTGGCAACACTGGCAGGCTCAGTAGTTCGAATGCACCACAGATGACTTCTGTCAATCAGACCTCTGGTGTCAAAAATGTGAAGTGTTACAAATGTCAACAAACAGGACATTTTAAAAACAAATGTCCAAATATTGGCCCAAAAGTGGCTTTTAACACTGTATTTTTAAGCTCCCAGTTTAGTAAAAGGGAATAGTATGTCGATTCTGGGGCTAGCTGTCATTTAACTGTGCATAGGGAATGGCTTTCTGAAATTTGTGATAATGTGGAACAAAAGGAGATTGTAACAGCTAACAATCACAAACTCCTTGTGACTTGTTGTGGTGATGTAAATATAAAAACAACAGTAGAAAATTGTTCTTATGATGTTGTCATAAAGAGAGCTATGTGTGTACCAAATTTGGCAACAAATCTTTTGTCAGTTGGCACTTTAACCAAGAGTGGAAACAAAGTCACATTTAATACAAAAGGCTGTAAAATTTTTAGCAGTGATGGGACTTTAGTGGCAGTAGCAGATTTGGTAAATAATGTCTATAAACTGAGGATTGATGAGGAACATTAATATTTTTGCTCTTCTACTGTGACACCAGCAGTGGGGAGTGAAGTATGGCACAGGAGGTTTGGACACACCAATTACCAAGATTTATACAAAATGCGAGATGGTGCTGTTGAGGGTATGGTATTTAAATCAAATTTGGGCAGTTCAAAAGATTGTCAGGCATGCTACGAAGGTAAGCAAAAAAGGCTTTCATTTAAACCTAGTAGTACAAAAACAAATTCTGTTCTTGAACTTGTGCACACTGATGTATGTGGTCCAATGGACGTAAGATCTATTGGAGGTTCCAAATATTTTGTCTTATTTGAAGATGACTATAGCAGATTTGTGTTTGTTTATTTTTTGAAGCAAAAGTCAGATGTATTTGAATGTTTTAAAAATTTTAAAGTATTGGTAGAGAACCAGACAGGAAAAAAGCTCAAAAAATTGAGGTCAGACAATGGGGGTGAGTTTTGTAGCAGGGAGATGGAAAATTTTTTGGCCAAAAATGGAGTGATTCATCAGACTACAAATTCTTATTGCCCAGAACAAAACGGTATTGTGGAACGCATGAACAGATCCATTGTGGAAAAAGCGAAGTGTATGCTGTTTGATGCCAAACTTGACCAAAATCTTTGGGGAGAAGCTGTGATTACAGCTGTATATTTAAAAAATAGATGTATTGCTTCATCTTTAGGTAACATAACACCATATGAAGCTTGGTATAAAAAAAACCCACTGTTGGATACCTAAGGGTTTTTGGAAGCATGGCTATGGTCCATGTACCAAAAGAAAAAAGGACAAAATGGAGCAAAAAATCCCAGAAGCTGATATTGGTTGGTTATAGTGAAACAACAAAAGGTTACCGTGTTTATAACCCCGAGACCAATACTGTAAGCACCAGCAGGGATGTTGTTATTATAGAAGACAAAGAAGAGCGTGGTATAATAAGTGTCGAGACATCAGATCCGGTGGGGGACCATGGTAAAGATCCAGAGCCTATTACAGATATGCCTGAAGTGTGTGATGATTCTAGTAGCAGTACTAAGCAGGGTTTGATGAGTTTGGTGAAATTGAAGAGGAGACATCCAGTGAGTCACTCTCTGACAGTGACTATGTACCGGAGGAAAATCTAGATGGTTCCTTGGAACAGATGCTGGCTGATGATGTTAGACGATCACAAAGGGTCCAAAAGCCGAAGGTATTTGATGATTATGTTTCCTACATGTGTGCTGGTGGTATCGAGCTTGGAAGCAATCCAGTGACAGTGGAGCAGGCTCTTTCTGGCACAGAGAAAGAGCAGTGGCGTCAAGCAATGAGGGAGGAGTACCAATCCTTCATAGACTGCGAGGCATGGGATGTGGTTGATTGTCCAGATGGAGCCAATATTATTGGGAACAAATGGGTCTTTAGGAAGAAAAGGAACAAGGATGACACTGTACGCTACCGTGCTAGGTTAGTGGCTAAGGGGTTTACCCAACAACATGGTGTGGACTATGATGAAACTTTTTCTCCTGTGGTAAGGCATAGCACCCTTAGATTATTAATTGCTCTTTCTGTACAGTTAGATTTAGTAATAAGTCATTATGATGTTATGACAGCTTTCTTGAATGGTGATTTAACAGAATGTTTGTATATGAGTCAGCTAGAGGGTTTTGTAAAGGGGCCTAATAATAAAATTTGTAAACTTAAAAAGGCAATATATGGGCTGAAACAAGCTTCACGGGTCTGGTACATTAAAGTCGACAAAATTCTAGGTGATATAGATTATCATAGGTCGGAACTTGAGCATTGTATGTATATTAAAACTAACGAAGCAGGTTTAACAATAGTGGCCTTATATGTGGATAATTTTTTCGTTTTTTCTAACAATTCTCAAGAAACTAGTTTTTTAAAAGAAAAACTTAGTAATAATTTCAAGTTAAAAGATCTGGGAGAAGCTAAAGAATGTTTGGGTATGAAGATTACATGAAATTGGGAAAAGGGTTTAATCAGGTTAGATCAGACAGATTATGTAAAGGAAATTTTAAAAAGATTCAACTTGTTAGATTGTAAACCGATAGCAACACCTTTAGAGATGAATGTAGAATTTCCATTAGATGTAAATATTTGTGACAAGAATATACCTTATCAAAAGGCTATAGACAGCTTAATGTATTTGGCCGTTCTAACGAGACCAGATATTTCATATGCAGTAAGTTTTATGAGTCAATTTAATAATAAGTATACTGAGTCTCATTGGAAGTGTGCCAAGAGAATACTAAAATATTTACAGGGTACTAAGGGATATGGGTTAACATTTAAAAAATCGACTTTAGATTTACAAGGATTTGTCGATGCAGATTGGGGCAGTGATAAGATAGATCGTAAGTCTTATACGGGATATGTATTTAGGCTTTCTGAAGGTGCCATATCCTGGGAAAGTAAAAAACAAAAAACTGTTGCCCTTTCAAGTACAGAAGCCGAGTATATGGGACTTTCAGAAGCATCTAAAGAAGCCATTTATTTAAGGAATATTTTGTATGAAATTTTTGGCAAAACTTTCTGTATCACTTTATTTGACGATAATATAAGTGCTCAAAAATTAGCTGTAAATCCTCTATATCATAAACGTTCAAAACATATAGATATCAGGCACCATTTTGTTAGAGAGGCAGTCAGTGATGATAAGGTTAAATTGATATATTTGCAAACCAATGAAATGAGTGCTGATATACTAACAAAAGGTTTGGGTCGTGATAAACATTATAAATTTATGCAGGACTTAGGTTTAGAAATGTAGTTTACATGTTTTGATGTAGTGGGGGTGTTATTTTTAAACATCAAAATATGAATAATGATTTTAAGTACGTCCCTGTCTAATAATAATTTCTGTATTGTCAGTTGGCAATACTTCTTGTCAGCTGTTTAGTATTTAGTAATTTTTCTGTCATTTTGTAATAAAGTAGTTAGTTGAGATTGAACTGTAATGCAAGCTTGTTTCATTTTTACCACCTTTTTTGAACATACTTTAATAGTTTTTTTTTACTACTACTTGGACTAGATAAATAAATTTCCCAAAAACCATAAGCAACTTATGTTTTTAAATCTATAATAATTATATTTATATTTAATAGTATATTTTATTTATTAATTTTTTTATAGGTAATAATACTAATAATAAAGACATATACACCTTAGTATTTATTTACTAATACACTTCTTTTACATATACTTAGAGCAGGTACAATTTTGTTTATATTATTTTGCTACAATTGACTACCTAAATCATAAAAATTAGCAAGCCAAAAAAATATTTAAAAACACTTATTTATTTTCCTGCATCATTTCTTGTTTAGTTTATATTTGCGGTAATGATAATGTAGACTTTATGAGTCACTAGTTTGCCATGTTGACGTTAGTAGCAATAAAATTATTAAAGTTCACACATATTCATTATCTATCTTTCTGCTAATAATCCTGATACTTTGATCCTAGCAACAGTTTTTCACAAATAGCAAATATCAGAATACCTAATAAACAAGATTTATTCCATATTAGCCATAAAAATTGAAATAGGGTGGGTGCACAATTTTTGTGTAATTGGGTAAATTTTCGACGATTAAATGATAAATCTTAAACGATCAAATGATATCGACATTTTAGTTTGTAGATTAATAATTTTACGAATTGCAAAATAAATTAGATAAACGCCAACATAAACAAAAAAACCAACTACCATTATTTTGTTAAGATTTGCATTTGGCGTCATCCTTTAAAAGCTGCTTGAACATCTAATGCCGTAATCTTCGGTAAAATTGATAAGAGCAACAACGTCTTTGCTCTTACACCTAAATAGGATAAAATCGTACAAAAATACAAGATTTAAAAAAAACCTTAGATCAGTTTTGTCTGAAATTTGGGACACAGATTCTCGCATATATTCCGCTCACACCTTCTATTATGTTTTTCAATATTTAATCTAGTTATCTTTAAATTAAATAAACTGCACATAGTGACCATCGGTAAAATCGGCAACCACGCCGCCGCTGACAAAGGTGGAAGCCAGCCTGAGCAGCTGACGAGGGAAGCTAATAATGGCAACCACAGAATGTTAAGTTCACTTATTCTGACGTGAGGTTTTGTTTTCTTGTATTTTTAAAAAATCACTAGTGGGCTAGACGCTGGAGAACCGGCAACTAGGCACGATTACGTCGCCTTATCATAAAACAACGTATTTATAACACCCGACACTGTCTAATATTTTCTAAAGTTTATAATAGGGTAAAACAATTATTTGCTTGTTTTACCCTATTAACAGTCATATTCTTCATTAAAATTAGGAGCATCTTCACTGAGTAGTAAAGCGCTGCGGTATGTTGTAACACGGAGACTCCAAGAATTGTTGATTCTCAAAAAAAAACACTAATAAAATGTTCACTTTAATATTTGATACATAAATTTATCAAATTTAAATAAGAAGCTCATTACTGAACTGTCCGGTATACGTAGGAATAATGTATATTTTTTTAAAACTGTTTATTTTAGTTAAACTTACATATACCTCAAAAGTCTTCGCACTACACACTTTATACTGTACTGTGGAAAAAATTATATTAATTGTATTTATTTAAATTTAGCACATAACCTAAAATTGTGAAGTTTACGTCCAGAACATTCTTCTTATGTCCGTGTTCTACTATAAATACTACAACTAATAAATTATAATAGGTTTTTTTATCATTGTCTATGATCATCTCTTATTTCTATTTGTCCTTCTACGTATATAAATTCTACCGCTCATATAGGTCGAAAATAGCAGTTTCTTCTCCACAGCCCATTTTTAATTTACTATTAATAGTTTAAATTTGGGGTATCCTATAGTTTTTAAAGCTCCACCAAAACATAAACCAACGGAGTCAAATGCATGAGTATGATGGCCAGTTAATGAGATCGTCATTTTCCTTTCGACCTACATTTTAATCTTACCCACATTGAACTTAAACTTTTGTTCATAATGAGTTACCGGATATGTAAATAAAATTTGTTTAGCAAAATTTATAATCTTTTGTCTATTAATCAATTGATTTAGTCCCCTTAAAGATATACTCTATTTAAGCTAGGTCGTCAGCTGTATCTACTTACACAAAAATGAATCCACTTTTTAATAAATAAACTTTTAAAGAATGAAGACAATAATCTCACTATACCGCAGCCTACAATTCCATAATTCAATTTAGTATGAACCAGTGCAAGAAATTAAACTATAAAAATCTCGTCTCTTTCAAAAAGCACTAAATTATTTAAGAAAATAAAATTATTTCATATTTTTTGGTGCTTTGGTGATAAAGTTTATCAAAATTGGCATATCGGGTTTTGTTAGAAGCAAATATGTGAAATTATTTCATGTGCATATCAATGAACTTAAGTTAACTTGGCATCATCGTAAACAATTTGAAGTTGACAGTCAGGTTAGAAAAGGAAGATAATAAAATTTGCATTAGTCTGTTATTTTCTAATTTGCTGTATAAAAAAGTTGTGTCTTTTATTTACTGCAAACCACGTTTTTTAATCGGTTATGGGCCCAGGTCATCCAAGTGCCCGTTTTAATATTTCTCGTGTAAACCCAGTGAAAATCTCTACAGGTAATTTTATTGCCATTGTACCAACATTAAAGGGTCGGGAAAACTATTCTGAGTGGGCATTCGCAGTGGAAAATGCACTTTTTCTCGATGGCTTGCAAAAGTGTATTGAGGGTAGTAAAAGTGTTGACCCAGCCAGAGCCCACGTAATCCTAACTATTGAGGGCTCTGTATTTATCGACATAAAAGAAACCAAAACAGCGAGAGAGTTATGGCAAAAGTTGAAGATTGTCTACAGTGGTGCTGGAAAACGGGGGCGCATGTAAACCATATTATTGAAATAGCGCAAAGGCTGTATGTTCCTTACGTCAGATTCCATTTCCAGTGGGGAAAGCTGGCAATAGTGTTGATGTTTTTAAGCCATCTGACAGTGACAGTCAGTCAATGTCACAAATCATGTGTTTTCGATGTAAACATATGGAGTATTTCAAAATTAATTATCCAGAAGGGAGAAAAAACAGGCTGCCTAAAAATGTTTTTAGTGCAGCATGGACAGTGGGGCAAGAATCCATTTAACTTGTAATAAGGATTGGATTTATGACATCAATAGTGTCAGTGTGACAAAACAAATTTTGATTATAGAGAAGTCCAAAGTACCGGTGGAATATGCCGGAAATGTGAATGTAACTACAAGGGTAGGCAACCAAACATTTGAGATTCAAGATGTTTCGTATATTCCGCAGATGGCTACAAATGTTCAATCGGTAAGTCAGTTGACTAGCAAGGATAACAAACTTGTTTCTAGTTCATAAGGATGTGATGTTTACAATAAGAAAGGTCAGTTGATTGCTGTGGCAAAATTAATTTGTAATATCTATAAGCTAAATGAAGACATCCCTGGACAATATTTTTTAGCTGGCTAAAAAGAAAATTAAAATCCTTCGAAGTGATAATGGGGGTGAATTTTGTAGCAATGTTTTTGGCAGATACTTGCAACAAGTAGCTATAATTCAGAAATCCGTAAGAGACTCACCTGAACAAAATGGTTCTACAGAACAGTTTAATAGAACACTAGCGGAAAAGGCGAGATGCATGGTTTTTGATGCTCATCTAGACAAGATGTTTTGGGGCGACGCTGTTAATACGGCGGTATATTTACTAAATCGGACTGTGACCTCTGGACTTCCTAATCGTTAAGACTCCGTATGAGATCTGGTTTACCAAAAAAACTGACATAGAGCATCTACACACCTTTGGAAGCACTGCAATGGCACATATCCCAAAAGAGGCTCGACTAAAGTGGGATAGGAAATCAAACAAGACCATATTAGTGGGATATAGTGAAGGAATTAAAGGTTATAGACTATACGATACTAAATCAAGTAGTGTAATTATACGCAGCAGTGTGTAGATAATGGAAAACACTATGGAGAAGGTTCAAGTGCAAATACAGGAGTATAAAGCAACCCAGGGTCATCATCTTCAGTGGAAGCTTCCGAGGCTCCAGGATCAAAAAAATATTTTCGGAGGAGACCCTATGCGTTGAGTCAGTCTCACAGTCCGAGAGGAGTTTTAAAGACTATGGAGGTACAAGCAAGAATAATCACGGGATATTTTCTTATAAACAACACTTAAATGGAGGAGGTTCAAAAGCTAAGACCTTCCAGGAGGCAACCAAAGACAAAAGTTTTGCAGGATTTTGTAACACATATGAGTGTTACAGAGCACTAAAATCTTGAAGATCCAGTTACAGTAACAAAAGCTATGACAAGGCCAGATAGTAAAATGTGGGAAGAGGCGATCCGGGATGAGATCCAAAGTCTTGAAGAAAATGAATCCTGGGGAGAGTCGGAGTGGCCTGCAGATGGTTCAGTAGTGAAAAATATATGGGTGTCCTAAAGAAAAGAAAGTTGTGCAGCAAAAGTTAAGTATCGTGCTAGATTAATGGTCAAAGGCTTTTCACAAAGGGCTATATTAATATTACTATTAATAGTAATATTAGTTAGTACTATTAATAATAATATTAGTTAGTACTATTAATAGTAATATTATTAATTTATAGTAATATTAATTCTATATTAATATTACTAGTTGGTTTGTCTGTAAAACTAGGATTAGACATAGTTCGTCTTGATGTAAAACCTGCGTTTTTAAATGGTGATTTAAAAGAAAATGTGTATATGCAAATGCCAGATGGTTATGCAGGAGCTAATGTTAATCCAAATTCATGTTTAAGATTAAAAAGAGTTATTTATGGTTTAAAAGAAAAATCTAGGGCTTGGAATCATAAAGTAAGTGAAGTTTAATTTGAGTTGGGTTATGAAAGGTTCAAGCATGAACCCTTTCTCTATATTAGAAAGATTAATCATCTTTGACTACAGTAACGCTGTTTTAGATGACTTTTTTGTTTTCTTAAATAATAAAGCTTATTGTAATAGGATAAAAACAGAGTTGGGTTTAAAATTTAAGATAAAAAAAATTAGGATAAAGGAATGTTTAGTCATGGAGGTTGATAATAACCTGGACAACTATGTTATAATGTTGAAAAAATTTAATATGTTGGATGCTAAAACAATCCAGACTCCTACGGAATTTGTTGCGATTTGTTTAAAGGACCAGTCAAAACAATTAGTTTGACAAAAATTAACATTTATTTTACTAATGAAAGTGGACTAAATATAATATAATATATATAAGGAAATAAATTAAATACTAATCGTACAGCACGCCATTGATTCATGTACGGCGTACGCACAGCCGTCTCAGCTCGAACTCTCTCGGCGTCTCTCTCCCTTCCGTGGTCTCCTCGTCAAAGGTGAAAAATGCGGCGTTGTCGCTATTAAAATGTCGTTTAAGTCGGAACAGAATTTAAAGTAAATTTCTATAAAAAGGCTAATAGTATAGTATTTAATAGTATAGAGGTCCCATACCAAAGATTAAAATTCAATTCTCTTTAAATTCAAAAACAGAAATATTAAACAATTAACTGATAACTAAATTAATTTGTTTTTGTCAGGATAAAGTAAATTTCAACCATAGTTTTATTAAATGATTTATTTGGGAATCATGTATAAATGTATACGGATCGTGTTTTCGTTCGTTACTTATAGGAAGCCACGTAGAGGCGAAATTTTGCAACGTCGCGCATGTACGAGTGCCTGCGACAGAGCACCGCCCCGGCCGGCCCGAGGACGGGATTAGCAGAGACAACCAAAGAGACGTGCAACTAGTAAGAAATTTTTATCCTATTGTTGTTGCTCTCTTTAATCTGTATATACTGTATTTCGTTGTCTCTCTCTTCCCTTATAAAAGGCGAGCTAAGGTGGCCTCACAATATTTATTTTCAGAGCACTCAAGAGAAAACATTCTTCCATCTCCGTCTAAATGAATGCAAAAATACGGGATAGCTTGTGTCCAATTCTCTAGTATTTCTAAAACTATAATTAAGTACGGCAACAGTGCAATCCTTGCTCAATATGCTGAATAGTTATTGTTGCTGATTAATTTTGTTTTGTTTTACATCATTAGTTGAGATTTTGAACCAGTGCTTAAATTTTACGTATTTTTATTACCCACCGGATTTAGATGAACTTGGTAACAATAGTTAGTAGTTGTAGTTTTTTGTAGGATACAAATTTTAGTATTTTGACTTGTGTTAGGAAGAGAAATATGTTTATTCAGCTAATTGTTAAGGCTGTAGTTATTGTACATGGTGGTTCAAAAGGAAAAATTTTGCAAAAAAAGAGATTTGCAAAAACAAAGATTTAAAAAAAAGTAAAAAACTAACATAAATAGTCAAATGAATTTAATTTTAATAATATAACTTAATATAATTACAAGAATAATATTTGTTTGACTATCTGTGCTGCTATTTTTAATTTAGCTGTAATCTGTCTGTTTTTTCTTTTAATTAATTTTTATTGATTATAAAAATACTGCATCATAAATATTGAAACATGTGTATATGTATTGCATACACATACAAATTTAACAGTTTATTCATTATTATAGAATACCTAGAACAGACTTATCTATTCTTTACTAATTATTAGAAAAACAGTTTTACCATCACTTTACCAAATCAATTTAATTTATTCTGGATACCTGTTTCGCTAACGATATTAGCATCTTCAGCAAAACATTAAATTTCTTTTATTTTAAGTGTTACGCCAAAGGATATATTTTTTGGAATATTATTATAGTACAGTGATTATTAAAATCTTGAATTTTAATTGCATTTATGTATATACATGTTACTGCTACCGTCTTAAATTATAAATTATGAAAATAATTAATAAAATGCATGTAGATATTATAGTTATACCATATACTGACAATACAATACAATACGTTCTATAATCTGCTATCGTTCTAAGCAATTAAAAACATATCAATGATTTTTATTTGTTTTAATTAAAATCAGCCGTTCTGTCTCAGAACATATTTATGATGTTCTGACTTCTGAGGCATAACGGCTGATTTTAATTAAAATAAATCATTAAATGCTTAATAGCCGAGGTTTGAACTATGCGGCAAACGCTGTCTGCGCCATCTACGTTCACCTTTCACGAAGAAAGACAAAGATAGAAAATAATCGGATATTTTATTAGCGCACAGTTGCGCATCTCTTTGGTTGTCTCTGGGACAGAGAAAAACAAACCACCAAAAAAACCACACAAGATGGTTTGTTTTTCTCTGTCTGGGATTAGTAAACATCTGACTTTCGTGGGAGCTGCGTCGTTTGGCAAACAAACAAACCACACAAGGTGGTTTGTTTTTCTCTGTCTGGGATTAGTAAACGTCTGACTTTCGTGGGAGCTGCGTCGTTTGGCGACAAAATGTCCCACAATATTACGCGAAAATCCAGGCATTTTTAAAATATTTATTTTAATGCGGGTTTTACAGACATGAGAATATGTAAAACCCGCATAGAATTGTAATCTTAAAATGTTTAATATGCTGTGTTTTGCATAATAAAAATTAAAGCGTTATTCTAATATAAAATATCAACTCTGATAAAAATATAATAAAAAATCAGAAATAAAATTCTAATAAACAAACTTAACAACATATCATTTTTTAAATAAAAGGCTCAAATAAACCGCCTTCTTTCGCTAAACAAAAACTTAACCTATCGTAAAAGCTATTTCGCACCTCCAAAAAAGGTAAAATGGAATTGGCACCTTCGACAATTTTATTTCGCAACTCCTTTAAATTTGTTGGTCTTCTAAGTTTATGCTTTTAAATGGTCTGCTTGAGGTAACCCCACAGATAAAAGTCATTTGGAGATAAATCTGGAGATCTAGGAGGCCATTTTTGCACAAGGAATCGGTCTATTCTCAAATGTCACCGAAAACAAATCTCTACATTGTACTGCCAAATTGCCTCCATAAAACCATTTAATTAGTTGAACTCTTTCGGAAGGGGTATAAACAGCCATAGTGAAAAAAACACGAAAATAACGCTCAAAAATTATTAATGCAACGTGCAGTAACACAGCAAAGTGAGGTCTGCTGACTCCCGGTTTAAAGAATAAAAACGAAAAATTCCGCCGCCTGCAAGCCGCAACCAAGCGGTGTTGCCATTATTTTGGGTAATACGTAGCTCACGATAACACGATCTGTATATGTATGCTACACGGATGTGATACGCCGTTGGAATGGTCCCTCCTCACATACCCGATCTGAAACAGAAGGAAAACCATTATTGGATGAGAAAAGTAAATAATAATATGGGGTATTATTTCATATTTCTGTTAGTTGAATAGCATTAAGAACTGCCATTAATTTTACCTTGCAGGTCAATTTGGCCTGTTTTAGATTTTCATGAATACTAAGCATATATTAGTTAATTGTTTATTTGGTTCAAGTCATAAAGATCAATATTGATAACAATAGTAATGATAATAATCTGGTCTGTCAGTTTTTTTTGTAAATCATTTTTACTAAACCATGGCCTCAAGTTATAAGTTGCTCCAGAGTTGCAAATCACTTAAACCAATGTTGGTACCAGATAGTACCTAGTAGTTAAACCCAGCATGTTAACTCCTAGGTACTTGACAGAAAACTGACAATCCTATTTTTAATAGATTCATTCTTTATCTGGTCATAAAATAAGACAGAAACGCTTAATGCGGATGTGAAAAGGTAGAGCCTATCTTGGCGTAATTTTTTTGTAGTTAGCTACACCTTACACCTAATACCTATTGCACTTCACTGCCTGCTAGATCCTCTGGAGGCCTCCTAACTGGTTGATCTGCTGCTGCCTCTTTTGGCTCAAACGTATAGCTGCTAACAACGGAGCCCCATCAGGCTAGGTGGGTCCTGCTGCCAGTCGGAGAGACTCAGAATTTCAGGTACCCCTTTTTGGCCTGGTTTCTTCAGGTACTGATTTATCGACTCGCCGTAATTTATAGATTATTTTTTTTGGAATTAATATGTAGAAATGGTCACAGATTTTAAATTGAATTTAGCAAAATTGTTTATATAGCCACTATCATTGACTTGATTTGAAATTGGGAACTGAGTATATACGTATATGCAAGGTATTATCAGATGTACAATTGAATAAGAATTAAGTGCTAATTTTACTTTATTTTCCCTTATAGTCTTAAATTTCATAATTATAAATTATGAAGTAATACTGTATTTTTTTAAATTGAGGTTATAGATTAACTTAGTTGTCAATTATGACATTGATTTATTCTTCGATACTAAAGTGTGATGACTTTTCCTTTGATTATATTAAACATTGGTACTTATTTTTGATTAATCATTGAAATATTTCGTTGTGAAGGTTGGCTTTACCATTCTTATTTTTATTTTTTTTATATCTTCATCAGTTCAGTATTTCTTCTTATTTAGAATAAAAAAAAGAATAATTAATATATTTATTTAAGTTGGTGACCATTTACCAAAAGCCAAGAAAACATCTTCAGGTGTTGTAGGGAAGGATAAATGATACAGATGTTATAGGATTACAGGGTGGTGTGAAATTAAAAAAAAACATTTGTTTAAATTCTTGAATAGAGTATTAACATAATCGAAATTTGTTTGATTTTTTTTTTGAAAAATCTGTTCATGCGCAGTACATACAAGTACCTGACTATTCTTACTTTGTCTTCTTGCCGGCCCCGGCAGCGCGGTGGGTATATACCTGCCTAGCAGTCGTGTGGCCCTGGGTTCGAGTCCCAGACTTGGCATGGTCGTTTGTGATGTCCGATTTAGTTTAAGTACTAAAAAATTATATAGAGGTTTTTCGTGACTAATTGTGCTCAGCACAAGGTCAATAAATTAAAAAAAAAAAAATACTTTGTCTTCGTAGGTGTAAATCATAAATATATTGAGTCTTAACTGCTTTTATACATAGTGTATTTGCTGTTGGGCTTTGTTTCTTTTTTATTTGTTTTTTTTTCTCTTAGGAAAGGGAGGGAGTGTCCTTTGGACACTTCATATTTTCCTTTTAATTTACTTTTTTTAGCCTTATTTATTTAATTAACGTTATTAAATTTTATATAATATATCTATATATATATATTTTTTTTGGCCAACTATTTTGACATTTGAAATGGATGTTATCTAGGTGGTGAAGAACTAAAATATGAGTTACACTTTCGAGGTCTTCCATTAACTGGTTCTTTCGCTCAAAAAGAGTTCTTGCTCGCTCTTCGTGAGTCCTTGCGGTTGGAACGGAAGAAACACATCGATCCTCCTAATGCCACTGTCTTCGACACAGATAGTGCCTTTGTCGCAGTAAATTGATATCTATTCAACGGGATATTCAGACTCTCGGAAAGGATTATTGTGATGGAGAATCCAAACGAATCAATCAACCCTCTTGTTGCATTTGTACCAGAGTATCAGTCGAGTCCACGCAGTGTCAGAAATAGAATCGGTTTTAAAAAATTAGATTGTAAGTCCATGCACTAGACTTTTTGGTGATATTAATCTTGCGTCTCAAGCCATTACCGTGTGACCATCAAAGACAGTTATCCCATACCTTTTGTTTCTGTCACTTTAGATAAATTAAGAGATGCCAAGTTCCTTAGTACATTGGATATTAAGTCCGCGTATTGGTAAATGCTTATTGCACCAGAATCTCGCCCTCTTATTGCATTTACAGTCCCTACTAGAGGACTTTTCCAATTTACTCGGATGCCTTTTAGGTTGACTAATGCCCCTGCAGTGTGGCAAAGACTGTTCGATTTTGTTATAGGTGTTGACTTGGAGCCATACGTCTTCGTCTATTTTGATGACGTAATCATTTCCACTCCGTCGTTCGAGGAACATATTCGTGTTTTACGTGAGGTCATGCAGAGAATCGTTAAGGCTGGTCTAACTCTTAACAGAGAGAAGTATACCTGTTGTAAACCCGAGTTAAAATATTTGTGATACATTATTAATTCTTCCGGTCTACTAGTGGATCCCGAGAAGATTGAGGCTATTCTGAGTATACCAACCTATCCTCTCTTCTTTCCTTTACGATCAGCTACCGCAAGCAGTATATTAAAATGGCTCCAGGATCATGTGCTTTTGGTTTACGGAATCCCTGATAGCATCATTGCCGACAATGGAGCTCAGTTTCGTAGTGGAGCTTTCCAAAATAAAATGCAAGAGTATGGTATCCAAATACGTTATACTAATTATCACCCGCACGCTAACCCTGTAGAGCGTGTCCAGCGTGTTCTAAAAACCACCATCTCAAGCTATGTTGATAGGGATCATAGGACGTGGGATCACATTTTGGCTAAGACAGGTTGTGCAATCCGATCAGCAAGACACGAAGTTACGAATCTAATCCCAAACTTTGTAATTTTCGGTAAAGAACTTCGATTTCTGTGTCCCACCCCTACTTTAATTTCTTCATCTAACCCTAATGATTCAGATCCAATTTTGCGATCGGAAACATTGGAAAAGGTATTTGTCGATGTTTAGAAAAGACTTAAAAAGGCTTGCGAGCAATGTAGTAGGCGTTTTAACTTACGGCATCGTAATGAGCGTTTTTAACTTGGTCAGGAGGTGTGGCAGAGAAATTATGTTATCTCTAATGCTGCTAGAAACTGTACTTCAAAGGTTGCGCCTAAATATCTTGGGCCCTACAAGTTTAGCAAAATTCTCTTCCCATGGTTCTACGAAGTTTCGGACTTGACAGGCCGCTCTCGTGGAGTCTGGCATGCTAAAGATTTAAAGGCACATCCACCTGATAATAACGTTCAAGATCAAATCTAATGTTAGTATAAGTCAGCATAACTCAATTATATTAGATTTATTTCTTTTTAATTATTTCTAGGGTTTTTATAATGTATTATATTAAGTGTTTTCAAGTTAGAATTTCTTTTTACTAAGTTATTTAGTTAGATTAGCTTTTCTTTATTGTGGATTGAATTGCCATTGCAAGTTTCAGGTAAACTTCCTTTTCAGGAAGGAGGGGTGTGTTACAGGTTTAATCTCCAACAGATATAAATTGTTTTGCTTAACTAATTCTCTTTAAATTCAAACACAGAAATATTAAACAATTAACTGATTAATTTTTTTGTCACGATAAAGTAAATTTTAACCATAATTTCATTAAATGATTAATTTGAGAATCATGTATAAATGTATATATGTATGCTACACGGATGTGATATGCCGTTGGGATGGTCCCTCCTAACATACCCGATCTGAAACAGAAGGAAAACCATTATTGGATGAGAAAAGTAAATAATAATATGGGATATTGTTTAATATTTTTGTTAGTTGAATAACATTAAGAACTGTCATTGATTTTACCTTGCAGGTCAATTTGGCCTATTTTAGATTTTAATGAATACTAAGCATATATTAATTATTTGTTTATTTTGTTCAAGTCATAAAGATCAATATTGATAACAATAGTAATGTCAACAATCTGGTCTGTCAAGTTTTTTTGTAAATCATTGTTGCTAAACCATGGCCTCAAGTTATAAGTTGCTCGATAGTTGCAAATCACTTAAACCAATGTTGGTACCAGATAGTACCTAGTAGTTAAACCCAGCATGTCAACACCTAGGTACTTGACAGATAAGTGCATACCTTAAAATCTGGGGAAAACTGACAATTCTATTTTTAATAGATTCATTCTTTATCTGGTCATAAAGTATGACAGATAGTTTCGCTTAATGCGGATATGAAAAGGTGGACCCTATCTTGGCCTAATTTTTTTGTAGTTACTAATATATGCTAGGATAGCTTAATTGCTAATTTACAAAGTAGGCCTAAGAGTTTATAGGGCTCCCTGTTTTTTTTGTGTTAAATAAACCCCAGAGAAGGCCACATTCCATCTTCGGTAAGTTAGCACATGTCACATTCCTAAGTCTTTTTCCTATTTTTTCATTTAATTAATTTCTTATGTGCATGCTTATCGGTTTAATTTAAAAGAATATCAATGCATCCAACTTTTCAGAGAGCAATTTTATAAAATTTAACTTTCGGAACTTGCATTTTTACCAATCGGCTATACCTATTACTCTTCACTACCTGCTAGACATTCTGGAGGCCTCCTAACTGGTTGATCTGCTACTGCCTTTTTTGGCCCAAACGTATAGCTGCTAACAACGGAGCCCCATTCAGACCAGGTGGGTCCTGCTGCCAGTCGGAGAGACTCAGAATTCAGTTTCTTCAGGTACTGATTTATCGGCTCGCCGTAATTTATAGATTTTTTTTTTTGAAATTAATATGTAAAAGTGGTTACAGATTTTAAATTGAATTTAGCAAAATTGTTTATCTAGCCACCGTCATTGATTTGATTTGAAATTGGGAACTGAGTATATATGTATATGCGAGGTATTATAAGATGAAGGCAAATAATAATAACCCCCACATTTAGGCATTGTGAGAGAAACAGTGCATTAAGTGCAAAAAAGGTTTTGAAATGTTTAAAACATACTGTAAATTATGGTTTTAAATGCTGTTATGATGTAACAGAGCTATAGGGTTTTGTTGATGCAGATTGGAGTGCAAATGGTGTTGATCGGAGATCAAATACAGGTTATGTTTTAACCACTTTTTAAGAGAGGCTCTTGCAACCAAGGTTCTACAATTAAAATATTTAAGGATTGATGTTTTGCTGTGGATGAACTAATAAAGATGAAAACGAAAGTCTTGTTACAAATTAAGTTTAAAAATTTGAAATTAAGTTAACTTGGCATCACCTTATGCAATTTAAAGTTGACAGTCAGATGAGAAAAGGAAGATAATAAAATTCGCATCAGTCTGTGGTTTTTTGGTCTGTTGCAAAGAAAAAATTTATCTTTTAGTTACTGCGAACCACGTTTTTTAATTAATATTACTATATTTTTCAGAGGTTATTGCAATAGTTCATATAAATGTTCAAACGGAATCAACCTGCCGCGACGCAGTTTTCGCGAAAATCATAAACGTATAAGAAGAACAACAATAATCAACATCTTAAAAATAAGTAGGCCGCGACAGCCGCCATATAGCTAGCCGCCTTTGCACTTAGCCATTTCCATTTCCACTAGATCAGCAGATCAGTCTTCTGCCGAACGTCACCTGATGTAAAGTCGCGGTTTATTGTTAGGTTACCGAACAGCAGCGATATTGGCGACGACGCGATCTTTGGCGATTTTCGACATTTTTCATGTCCTTTTACATCGCATTATAACAGCTATATCCGCGCGCGGGTTTGTTTTTTTGCTTGTTCAATGATTGATTATACTTTGGTTTGCTAGTTGGCAGCTTAGCGATAAAGGTAAGATTCAATTAGTCAAGTGAATAATTTAAAGCAAATATTTACCATATAATTATATTTTTCTGTTATTCTATTGAAAAAAATTGAATAATTTTTCTGCGAAAGAATTAGTTATGGCAAATATTTATAAATATCTGTTTAAACTACAGTAATGTTTATATGTATATACATTGCCTAATAAATTTTAAAAGAAGGAAAGAAGGAAGGCAAAAATGATTATAATTAGTTTCATATCTAATTTTTTTTCTTTGACTTTATGTTAAATTTCACTCTTTGTAGTTGAGTTTTGCTACATTTATCTAAGAATGGAGTTTGTCTAAAAAATTATATTGATTAACCATTAACTAAGAAAATGTCGAACAAAAGTTTTTGCAATTATTATGTTTTTATAAAAATTGAAATCATTTTAAATACTTGTTAAAATTTTGATCTAGGCGCTCTGCAATTTTTTTATTTTTTTTTATGTATTTTGGGTTTTAGGAAATTAGCTGCTTCACAATGTAATCTGTTTGCAACTTTCTAGTTAATTTTTTATATTAAAGTTTTTTAATGGTTAAGCATATATTTTATGGTGCATAAACTTTAAGTTTCAGATAACTCTTTGAAATGTGATCCCTAGGATTAAGAACAAAGGTATTAGGAGCAAGAATCTATAATTTTTCACAGTCTTAAAAATCTTTATTCATAACATATCTTTTGTTATTTGTCAAACCCTTAACCTTTTTTTTGTTATATATTATGTTTGTTTGAAATTTGAAATTTAAAGTGCATTTGGAATTTTTTAGTTTTTAGGATGCTTGTACACAAGATTTCGTTTTGTCTTTTGTAATATAGCACATTTTCTTTCTTTCTTTCTATTTTTTAAAGGTTTTCATGTCTTTTGATTGGTCTAACTTGATGGTAGAATTGAATCATGCAGGCAAATTGGAGCTCTTGAAAAATTGCTAAGCCTGGTAACATATCCAGGGTTAATACCGTAACGATAGTTAAACCTACTCTTGTATTGTGGCAGTATTGAAATTCAAATTTCTATACGAATATATTCTTGTAAAATTCCGCTGTATTGACAATAAATCCTTGCAAGTTAAATCCTATATTCCGATATATTATTTCGAAATAATATTCCGGAATATTAATTCGTAGAAAAGTGGGGTTTCGTTATTTGATTAAATAGCTAAATTGCAAAATATCTCAGCATTAAAATTGTATGTCATTAGTGCCTACAAGCGTAGGTACATGTAGGTATCTACACATAGGCATTCGTGTTTTTTTTAAACGTTTAAAAATTAGTAGGTTTATTTATTAATTATGTGCATTTAAAGAATTTTCCTGTCTATCAGGTCAAGAATATACAGGTTGGAGAATTAAAATGACTCATTATTCAAAATAATGACAGCACCGCTTCCTTTTGTCGATGAGCGGCCGCCTTCAGTAGTCTAATAGGTATTTACTGTTTTAATTTTTACAAGCTGTTTTTGTTTTTATTTTTGAATAATAATAATATTGGCTTGCCTCGTTTTGCTTCTGACTGTACGCTGCACTATTGAATTTTAAAGCGCTATTATTTTGTCTCAACTGTTTATACTCCTTCTGAAAGAGTTCAAATTACTAAAAGTTCTATGGAGCAAATTCGGCAATACAATGTAGTAATTTGTTTTCAATTTTTGAGTTAATCAATTTCAACATTTGAAAAAAACCGGTTCCTTGCCAAGAAACAATTTTAAATTTTGACACTTTTTTTTGTCTTCAAGATTGTCATAAGTTCCACACTAAAATGCAAAAATCTTCTATCGACAGGTTCCAGGAGTAAAAACGGTTTGTAGTGCCCTAGAAGTATATTAAACAGGATCAAGTAGAAGCAACAGAGCGGGACTGGGTATAGATCATAATACTGTTACCAGTAATTAGAAAAAACATAAATAGAAATGTTTCAAAGATTCCAAAACTCTGGAGATAGTTTCTGAAAACCAGTAGCAAAGAATGAAATTTTGTGAAACCATGATGGAAAAGCAAATAAAAATAATTTTATTTTATGAAATATTTTATTTTTAGATGAATCTTCTTTTGCATTACATGGAAAATACAATATTTCGGTTTTCAATTCCGTACTGAAAGAATTTTAAATGAAACATAAGTGTTTCCCGAATGCGTACGACAAAATAATTCACAAACACGACAAAAAATCTCCCATTTATAATTTTTTGCTTTAAAATTTTAATTATTAAAAAAATTTAACCAAAGCACAACGTTAACGTCGGTACATATTTTATGTTCAAAATTTTCAACTAATTTTAAGGCGACGATTTTATAGAAAATATTTCATTATTAAGCTAACTTTTAAAATATCGTGTTTCTTGTCGAATTTCCTAAAATGTAACTAAATCGTAAGATCTAAATATGTTTACTAAATTATTTTTTATTTAAATTTGCAGTTTAAACACTAAAACCTAATAACATTTTTTAAATAATTTTAAATATGTACGGATTTGCGGAACTTAAAATAAAAATATTCGTAATATTAGAGTTTGAGAATTTTATATTTCGAGTTATAAATACCTCGAAGTTATAAAACAAGGTATGTTCCTATTGTTTAAATAATCAATCAACAATCCGTAGCAGTACTGTTTAACTGTTTACTTGTTAAGTCATGTAAGTTGTCTCTAGAGGTCTCAATATCAGACCACTGCCACATTCTCATTGATCTAGGAAAAGATACTCGTGACAGTGAACGTAGTCTTCAGAAACCCCAGGAAAAATATTTTCAACCCAGTTCGCGAGGAACACATTGGTGAAGTTATATTCCGATAAGGTACACCCTTCCAGCAGACATTGCGATTGGCAATAATAACTTTACTAGCTAAACAGTCGCGGTATTCTAAGATACTTGACTTAAGTTGATAAATCTTTACTACGGAAACAAAGACTCCACACTACAGCGCCCCATGAAGACAGCTGTACGCATAGCGGTGGTGTGCCTCTCGAAAAGACAACCCAACATAAAATATGTCGCTGGGAGGTGTGATTAATTACGCAGACTGTAAGTCCTTCATGAACTGTAGGCTGCTGATACTGGTCACGTAAAAAATTTGGTCGTACCACATACACATACGTTCTTCTAATGAGTGACCATATTCCGCCCATGATAATACGCAATAAAGCCTTTGCGGTTAACTTTGCTGGATACTCAAAGACCAAAATAGTAAGGGCCATATGGTATATCACTCTAAAATTAATGATAAGGCTCTCATAGGCTTTTAGGGAATGTATCCTCAAAATAGCAGAGCTTACTCGCATGAAAATACATTTACAATTACAATTATGATACAATTATATAATTCTATCTATGTTTACTTATAGGTAGAAATTAAAATCGCCGACCACATTATTTGGCAGTACCTGACATTCGCACGGACTTTCTTTACTAAATAAAAAAACTCAAGTCATTTTAATATCTACAGGGTGCAACAAAATTCGGTGCAAATCTTTTAACAACGTATTGTTGGGGTCAAAATAAGACGTTTTTTTTAATCAATTATTTGGTACAGTGACTACAATTATGCGTCAAATTTCCTGAAAATTTACAAGCTTCCATTTTTTTAGATGCTTTTCATCCCAAAAATGGAGTAAACCAAATTTTAGAAATGGATTCAAAGGGGCTTACTTAAGCAGTCGCGGCCCATTTTTTTTCCTAATTTGATAGATAAATCGGTTTTAATAATGCTTTTCTTTTATTTACCAGCGATTTTGTCGAAACCGATCAATTGTATCGAAAAAATGCAGGAAACGAAAAGTTTTAGTAGCCATGAAGGCTAACTAGATAGTGTTGCTAGATTTTAAAATTTCTTGTTGGAAACATGAGAAGAGTCAGCCTTCCTGGATCCTCCCCATAAAATTGAATTTACACCATTTTTGGGACGGAAAACAAAAAGAGCACCTAAAAATAGGAACTTTTCAGAAAGCGGGCTTTAGCTCTGATGCCCCCCATTTTAGATACATTCTAGGAATTCAAAAAAAGGAAAGTTATATCTTAACTCCAACACTATGCTCTTAAAGTATTTGCACCGAATTTTGTAACACCCTGTATATAAATAATTCGAGATATGGATAATATTATGATCGTTATGATCTATGACATGGTTGCACAGACTTATTAAGACTAGAGGCCACTACACCAAATTATGAACTGATGGCAGGCCGGCCGCCAGTAAGGTAAATAAAGACCATAAAGAATTGATAATAATTTATCAAAATTGATAAAGAATTTCTTAATTTGAAGCGTGGCACTGCATACTGCTTACAATCTTTTTTACATTTGGCTCAAATTTACTTGTAGCAACACGTAAAACTGCTTCCAAACTTTCATTTGCAAGGCGGTTTCGATTTTTTGTTTTATTATTATTTAGTATTGAAAAAGTTTGTTCACATATATAGGTAGAACCAAATAAGCTGGCATATTTCAGAGCGTTTATGCGCAACTCTTTGTACATATTTTTATTAATGCAGCGGTAAAAGTTTAGCAAGTCTCCTTCGTTGAATTTGTTGCGTAAATCTTGGTCGTTTTGAATATCAATAATTTCTAACTGCATTAACTCTGGCGCATTTGCAACTGAAATTGTGAAAGGATTGCTGAATATGTCCAACAGAGGTTTCACTTTTTTAAACTCCGAAAATCTGTTTTGAAAAGATTGAATCAGAATATCTAGCTTTTCTACATAACTGAAATTAATCGCAGTTTTGTTGAATTTTTCAGCCATTTTCTTATAATTCGGAAAATGATTGTAATTCCCAGAATTGAATTGTGATCTGAAAAGTGTCAGCTTGTATTAAAAGGAGGATACCTAAGCGTAGAGTTGGGATATCAGCTGATTTCAGCCTTGAAGCCGTGTGTTCAAGACATTCAAATGATTTGTAATGTCAACTAAAAAAGCCAAATCACACAACCAATCAGGATTTTTAAGTTTCGGGACATCTCTTTGCTTTTTTGCCAGAAATATTCCAATTTCTTCTATTAAATTTAGAAATCGTTCCAATGTCAATCCACGACTTAGCCACCTTACTTCTGTATAATACTACGTATTCGCGTTCGATGTCATCAAGGAATTGTTTGAATTGTCTGTGATTAAGTCCTCGTGATTTTATGAAATTTACAGTCGAAACTACCACATTCATGACATTTTGAAATTAATTTTTTTTAGAACAGAGGGCCTCTTGGTGTATAATGCAGTGAAACTACATGAGGTCTTCAGCGTCTATGTTTTTTCTTGCCGATGCTTTTTCAGCAAAGTAACTAGCCCGGAACTGACACCAATCATCGAAGGAGCACTGCCAGTCGCAACTCCCGATAATTTTAAAGTCCAAGTCAGTTTTTGAACACTCATCCAAAAGTACATTGAGTATATCAACTCCTTTGCTTTGACCTTTCAATGAACACATTCCTAATAACTCTTCTAAGACTTCAAAATCTTGAGTAACACCTCGTATGAATATGAGAAGCTGAGCTGTGGAACTAATATCAGTGGATTCGTCGAGTGCTAATGAAAAAAATTCAATGAACTTAGTTTTTTCAATTAACTGTTCCGACAAAGTACCTGACAAAGACATAATTCGTCTTTGGATAGTCATACGAATTAGTTCAATTTTCTCAAACTTTTTTGCTGCTTCTGGATACATTTTCTTAACGGCAATTTCTAAGCATTCTTTTACAAAATCGCTATCATTGAAGGGGCGACTTCGCTTTGCTATCATTCGAGAAATTTCATAACTAACTTCTGTAGCTATTTCTGAATCTTGAATGGGTTTTGTAAACATAGCTTGCGGACCAATAAGCTCCCGTTTCAAAGACAACATTTTTTGCTTCCTTAATTCTCCTGTAAACTTGGTAAAAGAAGGATACTGCGTTTCATAGGGCCTTTTTACATTATATTCCTTTGCAATCGCAACAAATTTTGGGAATATTAACACAACACCTAAAAACAATTACAATACTTAGTTAAATTACCCATCGTTTTTTAATTTATCAAAAATATTTGATAAAATAGTATTCCTCAGAGATTTTAATATTTTAACAGTTAGAGAAATTCTAAAAGAAAAATTGTAATTTATTTGTTTTATTTTAATATTTGGGCAACACTAAACCCAAATTTGATTAAAATCGATTAAATAGGTAGAGAAACACTTATTAATAACAGAGTTTTACTTACGATTTCACAATTCAATTATACACCGCACTTGAGGGGTTAACACTGCAACAGGATTGATTGTGATCAAAATATATGACACCGGCTAGTCGAGTTAAAATCTACACTAGAGCTATTGCCTGCCCAAAACACTATTAAACTGCACTTATTCTCAATCACTTATTACTTCCCTTTGTATTTTCGCGCTTATTTCTTTCTGTTGACACTTCACTCAAATTAAAACCGAAGTGTCGGTCGCTGTGGTTAGCATGGCTTTTATACCGCGCATACGACTCTGGAAGCTTTGTGTATTTACCTACGCGAGCAATCGGGAATTCGGGACTATTGCTATCTCGCTTGCTCACATCGCGCTACAAAGTTGTTGATTTCTCTACTATTTTGAACTTTATATAATAATGTAGAGCCCACAAAACATACGCTGTGAGCGTATTCGCTTTGAGCTACCAGCGTCAGCGAAGAGCGATTATTAAAAACACTCGTTTGGGTATATACCTGGCCACGCTAGTTTAACCCAAAATATTTTGTTTTGATCGCACATAAAATGAATTTAGAAGCATTTATCAATGCTGTTCAAGAAAGGCCAGCTATTTGGATTTCACATCAGGAGTTCATCATATTGGAGTTCACATCATCAGCACAAATTCAAAAATGTTGTTAAGAGATTGTGGGACGAAATAAAACTTCTATTTCCGGACTACTCAGGTAAATTTTTATTTAGTTATTAAAATATTATAACAATATTATTTAATTAGTTTGAAAATAGTTTTTAAACTGATCCCGTATTTGAAAGGCTTGTGAAGTTGCCCGATTGTTTCGCCTAGATAACCGAGGAGTAGAAGAGTTTTTACCTTCATTTATCATACGAAAGTCAACATCTTTATTTCCATCTTTATCTCTTATAATAATATGTAGTAAACAAGCCACTTTTATAAGTAACTCTTGCTCTGGATAATCTCTTATTGAAATATCTTTTTTCGTCATCTAAATTTGTCGATGGATATGGTCGCATTAAAACATTTTTTAATGGATAAGCTTCATCTCCAATTAATACAAAAGGTAATGTAATATTTGAACCCGGAAGGCATTGGGGTTGCGGAGTATTAAATTTGTCAGACATAAGTAATTTATTTAACTTTGAGAAAAAAAACGTTCCTCCGTCATTCTGCCGTCCTTTTCCTCCAACCTCAATAGTAACAAATTTATTATCTGCATCAGCCACAGCTTGAAGTACCAGAGAAAAAAAATGTTTATAATTATAGTATTCACTACCACTTTTTAGGGGCTTTTTAATATGAAGTGCTTGCCATCAATCGCGCCGATGCAGTTAGGAAACTGCAATTTTAACAAAAATTCTTCTGATATCTTTAATAACTGTTCTTTAGTGGGTTGTGGCATATGAATTATCCATAGTGTTGTCCAAATGGCTTTACACGTTTTATAAATGCCTTTTGCTATCGTACTTTTTCCCAATCTAAAGGAATGTCTCAAAGATTTGAATGATAGTCCAGTTGAAAGAAATCTGAAAAAAAAATTATTGTAATAATATATGAATAATCCTTATTATATTTATTAATAATAGTACGAACTAAGATTAAGTTTTTTTGTAGCTGATGCCTTGAAGAAAAAATGGAAAAGCCTAAAGGATACATATAGAAAAGAACTAAAGAAAATTCCAATTCCGCGATCAGGAGATGCTGCCATTAATATTGAAGTTAAGTGGAAATATTTCAAATTATTGTCTTTTCTTCGAGACGAAATGATAATCACAACTGGAGACCGTAACCTTGAAATTCAAGACGATCATTTAATTCAGGAATCCTTGAACGAAACTGAGAACTCTGAGCTATATACTACTGCCACTGCCGAATCTAATTCCGAACAAGAAAATTCCAGCAATTCCCAGACATTCAGTGAGACTCAACCATCGTCTTCAACAATAACAACGTCTGGTGAGCCATCGACATCGAGAGACTCAATTCGGGCATCGGTTTCGTCTCAAGAACCTCGTTCTCTGCCACTGTCTCGTACTCCATCAACAACCTCTGGAATCTTATCTGGAAAACGCAAAACACCCAATGATATACGAGCTGAATACCTAGAAATAGAGAAAAAGAAATTGAGGAAAAAATTTATGGAGTTGAAAATATTTAAAAATAATAACAGTTCGCAAACTGAGCCAAAATCAAATGATCATTTTTTAATGAGCTTGCTGCCGCAGATGGAAAATTTGCTTCCTATTCAAAAGTTACGTTTGCGCAGCAAATTTAATCAAGCTCTATTGGAATAGGTTGAAACATTAACATACGGATATGGATCTGTGTCGGATTTTGTAAATTTATAAGAAAATTAGTTAATTTGTTGTTAAAAATTCAGTAGTTTAATAAAGTCATTATATGACACCTTAATTACTAAACTTAACAGCTAATTTTATTAAAGATATTAAAGCATATTTACTTACCTTAATGTTAAAAATAGTTTTTCCGTCGGTGTAATAATTCTTGGCCCTTTGATGGTAGATTTTATGGAATCTTCTATATTCTGTTGTATGTAGTCGAAAGTATCTATCCTCATCCTAGTGTACTCAAAAAACTTATTAGGAAACTGCCTAATTGCTTTATAAAGCGTGTGGAATTTACCTAGCTTTGGTCTCTTGTTGTTTACATCGTGGACTCCTGATTTACAATTGATTATATTTTGTGACATGAAAGAGCTGCTTTCGAAACAATACAGAGCTATTTTTGATAATGACATTATAAAGAACGCTCTTAAAATGTAGATACAAATATCATACAATATAACCGTTCTTCCTTAAAGACAAGTACCTAACTAATAGGTAAACCTCGCATCAAATGTTTTATTTTCGCTCAATTTCGCTGTCCGCCGCGAAAAGCTCTTGGTCTCATTTTAGACGCTCTAAATTGCCGCTGTAGGTTTCTAAACGCTTTAAGAGGGGCGAATTTTAAATGGCCCTCGCATAAAGGCGGCAAGCGATGTTACTGACTTAGCATTTTTGGGCGCTAGATTCAAATAGCGCGCGCGCGAGATTCAAATTACTTTTCGAACTAATTTTGGTTTTGGGATAGAATTCAATATTTTTCGAATATACGAGAGTATTATTTTTGCTGTCAGCGGGCCACCAGTATTTGACCGGCGGGCCGCGGTCTGTGCATCCATGATCTATAGCTTTATGATCCTACTGATTAAATCCTTGAACTAATTGAATTGGTAAAAGCGATAAATAGAATTTATAAGAATATTTATTGGCTTAAACATAAAAGTTAATGTGACTTAGAAGCTGCTGTTCTGGGTAACTATTAATTAAATTTGTCAAATTTTTAATTCTTGTTATACTTCAAAAGCTCATAAAAGCCTCTGGAAGGCGCTTATAATATGTCAAATCTATAATTAAACATTAATTACCGTTTTAACAAAGCTTCAATTATATTGCACCTCATGTAAATGTAATTATGTAATTTGGTAAATCAATGAGTTAGCAACATATAATTAAAGTAATTGATAAATATATTTATCATGTTTTATACGCAATTGTCCTTGAACATTTCTATAAATTTGCTTTTCTTGCTTGCGTAGATGCAACTTTCCTATTTATACAGTCTATGTGCCTGATATTTTTACCAAAATCGAGGTTTATGTGAAGCATGGTTTAACCTAGATTACACCTGCGTATAATCTGTGCAATTCCTTTTTTGCTTTATATAATCTGCTATTTACAGGGATTTTTTTTCATATGCTTAGCATAAAATAAAAAAATATTGAAATTTTATTTAGGAACTTTCAAAATATAGAGGCAATTCCCGGATTTGGATGGTTTGACAAAAAAGAAAAATTTTAATAAAAATATTTTCTATAGTCTCTTCTTAAAAAGTTTGTTAAGAGCGCGTTTAAAAAAAAAGTAAGAAATTTTAAAAATAAAGTAGAGAACTCCTACTCCTTCGCTTCCCAGAGACGCACTACCTCTAATATTTTGACGATGAATCTTGTATCTCCAGAAGTACAAAATTACATAAAATTCTAATTAAATAACAATGGTAAAATAATTAAATAAATTACAATAGAAAATAAACTCAATACTAAATATTTTATTTTAGAAGCATTTGAACAGATTTCTTCAGTTTTTATTACTGAAGGCAAGTTATTAAATCCAGTTAAGGCTGCACTAGTCATTATATATTTAATATTTTGCAGAATTGATTAAAATAAATCTCTAGATATTTATAGCGTATTATAATACATTCATATATTTTATTGTTTACATGGTCTATATAACTAATTCAATTGCTTATCAACAATTAACCCTTTATTAAATGAAAGAACAAAGGAAAGAAGAAACACTTATAAAACAGATGAGCTTGTAATTATTTTTCGATATCTTCAATCCCGATTTATAGATATGATATAATTTCACCATTTTAAGCTTCCTGTGAAAAATACCAAAGAATAAGGCATTTGGTTTGGTAGACTAATTTAAGCAATATGAAATAATGAATTCTTTCATATTAATAAGATCTTTACCATCACGGCATCGTGGTCTGAAGTAGAAAATCGTTTGTAAGAATAATATTAATTTTATTCCTATCACTTATATAAAAAAATATATATTTTTATCAGAATATACCTCACTGAAAAACAAGTTATACCTAGATCACTCTTTTCTGCTAACAATACTCTCAATGACTTTTCATATCATTATTGCGTTAAATAATTTTTGGCTGCAAATTAATATACAGTTCTCTCTGGTCTAATAATGGATAATCCTCTACACTTTACTTTAGTTTATTTTTAATAGATGTATTGCATAGCATGGTCAATTAATATACGATTAGTTACAGTAACCTTCGTAGCATGATCAGAATTTGCTTCAGTGACTAAAGAAAAACCGTTAACTAACAATAGATATTGTTAGTTAGTAGTTAACATTTTGAGGCAAGTGAATTAATGTCTAAAATATTTATATTTATATCTCGGTTAAAAAGTCCTTATCACACTATACAGGGTGTTTCAAAATTCGGTGCACATATTTTAAGAGGGTATTGTTGGAGTCAAAATAAGATTTTTTTTCCTATAAACATATTTCCTGAAATGCTTCCCTTCAGAGCTATAGCCCACGCAAATTCCCTGAGAAAAATCGATTATTTAGAATCAAAAATTTGTTTTTTGATTCTAAAAAAAAGTCCCTATTTTTTCAGTGCTCTTTTTATTTTCCATCCCAAAAATGGTGTAAATCCAATTTTAGGAAAGGATTCAGGGGGCTTACCCTTCTGATTATCTTAAGGTTATCTATCTTGTCATTTATAAACCCGAATTTAGTAGGTCAAATTTAAAGGAGTAGCGAGCAAAAATTACTGTCATTATCATGTCAATTCCCTTTCTCCAGAAACTCATCTTTTGAAAGTACCAAATGGCGAGAGGAGGTTTAAGCCATTGGAGGTTGAACATTGTGAGATTACGATTCTATGTGGCTTGTACACTGATTAATGTAAAGCACGCATCGAGTAAGATTAATGTAAAGATTGATAATGTAATAAGACTGATTAATGTAAAGCATCCATCGAGTAGCAATACGAAATGCATGCGTGCGGGTTGTCATATTTCGCCTTTAAGCACCTCTCTATGCGTAATGATCCATCCCCCAACCCGTATAGTAATAATTTATTGTTTTTTCTCGTATTTTGAGCTTATTGTTGGAAATAAACTCACAGTTAGGCTACCACAATGTCTTTTTAGGGTCCTCACGTTCTTTTTCTTTAAAATATCAGGATATTATTAATTATGGCTATAATAAGATTAATATTATATTGTAACAATATCTTAATGTAATACATCTATAGACTAGGAACAGCAATCGGACAACAAACTTTATGCATATTTACCGACTTCAATATTCTTCTAAACAAAAGTGTGAGCTTCCGGGTAACGTTCCAGTGATAATTCTGCATCATAATAATCAGATGAAGGATATATATTCCCGTTAAAATCGACTCTTCTACGTATATGAAACAAGTCCGCATCGATATTTTCATCTCACAATATATAAAATTATCCGCCTTTCTAAATCGTAAATGAGTCGAAGCCCAAGGCGACCCACAGACCGTCGCGCCTGCCCGATTCGAGCGTCATAGAGCAGAGGTGTTAAATGAATAGCGCTAAAGCCTAATGATATGAATAATATTTAATAGTCATAAAATTATATGTTTGTGCTTCCTAATTTCGAGGAATTTTCTGATTGCTCTTGGTATTTCTTCGAATAATTTTTTAATGATTAAGGTTTTTTTTCGTGTAATGTCTTACTTCAAGCTAATCATAAACTATATATACTCTGACGTTGATGTTCTAGCTCATCAATTTAATCACAGCTACAGGTATTACTTAACGAGAGAGTAGTAAGAATGTAAGACGAAAGAACATACATTCAAATATTTTTTTGTTGGAGAATCATCCTGTATAGATTTCCTGGACACCCTAGAAAATTAAATGTTGTGATTGCTAATGTTAATTAAAATTCTGGTCTTTCAAGCTACAAATTTGTCGATTCTTTCGTTATCCTGTAGATTGATGTGCGCTTTAAGCAACACAACCAATGACATTATATTGTTGAGGAAAAAATGTGATGAATTGTAATAATTTCTAAAGTAACGTAGTCCGATGCCGAGGTTTTATAGCAGTTTTTTTAATACTCGAAGCTCTTTTTACTACCCGAAAAAAACATTTATGGTTTGGTATTCTAAACAATCATTAAATGACTCTTAGATTGCTCCTAAAGTTTAGCCGTCTAAATTAAATCTTTTACTATTTAAAATTGTTTACAGTAGTAGGTATTTCTATGATATAAGGCGCAACTGGTTTCAATATTAATAATATTGTAGCGTTTTAACCGTTTGTTAAGGTGTGAATGTAAATACTTAATGCTAAAATATAAAACAAAGGTAAGAACACAAAGTCACGGTCTCATCAAATCCATATAATTTTTTCAAAGCTACACGTGTTTCGCTCCTATCGGAGCATCATCAGGCCTAGACCTACACAGATCACATTACAACATAGTCAACTGATTTATTTACATACTTACATTACTAAACACGAACACTTATGACTACTAGAAATATTTATCAAAAAGATATTATTTACTCATCAATTATTAAAATTATTTTTCTTAAGTTAATTATTTTAAAATGAATTACCTTTGTGTTCTTGGAAAATCCATGCAATTTTACAGCATATGTTATGATCACTGGAAGAAAAAAGCAAACCACAAGTGATTTTTAAGTGTGTCAGGGTCTAATTCTTGAGAGGGCGTATTATATTAGTTCCAGTTATTTCTGTTTGATTTTAATAAATCAACATCTTGTCAGGATGTATTACAACAGTAAACTTTTAAACAGTATCAAAACGATAAATGTACTTAAATTAACTTATGGTGTATGTTTTGAATGTGTAAGAAGACAGAATGATAGATGTATTGCTTACGTCAGGATTGGAGATTTTTGAGATGATACGATACTACATACCTAAAAAGTAAAAGGTGCCTGTAAGCAAATATCTTATCCTAGTTATTGTGAATGTTTAATAAAAGTAAAATAGGTTTACATAAAGGCATTTCATGTTTATAGCACCTATACACCATACCATAAAATTATCAATAAGACTCTCCTTAAAATTATAGACATCAGTAGACCTTGTTTAAGAGTTGTTCTCTAATCCAGATAGAACAAAACCTGATGTCCAGCATTAGAAATCATGTTGATGGGATAGTGCTCGCAAACACTCACGAAACAACACACTGATGTAATTACACAGTCTACTAAATAATCCCAAGTACCACAACACTCTGGGTTGCACTAGTGCCACGCACCCACTTATACACTAGCTAGCGTTGTTTTACGTACCAAGGTATCAGGTAGCTACACTTATCATGGAAGGATGTGCATTTAAATATTACTTTATTTATATTGATAATGATTAAGATAATGGAAAAACATAAGGCATTGCTCAAAACTAACTACACTAACCACAACACTTAAATAATTTTTTTTAATAATATATTTTTTTTTACGTTCTAGAAAATGAATTAGCTTATCCAATAAGTTATATTAAGTTTAGAAAAATTTTGTGTTTTTAGGGGATCAATATAACGGTACTTCAAAACTTTTAATACGCCCCATAAATTCCTTTTTGAGATACAGATAAAGTTGTCGAAGAATATTTATGTCCGATTTAAATATCGCGCCAATATTCCGAACCTAACTTTAACTGAACTACTGCTTCCCAGCGGCGATGCGGTCCATATATATTCGGCTGACTATGAAACCGGAAGATTCGCTGACCTTCCACGCATCTCCAGAGACATCGTGCGGTGTGCCTACTTGTGTCATAGAATAAACGATCTCATCGATAATATCGTTTATTCTGTGCTTGTGTCATTCCGACATGACAGAGAACAACTAGTATTCACGCGTTGTGAATATCTTTACAATATAAAAATATGTTCGCAGTTTTTGTAGTTTTTAACAAGATTCTCTAAAATTGATTAGTATATTTTCATTTTTATTCTATATATATTTTCACACATTAAACGTTCTAGGGAAAAATGGCATTAAAATTCCTTATTAATAAAGTGTGTGACCACTCCTGTTACAAATAATAACTGGATATTTGTTTGGCATGTTCCTAATTAAATTGTCAATGTCGTTTTGCTCAATTTGTAACTATTTCTTTTACATACAGTTCAGTATATGACATTATTGCTTTATTTAAAACACGGCTTTTCAACATGTCGCAAATATGCTTGATAGGATTTTAGTCGGAAGATTGCACAGAGCATGGCAATACAAATAAATTGTGACGAAAAAAAATTCCCGAACCTGAAAATTCTCACAAATTACAAGATGCAAATAGATAATCAATATTTTTAAAAATAAAAAAATCTATTGGTAAGTACTGCACATCTGCGAAAGTAATACAGGACACTGATCATGTAGAAACTCTCGAGTCTACTCTTCACAAAATAAACAAAATTTGCCAAGTAGAAAAATAACTTTCTGGCTTTAAATTAGCAGCACCTTATCCATAAATCAGTATAAATTTATTATATACTGTATAGATATATCATAATATATAATTATATATCTATACAGGGTGATTGATCGTTGATGGTACCTTAGAGGTTTACGGAGAACGGAAAAAAGATTTTTTTTTATATTTGGCATCATGGGTTTTAGCTAGTGATCTAAGCTATTTAAAATATTTTTAGCGATGCAGCGTTGCTGCTTATACCAAAAAGTAGTAGCAACTTTTTTCTATTTTTTTAAATAGAATACCCTGTATATTATTTTACTTTCTGATCCGCTATCGCTTTATAATTGTTTTTGGATAGATATAGATAAGATAAGATATTTCTATACCTATTTTTTAGTGGCTGTCGAGCAATTAATTATTTTTTTTAGCTTTTGACCAAAACATAGCTCCAAATAAATTTTTATTACTATGTCACTGGAACGCGCAGAAAATATGAGTGTAAATTATGAGCGTAATTTACGGAAGTACTGTACATTAGTCTTCACTATAAAAATTTGTTCTACATTATACCAACAATTATGACCAACCCTGTGGTCAAAATTAGTGATTTTACCGCTAAATACAAAAACTGTGAAAAATTTTTTAAAACTGTGAAAAGCATTTTTTTAAATGGAACACCCTGTATAATATAACATATTCTAAGGATTGGATTGGATTGGATTCTTAAGGATTGGAATCCCTTCCGAACGAGGTATCATGTTATCATCATCATCTAAGTAGTTTGATTTTTGAAATATTTTTCTATTTGAATAAGTTTCTGTAAAAATAGGGATATTTCATATTTGCTTTAGGTGGCCATGAATGGTCATGACCAAACAATGCTATGCTATTGTCGTTTGACAGTTACATTTTGTTGATCAATAATAGTAATACACGTGGGTTTTTATTTAAAATAGGTACCTACAAATTAATTGAATTGGAAAGAAATAGTAATTTAAATGAAGTTTTGATAAATCTATTTGTTATTCATGGACAATGTGACATAATTGTAGCAAGAACATGCAGAAAGTTCACTGAAATGTACCCCATTTTACAAAAAGTGGATAAAAGAAAATTTGTGCGAATACAAAATAACTTAATGAATACAATATACCTAACTAGAGAGAAAATATGCAAGCACATTTATTTTTAATATATTAATATTATTAGTAACGATTTTTGGATTGCGTGAATCCTCTTGACTCTGTACATGTTGAAATGAAGTCGTGGAAATTTTTAAGATATGTTGTTTTTAAAAACGCTCTTCTCGATCGTAAAATATATGTATTAAGTTATTCATTATTATTTATAAGTTTAAAAAAATTAAAGTTAAAAACGAAATGTTCTGACGTAAATACGTATTTAGTTTATCGTGAGAAGGTGATTAATAGCTTCAAAAAGACCTAACTGCCCGAAAAGTGAATACAATAATTAAAATTTTTGTTTCATGAAAAATGGGCAGATATTTGTAGTAACAGATTTTTGTACGATAAAAAATTAAAGGATTGGTAGGTGTTATTAGAAAAGTATTATTTAATTAAGTACGTATACAGTATTAACTTATGAGATTTTATTTACGCCAGAATGCCGTATTTATTAATAGAAAGTTTAAATGTCACCCTGTATAAATTAGCCCAAACCAATATACTATAATTTTATAATAGATTCTGCTAACGAACTGGCCAAATGTTCAGGGTGTACATCTCATTTCATACTTTGATTAATTAATATTCCTTATACATTTTTTATTATCAATTGAAATATTCGTAAAATTAGGTCTATTGGCTTTCCTATGGAAAAATTCTATGAAGTTTGTTTTTGTTATATTCAGACTTAATTCATATGTTTCGAACAACTTTTTTATTTCATTTAATTCCTTTATAGCAAATTGTTTAGTTCGAATGTCCACTATCAAAAATAATAATGATAATGGTATATACATATATGGATATAATAAAATAATTGTGGTTATCGACCGTACTATTTGAAGAAATACAAACTTATTATCAGGTAGCGGTCTGTGACTAATAAAACATCATTTATTTATTCTCAATATTTCGTCCTATATTTTAGTGACTTCTTCAGGAGAAACTACAAGAGAGTAAAAAAGTATGTTAATATATAAAAGAATTGAACACAACAAAATGAAGCGAATGGAAATACTTTACATGCTATTTAAATTGCAAACAAAAGTTCAATAAGTATAACTTACAACACAGAGTCAGTTTAACATCTCATACATAAAAAAACGCAAAATGTTTTCTAATTTGAACTTCACCCTCGGGATTAAGTTCCAGAAGGTAGGTTCCTTTGTTCACGATACTGTTGCTGAATCTCTGGACAGCCACTGTGTAATTAGGCGCTATACCAATCCATTTCTTATCTTTGACTATTGGACAGCTTTCGTGAAAACTTTAGGAGTTGAATTTCACATGAAAAATCCTAATCTGACTTCATGCGACTGTTTTCATAGCAAATGAATTTCTCCAGAATGATTTCTGTACAAGGTTCCTCAAAAATGAAATGATTTTGCGCATATTCAATATTAAATATTTAAAAATTGGAATAATCTTATTAAAACTGTTCTGATTCATTATACGTAAATTGTAAAAATGAAAATAGTTGTATGTAGTTTTTTTTAACTAATAGTATAATATCAGTGATAAATATAATTTTATTACCCTTATGATAGATCTTAATTTTTAGAGTGTTTTCAAAAAGTATAGAATTTTCAGCTTGTGGAACAAACTGTAATTCACTGTGGGTGAAATATTTTAAAAATTGATTGATTTCTTTTAAAAGTTCGTTCGGCTCTATCGTATAGTTGTGGAAGATATTTATTTTAGCAGAAGTTATGGCTGCTTCTATTTTTTCGAAAATATCGTATACTGATTGAAATTGTGCAATTATTTGGGAAAGTAAACTTTATAAATACACGTGATTTATAGATGCACTTCTGTGGATAAAATAACTTAGTTTATCTTGTAAAATAACTTGATTCTTTGTTTGCTTCTTAACATTATTTTCAAATATTTGTATGGATGTTTCGAGTGACGAGATTTGATCTTTCACAATT
The DNA here is from genome assembly GCF_022605725.1 of Anthonomus grandis grandis. Lineage (NCBI taxonomy): Eukaryota > Metazoa > Arthropoda > Insecta > Coleoptera > Curculionidae > Anthonomus > Anthonomus grandis. The sequence goes on from NC_065559.1 coordinate 13,999,248, forward strand.
GTTTTAGTTTTTTCCTAATTGAAAATTTTCTTTTTTATAAGTTATTAAGTATTTTAGTACAGTTTAGAAGTTTTGGACCATTTTCTGCAAAATGGTCTAAATAGACTTTATTAAATTTTATGAATGGATTATCTGTATGTAAACATATACATTATGTTTTATTTAAAAATGATACTCTCTTAAAAAAATCAATTATTCCAGGTTCATTATTAGTTTGAGGTATATGAACTGTTAGGATTTTATAAGACTTATAGTTTTCTTGATTTAATTTTAATTTGGGGAAAAAATTATATTTGATCTTAGTAAAGTAATATTTGTTTTATTATTGACCATTTCGTCAAGTATTTTTGTTGCGTTATTAGTGGTTTCATTGATCGAAGAGTGTGGTGTTTAAGAGTCAATTTGATGTGGTTTTTTATTTATTACTTAATAAATAAGATTCTTATTAGATCGTGTTTTAACATTTGATGACTAAATAAGGGTTGGTTTTTATTGACATTTATTTTTATCCGATAGATTCGCAAAAATTACGATTTGTCGAGTTGTACCTTAAAATTTGTATTTCTTAGCCTAGTGAAAATTCCACTTAATCTATCTAGATGCTCTAATAAAGTAGTAAAAATGACAATGTCATCAAGATAGACTAAATATTCTTCATTTAGTAGTCCTCGCAATATATTATCCATTATCCGCTGAAACGTAGAGGGTGAATTGTCATAGTAGTATATCCATGATGTTTGGCAAGAAGTATTTATTGTTCGTTTGGTTTTCAATAACTGACAACTAGTTTCCATTTTCGTTCTCCGGATGAATCTATTTTTTTGCTAATCTATATTTTTAACAGTCCAAATCGGACTTGACCATGTGGAAACTGAGCCCTGTCTTCTAACTTCTGACTTATAAACTATGTATTCACTATATGTATCCGAAAAAAATGGTGTTTTGTTTGTAAAATTTATTTTGTGTGTATTTTATTGATAAAAGTTACAGGGATCTGTTCACACTAAAAGATGTCTCGAAATTTATAAAATAAGTTTCTAATTACTTTTTTTCCTATTGGTTACCATAATCGACACGAATATTTTTTTAATTGTTTTTTAATATACAGGGTGTTTCAGAACTATGGGATCAAACTTCTGGGGGTTGTTCAATGCAACAGAAGAATCCATTTGAATATAGGAACCCATGTCCGGAAATGCGTCACTACGGCCCTAAGACGCGTTAAAATTTATAAAAAACATAAATTACCTAAATAGGATCTGCTGCATTTATTTTTACCTTTTGTACATGATACAATAACAACAATTGTTTAAAATCAACGCTTATCAATGTCAATTCTCAATGTTAATTCTCAATGTCATGTTTAAAAATTTTATAGCTTACAATTTTTAAACACTTATTGCTAATGGAAACCTTTACCAATCAAGAATTGGCGGATATGGATTTGGCATATGGAGCAACAAACTGCAATGCACGAGCAGCATCGCGGTTGTATCATGAACGTTATCCCGAACGACAGCATCCATACAAAAAGTTTATTGCGGTTCCTCGGCGGCTGGCTGAGATAGTCATGTTTAAGACCAAGATGCATGATACTGGTGTTGCTCGAACCATAAGAACGGTCGAATTTAAAGAAGAGATGCTTCAGCGAGTTGCCGATGAACCATCAAATAGCACACGTGACGTCGCTAAGAATATGAATACAAGTAACGCTTCTGTCTGGCGGGTACTACACGAGCAACAACTCCATCCTTACCACTTCCAGAAAGTTCAAGTTATTACTCCAGCCGATTATCATCCTAGAGTTCAATTTTGTCGATGGCTTCTGGATCACCTCATTGCACAACAAGAAAATCCTTATGCAATTTTTCCAAGAAAACATCAGAATCATTGGTCTGTCAACGTATGGGCAGGCATTGTTGATGATTATTTAATTGGGCCATACCTTCTACCGGAACGATTAACATGACCTATTTATCTGCGTTTCTTGGAGGAAGTTCTTGAAGAACTCCTTGAAAATGTTCCACTAAACGTTAGACAGCAAATGTGGTTTCAGCATGATGGAGCGCCGGCTCACTTTGCTGTACAAGTACGCGAGTATTTGGCTCAGCGGTTTGGGCACCGTTTGATTGTCAGAGGTGGAGCAGTTTCTTGGCCTCCTAGGTCACCCGATTTAACGTCGCTCGATTTTTGTTTGTGGGGACATGTAAAGTCTTTAGTCTACGAAACTCCGTTAGAATCAGAGCTAGACTTAATTGGACGAATAACAGCAGCATTTGAAATCATTCAAAACGAGGATCAAATTTTTAGTGTAGTCCGCCGAAATCATGTGCGGCGTATAAATTGGTGTATTGAGGTTGGAGGAAGACATTTTGAACAATCGTTGTGATGGTATCATATACAAAAGGTAAAAATAAATGCATCATATCCTATTTAGGTAATTAATATTTTTTCTAAATTTAAACGCATCTTAGGGCCGTAGTGGCGAGGTGACACATTTCCGGACATGGGTTCCTATACTCAAATGGATTCTACTGTTGCACTCAACAACCCCTAGAAGTTTGATTCCATAGTTCTGAAACACCCTGTATTAACTCGTATAATATATGATTTATTATCAGGTGTCGGTTTGTTATTATCTAGGTTTTTGATTAGATTTAATTCATTAAGATTTAGTTGTTGAACATTAAAGGGTGCTATAATAATTGTTCTGGGGTTTTTGTTAGTATAAGTATATTTATTTAGAATTATATTTTGTAAAATGTTTGATTTAAATTTGGATTTTTTTTAAGTCATAGATAATGGGTATTTTAGCAAATATCGTTTTAATTTGTTTATTATTAGGCATAGTAAATCAACACATAGAGTCTATAATCATATTTATTACTAAAATCAAAAACATAAAATTTATGACTTTCCTTAACGTTAAAAAGTTGGAATAATAATTACTTTACTACGATGGGAGATTATGTGTGCGGTTTGAATTTGAAAGTCTTCTTTAAAGAGAAATTTTTTAAAATACTTTTATGCAATTTCTGTTGAGATTAAACTTTTGATATTCCCCGTATCTATTAGAAATTTGGCATTTATTTCGGGTATTAGTATGTACGGTAAATCTACGGAGGTATTATTTAAAAGTACGTTTTTATTGTCTCTTTGTTACCTGGATCCCTAGTAAAATTTGTTCATCTGAGATCATTGTTTTGGGAATGTTTATGCGGATACGGATGTATGTTTTCGTTTTGTGCAGATTGGTTAAAATTACCTACGATAGCGTCATTTGTTGGTTCAGCATCCTTACCATTGTTAGATTAATTATGATATGGATCATATTGATATGAATAAGGTTCTTCATAATTTTTGTTATAAAGATAGTGATTATACATATCTTCTGTACTTTGGCTAAAAGTTTTTTGATTAAAATTTGGAATATAGAGTCGATTCTGGAAGTAATTCGGTCTGTAAATATTTAGTGGTTGGTTTATTCTAGAAATGGTGTTATTGTTGTTTGGAAAATTATTGTATCTTGTGTTTGCATTATGCTACAAAAAAAAACTTTCTCAATTACGAGAGACACTGCTTTTTTTAGCTTTTCTGGATTTCTAATTCTAATAATATTTTGTAGAGGTTCTGCTAGACCTCCTATAAAAGTTTTTAAGCCTAATTCGTTACAGTTTTTAGTTATTAATTCTTGGGCTGCCGCTACTAAATTTAAGATGTTAAATTTTGAAATGACTAAAGATCGCGCATCTTGGCAACGCAAAACTATATAGTATTTCGCCTTTATTTGAATTTAAATGCTGATCTAATGTAATTAAATCCTGAACTAAACAATCATGATTTCTGTGATCACCAAAACTTAATTTTAACGCGCCTTTTATGTTATCCCAAATTTCAAATTCGCTTATTCTAGAGGCAATCAAACTTCGAGCCTTGCCAGTTAATTTTCCAATAATTGTCCTACATATAACACTATTGTTAATTTCATCACCTATAAAAATTATTAATTTATTTATTAAAACAGCCAAAGAATGTGGCTTTTCATCAAAATTTGGGATAGTATTCATATATATGTACTAGTTTTAAAAGTTAAGTTAAAGAATAGTTTACAGTTATATTGTTTATATTACTGCTGTTATTTGTATTCATGTTATTGATTTGTTCCACATTAGCTTAACTAGTTGCCATATTTCTTAAATTTAAAGCAAGTTTGTTTTTATTGCGTAAATTGTATAGTTTATATTTCCTTATTAATTCTTGAAGTAAAACATCAGAATCGTCACTATCAGACATTAAGAAATTAAAATTAAGTTATATTAACTAAGAAGTTCTTAAATCTTATTTCATTCACAACAAAAAAACATAGCATATGAAAATGCTATTATACTATCAGTGAGCTTTTAGAAGACACTGTTTTAAGTATATTTGTTTTATTATCTTGGCTTCATTTTAGTTTGCGTTGGAATGCGTTGAAAATTTTAATTTTCAATCAAGTAATCACGGAAAAATAGTTTTATTGCATTTTATGACTTAAATGTTTTACACGCCTATTTAGCACATTAGCACATTATTGGAAAGAACCACTTTTGAAATGCGGTTTCTTTCTCCCAATAATTTGATATGATTATTTTTTCAATCGGTTGATAAATAAGCCCATAAAAAGAAAAAAACTAATTCACAAAAATGAACAAACAGAAAGCATTGTAATAACAGGCCTGCGTATTTTTTTCAAATGACATAACACATCATATTTTGTCAAACGTCATATTACTATTTGAGAATAAATGAACAATTTTTTCAATATAATATTTTTTTCAATATCTTAATTGTACATATTTTATTTACCATTTACCTAACATAACATAGGTACACACAAACGGCAAACAAACAGAAAAATATGAGGTTTATAAATTATTTAAAATAAAACTTTTTACATGTTTTGTTCGAAACGACCACCTTCTGGTCTAATGAAAGTAAGTATGCGCGGGAATACCGGAGTACGGCATATCAACTTTTTCTTCATTAGTAAACATTTCAAATATTAGCAAATTTATTTAAATAACAAATAATAATTGCGCTTAACAAGATGTCATGTATTATGTCAATTTAAAAATACAAGAAGAACGCGTCATAACGCAGCCTATTCAAGAAATCAAAAAAAAGCCTTCTATGCTATTTTTATTAATTGAATGCGTTTATGTGACTTAGATTTAAGAAATTTTAGATTTAAGAATTTCTTCTTATGGGCTTATTTATCAGCCGATTTAAGAAATAATCATATCAAATTATTGGAAAAAAGAAACCGCATTTCAAAAGTGGTTGTTCCCAATAATGTGCTATTTATATAATAAAGTAAATGCGAAAATTAATGGTTTGGACAGTTTAAATAGGCGTGTAAAAGATTTAAGTCATAAAATGCTATGAAAATTATTTTTCCGTGATTACTTGATTAAAAATTAAAACTTTGAACGCATTCATAGCACTCTAAATTATAAAAAAATTTCTATGAGTATAAAACATAAAGTAGAAAATACAGTATCATTGTTTTCAGAATATTATTTTTTATTGAAATACCTAACAATATACCAAGTGTTAGTGCAACTTCCTGTTGAACTGGAAGTGATGTAAAACAAAAGAATATGTCAAAAGATGCTCTTATAACTACTCTATCGATATACCAAATTTCATTTATCAATTTAATAACAATTATTTAGTGTTCCCTTTTTTTTGTGTCACCCGGTATATTTATTATTAGTTTTTAGTATTGATTGGTTTGTAAAATAAAATGATTATGCAATCATACGAGATAATTAAAAGTTGAATTGTGCGAGCAATGGAGTATCGGGAAGTGAGAAAAACCAAATTATCTTAAATGTAAAATTTTTGTCTACAAATACTTTCAATTAGTTAAGCTTTTTAGTTTTAAGTTATTTCCATGAAACGGTGTAAACATAGCCTATATACAGTAATAGTGATCTATAAGTGAACATACTATATATAATTAACTATTGGCGTTTACGAATTTAATTTAAATTCCAAATGGACCATCATAGTTACTAAAATCTGATAATCATTACAAAATCGTTGATTCTTGTAGTTACTTCCAAGTATGGAAACCAGCCGACCAAACGAATACCGAATAAAGAAGTTAAGAGACTTTCACAAATTCATTCATGGCAAGGCAACTAGGCGTCTGATGGCGTTAAGGTTACATGTGCAAAAGGTATTACGAATGATTCTTTTTCTTTTGGTTCTTAGCAAGTGCTGCTATAGCATAATCATAAATAATTGCGCGCCGATGCTGGTTTTCGTTACACGCCTTTAAAGACATACAGTGGAAATAAATAACATCGCGACTGCCATCATTTGTTTTTGAAATTACATTGAATCCTGCAATCCAACCAACTTTATAGCATAAATGGTACAAAGTTTACATAGCTATACAGGGGCGGATTTAGACGATATATTATGTATTTTCTTGATCCTAATTGTTCTTCCGAATCCTATAATTTTTATTAGGGTTTTAAAGCAGAAATATAAGAAAAATCTCTTCTCTTCATGACAAGCAATAACCGAAGTAAACGAGCTAGTCAATAACTTATTGGGTAGATGCAAAGAAGAATTGTTATTTATACCTTACAATATTAGAAACTGCAGATATAAACAAGTGTGTGGCAAGAGTAGTCATTTGATTATCATTTTTATGTGGCCAGATAAGAGCAAATGTTTGAAAAAATTGAGGTTACAAAGTCACATCATAAAAACCTACACCTAAACATCATAAGATGAATAATCAAATTACATTACATTTATGGCGAGTATTTAAATAGACCTTACATTTTTTTTATTTATTTACTCGATCGACGAATGAATGATTCATTCGACTCCATTCAAATTTAAGAAGTGCGGCAATATGAAATTTCTTATTAATATCCACATACAATAAATAATAGCCTAAAGTAACAACATTTGCACATTTTTTAATTTTTTTCGGAATAATGTAAAAGAAATTTAAAGCATGTGCATAACTATAAAGAATTGCAAAGATTCTACTAATTTGATTATTTAGTATATATGTTTCTGGTTGCATAAGAAGGTATTGGGAAACACAGATAGCCATTCCGGCGGATATCTTGTCAAGCTAATCAGTACTCTATATGCAAAATATACCGGATACCATTTCCTTCTTTATGATATCTCATTTAGAGACAGGTATGACAGAATCTGTTTAGTACTAAAAATTATCCCAGTTATAAATATTATTTTATAAACTTTATAAGTTCATACTAAATAATTTTAATTCGATCAATATTATTTTAATAGCTAGGTAACCTTATTGTATTTGAAGATTGGATTGACATATAGTGACTTCAATACTAAGAGAGTCGTAATATCCGCATATTTACTTTACAAAGCCCAAAAGTCTATTTGCTTTAAAGGTTATATTATCAAAATGGTGAGAGAAGTTATGCGTAGGGTCTAATTTAATATTTATTTGTTTACTTCTAGTAAACTGCATGTAATTTTGGCGACATTAGGAAAATATTTTATTGTTGCAATTCTGCAAAATAACAATGTCTTTTGAAGATGGGATTCTTCGAAAGAACTTTAGATTATTGGCAAAAAGAGCCTTTTTAAAATTTGTTCTTAAATTCTAATCTACCTACCCATATAATCCTAGAAATTTGTTCCCGTATAGATATCGTTTTAAAAGAAAAACTTTTTTCAAACTAATGAAAAGTTCTATTCTCCGGAGACAGGTTTGGCCATATGTTCTAATTTGTCACCTTTTCTGTACCTGGACAATGTTTTTACTATTTTCACCGGTTTGGAAAAAGATCTGCAAGATTTTTTTAAACATCTAAATTCCGTTTATAGGTGCAGTAAATTTACCTTTGAAAAAGAGAGTGAGGGTCGTCTACCCTTTTTAGATTTATTGATCAAGAAATCTAATACAGATTCATTGGAGTTTGAAATATTATAGAAAGCCATCAGCAACTGATAATGTTATCCGTTTTTCTTCTAACCATCCTTTCATACCAAAAATTCGCAGCATTTAATTCACTTTTCACAGACTTTTTAATATTCCTCTTTCTTTAAATGACTTTAAAAAAGAATTAAAAACTATATTTCAATAGTATTACTTATTTCGATTAATTATCCAGCCAAGTTGCCAAAAGTTTTTAAGACACTCAGGCAGCCAATTATGTGTGTGCTATAATACTTCTAATAATTTATCTATGCACCTGGTTAACACTAAAAATAACATTCCTGCAACCGACCGATCAGACTCAAATGATCTTATCCTGACTGTAATGTGTGTTACATCGGGCAAAGCGAAAGAAACATTGAAACTAGAATAAAAAAACATACCAAACTAACAGAAAATAACGTAAATAAATTTATTAATAATACTTCTTCACCTTTCGCCAACCATATCATCAAGGCTAGACATAGGTTCGCACCGGAGGCAGACAGAGGTTCTTCATTTGTCAAAAAGGCTTAAGGTTAGACCTTTTAGAGATCCTCGAAATTTATAAAGCCATAAAATCACCAGATTTTGTTTGTGTCAATGAATAGACTAAGTTTGATAGCAATCTATTTTTTAACTCCTAAAGTACACACAACCTTCCGGCTTAATATCCTTTTTAAGAAATACTTATCATGCATACCTCCCTCTCCAACTTTCTTCTTAATTTTAACCTTTTTTTAAATAACCTCTTCTCCCCGCGCTACTATAGTACTCTGTAGACGTTCAATATTAATTCGAGCTTATTCGCCTTTATCGTTATAGTTTTATCTTTCATGTTCAAACCTTAGTTTTAGCTGCGTTTACTAGATGTCGCGCCATTCATCGAAATGCATAACTCTTGATATAAGATTATTATATCATTATTATTATTATTACTTCCCAACCCGCTACTTTATAAAAAGACTAAAACGTAGTGGTCCAAGAGAACCTGGAGGGGTGGGGATCCTGGAGAACCCCCTGAAGAGACCTTAAATTGTATGGACAAGCAACTTCCTATTTTTACCTGCTGATTTTGACTCGTTAAATATGATTTATTTCACAATGATAAAAACAATCAAAATATTACGCTTGACTTTGTCAAAAACCTTATTAAAATCTGTATAGATAGCATTAGTTTGACTCATTTTTTCAAATTGGTTAAAATATAATTTGAGAATAGAAAAAAGTTTTGTCTCGACTAAACGTCCTTTGACAAAGCCAATGCTGCTAGTTGACAATAACTTCTAGATAAACTATGAAAAAGTTAAAAGTTTTTTAACAAAATCAAAAAGTTTTGGAATAGAAGTAAAGATGAAGAAAGAAAATATGAAAAATAAAGATGCTTATGAATCTTTAATTTAAAATGTCATTCCTGTTTTAGTTTTGAGGATTGGGCAAACATTTAATAAGTTCCAGTTATTTGACAACTCACCAAGTTTTAATGATTAGTTAACCCTGCGCTGCACACATGGGATAACATTATGAGTTCTGAAACTTAAGGTGTGGCATACCCGTATTAAAAAAATCTGGAATTTGGTCGCACTGTTTTTTATCATATGCTTTTATATAATTATTTTTTATTTTAACAACGAAATAAATACCTTCTATAAAAATCAAATTTATTTTCTCAAAAAATTCAATTAATAACTTGATGGCAGAGCAAAAGGAACATAAAAAAGTATTAACATTGGTGACTTTTCTTTTGAACAATTTTTTATGTATTAACATTGTTAGTGGCCCGCGTCGGCTGTGATACGTTATATGAGGCTAAAAGCTTATCGACTACACCTACTCTACATTTAGTAAAATTACAAAAAGGTATTATTTCTGGAAGCTTCTTATCTGCTTCATTAATGGTATTATTGTGATGCAGAGAGAACAGCAAAATAATGACCTTTCCTTTTCTTGGACCCTGGAAAACAATAGTATTTTTATTTTGGAAACCAAACAGAGGCGAAGATATTTCTCTTTTCTTGAGGTTTAAAACCTCCGGTGAAAAACACGACTTGTTTTTTCTGTTACGATTATTTATAAGGTCCAGATTGGAATACCAGTAATCAAAGATAATATTGCGTCACAACACAGCAGCTACTCATCGATCCACCATATTCTTAGGGCTGCTGCTAAGTCTAAAAGGTCCTTTTAGGCTTCTTACCAACATAAAATTTCATAATTAAAACATAGAAGGTTTTCGCATACACTAATGCATCTTTATGCCATATTTCGCAGGGTTATTTGGCATGTACTGTCTGAAAGAGTATCTACCTCCAAATGACTTAAGCTTTTCGTCAATCGCAAGATAATCTGAAGGGGAATAGGCGGCCTAATAGTTTTAATTAAACTTATCACAAACTGCTCTAATATGGGCTAGCTTACCAAGTCTTAATCGATCACGGTTGCTATTGTGATCAAACTATAAAAATAATACTAAAAATTCGAAGCGCCTCATTGATATAATTACTTTAGAAAACTCCCGTTATACAAAGCAGTCCAAGAATAACTTTGAGAACTGCAATGAATTTTTTATTTTTTCCATTTGGTTCCATCTTTTTCTTGAAAAAGGTACCCTCTTAATTTCCGTTTTCCTTTTCGAGCATCAATTCTACCGACACGTATTTAGCCCTTTAAAGTATTCTCCTCGACTAGCGCGGCATGTTTGGCTATGCGGTAGCGGTTAAGTAGGAAGAGGTAAACAGAAGCTACTCAGGCCTTGAAGGCTATGCTCAGGAAATGAAAAAAAATACCGCAATCGTTGCATACAAATACTGCAAGCAAAAGTTGGGTGTCTCATACTCCACGTGTCGGGCACCGGGTTAGTAATATAATAAAAAGGCAGATACAACACTCGGTTGGGCATTAGATCATATCCAGCTCCCTTATGAATGTCTACCATAAAAAGTGCAAATTATATATCAGTAAGGCTTATTAATCTATAACACACTACATTGAACCTATCAGAATAATTATAATTATTTTAAGCATTACGAGACCCTACGTAAAAATTACCAGTATAAATAGAGGAAAAGTGAATAGCAAATACTTCAATGATAAAGAAAACAAATCGGCCATAGTGTCATTTTTTACTCATTTATAATATTGTTATGTTACGAGTAAAGACTGTAAAAGTTAAATCAATGTAAGTAAAATCAAACTCCAGAATTGATACATGATTGATACATATTTCATTGAACTATATTAAACCTTAAAAGGTAACCATATTGCAGAGCTATTATGTAACATATTACTAGGAGATTAATATATTCATTGCCTCAAACTCCAACCCGACTACACCAGTTATTTTAATTTTTTGGATACATCTTGATAGAATAATTTGACTGAAACTTTCATGTAAATTATTAGGTAAATTATTTTAAGTTTTATAAAAAAGATTATAATTTTTGTGTGGGGGAATTTAAAAATACGAGAACCAAAATCTAGATTGGCGTTTAATTGAGTAATTACATCTAATCCTCTCAAAGTTAAAAAGATAAAATTTGTTTATACCTAATGTAGAAATGTAGATAAAGTTGGAATTGTTGCTACTGTTTGAACTTAAAAAAATTACTTCTTGTATTAAATTTAAAAATTTGACTCATAAATTGCATTTCGTTCTTCTACAATAGTTTCTCTCAACAACTTTTAAATCTGTTGGCCTACTAAATTTGTGTTTACAAAAAACAAATTTAGTAGGCCAACAGAGGCCTAGAGACTGCACTTAAGATTTGGAGTCAAATCTGGAGATTAGTAGGCCATTTAATATCGCCAGTCTCACCAATATGACGCTTAGAAAACCTATTTGTTTAAAATTCTTTTAGCATAACCACATTATGAGCAGGACAGCCGTTTTGTTAAAAATAGATCGATCTCAAATCTAAATCAGGGATAATTTAAATGGCAGAAAGTATTTTTAGTATTTTTGACCATTGTAAATGAAAATTTCTTATTTATAATTTCAAGTTTGTTTATGTCTTTGAATACCTCATTAACTTATCATCAACTTGGTAGTAAAACTTTTAGAAAATAGACTAGTTTAGCAAAATATCTTGAAAACTTACACACATATAATAATAAAATATCATAATACATAAAGACAGACAGCATAAGATAAATTAAAAAATTCTCAATGCAAAAATCCCCTTGCTTTAATATTGTTATAGGATTGGTCTTTTTGTGTCTAAAATGTGTATTGTTAAAGCGACAGTAATACAAATTAGAAGTTGCACATACATTTTATTGTTAATCATCTATGTTGAGTAGCTACAACCAATCGTAGAGCTTTTATTGCAAGATACGTACAAAAATATCTATTAGAAACAAAGAACAACAATAAATACCAATCAGTGAGATTAAAACACTCATACAGACACATCATGACCCAAACATCTTGGTTAAGATGACAAATCATTTTTTACTCATGGAAAATAAGAGTATTCAGAAAGAGTTACTTCCATCTAAGGGCGCTTTACTGAGGAAGACAATATTTAGATGGAGGAAGGCATCATTTACATAAAATTGGAATGATCGGTAAACCGCGAGTTTAGATAATTTTACTAGTAAATCTACAGAGCGAGACATCTCGAAACTGTGCTTAGAAAATATTACCAGAAGAAAATTATTTGCCTACTCCCATTTTATTATAATAAATTTCTCGATTATGCAAAGCAATAAATCTAAAGAATTGCCATTTTTAGTTTATGTGATACTATATTTTTGGTCAATTTCAACTTTTCTATACAGTTTAAGTTAAGTTTATTATTTTTCTATTAAGTTTAAGTTTCTATAAAGGTAAAATTGCCGTGTCCTGTCGGTTGTGATTTGTTATTTTGTAAGAATAATTGGTGTTTTGCTAAGCATTTGCACTTCTCTATAACTTTTTATATTAACTTGTTCTTTAATTTTTTTTGGATAATAATCCTATATTCTTACTGTTATAGTATGTTTCCATGTGCCATAAATCGAATTATTATTATAATTTCATATACAAAAATGAAAAACCAATAACAAATAAAATATATACCGCATGGCTTTGCGATCCCAATATTCTATTTTTAGTACATAACGTCAATTTTTATTTATTTTTCCATAGAAAACTATGAGTATTTTAAAATTTTTAAACAAAATAAAAAATCATAATATATTTGTAATGCGCAAGTATGATCATTATATTTTAAAATAAGGCCAGCTTCCTTCGACGACATTAGAAACAATTAAGATTGAAAGTAAATGAACGGTTACGAACGTACTTGGCCGCCTGACATTGAAATTCCGTAAAAGGAAATGCATCGGTACAGTATTAAGTCTCACATGAAACTAAGAACAAATGTTTACATCTTTATGTTTTTTTTGACTCCTTATGTAGGTTAAAGACAGGATCGACTGAACACAAAAGCCGATTCAAGGTTAGCGCATTATAATAGATTTACCAAGAGTTACAAATTTAAAGTGGTAAAAAACAAGGTTGTCAAATAGATGAAAATATTATAATTATAATAAATTAATAAACAAAACATGCAAACGTTAAAGTAGTTTTCTTTTGCATCAGTCACTTTTATTCTGCATATTATTATGCCACTATGATATTGATTTCAGGGCATTTAGTACTGGAACTCGATGCCCTTTTTCACCGTTACCTCAAACCGCCTAAGTCCTTTTAATAAGGTATAGGTGTCTATTCAAGTAGCAGTTCCATCAAATCCAATTTGTCATATTGATTTTACTTTGCAAGATGTTAGGGTTCGTCGGAATTTAGGAGTAGGGATGAAACACTATTAGTTTAGTGCCATGTCTCGCTGGTTTAATTCCCCAGGCACTGAAAGTAAAGACATGAATTGAGGCGTTGAGAGCGGACTATCCCTGACTGACTTTAAATGGAGATAATTAGGTTTAAAAAATATGCATTTTTTTGTACACTTCTAAAAGGTTATATTTGAATTTAATTTATGTTGCAATACTAAAAATTATATATTTTTTAATATATCTAAGAAAATAATACTATATTTAAAAAAAAAGGAAAAATGTGGGTTGGTTCGTTTTGGTTTTATAGAAGTATAATTAATTTCCATAATGGACTCTAACCAAATAATGCAAATTATAAATTTTTTTACATATTTTTATTTCAAAATGAACAATTAACTTAAAACTATACAAAAAAATATAAAAGTTTTTTTCTGCAAAAACAACGAGAAATATATTCATTTTCTAAAGAAATAGAGAGAAAAACTATTCATCATTTTTATCAACTATAGGAATTTCATCCCGTGCTGCTGACGAACAGTTTAAAGAGTGAAACAAATTGTGATAAATTGGCGGAATGAACTCAATTAACTTTAGAGGTCTTTTTTTTTCGAAAGTTACACAGTGTCCGGTAGGGTAAAATAAAGGCAAAGGTCCCTGTATGTTATCTTTTGAAACATTTCTTTTTTGAACATTAAACTTTTGCAAGGGTTGAGTTTCGCTTATACCATATTTAAAATAAATTATAAATGGATCCTTTTTTTTATTATAATACAGTGCATTTTTAACCATTCTACTTTTGTAGAATCTGAACTTATTTTTCTGTTTGTAATTAGTTTTTCTAAGCCGACTGTAGAAAAAAAATTGTTTTGGTTCATTTGAACAACTTTAAAAGAATTTTTTTTCTTTGCACTTGTAATGACATTAACCCAATCATTAGGAACATAAATATTGGGAAAGAATTTTTTATTTTTTTCAATTACACCAGAGTCTCTATCGCAAACTAAAAAGGAATGACCGCTAACTAAAAAGTTATGCTGAATTTCTTCTACCGTAAATTCCTGAGATTGAACAACATAATGGCAAATTTAAGCCATTTTAATGTTTCTGTTCTGACCTCCGCAGCCGTCAGAATATAAATATAACTTTCTTGGTCGTTACTTAATTTTAAGTTTACTTAGTCGTGTTTAAAATAATACATAAGACATGATCCAATTTCTTGTGATCCACGAGATGCTAATGATTCATCCCATACAAACATCGTGGCTTCATTGCTCTGCAAATTGTGTACTCCAAGATACTATCTTGAAGTACACATTGCCATAATTGCCTTTGTCCATTGTCCATAATTGCCTTTTATAATAGGTTATACCTGTAGAGATGACGGGCGTAGGCAATGTTTTCATCAGATCGAAGGCTATAACTGTAACTTCGTCCTGTGACATTTGGGCATCTAGACTCATGGCATCGCGTAGTTGTTGCGCTTTTCGTTGGTGAAGTTCTAGTTATAAATTTAGTTCCTTTTCCTTTCCTTCATCTACTTCATATTTTAATTTATTTTGCTACATTTCTTGCAGGAGTCTACAATAGGTGGGTGAAAATGAAGATCAAACTTACTATTAAATACATCACGGAACTTAAATTCTGACACAGGATTAGCTGCTTTTTTCTTATACTCAGTATAAAGAATTCTAATATTCATGTCGGGACAAAGGTACTTTCTGTCCGTCTTATGCCTTGAGTAATGGGAAACATAGGTTGGAAAGGTTCTAATGAAGTCACAAAAGAAGGTTCTAATGAAGTTGATCCTGTGGTAGCATTAATTTATTTTTTTTCTTAAGGGTTTTATCAAGTTTACGGTCTGACGCCATTAGAATTTGCTTAAACAAGTTTTTACATATTTTAACGTCACTTCCTTGACTATTAAGTAAATAATATTCTCTCGTCATATGTTTTGATTTATTAGTAGGAGTAGCATTATTTATGGTATAATGACGAGCCACTGGCTTAACTTTAACTTGTGAAAATATGTATCCGGTCTGTAAGTCGAAATTAGCTAGTCCATAAAATTTCTTATGGATTTCCGTTTGAATTTCTGGAATGATTAACTTATAATATTCTAATTTACAGCAACAGTCTGCAGGTAAAAACGTTTTAGCGGGAACAATTTGGTTTTTTACATTGGTATAACTCTTACCACTAGCTCGAAAATATTTACGTTTGTTTTTTTTCCATTCACTCTCGTTTCTCATATGCTTTCTTGATTTTTTTTACGCTTTCTTCTAACAAAGATTCTTGAAAAACATTGTTATCAATAGTATTACTAGAATCGCTCTCGGGTTCTGACTGTGAAATTGAAGGCTGGTAATCATCAGAGCTGCCATTGTCTTCAAATTCCGAGGGCTCACTTTGACCATCTGAACTTGTTTCTAAAAGTTAGATTAGGATTAGCTAAATATCGATTTACTAAAGTTTAAAAAACAAAAACACCAACCTTCTATTTCCTGGGATGTTCCTGGACCTGAGCAACTAGTTGAGGCCATATTTTTTAAACTAAACTCTAATAAATAAGTATTACTAGCTTTATAAAGTGTTAAACGTTACCACGCGTATCGTTTATGAACTGGACTAACCCACGGTAAACAATCTTTATCATAAATACCAAAGCGGATCAAGCCACATAGTCCGCTCTGGCACCGATTTATCATTAAGATCGACAGGGTGGACCATCCTATTTAGTGGCGCCATCTGTTATAGGATGCTTGCAACTCAGATGGTCCACTTTGGCTTTGAAAAATGTAATATTAAGTATCGAAAACACGCCTTAGTCCAATATCTATGATTTTGTCTATGATTTTGTGGGATAGTCCGCTCTGGTTCTCAGCGCCTCAACTGTAGGACGGTAAATCCGATTGAGCGTGTTTGAAATGCTTAATTCGTTAATAAAACGGTAGAAAACGACAATAAATAATAGTCACAAGTTATAAATAATGTACTTACATAAACCATAGAATGAAATGTAAGATTTTTAATTTAATGGTGAGGTGCGAGGAGATAACACGACATTTATATACAAACCTAAAAAAGTAAAGTACCTGTGAGCAAATATTTTACCTTATTAGATATTTTATAAGAGGTGCATTATAAAGCCATATTGACATAAACAATGGTATAAAAATAACATGCTTTCATGAAGACTAACTAGCCTCATAGCTTTGCTTTACGATCAATTAAAAGAATAACATCAAACAACTGATATCTCATTTAAATAGCAAACAAAAACAAGTTGATGTGGGCACACCATAAACCAACAACTACTGGATGTGCATCAGACATCCAGCTACTTAAGTAAACAAATTGGCTCTATCGGCGGGCAGTACTGGAAAACAAGCGCTGACACTAACGTGATACCCCGTTAGCGTTATTTAAGGTGCCAAGGTATCAGTCACGTATACTTAGCACGAGTACGCAAAATTCTAATGAAATACTTATTAAACACAATTAGGTATAAATAAAAGTACATAAAAAATAATGGGTAAAATAAATAAACAATTAGGTGAAATAATGCTCAGTGACAACCCTTATCTTGAATAAGACTAGAAATTCAGGAAAGCACAAATAAGGGCACAAGCACAACCAACACACATAAACCTCACTTTAAAACTGATAAATGAGTAACCCAATTTGTGATTTAAAAGCTCCCAAAACCATCCTCTCTTGAAACTATGTTATAAACTCAGGTATTTTACTGGTTTGCAGGTTTTTCGTACTTTTCCTTAACCTTTTAAAAAACATAACATTGTTGCGTTGCATTGCCTGA
The DNA here is from genome assembly GCF_022605725.1 of Anthonomus grandis grandis. Taxonomy (NCBI): domain Eukaryota; kingdom Metazoa; phylum Arthropoda; class Insecta; order Coleoptera; family Curculionidae; genus Anthonomus; species Anthonomus grandis. Next base: position 14,016,812 of record NC_065559.1, read on the forward strand.
AATTTTGGGTTATAATGATAACCCAAAATTCCAGGCCTACGAGAGATGTTGCAAATGTCTATAAAATAACAACTTCAAGTACCTAAACTAAATGCTTTAGATACATATCTATTTTTAAGGTTCTTTTGTGCCTTCAACTTTTAAAGTCATAAAGTAATTAGTAACTTACGTCTCACAGAACTCACATAACAAAATAGGGAGGAATCCCTTTCTTCAAAAACTCGTTCCTATTTTTTTAAGTTTATGTGTTGGCTGGAATTTAAACGGCGAAACGTCGCGCTAAGCTAATAGTATTTCATTCTTACTCCTACATTTCTATGGTTTCACGAATCCTAACGTTTTACAAAGAAATTAATTTAAGGAGACGAAACTTCAATACTTGGTTTTAGTTACCCAGATTTTAAAGTTTGAATCTTACTGATGCTAGGATCGGATACCGACGACAGAGGTTCGAACAGCATAGTCTTATAGGGCTCATTAACTTCTATGCCACTCTTCAAAGGTCCTTGAGGTCATCTTATCCCACCTTGTACAGGGTTATATTTCTACACATAGGTCAATATTTAATTAAGCATTTTTGAACATATTTAACATTAATTTTTAACTTTTGGTTTAACTTTAAAGGTTGTGGAATGGTGAGTCGTATTGCCAGATTTTTACAATAACGAACCGAACAGTTTTCTAAGTATGTAGCCTTATCAATTTGTACTAAATAAAATTTTTCACAGATTGAATTTTGTGTGGATTTTCTGTTCAAAAAAAAATTTTTTTCTATTAAATATTGCATTGGTTGAAAATGTTGCTTGATATTGTAGTGCAAAAATTGAACTAAAATTTAAGTAATAAAGTTTTTTTTAGCCCGAATAATCCATTTCAAAACATTTTATTTTTATTTTTAAATTTTAGTTATTGTTTAAATACATAAAAATGCACAATTGACGTTTATACAATCCATGGCAAACTCATTAAACCCACACTATCATAAGTTCAAATTTAATAAGAAGTCAACTAAGGCAAAAAGTAATAAAATGGAACATACTAGCAATATTCAAGTCCAAAAAACGATAGAGGAAATGCGTTGCCTATGTTCAGTTTTCATATATTGCAAGCATGTTTGATTGGGAAATAGTGACATAAATTCCTAAGATTTTTCCTGTTCATCAACCAAACAATGCCTATATGCGCTTATCTTTATTTTTTATTCTCATTTTTCTTACGCAGCAATTACTTGTCTCTCTATCCAGACTGAATAGTTTAAGGTTTCACTTACACATCTTTGTCTTAACAGTTTAGCTAATCTGTTATATTTTTTACCACCCGCTCCTGCTTTCGGCAATATACAGGTCGGGGAATTGAAGATCACGGTTTTTCAAAATTATGACACCGCTTCTTCTCGTCGATGAGCGGCTACGTCCGGTCGTCTGATAGATATTTGCTGTTTTTATTTTTTACATAATAACAATAATAATATCGGCATGCCTTATTTTGATGTGAGACTGCACCGTGCACTGTTGAATTTTGAAGCGCTATTATTTTTTTCTTAACTTATTCTGGCTGTATACAGGTTGGCGAATAGAAGACTACACATAGGCATTATAAAAGACAACGCCGCGTCTCGCTTACTTTCTGGTTGATAAGCGGCGCGGCGGATTGGGATCGTCTGATTTGCTCTTTTCGGCACGGCACAATCAACAGACCTCATTTTGCTATGATGCATACTACACTGGTCAGTTTTAAAGCGCTATTGTAATTTTTTTAAAGAAATTCTATTTTGATTAGAGTTTATATTTATTTTAATAAGAACAACACTTTAATTTTCAAAACGCAATGCACAGCAGAAAAAAATTAGATTACGAATCTATGCGGCTTTTACATGATGTGTAATTCCTGCAATAGAAAAATATCATACCAATGCCGCGTAACATTTTTTAAAATTTTGCCGCAAGAGATACAATCCCCACCCACGTCAGACGCTTACTAAAATAAAATTTAAAATAATGAGCTCCAACCTTGAATGCCGCAGTCGCGACAGTATGCTGGTTACTGTCGCGACTGCGACGTTGCAACATTTCGCCTGTTAAGAACTTAATAAGAGTAGTGATTCATTCGCCAATTTGTATCATTTTCTATACTCCTTCCGAAGCAATTCAAATTAATAAATGTTTTCTTATGGAGGCAATTCGGCAGTAAAATATAGGGATTTGATTTCAAATTAATTTTAATATAGAGCGATTCCTTACAAAAAAATTATTTTAGATGGTTTCGAATTTTGGGGAATCCTTTTATCTTGCCACATTTAAGTCATGAACCTTCTATCGAAAGCGTCCAAAAATGACTGAATGTAAGAAACTGAATATGGACTATAAAAATGTTACCAATATTTGGAAAAAATATGTGTACAAATATTTCAATAACTCAGCAGATATTTTCCGAAGACCAGTGGAGAAGAATAGAATTTTTTGAAACCACAATAAAAAAAGCAAATGAAAATGAAAAGTTTTTACCAAATATTCGATTTTTAGATGAATTTTCTTTTCTATTACATGGAAAACATAATCCTTCCGTTGTTCAATATTGGTCTCGGGAAAATGGGCACACAAGTCTTAATTTCCGTAATTACTTTCATCAAGAATCAAATGTTTGGGCTAGTATTTTGAGCGACCATATTATAGGATGATTTTTTATTGATGGGTACTTTAAACTCCCAAAAATACCTTAAGTTGCTGCAAAACCATCTTATTGTTGCTGCCATTTAAATTCTCCTTGATTTAGACCTGGGATTGGTCTATTTTCAATAAGACCGTTATCCTGCTCCTAATGCACTTATGGTAAAAGAATTTCTAACAAGTACTTTTGCGGATCGTCTTATTAATATGACTAGCGATATTAAATGCCTTCCTAGATCTTCAGATTTATTTCCAAATGACTTTTATTTTTGGGCTTATCTTAAGGAGACCATTTACAAACACGTAAATGAGAACTATTAAAGCCATGTCCTTAACTTTTTTCTGGATATTCACTGTGGGGGTGAGAGCAATAATTTTATGAGAGAAAAAGGATAATAAAAATGAACATACCATAGGCTGTTGATTCCTTTCTTCTATATACTTGAGCTGCTGATCATTTGGGTCCGAGCTTTGAGGGCATAAGGGGCGAGAGTTAAGAACACCTTCTATTTGAATGAGGACGGTATTAAGTTCTTCAAATGTGAGTGTTTGCAAACCAATTACACGAACAAGGTGTGTTTTTACTGATTTGACACCTGCTTCCCACAAACCTCCGAAATTTGGAGCATAGGGTGGATTAAAATGCCATTCAATTTTTTCTTCTAAGAACTAATTTCTTTTCATGCACCGGTAAAGTTTCTTCCCTGATCGCTATAAATGTGGTTCATCCTACCTCTTCGAGCAATAAAACGACGCAAGGGCGCCAAAAATGCAGCACTTGACATGTCTGAAGCAAGCTCTATATGCAGAGCCTTAGTTGCCATACATATAAAAAGGCAAACATATGCCTTTAAAACCTTAGTACCACTAACACGGCTTGAGGTTATAGAGAAGGGTCCGGCGTAATCAACACCAACATGAGCAAAGGCCTTTTGCTGTTAGACGACTAGGGGGTAAGTCACCCATGAGAGGTTGAACTGGCGTAGGGTTAGAGCGAAAACAATTATAACATTTAGAAATCATTCGACGAATGGTACGTTTTGGAGCCATAATCCAATATTTTTGGGAGAGAATATATTGAAGAGTTTGTAAGCCAGGGTGTAACATAATTTTACGAGTATATTCTATAATTAAATCCGTTAAACGATTATTGGAAGGTAAGAGAATTGGATGTTTTTTACCAAAATCAATTTGGCTATATTTAATACGGCCACCAACGCGTAAAATATCTTTTTTATCGAGAAATAGGGTGAGTTTGCGAAATACTTTTGTTAAAATTTTATTAGAATTAAGAGCGTGTATTTCAACTGAAAAACATTCATGTTGAACAAACTTTATGAGGAGGAGCAAGGATTCTTCCAATTCAAAAATTGAAAACATTCCATATTTGCGATTTGAGGGTTGAGTTTTACAATTATCAATAAATCTTTTTAAGTAACAAACAAAGAAAGAAGAAGTCTCAAATGCCGATAAGCATTGAATGCGACATTCTTCGGAGGGTTCGAAAAGTTCAAAATTGCTTGTTGGCCAATTAGAATGAGGTTGAGTAAGCCAAGGGGGCCCCGCCCGCTATAAGTTATTAGTAAGTAAATCCAAGGGAAAAAGACCTCTGGAACCTGGGTCAGTCGGGTTTTAATTTTAATAAGTTTTAACATTAATTTTAATTTTATTAGAGAAAACTCCCAAAACAAGTTACCAATTTTGAGAGTAAGACGGCCGCGCATAACTCTAAGCAAGCGGGGAATAGAAATCCTTCTTAAAGGGCATACCTTTGATTTTGAAATTAAAAAATTGGTTTTTATTGAGCCATCTTTATACAAATTTCGTAAGTATACTACTGCACAATATGCGTCCTGGCTAGAATCGCAAAATCCGTGCAATTGAGATGAGACTAAATCATTTTCAATGATTCGCCAAGGAATTTTTAATTGAGATAAATTATTAAGTTGCATTCTTATTTTAGTTCAGGTATCAATAATATTTTTTGGAGGCTGGGAATCCCAATCACACCCGCTACTCCAAAGCCTTTGAATTAAAATCTTTATAGAGATATTGTCACTGGAGACAAAAAATCTAGAGGATCAAATATTCTTGCAAGTTTTGATAGTAAATGTCTCTTAGTGCAAGCTATATCCCTTTGAGCAATTTTGAATGTAAAACAATCAAAGTGGAAATTCCATGAGAGTCCCAAAATTTTTAAAGTAGTGTCATCACTTGAGTTAAATGAAAGAGGATTGAATAGCCTGGAACAGGAAGGTAAGTGCGAGAGAAGATCGGGATGGTTACTGGCCCATTTTCGTAATTCAAAACCAGAAGACCTAAGAATTAATATGAGATCGTTTTGCAACTTTATTGCATCTTGCAAAGAGTTTTCTCCTGAGAGAATGTCGTCAACAAAAAATATCATTTTTCAATACTTCTTAAGCTTTTGGATAGTCTTTACAACGTTCTTTTCCTACCTCCAAAATGGTTTTTATGGCTAAATAGGGACTACAACTAACGCCAAAAGAAACAGTTTTTAATTCAAAGTCCTGGATTGGATCATTGATCAATTGATGAATCGATGCAATATTCGTTGGTAGGGAGTGTGCTTAGGGTTTACTAAAATTTGTCTATACATCTGCTTTATATCCGCAGTAAACACTATAGAGGGGAATCTAAAATTTAAGAGAATAGTAACAATATTTTGTTGAAGCTTGGGGCCTGCATAAAGACATTTATTTAAACTTTGCCCATTTAAATCAGGTGCGCTAGCATCAAAAACAACTCTTAACTTGCTAGTAGAGCTATCTGGTTTGAGAACACAATGATGAGGTATATAATAAGACCGTAAGCATCCAATATTTTTCGAAATATCAATGAGATACATATGTCCCAAATCAAGATATTCTTTTAAACATTCATTATACTTATTGTAAAGAGAGTTATTTTTTAAGAGCTTTCTTTCAAGAGATAAAAACCTTCGCAGAGCTATATCTCGAGATCCATCAAAGGAGGGTTCCGCCACCTTGAACGGTAGTTCAACAACATATCTGCCATCATTATTTCTAAAAGTGGTCTTTTCATAATGCTCCTCAACCAAAACATCATTTCAAGATAACTTAGAGCTTGCAGGAACCTCTTTTATTTCCCAAAAATGTTTTATGGTGTCTTCGAGATTATTGACAGAGGTTAAATAAGTATTACTAGAAGGAAAGATATTTTGAGAGGGGGAGGTAGAAACTTTACTTATAACAATCCATTCAAAAGAGGTATCTAGTGCTACAGGTTTATCGAGTGACATAGAGAGAGAATTTCTGCTTAGTAAATATCCAAAAATATCAGCACCTAAGAGCATGTCTATGGGTCAAGATTTATAAAATTTTGAGTCAGCGAGAGATAAATGAGAAAAATTTTTATAATAATCTTGAGGGAGAGAGACAGTAGGGTGATTATTACATATTTTGGGCAAAATAACAAAATCGAGTGTATAAGAGGGGTTGAGTTTTCCTACTGGCTTAAAAGTACATGAGACGCCACCTGTAGCCCGTGAGTGAGTTTGACCGATACCGTTTATATCCAGGGAAAGAGAATACCTTAATAGACCTAATTTTTTTAAACATTTTAGGTTATAAAATTACTTTAAGAGGCACTATCTAGAAGAGCTCGAACAAGTTTATATATACCCATTGCATCGCGGACTTCTATAATAGCAGTGGCTAATAATACTGTGCTAGAAATATTTGAGACTAGTGAGGCTGTAGTGGCTAAGTTACAATAAACATTTGACGTATTACTTGAGGAGAGAGGAACATTGGTTTCAGATCCAGAGTTACTATTAATGACTAGAGGAGTGTCCATATGTAAGAGTGTGTGATTTTTTTTAGAGCAATTTGACACACTGCACGAGAACTGCAGTGCCAGGACATGTGTTTCGTACCTAAACAATTAGTGCATCATCTCTTTTCTTTTATAAGAGAAAATCTCTCACCTGGATTTTTTGCACTAAAAATTGGGCAATTATATATGAGATGATCTTCAAGACATAACTGACAGGACACTTTCTTATTTATTACACTGTTCCTCTGATTTTGTTGTGAGTTAACGACAAAACTAGAAGTAGGTTTTGCTTTATACTGAGAGTGATTATTTGGTTTTTTATCATTGAGTTTAAAATGCGACTTTGATTTCTCATACTCCGACCTTTTAACAGAGCTATTAGAGTAAAAAACAGTGTCTAATGCTGAACATTGTTTATTTAAAAAACTGACAAGTAATTGAAAGTTGTTATGTAAGTTTTCATCTTTGACTAATTCTGAACCACATTCTAATTCAAGTAGCAGTCGCTTGATCCAATCGATCCATTAACATATTAAATAAAATAAAATCCCAGAACTTAACAGGGTAACCTAAATTTTCCAAAACTGAGATATTTTCCAAAAAAGTATTCACTAATAATCGTAAAGGAGCAGAGGTATCTAGCTGAGAAATTCGAACAGTTGATTGAATAGAGAGCCAGTGAGTATGAGCAATCAAACGCTTATAATCATACCTAGCTTTTAATGCATTATAGGCAACTATATAATTTTGGCTTGTCAATGGTGTACATTTAACGACAATCAGTGTCTTTTAAATAACTAACCAAATAATTAAACTTTTCAATATTAGTGATAGAGTCATTATTGTGAATCAAAGAGTCGTACATATTGATAAAGGTCTGCCTTGTTTTTAAATCTCCATCAAATACAGGTACAGAAATTTTAGGAAGTTTGGCATTATTATATTTTGATTGAGTTTGAATTTGAGTACCATTATTTTCTTCAAAATGTGTAGAAAATATAATTTGAATTTCAAAATTAGTTTTATCAAAATTCACTAAAATTTCCTTTTGATTATCCAATTCAGAATTTTCCTGTCCAGAAATTAATACAATTATGTTGTTGTGAATTTTCATAAAATTATCATATATAACATCAATCAACATGTACCTACACTTAAAAATGGAGTGCTGAGAAGGATCTCTTCGACTGATGAGCAGGTGAAACTATAAGGGAACTGATGTGGCGGTTTTTATAAGAGTGTCTAAATGTAGGAGTACGAGATTTTAAAAATTATTTTTTATTTAATTTTGATAATATGAGAATATTGGTATGTGGAGGCTCAGTATTTTTTAGAAAGGATATCCGGCTCGAAGGACCAACATGTGGGGGTGAGAGCAATAAATTTATGAGAGAAAAAGGATAATAAAAATGAACATACCATAGGCTGTTGATACCTTTCTTTTATATACTTGAGCTGCCCGTCACTCCCGCTACCGGCCGGTATTTTCGATAATCGGCGAGGTTTTACGGGATTAGTTACTTAATTTGAGTACTATAAATAGTAAAGTATACATTCAAAATGCTTCATATACATGAAAATGGTTCCCTTTTAGGTGCCTGTCCACTCCTCTCACGTCTGGTTCCTTCATTTTTAGGAGGGGAATGAGGAATTTTGGTGTTAGCGAGCAGACATATTTTTAGATATAGGGGTCATTTGAAATTTACTTAAAGAAGTGAGATTAATATAGGTATTTAAATAATTACTGCAAGTAATGCTAATGCCATTACTGAACATTCACCAATTTCTCTAATCATAAAATCCAAAAAATATTATATTTTTTATGTGGAATTTAGGTGTTATGTATCTTTTATTGTTGGTGTCTTTTAGGATCTCTTATTTGAAAACAACACACTGTACATTTATTTATGTATTTTATTAAATTGAACAACAACATTTCGTAAATGCACAGAAGATATTTTACAATGTATTCATACAATGCATCATTGCCATCGAAGAGGTACTTTCTGCTAAATCAATCACGACGTAGTTATTAGCGGCTTATAAAGTAAAAAGCAAAAGTTTCTTCGGGTACTGTATCGGTCCAGTGCCTTTATAAACAGGGGTTTCGAATATTTATAAAAAAAGATTGCGCATCGGAGAATTCGACGACGATGGTCGCCGACGATATCCATTAACTTTCGATCGATCGATGGAGAAAATTTTATTATTGGGAACGCGGCGCACGGTGACTAGACTGATTTGCAGACGTCCGATGCAATTTGTGATTGCAAAAACGATATTCCCACAGTTCGGTTATAAGAAGGAACGATGAATGGGCAAACTCCCTCATCAAAAGTTGACGTTGCCATGATTGTAGCGAGAATTTTTTTGTGATTCATATAAAGGGCGGGTTTCGTAGCAGCGAGTCATTAAATTCGAATTCAATTACGAATTGGTTCAGATAAAATTAGAATCTTGATAGTGTGCAGATTATTGGTGTTTCTAAAATTTAAAATGAAATATAATAATATAATTATCATAATAACTAACATCTGTCACACGTCATGTTGGTTTTGGTCAAAGCTTCCCATAATTTATGGTTGCTTTTATAGTTTTTCTTGTATAAATTTAAAACGAAATAAAATTGAGGGTTACTGGTAATAAGTATAAGGTACATTATACTTATTAAATATACGATTACTATTTATACGATTTTGTATTTGTATCTAAAAGTCAAGGCAAACTTAAGGAATTTATAAAAAATGTTTGTCTTAGTAGCTTATCCAGATCTTTAGCAGAAGTTAGTTGATTTCTTTATTACTATTGCAATCGGCTATTTATTTAATAATCAAGATCAAGAGAACATGCTTTATTTAGATGATACTAATTTAGTATCTACTTAACAAATACTGCTAGTTTTATAAACTTATAAAACAATTGAATAATATTTTAAATGCCAGAAACAAAATTCTAGATCTCGCAATTGTATCATAAATTAATATTATTTAGTTTTTCTTAGTTGTTAGACTTCAAAATAATATGCTCTGAGATCATTTAAAAAAATAATTTGTATCGATGTTTTGATTTCTATAAGATCATCCTCAGAACTCTGCAAAAAATTTATGTATCATATCATCAAGTTTCACGTAAAGGTAAGATCTGTGCATTTTAATATAGTACCAGCAGGTTATTAGCCAAGATAGTTTCAACTGTATTGCTTTTTTCTTAGAACAGTAAATTGCTAGGTCTTAAATATAATAAACTTCATAAGCATATCACCTATTCTTTAACAATTTTTTATCCTTCCTTTCATAATAATAACTATCAAATATTACTCAATATACAGTTTTTTTATTCGACTTATGAATCCGTGACTTAACAAAGTTCCTTGTAGTAATTTCAAGAACAGTGAAACAGAAAATAGATACATAAAAGTTTGAAAATAAAATTTAACGACAGCCTATGCTTATTAGCCTATGCCGAACAAAGCGAGCAATTTGCCATGACTATTGCATGTGGATTATTGTCTTACCTTTTCTTTTTGGTGACCTACTGCTCGAACCTGAAGCTATCTGAGTTTATGGTAATCATGAACTGTTGTGTCCGGAGTAAGTTTTTAAGCTAATCTTTCTTGAGTCAAGTTTTACCTATGTTTAGAGTATTGGTATAGTCGACAGATTGCATATTTTTATAATTTTTCTGTATAATTCTGTATAATAATAGTACTATAGCTTTAAATGACTTCTTCGCCTTTATAAATTGGGCGCTTTGAAATAAATGAGCCCTTTAACAAGTTTAGTTTTTCAAGGTATTAGCTTAATTGTACCTCTAACGCACTTTTACAGTTTTATGATGCGGTATGATCTTAAGATTTGCCAGTGGTTGAAAAAAAAGTTCAAAAAATCAGTTCGTCCAAGGATTATATGCTCTTTTCTCGTGAATATATTAACCGTTTCGAAGATCTCGTCTTATGATTTTAGTGATTTTTTGGAAGCAATGATTAATGTTTGTTAAGAATCTCATAATTTTTATATTCTCTTTTTTTTGTGGTCGAGTTCTATAAAGAAGAGATAAAATTAAAATTCCATGTCTCGGTCTCAAAACATCCTTTATATATGTCACGAAGGTTAAATGTTTCGCTAATAAAGCATCATCAGACCTTAGAAACTAGATGACCTGCTTAGTACTGACAAAAAAATCAAATAAAGTAAGTAGTAAGAGTGCAATAAAGATGGACATGACGCGGTCGATTTATTTGCTGACTTCTCCTCCCTGTGTATGCAAATCCCTATGCAGAAGTGAATATTATAAACGACCTAAAATGCAAATTAACCTAAATTAAATTAATATTACCCTAGAGTCTGTCATTAAGGGCATTCATTAATTAAAACTTCGAACGATCGAAACTGTGGAAATATAAAGCAATTAAACCCCACAACCAGCACAGCTTCCTTATTCAAATGCGTCCAATATGTGCACGTACTAGAAGTTTCTGTTAAGTGCTTTCAGAAATAGACATAAGTCGACAATGTATATTAATTTAATAACAGAGTAAATTATACTTTGTTCCTAGTGTTAGATAAAAAGGGACAAAAAAATAAACAAACTCACTACAGTATATTTTCAAAAGTAAATCACTTAATTACTTAAAACTAAATAATATTAATTTACTTATCGAAGTACGGCAAATTTAATAAATACAGACGGCGTTTAATACGAGTGTGTCGAAATATCATTCCCTATACTAGTGGGGTGATCTTCGTACAACCGCTTGCGGTCTGCATTTTTAAGGTGGGTATGCGCAGGTTTTTTCTTCCTTTTTTTATTTTAAACAAAAGGAATTCTTATCTGGCATAAGTAAACTGAGCATCATCAAATCAAATGTGGCCATTTGATAACTTTTTATTCATTGCGTCATCCATGTCCTAAAAGGAAATTAAATTAATATCAAAATTACTTAAATAGAGTAACTTAATTTAATCAGAATACACGAAACAGCGAACATGGTTAATAATTTGAGAAGAACTAACTACTTAAGGAAAAAAGCCACAAGTTCAACAAAGAAGCTCCTAAAAACATACGATTTGATTTTTATTTGAAAAAAAAAGGTGTTGATAGTGTTGATGCAAAAAACGCCTTCCCCAAATTTCTCAATTCTGAAATATGTGATTTTTTGTATGATATTGATGATTTTTTAAAGGGAATTGAAAACTACACTATCGCCACGACATAAACAAATAATATAAATAAAGAAGAAAAATAAGAAAAAATACTAAAAGAGTAAATTTGATTTGATTATCATCCATAACAAGAAAAATTTAGCAGCTTTTTGAAAAAGTTATTGCCTTTAAGATTCTGAAACTGGCTTTCGGTTTTGTTTTAATCCCAAATAAAGTTAGAGGTTTTAGTTTACAGACCATATATGAATCTCTATCTTATTTATTGTTTTAGTATTATTTTATTAAGAATTATTAAATACCATATCATTTTGTAAGCCGTTTTTGCCATGCATTTTATTCATTTTTATAACACCTTACCGGTCCGTAAATGGGTTCCACCCACGTATCATTTGAATGACGTCAACCGATGTTTTTAGACACGGTAGGCGCACAACCAACTTTGAGATCTGGCAGCACCAGAGAACAGTTACCCAGATTGAAGTATTTATTTAACGCCTTCTTCAATATACCAAAAGTTTAATTGGAGAACATCGAGACAAATAACTGTCCCAATGCCTAATACGCTTATGGTTTCATTTTTTTTATACACGACATATGCAAATTTATATTGGTTGATGGTAGGTTGAACTGAGGTCATGTGATTTAATATTCCCCTGTTACAAACTATACTAAGTAATAATTTTAAACTAAGAATAGAGAGACGCTGAGTTAAAATTACAAAAAAATATTTAGTGTGACGTTCTAGAAAACTTAGAGATCATTCTAGAATCTAGCTTTAATTTATAGATTTTCTTTTGATTTTTTGTAATTGAGTGGTAAATGATGGTTTTGATAGTTTTGCTCTGCCACGCTTCACATTTCAAAATTCAGTCTCCACCGACATAATAAAATAAAATATTAGATGATAGGTGATTCAGATTTTTTATTCTAATATAACACCGTGCCGCCAGAAATAGTTTAAAATGTGAAATTTGACTTTATTTATCTCTTACCGAGTAATTTCTTTCTTCTTATAACAGTTGGATTCCAAAAGCTTTTCAGCTCCAGTTACAGTATTAAATGCATATAGGTTATAAATTAGGAAAAAGGAAGTGAAAATACTGTAGTTTTGCTTGATAAATGACTTTTAGTTTTATTTTGTGAGTTACGTAAACCATAGAGAATTAGGAAAAGACTATTTATCCATTATGAACACTCTTTTACACAATATTACTAAAGAAAAAAATAAAAATACTAAAATAAGAATTTCTAAAATATTGTTTGAATTTTTAAATATTTAAGGCTAATAAAGTATGCATGTAAAATCTATTACAATGACAGCAGAATAGCAAAAGTTTTTGCTTTTTGGCTTCATTCATAGCCTCATGGCTAGAGGATATAGACTCAATATATGCATTTAAGGATATAAGCTTGCAAAATATTTCTATGTTATTCCTATCACCATCCTCCCAGCATAGAGGTATTATGATAAATGCTGTAGAGGACACAAAGAAGATCCAATAGGTCTTCTCTGGAAAACTTCACAGGTCACATCCGTTAAAATAAAAGTTAGGTAATTTTAATCCTTTTGTAATAATTGAGCATATAACCTTCTTTTTATTAAAAGTAAATAAGCCACTTGATAATTGTTTTGTTGTGATTTGCCTATTACTCATCCAACTAGGGTGACAAAATCCTCAAAAAAAAGCTAAATATAAAGCATTTCTAGTTAAGCTCTCCGATTTTCACCTCTCAGATCATAGGAGCATAATAAATACCATATTTACTCAAAATAAAGCAACTTCAAAAAGTATTAAAATACAATTAATTAAGTTTAGGCTTAAGTGTCGCAATCAGTAGCAGGATTTTTAACACACTAGCAAATGGTTGATCCTACCTGTTGCCTTTAATAAGTCAAAATTCTCCAGGAAAAACAAAAACGGTTGATTTAAATAATTTAAAAATATATTGGTTTAATCAGAATTTTAAGAGTAGGAGAAGACATAAAGTTTGTAATTGATCTATCATACCTGAGACCCGAATTAGAGCTCAGTGACACTATAAAATCTGCTAGGAAAATGTATCGAATTAAAATAAATATGATAAAATAGAGAAAATCTAAAGGAGCGGATTGCTCGCAAAAAATAAACCTAGAAAGTTGTGAAAAATTATTAATGAGTCTAAGTCTTCAAGAAACTTGACACTTCCTAAATTTTCGTAAGACCACTTTAATTTATATTTTTTTGCATGTTGCATTTCTCTGGATATGTCCAAAAAAATTCCATGAGATGGAAGTCATCCATGTAGGTATTTATCAGCTTATATCTATCAATCTATGTTCCTGATGAACAGTAATTCAAAGGATGTTTATAGACAAGCAATAAAATAGGCCCTATTTAAAAAAGAGAGTAATAGTAAATGATCTTCTCTTCCCACTTTGGATAAGGTGATGGTGATGTGAGAACATGATATTTTGCAAAAAATTGTCATAGTTTTTTAATAAAAATAAATGTCTCCGTCAATTTAGGTTTATAGTATAGTTGTCTAGATTTATTGCTGGTGACGGAAGTGGTCATGGCTTTCAAAAAGGGGTAAAGAGATTACAGCGGCTTCTGAGAACCCTCGAAGGCTTTTGATTATATCTGTCACTCTATGCAATGTCATATTTTTATTAAATCGATAGCAGGTTTTTGAGTTTGGACGCGAAATATTATTATCAGTACCAGTACAGGTGGGAATTTCCCAGTCATTTAGCTTGGGAACCTACCTTATTTATAATATACAGAGTCTCTCAGATTCAGGTAGAAAATAAAAGAATTATATGTAAACATTTCCTATAGGCCCTCCCCACGAAGATACGGCTCTTTAAGAAAGCCGCTGGAAATTGGTTTTTCTTGAATAACTTTTGAAGTACTGGGCATAATTTATTACAAATTTTACGTGATCAAAACTACTAAGGACATCTAAAAACGAAGTCCTTAATACACATTTACCTTGTTTATTTTGCCAGGGGCCGACTAGGTTGTACATTGTAATGCTTAAAATTTTAGCATCCTGTATGATTTGTTTCATTCTTGTTCATTGTCGATAAAATGAACCATTTTGGAGAAAAAAATTACGGAATCACTGTTTTATTTTAATTAACAAGAACTATGATATGTTCTTTTCTTCAGCGATGCGATAGTTGTTCAAATAATAGAGAAGTTCCATTTTAAGTTGTTTAATCTGAAAAAGTACATGTTTTTAAAAATACCTACGGAAAACTGGTAGGCAATTCCACTTAGGAAGTTTTGCGAAAAAAAGTACTGATTCTGGTCAGAGAAGAACAGTACGTACGGTAGAATTGCAGGAAAATATTTTGGATGCTGTAGCTGATACTCCTTAAACGAGTACTCGAAAATTAGCCGCTTAGCTTTAGACACCAAAAACAATAATAGATAAAGTACTCCAAGAACAGCTGTTATACCCATATCATCTACAAAAAGCGCATGAACCAACTCCTGAAGATTTTCCTCGTAGAATACAGTTCGCGAACTGGCTATTAGATCAGCAGCGATCTAATCCAATTTTCATTAGCATTATTCTTTTTACCCATAAAGCATGGTTTACCGAAAATGTTATTGTGAATTTACATAACTCGCATATACATATAGGCTGATGAAAATCCTCATGCCTCTGTTGTTCCAACATCAGTTCCAATTAATTAATATCTAGGCAGGAATCATTGGCATTTTTTTATTAGGCCATTCGTATTATCTTTACGATTGAATGGAGAACTTTATTTGTTCCTTCAGAAAAGTTTCCTGTATTTAATGAAGCATTTGCCACTTGCGATCCGCCGAAATACGTATTTTATGCATGATGGAGCCCCATCTCATTTCAGCGTTGCTGTATAACGTTTTTCCAAACTGTTATATAAGTAGAGGAGTATAAATTGTCTGTCCTCCTCGGTCTCCCGATCTAACGCCACTGGATTTTTATCTATGGAGTCACCTTAGAACCTTGGCGTATTCAACTCCTGTCGATACTCGGGAGAAACTTTAACAGATAATCAGGATTCAATGTGATGTGATAAGGAAGAATCCAGGGTTGTTGTGGCGAGTCCGGCAGTCCACGATTTATGGTACTCGCGAATGTATCACACGTCAAAGCTATCGTCGCTAAGTTTCAAGCTATTCATATTTATTATTTCAGGGTCTTTATCATATACAGGGTGTTAAAAATTTAAGCATTATAATATACAACTCAGTCCGCCGTTAAAATAAACAAGGTAAATGTGTTTTAAGGACTCCGTTTATGAGGTCCTCGATAGTGCTGGTCAGGTAAAATATTTATTAAATTATACCAAGTACTTCAAAATTTATTTAAGAAAAACCGATTGGCGTCTTTAAGGGGCCATATCTTCATAGGGAGAGCCTATAGAAAATTTTTTTAGAGGAAAATTCCATATTATTTTTTTATTTTCTCCCTGAATCCAAGAGATTTTCCACATTGTCCGGGACACCCCGTATGTTAACGATCTATCACTTATTATTTTGAATATGGTTAAAACAGACCAATACGCTGATACAATGTAATTTTGGTGGGTGAGGAATTTAGTGAGAATTCAAAATGCAGTTGCTATGGCAAAACAGTAGTTTAACTAACTATAAATTAATTTCAATAGCATCTGCTTGCTTGATATTAGTTGTAAAAATCCTAATTTTGGAAATATTCCATCGAGTATCTCCTTAGTATTCTCTGACAAACAGTATTGTACTAAACATGGTTGACAGATGAGTTGCTTTCCAATTACTTTTACCACTAGGTCAAAATAAAGGCACATATATTAAGCTACGCAAACTATTTTTTTTTATGTATTTGCGTTGAGTCTATTAAAATAATTAAATTCAAGTACATGACCATGCAAATATATTTTTCATGATGCCTATACGATAGGAAAATTTATACGTTTTCGTAAAATCAAAATCTGAAATTAATAAGCAAAACAAAAAATAAACTAATTAAGCGCTGTAAAAGTGTGATAAATAAAGTTAGGCATGGTTTCGTTCAACCCATGGCTAATTGTTGATTTAATTATCTTTGAGAATTCGTTACAAAATAACCTTGACTTGATTGTATATAAAAAATATACGTTTTCAGGTTTATCGAGGTACGATAAATAACTAGATATTAGGGTATTAAATACTAGTTGATGACGTTAATGACGTTGTTAAGGATGGATACAGGGTATAATGTGTTTGTTTAGTTGCTGTAAGTACAAATAATATGTGCACTTTGGTAATAAATTAGGGTCTAATTTAAATTATCAGATTTTTTATAAGGTTTCTTATTGAAAATGTTGCAGATGCTAAACAGTGAATCTTTTTTTATGTTACCTTACAATAAATTTGAGGTAGTGGGTTTCCATTATTTCATTACCATATTTGGTGGTAGTTTTTGTCTAGTTTACTTCGAGCTACAAAGAACTTTTTGTTATAGGTAAACATTGCGACATGATGTTTGGTCAACGTTTGACGGCATTGCTTTTTAAATATAAGGTATGTTAAATTTGGTAGTAAAAAACATATATAAATGAAAAAACAAAGTTTCACTTTTTTAGTTTTTCCTAACTTGTATTCTTTCTCTGTATAAAATGGTATAATAAGTATTTATTTCGTTCCAAATTTTGATTATGTTCAGTATGTAACACCTTTAAAAATTTATCTTTCTCTTGATTCTCTTAATAAAAGTTAGAATGAAAGAAGACGCCACACTGTGACTAGAGGTGCTTTTCTCGCAAAGTTCTTTATTTTTTAGGTTTTGGGCTCCTATATACTATATTCAAAAAAGGCGATAGCTATTGGGGGTAAAGTCACTTAATTTATTTAAGAGAATCGTATAAGCTATAAGCTATTATGTGTGGTGATATTGACTAGAAACAAGAACAATCACCTATTATATGTTATATTGTCGATCCTTTTTAAGAAGAAACCTCATACCAAGTGTTTGCAACTTGAATAGAAGCCAGACCAGTGTTTTAATTATTATTTGTTGTTCTAATCAATAAATAAAAAAGGCAATCTTTATCTAAATTAATTAATAATTTATTACTTTTTCTTATGAGAATATAATCATTTAGGCATAGGGCGCATAATACCTAATATGTTCGAGGTCTAGTAATCAGATTTTTTTATTATGACTGCTATTAAAAAAATAATTACAAACCGCTCATTTATCTGGACAACACAATGATCTTGCTTGATAATACGTAAAGCTTGTTCATTCACTCTTAACGTCCTCTAGCCGGTATTCTCGCTAATAATATTCATTTATAAGTAACCGAGATAGAAAGGACTTCCATTGGTTCAAAGCATTATTAACTGCCTGAGTCTATTTCGTTTAACAGCCCTCATTACCGAGTCAGTTATTACTAGTCGGTCGTCCGCAGATACACGTATGGTAGATAGATATAGTATACAGTGGCAACAAGAGTCTAGAATCTATCCCATCCCGAGACTAAACACTACATTGTTCCCATCTCAGAGCCAATAAATTCACTATGACTTGCGGTTTACAGATCTTTTTAATCTGTTTTATCGCGAACCGCTCTACTTTCATTCTAATATTGGGTTAAAATTGGTATACGTCTTACAATGGTAATTGCATATACAGCGAAGTAATACCGTAAGATTTAATAGATGACGGACCCTCGGCCGAGAACGAAATGAAGTAATTTTAAATATATAAGAATATGGTGATTAAGTCTAGATTGTAATAACAGTTAACTACTCTATAAATATTAACGCTTCGCTATTACAATCAAGACAGCTTACAAAATAGTGAGATCAACGATGTAATATAAATAGGGGAAAATGACAAATACTTAAGTGCGAAATAGGTGCCGAAAATTAATTAACGCATTATCGATGCTAACGTTACTAACAAGTGCATACATAGGAGAAAATGAATATTAAGGACAAGCCTCAGGGGTAACCTATTTCTTTGCTATTATTAATATTTTTTTATTTATTAAAAATATTAAAGAAAAAAACACAAGAACATTCATAAATAAGAGTTAGGAACATTAATCGGAAAGCTGTAGTAAAAGAAATCTAAGAGGTAACCCGAAGAGGATCTGACGTAATCATCACTGCACCAAGCTATCTGATGAATTGATCCAATCATGGAGAAATAAACTGTTTTCTGGAAGACATGTTTATGAAGTTTTGTCAATAAGCAGCGAAATACTAGATACTAACGAGATAAATTATTCCAGAGACAAAATCTTCTAATTTCAATGAAAAATTATTAAAAAAAAACTAAAAATATATTGTTAGACTACTATTTAAAGAAAACTGTTTAACATATTACGAGGTGCATGGTATTTCCATCGAAGCCTTGTATGATTATTATATGCCAGATACATGTCAGAGATGGATATCTTTTAGTGTAAATATTTTTTTTAAGTTTACCGTTAGTGTCACTGATTTGCAGAGTAACGAAATATTAATAATACACAAGACTTTACTTACATTGATATATTAAATGAAAAAGTTTACTGATCGATGTAAATATAAAAAAGTATTATAGAAAATATAGTTTAAATGTTATTGCCATGTTTGAAGTATAGGAATGTTGATGATGTATGAGATCCCTAAAAGAAAATTTACAAAATCGTAGCATTTTGACCATCAAGAAACTCGCCATAATGTAAAATATGGAAGTAAACATATTTAAAAGATTATGCAAAGGGAAGAAATACTTTTTAACAGATGATTTGGTTGGGACTTTGTTTTCTTGAACTGAGTAGTAGAGTGCATTTTCAAGTATAATTACCGAATTTTGAGGAAAATTCGGCAACAATTTTTCTTCTAACAACTTAATAAAATTGGCTTCATTCATTTGGCGATGATAGTCGCCACTAGCTTGACCCGCTTTAAAAACAAGACCAGCGTTGAGTACAAAACCACTCTGAGGTCCGGCGTGAACAATTACTAATCGACCTGAAAATCGAAGTAAGAAGGAGCAACATTTATTTTTTAAATAAAATCTAAATTATTGCCGCTGATACATATTCAAATCAATTTAGTATTGGGCATTTCGCCGTTAAAAAGTAATATTAACAAACAAAAAATTAAAAAAAAAAAATACTTTTAGCTTTAAAAAAAAAGAAAAATTCAATTTTACACTTATTCAACAATTTAACAAACTCGCATCTAAATCAATTTCCCTTATTATTATTTATATTAAATTTCAAGTAAATTTTAATTGGCTTAAGGTATAATAAACTTCTTATTATATATGATTTGTTGTTTTATTAAGATTTTCTTAAAATTTTATATTTATTATTAATTCTATATTCACGGCGAAATGTATAAATAAATAGATTTATCCTTAACTTTAATTATAAATTTAACTTTACATCGTAACTGGTGATAAAAAGCAGTGAATAAAGAGAATTAAAAATGTTCTTTTTATAACGTCCTTGCAAGCATTTTATAATATTACTTTAAAAATTATCGAATAATAAAAAAAATAACAATATTCTGAATACGTTTCAGTATGACCTTTAAAATGAGCGCACAAATATGTTTACCACTTGCTTCAATGTTGCTAAAAACCTCAAAAAACTCATTGCTTTGCCAACATTTTCCGAAAGTTAAGTCATTATCCACCCATGTTTCGTCATAGTATACAATATTTCTTCCTTCTTCCCTATATTTTTTAATTGCCCTAATATATTCATAGCGCCCATGAAGAATAGCAGGTCGCTCCACCAAGATGTTTCTTTTATTTTGACATTTTCTAAAGTAAAATCCGTTGGCCTTTAAAAGCTATCTCAAAGTTTCTCTGCTATACTGAAAATTCATGGTTTCTCGTAACTTAATAAGTAATTTATTTATAGTGGGAACCATAAAAATCATTGATTCTGCGTCTTATAATTGGAAAGTCGTCAAAATCCCTAAAGAGACAGATTCGAGATTTTTTATTAGGTGGGAATAAAGCATCTGATCTGGGTGTTCTGCTTGTCGTTTCATATCTGTCTTATGAATTTGATTTACTCTATCTTTAGAGACGCCAGTATATAGAACAATTCGATCAAACTTTTTTTAAGAGGCAATTTAAATGCGTTGGCTAGAGCCTTTTCATCGCAAACCCTATAAACATTTGCTATTATCTCCTTAGATTGATCGGTTAATGGCTGTCTATGTAAGAATTGGTTTCTTTCCATAATGAATATTTCGGAATAAAGTAAGAATTCTTTTAAAACTCTGGAAATAAATATACAATTTTTGTTATAAAAATACTATTTGGTAGTTGAAAATTACAACCCACAATAACCGTTAATAACACAAAACAGAAAAAAAATAACAGTTAAATATAATTGCAAATTAATAAGCGTTGAAATCGCAAAATCGTCGAAAACGGAGAATCTCTACGCCTATGGCAAGATAACCAGAGAAGAATGCTTTAATCCTAAAATATGCAAATGTGTCACGTGAGTTATATGCCTAAGAAGTGCTGAGTCTCCAGTGTAAATCTACCCACTTGCGGGGTTGGCTACATCAGTACTTTTTGCGTTATATCAACCTTAGATTTTAAGGCGCTTTATCTCATTATTTCTGTTGCTGCACGTTATACTGTCAATTTGTATTTTAAGAAATAAAATTGTTTTTTAAAAGGTCTTCGTGTCGTTCAACGTTCGTATTTGGCGCAGTCGGTAGATTTGTGCCTTAGTTGTCAGGAAAGTCGGTCTACAAAATTTTCGTATCGTACGGAAATCGTACCGAAAAACAAAGACTTCTAGGAGTGTTTCCAACACTAATGGTGCAATCCAGAAAAACCAGCGACACCTGACACCTCTGTAGGTAGACTCAAGAGATCACGGGAAGAAGGAGTCACGCAGTAAGTGCCTTTTCCTTTCACCTCTATAAACTCTCTGTTTAAGGAATTTATAGGGATATTTAGGAATTATCGCGAATTAAACGCATATAGATTTTATTTCCAGCACATTGAATGCATTTTTTAGTTGATAGTTCCAGCGAATTGATCGTATTTAATTTTAATCTCAAGCGCATGGATCGCATTTAGTTTTAGAACATTATATCATTCTTATGAACGATATAGAAGTACTTCGCTTAGTGATTTATCTTTAATAGAAAAACTTATAGAAATGACTTCACCATCCACTACCACCAAAGTAAATTGGGATCTTTTCAGAGCTAAATTAAGCAATATTAAGCCTTACGATGGTGATTGCAATAAGCTTAATAAATTTATTAGTAGATGCGAAAGCTTTATTGATAGTTATAGGAACCTCAACGACGAGGAATTAAATAAACATATATTCGAATGTATCCAGGAAAAATTAATTAATAAAGCTGAAAATTTAGTCGATAACCGCGCCGAAATAACTGATTATTACATTAAACATTACGAAAAAACTGACCTAAACACTTTTATTGCAGACTGTACAGGCGTTCAAAAAAATAATATGCATCTAAAAAGACCCGCCAGTCTTGAAGACGCAATGGCCTATATTAAAGAGTTCGAAAATTTCGAAAGGCTTTATGGTAGTTTCGAAACAAATAAGTTTCAAAAATCTAGTCACAATCCTAATAATAATGTATATAATAACTTTAGGACTAGTAATAATGTATCGAGTAACCCTCAGTCATATAACAGACAAAATCACAAAAACTCCTTTAATTCACAACCCAATCAACAACGTTACTCTCAAAGACCACAATTCTCTAATCAACATAACTCTTTCACACCACAAATGCAAACTTCCCAATTTCCAATTGGCCCTGTTAACATTCCACCCCCAAGGCAGTTACCACCCCAAAAATATTTCACAAACAGTAAAATATTTTTGAAAAACCAAACAATGCCTTTAAACCCGGTCAAATAAATCCGCGGGATCTACCAAAACCGGAACCAATGTCCACCACTTCTAGAAATCCTTCTATGAGAAGTTTCAGACCACCCCCACAGTATGGAAATCGCAACTATTTCCAAACAAACCCAAATGTAAAACCCAACTTTACATTCCAGGAATTAAATCACCAGGAATATCCTGATGAGTCCTCTCGAGAATATTCCGATAATTATGAAGGCACATATTGCACCAATTATGCTGATAATTGGGAAATAGTTTAAGACTATTTTGATGAAATTGATCAAAGTGTCGAATTAAAAAAATAAGAGAAAAATCCCCAAACATTCAAATAAAATCTATAATACTGACTTTCTAAATTTTTAAGACCTATCCATAACAGATCAAATAACATAGTTGAAATAAATATTTCTTCTTATAACTCGCTACCCTACCTTGTAGTTAGTTCCCCCAAAACAAAATTATTGATCGACACTGGTAGTAGTAGATCAATACTAAAAACCGTATATTGCAGAAAAATATTTCCCGAATTGTATATATAACTCTAAAAACATAATAAAGACAGCTGTAGCAAAAATACTCAGTATCAAGCTACAATCCCTTTACTGTCAGAATATGGAATCAACCATAAACTAAATTTTATACTTTTTGATTTCCATGATTATTTTGACGAAGTAATTGGGCTCACAGATTTACTGAAAACAAACCTAAACATTGACTTTAATAACCAAATACTTTGTAACAGCGAAACAACAATACCATTTAAGTTTCGACGACCCGAGGACGTTAACATCACCTTATCTTTGAACCCTCACGAAGGCACATTAAAAAGTCTACCTGTTTCTGTAGATGAGTGCGCATAATTAGTACCTTCGATGTAATTTGATCAGCTTTTTATCCCACAGACACTTAGCTGTGCAAAAAATGGTCATGCAACCCTTGAAATAATAAACAATACTGATAAGATTATTAATGGAACTTTAAACAGACCAATTAACGTCGAATCTTTTGAATCAGACACTTTTGAATTTTTCTCATACGAATGTATTAAGCAAATTTCAAAAAATAAATATTTTTAAAATTCACCATGCAATAACGATATAAGAAATCTTATTCGTTCAAAGCATATGAACTCTGAAGAATCGCGTGCTATAATTCATTTATGCACCGAATTCAAATATATATTCTATAAACCAGGAGACGAACTTTCCTTTACGTCCAAAGTAAAGCATGAAATAAACACTAGCGATGAGGTCCCTGTACACACTAAATCATACAGATACCCCTATGTCCACAAGGATGAAATAAAATCCCAAATAAATGATATGCTCGAGAAAGGAATAATACGACCTTCTACTAGTCCATGGAGTTCCCCTATATGGATTGTGCCTAAAAAATTGGACGCATCCAAACAACAAAAATTGCGTGTTGTCATTGACTACCATAAAATCAATGAAAAGACAATAGACGACCGTTATCCAATCCCTAATATCACTGACATACTTGACAAACTAGGACGTTCACAATACTTTTCCACCGTTGATTTAGCCAGCGGGTTTCATCAGATTGAAATAGCACAAAATTCAATCCAAAAAACCGCTTTTCCTATAGATAACGGGCACTACGAATATCTTAGGTTGCTCTTCGGCCTTAAAAATGCCCTTAGTACTTTCCAACGTGTAATGGACGAAGTTCTAAAATAAAAGATCTTCAAAATAAAGTATGCATGGTATACATGGATGACATCATCATTTTTAGTACAAGACTCCAAGAGCATCTTCAAAACTTCAATCTTGTGTTTAAATTAAGAGAAGCCAAATTAAAAATCCAAATCGATAAATGTGAGTTTCTCAGAAAAGAAGTTGAATTCCTAGGTCATGTTGTGACACCTCAAGGAATTAAACCTAACCCCAGAAAGATTTCAGCAATCCAAAACTTTCCAATCCCTCGAACTCCAAAAGAAATTAAACAATTTCTAGGCCTACTTGGGTATTACCGCAAGTTCATTAAAAACTTTGCAAAAATTACAAAACCCCTTACCCAATGTTTGAAGAAAAACGAAAAAGTAATTCACAATAAAGGATTTATCGATTGTTTCAAACTTTGCAAATCTCTTTCAATTTCAGAGCCGGTATTAGCCTACCCTGACTTTACAAAACCATTCGAACTTACGACAGATGCTTCGAATTACGCCATTGGTGCCATATTGTCTCAAAATGGACACCCAATTAGTTATGCTTCCCGCACTTTAAACTCAGCAGAAATAAATTATTTCACCATTGAGAAAGACCTTTTAGCCATAGTCTTTAGTTGTAAATACTTTCGACCATATTTATTCGGTCATAAATTCACCATACTATGTGATCATAAACCTCTAGTGTAGGTTTACTCCCTTAAAGAACCAAATAGTCGATTAGTTCGATGGCGACTCAAACTCGAAGAGATCTCTCTAGAGATCTTCTCTGTTGCAAACGAACATGGCGATATAGACGAAATAATAAACCGATTTTTACGAGCATCAAACGACCTACCTATACTTGAACGATGATACTTGACGACGATGAACTAGCATCCATCCTTGGCACTAAAAAGACAAGTAAAATAAAAATATTACAAGACATTCGAGTTTCACCAAGAGGAACTATCGAAGATTTGACCCCAACACGACAATTCTCACGACAATTCTCCCCGATTCCCGAATTGGACAATTCAGACTTAGAGACTGTACATACATCTTTTGAAAACCCAATTTTTTATTTTTCACTTACTGAAAGACTACTCAACGGGTATAGAAACCAAGTTCTCCTTACCGAAGGTGATATAGAATCACTTAAATGCCAAATCTCACAGGTATTTCAAAATACCAGGATTCTAGTAGTCATCCCTAGGAATAACCTAATTCCCAATATAATTCGATTCTTAAAAGAATTTATTGAGCCAAAACGTTTATACACATTCTATTTTCGAACGGAAACTCTAGCTCAAACCTTTACAAGAACCATACAAAAACTTTTTGTAAATTCCTCCTTTAAGTTTGTTCAAAGTACGATATTCCTAGAAGACATCGAAACTCAGGACGATCAGCAAGAAAAACTTAGACTCTATCACACTACTAAGACTTGCCATAGAGGAATTTCAGAAGTGAAGTGTGCTCTAACTGCTAGATTTTATTGGCCTAAAATGGTTGAAGATATCGAACAATATATTAATCTTTGCGAGATATGTAAAAAGAATAAATATGACAGGAATCCACCCGCCATAAAATTTAATCTGACCCCTTCTACCTCGAAATCGTTCCAACAAATTCACATCGACTCGTTCAAAATCGATAACGAATCATTCTTGACAGTAATCGACGCTTTTTCTAGATATGGACAAGCTTATCGTCTTAAAAGCCTAACAGGCCCAAGCATCATAGAGTGTTTCCTAAACTTCATCTCCCATCATGGTTTACCTCTTAAAATCACATGTGATCGTGGAACCGAATTCAAAAACACGGATTTCGAAGACTTTTGTCAATTATATAAAATAGAATTGCATCATACTACTGCTAAAAATAGCAACTCTAACTCTCCTGTGGAACGATTCCATTCTTAATCGAAGGTTATCGTTGCCTTAAAGAGAAACAAAATCGCCTCACAACTGAGCAACTTGAAACGTGCTATCCTAGGTTAGAATAATTCCATTCATAGCGTAACCAAATTTACCCCTTTCGAAATCATCAAAGGTCACATAAATGAAACTAATCCTTTTGATCTTAACGACCAAATAATTGTCTCCGACTATGTTCAAAATCATAAAGAAAAATGTCAAAAGACTTACGATAAAATAGCAGAAAACAACCAAGCTATTAAAGAAAGGATCATATTTGAAAGAAATGAAAGTTGTGAAGAACCCCCTAAATTCGACGTATCTAAACCCACTTATATTAGAACTAAGTTACGAAGTAAAGCACTTAATTCAGGAAGACTATAATAAAAGATCAGTCCTCGATAAAGTTAAAAACTAACTCAGAACTTATCATAAAAACTTCGCACGAAGACCAAAAATTAAACAAAATCAATCTTTACAGGACAAAAATGGACCTGAAGATCTTTCCAATACTGACACTACTGATAACGCAGGTACTTCAACTGACACACAGCGACGACGTTAAACTAACCCCTATCAAAAACCCCATTCTTCCTATTTCATTAGGACCATCTAAGATAATTTACCCTAAACACACCTTTCTCCATTTTATTGACACACACTTACTAAAACAACATTTAAATAATATATAAGTATATTTTAACAAATTAAAGGCTCAAACCTCTAAAGGAAAATCGACCCATCCTTTAAATTTTATTGGCCCAACCCATGGCTTAATACTCAGAACCGAGTATTTAATTAATATTACTCAAAGTAAATTGTTAAATCTTGAACCCACAGACAGGACTAAAAGAGGTCTGCTCAACATAGTAGGGAAAATAAACAAATGGCTATTTGGCACCCTTGATGCCGACGATGAAAAATACTATACTGACGCGATAATAAGTTTGCAAAAAGATAAAGACAATTTAGTCAAGACGGTAAACTCGCAAATGTCATTGTCAAAGAAACTTATTGATAACTATAATTCTACAATATTTAGTCCTATAAATAACCAAATTAAGTTAGAAAAAGGGATCAACATGCTACAAATGTATATAGAAAATGAAATAAATAATACGTATCTTTATATTTCTTTCGAAGGTGTAATTTCTCAAATCAATTTAGATTGCCAAAACTTAATAAACTTTTTGGATAATCTAGAAAACGCCATCACTTTCGCAAAGCCTAATGCAGTACACAATTCTGTAATTTCGGTAAACGAAATCAGAGAAATGATGGAATGCTTGGAAACTATTTACGATCCTAGAGTTTTGCCAAATTTTAAGAACATTCTTTAGTACTAATTCCTTGGAACACAAGTAAGTTTTTCAAGTAATAAAATCATTTTCGCAATTCATGTCCCTATATTAAAACTTAAACAAGCCACTTTCCACCACCTACTTCCTATCATACAAAACAATTCCATCATTTTTCCAAAATACCCCTACCTGGCACAAGAAGAAGTCGACATCCAATTTGAAGACAGCTTATGTCCAGAAATCGAGAAAACATTCTCCTGCCTAGAGAACTTTTAACCTCAGGATAGTTGCAATATTGAGTTGTTGGAGAAACGTCCACCAACAAGTTGCACACAAGTCCTTACCAAATGTACCCTTATCCAAGTTCCTGCAAACTGCGGAATAAAGCTTGATGGAAAAACATATTCCAACGATGTCAAACTAGTAAAAGGGAAACCTTTGGTACTATCAGAAATCCAAGACTACAAACCTCAAGTATCCAGACCTTACAAGTTGCCCAATGTAAGTCAAGTCAACATACAAGACACTTATGAACTCAGGAGCCTAGCGAACCAGCTACATCCCATTGACGACGTTTCACCGATCCAGACTTCAACAATAATCAACAGTACCCTGATTATTGTTATTATTATAATCATAACTTTACTAGTGGTTGTCCAGAAGAAGCTGCTTCCAAGACACCAGAAGCCAAAACCTGGACCTGCCACTTCCAACCCTGAAGAGCCAGAAGAGCAAACACACTCCATTATGTTTGCCTCTTAAGGAGGGAGGAGTTATATGCCCAAGAAGAGCTAACTTTCCAGTGTAAATCTAAATAGCATATGTCTCGACATATGCTACGTTCTTAATTTGGTCCATAGGCATATATAACTAATTATTAATATTAAAAATCCTTTTAAATAATATGAATGTTACTATATCATTATTATTTTTAATAAGAATCAGTTTGTCTTATTTAAAGTGGATGATTTTAAATGCTAAAAAGTCTTTGGAACATTAGATAAGCTTAATGTTTTTATCTCTAGCTGATCATCATGTCTACAGAAGCACAAATAATTCGCTATATGGAAGAAGAAGTCATACACGAAACTCAGAAGTAAATATTTGAGCCGAGATTTTAAATATTTTAATTTTATAAGTTATTACTTTTGGACTTTCGTTTTAGATATAAATTCGATGATCCTTGGCATTTCTTTAGAATAATTTAATGCCAACAAAATGCATCAAAAATAGTCCAGCAAGGTTGAATGTAAAAATTTACAGTCATCGGACCCATACACTTTTAATCATTTTTAATTGTCACATTATACCATAGAGTAATATAAAAAGTAAAAAGTATGAGAGGGTTCAATCCCATAGTGACAAGTAGGCATCATCTTTCAACAATCATCTTTACCCTAAACTCGATTGCAGCGTACGGTTGCGGTCTAACCGAACTAAAATAATTGACATTTGTCACAGTCGGTAAAATAGTCTACTGTAATACCGATCCGTCATAGAAATGAAAGGCAGGCTATTCAAAATTTTAGAATGGCGCGAAATTTAAAATTATTGACCCATTAAATCAATTTTTAACAGCGTAAAGGCTGTGAATCTCGATCACAAACTCTAAAAAATTATGAAATAGTGCAAGTGTATTAATTTAATTTTTGAAGAGGCTAAGAGTGATAATGTATGTAATTTAAGTTTATTTTTTACATTTTTTAATTGAATACGTTCGTATTTTGACATTAAATTCATCAAATTTGCTTTTAAGCTGTTAAGTTAATGCATTTAGGCCCTTCAAAAAAATAAATTGTTAATTGCACTTTTTCATTAATTTTTAGAGAATGTGAAAGAGATTTTACAGCCCAATACGCTATCAAAAAAAGATTTAATGGGTCAATTATGAAAGACAATATTTTACAGATTAAGTATAATATAGTTAATCGTATTTTGAGAGTTAAATGCTCGATTATCACTGTTATCAACAAATTAACAAGGGTAGGGGTTGAATTTAAGTCAATTGTAAAGTAAGTTTATAATTTATTGTCTTAAAAGGGATCCTGATACAATTTGTTTTTGTGCTGCTTTAGCACAACACTATCCATGGTATGCTTTTTACATTTTACATTTTAAGGATATGATACAAAAATTACAATTTATCAATTTTATAAATTAATTATTTATAGACATAAGAACTATATTTCTCAAAAATATGCCCTAAAAATTTTATGTTTACTACCTACTTTTTTGTACAGAGGGCACCCGAAAATGTTAGGGGCGTGATAATATATAAAAACTAACCCTGTAATTAAAATATTCTTTGTGGAGAGTATGATATTAAAAATTAGTTGACACTGATGTATACCCTAAATTCTAGATGTCATCGGTCTTTTTTCTTAAATATTCAAAGAGAATCCCTGGATCTTACTCCCATCTTATCGAGGTGAGGTACCTCCTTGAGTAGTGACGTGGTAGAATGGAAGTTGTTTCACTTATTGTGCTTTTGGTACTTCCTAGCAGCAACGCACATGATACCTTTCGTCAGACCTAGTAAAAAAAGTTAAAAAAACTACTATATACAATATAGTGTGAATGACCATTGGCCTAGCATAATTATGTTCATTCTAAACATTATATTGAGATTGCTGGATTATGACAGCAGGTAATAAAGTCAATGTATCTTCCCAAGGTACTTGTGCCTCAACCAGTACTGGGGCATTTTGAATAATACTTGGGCCAGCAATTGGGAGAGCACACTTTCTTAAACGAGTATGTATAGTACTAGTAAATGAAATATCATCAAAATGGTATTGACATAAATAACACCTTGTTGAGGTTGGGCTTACACTATGTATTTTAAACCATTCGGACCTCCTAATAATGTCACTTTCAGGAAATTTAAAGAAAATTTTATTTTTGTATGAATCTTCAATAGGACAATAGTATGTATTAGAACAAATAGGTGCCTTGCATTTAAAACAACAAAAAAGCTTCTACCTATATGATGAAATTACACTTTAATGACTTTAAGCTACATTTTTAACAATTTTTTGTTGAGAAAAAAACAAAAGAACACACCCAATGGACGCCCAAATAAAAAGGAATAAGCAATGGCGACGATCGATGATGCGAAGGTGGGTGATGGCAAGGAACGAAAGAAAATCGATAATCTAATGACAATTATGACAGAAGTTGGCCCTCGATGCCGTCTAACCGAACTAAATTTCTTAGGTTAAGTTTTAAAACTTGATGATCAGGTTAGGCTACCTTTCAAACACTCTTTTAATATTCATTTGTCTATGCATTATACACACACTGTGTATGTGTATAATGTGACCGTTAAGCATGTACTGTTTGTAGTCGATTTTTAAGGTCTGACGATGCTCTTTATAATAAGCGAAACACGTGCAATCTACTGTTAGAATTAATAAATACTTTTGAGACCGAGACTTTCATTCACTTTTATTTTTTTTTAAATGGAAAGGGGTATATATTATGATACAATTTATAAATGGGATTTATATTTTTTTTTAAATGACGTTTTTCAAAGTTAAACGCGTCGCTATGTAATGGATTTCAAACATTTTACTGGACCTCTTTTTTTTTTTTTGTTTTTTTTTTTGCGGTCGGTGGAGAAATTCTTTAGAAACACTGGTTACACGGCGCCGCCTTCAGTAGTGTGGGACTCAGTGTCGAGTCTGTTTCGTCCTATACCCACTAAAACTCCACCGCTGGGTGGTGCCTTGTGGCTCCCTACACTGCGGTCTGCTAAGAAGCAGTCCTATTGTGTTTCATATGTTTAGTCCCACAGGTTCAATTCTGTAGCTTCAAGGAAGTCCAGGATTGTGCCCAGTGGTAGATTTCTTATACCCTCTGGTGAGGGTTTCTCTTCCCCCAGGAATGTTGCCCTGGTTTGATTAAATGCTTCACAGAAGCACAGTATGTGAAGAGTTGTTTCGTCCTCCTCATTGCATCCCCTACATAGCGAGGTAACTGATTTCCCTAGCGTATGCAGGTGTTTCCTGCTGGGTGCACGGCCTGTAAATAGCCCCGCGACCCTTCGCAGTTGTTGTCTGGAGAGGCCCAGTATGTTCTCACCCTTCTTGAAGCGTGGGCTGCCTATAAGTTGTTTGGATTGTTCCATCTTTGGCAGCTGTTCCCAGTAGAATTTGTTCTGGTTTGTTAGCCAGTTGCCGATTTCCCACTTCCAGGTCTTATCGTTGACATAACATGTTGGTTCAGGGCCTACCAGGCTGTTGCTGGCTCCCTGAGTTGCAAGTTGGATAGCCCTTCTTGCAGCCTTATTGTTGCCTATATTCTCTGCTAGGATTATCTCTGGCCTATTTTGCGCTTCGGCGAGGTTC
This sequence comes from Anthonomus grandis grandis, assembly GCF_022605725.1. Classification (NCBI taxonomy): domain Eukaryota; kingdom Metazoa; phylum Arthropoda; class Insecta; order Coleoptera; family Curculionidae; genus Anthonomus; species Anthonomus grandis. Next base: position 14,048,561 of record NC_065559.1, read on the forward strand.
CTGAGATCCTCCCAGCAGCTTTGCACAGTCCTTGACTTAGTCTCGAACTGTTGTAGTGCAAGTGTTGCAACCTGGTCTCCTGTAAAAATTGCGAAGGTTTTGCCTCTTGGCAGCCCTTCTCTCATTAGTTGGACACAGGTTTGTATTCCTATTGAGCTTGCCTGTAAATTTGTTGTTTACAGGCCCAGGTTTAGCATAAGTTGTCTGCTCTGTTGTTCGTCCTCCACCATGCCCACAGCTACCCCGATCTTGGATCGTTTGGTTGCCGTGTGCCATACTGAGTAACCTCTTTGCCTGAGCCTGTCCGCTTCTGCGTCCAGTGGTCCCCTTTTCTCTTTGATGACAAAAGGTTTGTCTAGGTATGTGACCTTGGTTCTGTCTGTTCTTAGGGCCAGGCGCCCAAGGTCCTGGACCTCTTATTTTAAGGTTTGTTATTAAAAAATTTGTTTTATGAGGTGTAGAATAATGTAAGGGTCAAGTTACTATGAAAACTACATTAAATAGCCGAAAATTTTCTGATATAACGGAAGTTTCGCACACCACTGTACAAAGAATTCTTAAATATTATAAATGGAACACATAAAATTCAATTTCTTGAAGAATTAGATAATGATGACCGCCGTTAAACGTTTCGTAAAATAATGTGCAAAATAATTCTAAATACTCCTAACTATCTTTTTAATATTAATTTCTCAGACGAATCTTAATTTTTTCTTAATCGTAGTGTCAATCTGCATACTTGTTACTGGTTCAACACAAATCCAGGGAGCTACCATGAGGTTCATACATACAATCCTCAGAAATCCAAATTTTGGGCTGGTTATTTACGGAGAAATTTAAATGGAAATACTTACCTAGACTTGTTGGAGAATACAATTAACCCAACAATTAACCCAACAAGTCAAAATAGTGTTGATGAATTGGAAAAATGGCATGCTGTCGAATGGCACTTGATTTGTTCCCTCTTGATTTTAAAGAACATTTGAAATTGAACATTTATGCCAGACTAAATCCTTAGAAGATTAACAGGATCTCATTAGTAATGAATGCCAACACATCACTCTCGATCTTCTTCACAATGTCTGGGAACACTTCGAATAGTTACTGTTTTATTTAGGTGTATGAGGTGATCGCCGGAAATGTTCAACAATTATTAACATAAAACGTAAGAACTAATCAATAAATCGTATGCTTATTAAACACGAATTTTGTTCAAAATTCTAACCTTACAAATAAGATTTGTAAGACCCTGTTTATTTTCTAAAGAGTTGAAATATTTTTCTAGTCATTAAGATGAAATTTATCGGTCTGGCCGAAAAGATGGCCAGAATATTTACAAAACTAAAGCTAGCTCAGCGATACCGTAAGTAACCAAATAGGGTTTACACTTAGCGTTTCCCCTCGGGAATTATTTTATTCTATGAAAGAGTCTGAGATAAATATTTGGTTTATAAAATTCATTTGAGTTTTGGTCACTAAAGAGTGAACACTTAATTAAAACTGTGATTAATGAAATATTTTAAAGGCCGATTGTTGCTTGTCTTGCTTGCGTTATTGTGACGATTGTTTGTTGTTTCTTGTTAAGATACTGAGCTGGTCTGGGACCATTGCACAGGTCGTTGTATTTAACAAGGCTTTATATCTGGAGAGGATCTTCGCGTTTTGGTGTCCATTGCACCCCTCAGTACAAAGTGTGTTATCGTCAGGTGGTCTAGATCGGAGATTGCTGTCTCAATCTCATGTTTTATGATAATGTTTTTGGTAGCATTTTGGCTACGGTTTGTGCGTAATGTATTGCTCACGTTTTGGCATATTGAACGATTGTATATCATTCAATATCAGTATGCTGTCGTTACTAGGACATTTAACCACAGATAGCTCCGCGGAGCTATTTACATCTGTGCATTTAATAATCGAATAAAAGTAATAAATTGGTCCATAAAGAATTTTGGGATATTTAAGTAAAGTGGTTAAATGTTAGTGAACATGAATTAAATGGTTACTGTAAAAATAAAATCATATTAATTCATATTTTTCATATTAATGAGTTTTGCTTATTTCTTTTTAATAACTAATTTTACAGGAATAAGTGTGCTCAGGTTACTTTTATTATTTCAGGTCTATACGTTACAATCTCTACTTTGGAGTCGCTTAAGTGCCCAGTTGTTTTACAAGGTGTTTATTCTATTTTAATGCTTTATTTTCATTATTTTGCACTATTTTGAATTTATTTGACGTATTAAAAAATATAAAATTATTTAACTAATCCTCACAGCTTTTAATTTTTTTATACATATATAGTTTATTTACAAAAATCCACAAAATCCTTCTTAAACAATATTTTAGATGTTGAATGAGATATGTAAATATTAAAGATATTAGATGCCTTTTTAATGGCTGTTGGTATTCTAGACAAAGCTGCATACATTGTGGCAGTGGTATGCCACAATATTAACATTTTGTCGCAGTATCTGCACGCTCACTCATGTCTTATCAGCATGACATGACACGTGAAACCAAAACTTCACGTTCGTGTTTAAAATTTTGACGAGATCTGCAAGTCAAGGCCCCGTAATGGTCGACGTTTCTCGGTAATATTTAACTTAATACCGGGTTTGCATAATATATATTTTATTATATCTCGTCAGGCCTGTTTTACTAATTATTTTTTATTTTATCTATAAGGTGTTTCTTTCAGAAGTAATTTCAGTAGTATAAAGAATGTTTTTTTATTTATTGTCCACATTGAAAAACTTTTAAAAATGAGCAATTTAAGGTCTTATTTGACCCTGTAATAAAATCTTTTTCACCCTGTAATGTTTATCACAGGGTGAAAATAATAACTTTTAAATAATGATATATTGGCTCAAAAAAATGTTAATGTGTTTACATTTTCCTGCCTATGTTTGTTTCCTGCTTAGGTAGGTCATTAATAGCAATTATGATTATTCAATTGGATCATATCTTTTGTCAAAAGTATTATAATCAAAACGGCTATTTCTTTCAAGGAGGATCTCACACTGTTTTTAAAAATGCACCTATATAAAAGTTAATGGATAAGGCCACAATATCCTCAGAATTGGCATGCCCTATATCTAGAATTGTGCTGGATTCCGAATTATCCTCTCACCCTTATTAAGATTTTAATTTTTCACTAATTAATTTTTAAGGAGTATACAAGTCAGGTATATTTCATTATTAAAAAAAATGTTCATGGTCGGTTTCCTAGAAGGGTAATATTAATTGAATTGATTTTTTTCCCAATCGTTAACCTAATTTAGGTGGATATGATTTTTAAATAGCATATGAAATATTTGATGTTTAAAAGTAACATAATATAAAAGAATATCTAACTACTCCAAGTTGGTTGTACGTATATAAATTCATTTGCATTATAATGCCTAATAGCTATATATCTCATTTTGCATGAATTAGTATATCATAATGTTACTGTTACAAAGCAAAACCACTGGCAATATATTTATCAGGTGTCGCCACAAATATTTACTTTCACAGTCTTGCAATATCCAATGTCTTTTACAGGTTAAACAAGTTAAAAAAACAAAATCAAGTTCCCTATTAAGGGGATCATTAAATGCATAATTTTCGCACATATTACATTTATTTTCACACTGTTTATATATATATATATATATATATATATATATATATATATATAAACATATATATATATATATATTTTCTAAATCACATAGTACACCAGTGTAAAAATAAATGTAATATGAAAAAAAGATCGGTAATAGGTGGCTGGATTGGGACAGCTTTTAAAGCGGGAGGGATAAATTCATCTCTAGGAAGCTTTAGATCTGCTGTAGCTTCTAGCAAGGCGATACAACGATATGCCTTTGGACCTGATTCTTAAATGTGGCAATTGGATAGGAGCTCAAAATGTTTTTAAGCATTATTTTAAGGAGGTGCATAGGAACGGTTCTTTAAAAAAGACTGAAATAATAAGTGATACCTTTGTGCCATTATAACTACGGTTACCTGTTTATGTAACTAGTTGTATTTTGTTTGACTTTGTGTTATATTTTTTCTTTTGTTCGCGTTCTTGAATTTTTTTTATTTCTAATAGAAATAAATTTCTGTTTAATGGTAAAAAGGAGAGTTGCCTCATTCCTTCCCCCAAATTTCACAGTACACTATATATACAATAGTCGTCAGAAGCCAAACACTTCTTATTAGGGTCAAGCCGACGGCACAGACCCTAAAATATACAACGCTTTTCGCCCAAAGGGTAAAAAACGAATTATTTTAGGTCTTGCCTAGGCTTGACCCCCGTTAAGTTCTTGACGACTTAACCTTTACATGAGAAGGTACTAATCAGAGAGACGCGAACTCAGTCAGTTGATCCGGTGAGCGGACTAGCAGGGGGGTGGGGATGTCGCAGAGGGGTAGGATAGGTTAAAAGGGGAGGTAAAAGACACTTGTGCTCGATCAGAAGAAGTAGGGTAATATTAATAGGGTCAAGCCTAGGCAAGACCTAAAATAATTCGTTTTTTACCATTCGGGGGAAAAACGTATATTTTTTATGCAATGGTTCCTTTATTTCGGGTTTCAAATTCGCCCAAAAATGTGGAAAAAATTAAAAAAAAAAACGTGTTTCATATCCGTATACGTTTAAAAAAAGGTGATTTACAGGAAGTAAATCATCATTTTTTGATTATCAAATATTATTTATTAAATTTCTTACATTCATTAAACATGTACATGATTCATAATTAAAGCAATATATCAGATGAAAAAAAAAAGAATAGATATTTATGTTGATGCTAATGTAATGAAAAAAGATAGTTTACCAGCAATAAAACACTCTACAAAGATCCTCGCATCATTGAACTCTTAATGAATTCTTTTATAAGCGTTTCGGATCTCTTGCAATGGAACACCTTGAATATCTTGAATGGATTTCCTAATTCTGTTTTTAAAATTATCAGTGGTAAATTCCAAATAAGTTGCATACTTTCTGGTTAAGAAAGCTTTACAAAAAAAGTCCATTATTGTAAGATCAGGACTTCTTGGCGGCCAAGGAATTAGTCCATGTGGCTCAATACAACACTTGGGAAACCGCTGATTTAGCTATTCCAACACAATAACTGTAAAATATGAAGGATGACAATCTTATTAAAAATATGAATCATTGTATGTCATTAACAAGGTTTTTCCTTTTGGAGCAGCATGTTTATTAAGATAATTGTATTTAACATATTTTCGTCGAAGAAGTAGGGTTCCATTATTCAGATGGACATTATTGTACCACAAACGTTTCTTGGAGTATACTGTCTTCTGAAAGGAATTCGAAAATGGGCATTTCTGCATGATCGACCAGTAGTCCAAACTTTGAAAACTACTTTTATTAAGAAAAACCATTAATTTGCTATTTATAATAATTTTAATATGTATTAAAAAATAAGCCTATTATCAAAAAGAAATATTAAGAGTAATAAAGTTTTTTAATACATTTTAGAGTTTTTTATTAATAGATTTATCTATTTTTTCCAATAAAAAAAACTTTCGGAAATTTAGGGTGACGTAGAACTTTTGTGTCTATGTGTATTTGCGGAAGATACTCAATATTTAGTAATGTCCTGGTTTGGTAATCTTTTGTCTTGTTACTACTTTTTTTTCTGCCAACTATCAACACTTTTGGGATAAATTTTGGTTAATCATACAGAAGAGGGCGGTAGGGCTTTTATCTCCCTATACTTGGTTACAAGTGCTTACTAAAGGCAGTTTAATTAAGAATTAATTCTAATTCCGTTTATTAAGGATTTGCAGAAAACGAATATCAATTGTATTTTACTAATAAAAAATTTGGTTTAAAAATAATAGATTTAGTTATTATGTCAATTTTGGTATTCAATAATAAATAGCATTTTTATTTAACTTTACCTCGATTGCGTTTAACAGCATTCAATTTCATTATTAGATATGCATATAGTATGCATATACATTTATACTATATACATTACATTTATACATTTATACTAATATAAAATATAAGTATAAGTAATTATTAAGTTCATTAACTACACTTTAGAACCTTTAGAAGAACATTCCCTTAAGGACTATTCAATAGTATCTAATAAATTTGTACTACAATGAAATTTTCTGATGTCGTTTTGGGCGTCCGGTACATCAATAATTTTAAATATTTTCTTCGCTTTCGCATTCAGCGTACAATAACCTGCTTTGAATGAATATTAGGCGGAATAATATAAATTACTTATTATTGCAGTTTATGTAAACTGAGACTTCAAACACTGATCAATACTATAAAAACAAGAGTATTTTATGGTTATTTTGGATCATTTATTTGCTTCGATTTGCAATGCAGTTCAAAATATACACAATAGAAATATATGATTAAGTTATTTGCATTCATTTATTTTTAACTTGAATGCGCCAAAATTTTAAAAGTTGCACCATATAATTTTGTATCGACATTCATTATAATAAGTATTTTAATTTTCTCGTGACCTTTTACAAACTGGTTTAAGATAACTATATAAGAAAAGGAATTATAGTGCAGCCCTGCAATAATCCTTGGTTGATTGGCATTGAACACTGAATACGTCTTTTTTTCACGATATGAGCAAAGTAAGTCTGAAGTTCATGTGGCACGATATTTTATTTAAGAAAGATCGCCTAATTTGACAAAATTTCTATGTCAATGAATTGCAAAATATTAAGAAATGTACGCTAGGAAAACATTATAAGTAATAGGTCTAGTACGAAGGATTTTAAAATAAATGTTTCTGGTATCTAAATCTTTGTCTAGAGTCACTACTGCAAGATTTTTCGGGCTCTATCATTTTCTGATGTAACACGGTGTTTTTTGTCAGCCTGGACTGAGTCCCGGTAGGACAATCAGGCAAACGACTTATTGTTCACATAAAACATTCAAAAACTAATATTTTAAAGACTGTCAAGTCTACTATCTAAGACTTGTTTCATACATGATTTTTGATTTGCAATTTAACGAAGGTCAGTTTTATGGTAGCTATATTGTTACATATGTGCACTAGCAAGATTTATTGATTTAGGCATGTTATATAAATCAGAGTTATACACGACATTTGGAACGTGTTTTATATATCTAAAATCGTTTGAACATTCTTTTAATCTTTTTACTTCTTAATATATGTAGTAATTTCTGGATCAAATGTGTAAAAAGATGACTTTTTTATAAATGGGAATTTTATCAATTTGCATGAATAAAAAAGGAGATTTTTACTTATGTGTAAGGTATACATTTCTAACTACCGCAGAAAATATAAAATAAGATGTGATATTAAATAAAATATGAAATTGAAAAAATACTAAATTACTTTATGCGCGAAAGTGTAAAAATATCAACCAAATGTCAAAAAATACAAAACCATTTCGAACCCCAAAAATAGGTTAGTATATTATGCCAGTTAAAAGGACAATTAATAATAGGTTAATAATATATTACAATAATAATATTAAAAAAGTTTCTTAAATATATTCATTTTATTCAGATTATATGTATACAGTGTGGTGACTTTAACTGGAATAAATTCAGTTAAAACTAATCAAATTTTATCTCGCAAAATTCCTGAGACCCGTCGATTTTTGTTTATTTTTTTTCACATTTCAAGATAGTTTTTGTATTTTTTCACCTAAAGGGGGGTCCAAATTAATCCAAACTTTTTTTTCAAATGGAAAGCCACTTTTTTTAAACTCTCATTGAAAAGAGCCCCTTTTCCTGATTAAATTGCCCTATTTACTTTTGTGATTATCTAAAGGAGAAATACGAGAAAAAAATAAAAACCATTAAATTATTAAAAGTCTCGAAATATTTTGTGTTGGTAAATTTTTGGCGTGTTTGTTTATTTTATTGGTATCGAGACATTTCCTGACATTGTTGTAGTGTCACTGTTAAAGTGAATTTCAACCAGTTGTTAAATAAGTTAACATATATTGAAAAAATGCCTATTTATCCCAATCCCACAAGATTGAAATCTTAATGATGATTGGTTATGGGGACAGAAGTCGTACTCAGCTAGAGGTTGCCCACTTATTCAGGCAGAAATATCCAGATTTGCCACCTATTAACCAAGGTACGGTTAGTAAAATTGAAAGCAGATTTCGAGAAGTTGGGCACGTGAGGGATCTTTTAAGACAAAAGTCTTCTAAAATCGATAAAACCCAACTAAATGTATTGTTAGCGATGGAAGAAAATCCGGTAACTGCAGCCAGAAGAGTAGCTCGCGAAAACTCTATTCATCATAAATCTGTGATAAAAATTTTAAAAAGTGCAAACAAACGACCTTATAAAATGCAATCCGTTCAAGAGTTATTGGAAGACGATCCAGATCGCAGAGTTCAGTTCTGTGAATTAATGATGAACGCCATTGACGAAAATCGCATATCTTCGGAGTGGATCTTTTTTTCTGATGAGGCTACATTCACCCTAAATGTCCATGTTAATAAGCAGAACTGTCGCTACTGGTCTGACGAGAACCCACACTGGGTAAGGGAAACTAATACACAATATCCCCAGAAAACTAATGTTTGGGCTGGCATAATTGGCAGGCAAGTTATAGGGCCCATATTCTTCAATGACACTTCAACTGGTGAAATATATCTAGAATTTCTTGAACATGAACTAGTTCCAGTCTTACGTGCCTTATATCCGAGTCAGTTCGATCCAGATTTGTATGATGAAAGAATCTGGATATAACAAGATGGTGCTCCCCCACATTATGCCCGTAATGTACTCCAGTATTTAGATGACAATTTTCCAAACAGATGGATTGGTAGAAGGGGTGCAATCGAGTGGCCGGCACGTTCTCTCGATCTCACCCCACTTGATTTTTTTCTGTGGGGATATCTGAAAATTCAAATTTATATGAGCAAACCAGGCAGCCTAGACGAACTCAAAGAACGTATTAGGCAAGAAATCCGACAAATATCTCCAGAAGTGTTAGAAAATGTCAGAAACGAATTTTATTATCGTCTTGGGCTTTGCCAACAAGTAAATGGTGCTCATTTTGAGCATCTTATATATTAAACGCAACTTTTAATAATTTAATGGTTTTTATTTTTTTTTCGTATTTCTCCTTTAGATAATCACAAAAGTAAATAGGGCAATTTAATCAAGAAAAAGGGCTCTTTTCAATGAGAGTTTAAAAAAAGTGGCTTTCCATTTGAAAAAAAAGTTGGGGTTAATTTGGACCCCCCCTGTAGGTGAAGAAATACAAAAACTATCTTAAAATATGAAAAAAAATAAACAAAAATCGACGGGCCTCAGGAATTTTGCGAGATAAATTTTGATTAGTTTTAACTGAATTTATTCCAGTTCACACCACCTTGTCTTGGGAACCAAACAACGTAGCCTGATACTATAAACAACGATTAATAGAATACTCTAGTAACGCGACAATAATTTGTTATGAAGACACTAAGTGCGGGTATACACGATCCGGTTTTAGACATTCTGTAATAATTGAAAAACTTATCATTGTACTGCTGAATATTTGCATAAAATTTGTCGATTTTTTTAACAGGATGATGGATGTCTTCAATGTTACGTTATATTCGCTCTCACAAAAGATCTTCTGCTTTAAGATCACAAATAATTCTTAGCAATGAAGATATTATCTCTCTATGAAGGGCTCGAAGCAATGAAATTTTGGATTTTTTTTACTGCATATTCGTTTGCAACGCCAGTATGTATCGCGTATATTCCATGCGGTAGAAACGGATGCGTTTCTACCATGCGAAGATCATAATTTTGTAAATTATAAATATTGAATTTGTTTTTAAAATTAATCGCTTTTTAATTCGTTTCTTACATCAGAAGTAAGACAAAGAAAAAATTAGAGAAAGAAAGTTGTGAACCCAATCAAAGTGTCTACGGTGCTGTCAAATCGTGTGATGAAATTGAGAGGTTGGAAAAGATTTTTTATTGATTTAGACAAGAGCTATTAGTGATGAGTTTCAGCGGGCTTTTTGGAGAAGAAAAGAAGTGGTTTTTGATTTGACATTTGTTGGAAAGTCCTGCGATGAGTTTAACATTGAATTATTGTGCCAAACGAAATCTCAGTAATAGACTTACTTGCGTTGCACCATTGTAAATTACACCAGCAAGGAAACAAAATCTTAAAGTAAAATATCAGAAAAAAATATTTTTTTATTTCTTTAATTTTTGATTTAACTGCGGGCCAAATATTGGAATTTATTACTGAGTATATTATTGACATTCATGTCAAAACTCCGTGTTTAACTTCTTACTTTTCTGGGGAATTATAATGTGTCAGAATTAAAGGAGAAAATCTCAGAAAACGTCGGTCAAAAAAGAACATCTTTTTTTAGGAGTACACAAGAAGATGTAACAATTTATTAGGGCTTTTATTACTCATGGAATGAAAGAGGTCATGTCGCCAACCAAAGGCATGCTTCGTGTGAGACCTGGAGAATTCTTCGACTCCTTAGAACAACATTTTTAAGTTAATATTTAATAATAATATTTGGTGCATATATAAGTTAATTGCAAGTAACGTTAAGTTATTTAATATTAAAGTATTTTTATCTTCTTGCGTCAAGATATAGAATTAAAAAATATATAAAATAATAAATTTAAAAAAAAAAAATCTGATAAATGATATATGTCAAAATTTATGATGTACTTTTAGCTGTACGATAATATACTTTTAGCTTCAGATAATCGCGTGAATCCGAGAGCGAATTAATGTGAGGTTGGCAATGTTAGAATTAAGGCAAACCACAAGATGCCTTATCCTTGGAACTAAACACCGTAATCTGATACTATAAATAATGACGAATGGAATACTTTAGTAATACGCCAATAACTTGACATTTATAGGAATACTAAGAGTTCTTGGTAAATGTAAATAAATAAAAGGGTTGGTAAATCATCATTGGGGCAATAACTAAAATTAATTAATGAGATTTTGAGTAAGATAAAAGTTAAAAGATACTCCGGTGAGTGTGCCGAGTACGTGCTGTACACTCTAGAACATTTGGAAAAAGTTAATATCTCAAAAAATTATTCCTAAAAATAGAGATAAAAATAAGATTAAATATGACTTACTAATATCGTTCAGTAAAAAATCTCAGGTCATAAAAATTATAAAAAATCTATAAGCAATAACTTGACAAATCATGCATTTAATTAAACCAACCTGAACTGCTTCGTAAAATTAATAATATTCGTATTCACAGTCTACCTCCAACCAATTTGTGGAAAAAACACAACTTTATAATGATAATCATTTTTGTCCTGAAATTCAGTTCACAACCACACCGGAGGAAATTTACATTATTAAATCTTACACACAGTTAAATCTAATGCAATGGGTGTTGATTCAATATATTAAAAATTATATAATTGAGACTGATGACATTTCAACTCTTTGGAAAACTGCAATTGGTATCCCACTCCCTAAAGTCAATAGCCCAACGGCTTTTCTGATTTAAGGTTAATCAGTATATTGCCAACACTGTCAAAAGTTATTAAAAAAGTTCTCTATAATCAACTTTTTTTTATTTTATGGAAAATGAAATGATTCCAGATTTTCAATGCGGATTATGAAAAGGGTTTAGCCCCCCTCAGCGTAGGCATCCGTTCTTGAAGGGTTTGGTGAAGGTCTTGTTAGTACTTTAATTATGCTTGATTTTTCTAAGGCATTCTATACTTTAGATCACAAACTTTTAGTGTCTAAACTCAAATACTATGGCTTTAACACCAAAGCGATCAAATTTCTTGAAGGTCCTGAGAGCAATCGTCATATGACCTTGTCCTAAGTGAACATTGCGCCACTCTCCGCTATCCTTAATCCTCTTAGGCGCCGCCATCCTCTTAATACAGACTGGGAGGTCCGGTAGCCCAAGAAAAATATTTAGTGGTGCCGCAGGTGTTGTTCTCATGCCTCCAGTAATTCCCAAGCAGACCAGGTTTTGTAGTCTGGTCAGCTTTTGGTCAGCTTTTGGCAGCGTTGATGACCTTTAATTCGGCTGGCCACCATACCACGGATCCGTATGAGATCCTCGGTCGTACGACTGCAGTATAAAGCCACTGAAGAACGTGGGGTTTTAGACCCCATCTTGTACCTATTGTTCACCGTAATTGCCATATTAGGGCTGTTGCCTTATTTACTGCCTGCTCTACGTGAGTTTTTAACGTGAGCTTGCTGTCTAAAATAACTCTCAAGTATTTGACATGCTGCCTTAAAGTTAAACGAGTCTGATACATATTGAGATATTTAAATCCTCTCAAATTCCGCCTCTTAGTAAAGAGAATGAGCTCGGTCTTTTCTGGGATGACCGACAGCTCTGTCTCCCGATATCACTGTTCCACTATCCCGCACGCGACTTGTATCCGCTCACAGACTGTGTTACCCGTGACCATCACTAGTCCGTCGTCCGCGTATATCTGTTCATAGAAGCCTTCAAGTTCTAGCTTCCTGAGGAGACTGTCCATCACCAGGCACCAAAGCTGTGGCGAAAGCCAACTGCCTTGCGGGCCTTTCACCTTGGTCTTGACACCACAATCTCATAGTGTCGCACTGATCATCTTCCGGTCTTCTAGCGCCGTTTTGACCCACCTGATCAGATAAGCCGGAGTGTCCCTGGACAGGAGGGCTTGGCAGATAGTATCTGCTTTTGCCTTATCAAATGTACCTTCCACGTCAAAGAAAAGAGCAAGTGCCATTTCCTTGTTCTTTATGGTTTTTTGAGCTTTGTTCACTACAGGGTGAAGTGCCGTTTCCGTCGACTTCCCTTTCATGTAGGCATGCTGATTCCTATCTAGTGGCGATTCTATTAGAATTCCCTCTTTTATATACCTGCCTACCTTCTCTAGTCTTTAGTAGAAATGAAGTCAGGCTTATTGCCATAAAGGACTTTGGTTAACGGTAGTCTTTCTTGTCCGGTTTTGGGATAAAGACCACATTTGCCGACCAGATTTGTTAGTGGAACATACCGCATTGCAATACTGGCCTCAAAAAAGTTTGGCAAAAATATCTTTTTAATTACCTCTAATTATTATTTTTGGTTTTTGAAATACAGTCATTATAAGTTATGTTACTATATTATACGTTGTGTCTAGTACTTATTAAATATTATAATAATATAAGGAATTTTACTTACCTACATACCCTAGTAGGTGTATAATCAAAATATAAAAGTGTTATATCGATCGCCTTAAAGAAATGCAACTTCCAATATCTTATTTAACATTTTTATTTTACGCTCAAATTATATTTTATACCGCAGTGTATATGCGTGTAATATGGTGAACACCATCTATTATTATTTTGCGTTCTCACCTTCTATTATTTTAATTTCTGGTCGTTACAGCAAAAAATATTTTTATTTTGTAATTCTTAAGTAGAAAGCCTTGTACCAAATTAAAGCACTTATTTTTTTATTGCTCTTTATTATAATAAAATGTTATCGATATAATATGTTTTTGTTTGTTGCAGGTAACTAGTGGATGTTTTTAAAGGTCATCTCATGCCCATCAGTCATTTTCATAAAAATTACTAATAGTATGTATGGAAGAAGTTAAGAGGTAAGCTATGGAAAGATACCTACTTGGTTAATCTATATGATAAAAATAATATCTAGTTTGTCTAAATTTCAATGACCGACAAAAATTGTTAAAAGCGTATTACCAGAAAAAAGTTTGAGTATATATCGACGTTTACACTATTTACTTAATCAGGATACAAAATTATTATTTTCTGGATATGCGGTTGAAGGTTTTAATTTTACATGATGCAAAAATATTTTATATGTAATTGCTACCTTTAAACACTTATATTAGACATTGTGTTTCGCCTCTAAATACATTTTAGCGAACTTTAAATTACACTATAAGCGTAATATAAATAAAATAAATTTCTATTTGGAATAATACTTAGAGCTTATTTATGATGCTGTGGTCTTCAATTAATAGCTGCATTAAGTAAATGATGAAACTATGTCACCATTTTTTTCTTCAGGCAAATCTCTATTAAATGTATTTAATGTTGGAATACTGTGATGTTTCTTATTAATGCTTCAAATTATTTGTACTGGTAAATATTTTTTTACAGTTTTTCAGTTATACTCTGAGCCATAAATGTCTTATAGGTATTTTTATTTTAGGTGTTATAACTCGTTGCGTACTTGGACAATATAATGCATAGTTTTAATCTCAGTATTTAATGATTACTATGTTTCTCTTTCTTGAGAGTTCTAAAACTTACTTATAATTATTTTAGCCAAAGTTTTTATGTCTACTAGCACATCAATTTAATTGAAATATCATTTAAGTTCTCGGCGGCGGTACCACCTTGAGTTTATTAAAAGCTAAAATAACAACTATGGGCAGAAAATTTAGTGTTCAGTACTTTATATAGAAAGGAGGTCGAGGATATTGCACCCATTCAAGCAGTCACCTGCGAAAAATATATGAAACCTGAATTGATCGGGTTTACTTACCTACCGGTCTATCTGCCGTGGAAATTGAACGAATTATTTAGGATCATAAATAGTAAGTTGCATTTGAAGCTAATAGAAATGATGTAGAAATCACCGAAGTTATTTTTTTATATTCTTTAAAAACTTTTCTTTAAAAATCTTGTCTATCTCAATATAAGATTTATTGATTTTTCTGACACAGTTATTATAGTTAAAAGTTAAAATATTCGTGATATTTTTTTGCTGAGGCCTTTTTAAAAGCCTCTCTTATAGGTGTTGATTTCCTCAGCAACGCGAGAGCTGGGCACATATGACTCGCTGATTTACCGTCCTCATTACATAGGGTTTATAAAGATTCTTTGTGATATATGTTCTTCTTGTGCTTTTTTCGTATTGTTTTGTATTTTGTAGGTTCATAAATATTATCGAGAAGCCACCTAAAATCAGTCTGCTCCTATTAAGTTTTTTTTTATACATGTTTACTAAAGTTTTAAGATTTCCAAGAAATTCAATACTAATTTTGAGTGCTTTTTTATATTTATGTAAAAGGTGTGATGAATTATCTAAAACCAAAATTATTTTTTTTTACCTTTTCACAGTTTCACCACATCATTTGAAATAATAAAAATAGTTAAAAGAACATGTACAAAAATAATTGAAATAATTAATAAATGAGTTTTGAAAGATACTATCCAATAGATTAAAAAGATATCAAAATTGTTCTATGTACAAAAATTATGGGAGCCTAAGAGGTATAGCTAACTAAAGACTAGTCTCAGTTCAAAGTCAATTTGGATAGTAAAACATTTTTTTCAATAATTTGAAGAATGAAAAAGCCGTGGTCCAAAGTGAATAAAATATTTTCTGTTATGAAGAAAATAGGATGTTAAAATATTACTAAATCAAACGAACTTATCTGTACTGAAGTTCGATTATAATTATATTTTGTTGTCGTTTCTTAAATAAGAAGCATAGACGTTTAAAGAGAGTTAATTGTATAATGGTAGATTTAAAAATAAAAAACTTTTCTTTAAAGGTATACTTTCATTAAAGTATACAGAATATTAAATTAATGTTTTTAATATAGATAATAATAGACAAAGAAAATAATAAGAAATACTTCATTAACATTAAAAGTAACATTTATATTGCGATAATCTTAGGATAACTAAATAATCTAAATTTACATAGTAATTCGAAAATGGCTTACGCATAGACATAAGCGTTACAAACAGGTCTTTTATAAAAATTAGCAAAGGTCTTCGAACAACGTATTACATACTGAATTTTGTATAGATTTTGTTATGCCTATATAAAATAGAAGAGTGCTAGCCACACAGATGTATTTAACATCTTTATAAAATGGCCAACAAATATTAGGTTATGTTTTACGTGGGCTAGATATTATAATGCGACTGCGAATAAATATTTAAACTCCTGTGGAAAACTTTCAATGTCTTCGACTTTATTAAGGGGAGCGTTTGTGCCCATTAAGCAGAAGTACACGAATTGCTTTCATTGGCTGACACTCGTAGGTACTTCAGTAAAATTGAAGGGTCTTAAATATTTTTATATGTTGGTAAAGTGGGGCTTAAATAAAAGATTGATTAATTCGAAAATATTCTGCTAATGAGGGACCTACAATATGAGCTATAGCGGACCGATAGGAATTAAGAGTTCTATATGATATCTCTTTTTTATATCCTTCCTGTAAATTGTAAAACGTCCGGGGTTGATGCAGAGAAGCAATCTTCGTTCTTTGAACGGCAAAATTGATACTAGAGCTTCAAACCAGAATTATACTAATTGATAGTACATATTGCAATTGAGGCCAAACAAATATCTATTGTTGCTTTTGGGGTTTATCTTACCTCGAGGCTTTTGTTGATAAGAGCCCTGCAAAAAATGCTACTTTCCATCCTAAATAATTTGTTTCCTCTTTTCTTCTAAGGACCAAAAACTATACGATTTGAATTGATATTATTATAATGTACACCCCTGCCAGTGAAAGATAAATTTAAAAAAAAACCCGCAATTGTCTGCCCAAGGGGTTGCAGATAACGGGTTAACTAGGGTTTAACTAACAGTTTTTGCATTTTTGTTAGCCAATTTCAGATACGAATTAGTTTATTTATTTTAGTAAAGTGCCGCGTGACTATGTTTTCTTATTGTTTTCGTATTGGACATGTCAGAATTAAAGCAAACCACAACCCCTTATACTGGGAAACAAATAACGTAAGAAGCCGATGCTAGTATAAACAACAAGTAATTGAATATTCTAGTAACGTTGCCTTTAATCGTCGCAGCCAGCATATTTTGTAAATTACGAAAATAGATATCTTACATTCATGATACGTGTAAAAATATTTAGGACACATTTACTTTATGAACTTAAGCAAAAATTATTATCAATAAATTTTCAGGTAATTAATTAATGTTGGCTTAATAGTACTCCTTCTAATTCAACACTAACTTCACTTCTTCTATTAAACACTAAATTCAAATTTAAGGAAAACTGACTATTATTAGCATTTAAATAATTATTTAACCCATATTTGATTGCATCATAAGTTTAATTTCAATTATTATTACCCTTTTGTGTTATTTCATTGGCCATTAAAATGATAAAAGCTAATTTAACAAGGCAAACTGCGAATGCCCATTTAAAGCAAGCATTCCATCTTAATGCCGATGAAATTGAGTCTATTTATACTAACGTCCAATTAAAACATAACAATTTTTCTAATTACAGATGAAACATTGTTTGTGCACGATTAGGTCAGAATATCAGCTAATAAAGAATATTAAACTGCCAAACCTCTTACAAATGTTTTTTTAATAAACAATTCTTCTGCATTGATTCGAAACAACTATTTCCTGATCAACCTTCGGGAATCTCTGCAAGACTTCCTAAACTTATCATTACCATTTTTTTTTATTTTGGAGATTGGTCTGGGTAGTTAGTAGTCTGTACTATACTGATATTTGAACCATGACATTGCAACCCATTGCTAACTGACTTTCTTTTTGGATCGACAGTGTAAAGTTCATTTACGATTATAAAATTTAAATCTTTTTTTTTCAGATTTCATCCAAAAGATCGATGAGCGTTAACCTTTTTTCTTACACTAATCAAATTAAATCTAATAGCCCCAAACGTGTATTGTGGTCTTTGTGTCATCTTGTATATAGAGATCTAACATTCTTGTTTTTAGTCTTGACTTCGCATCTGCCCAATAACTCCGATACTTCTACAGAGCTAGATTATCAGTAGTGTACAAGCATATTCTCCTCATATAGCTCCTCTAACTACTCGCAAACGTTCTAATCGGCAGCCCATAATGCAATCAACAATTTTACTTTCTACATGTGTCATACACATACAAAATTTTTATGTTAATTTTCAAAAGGTTCAAGTTGTTTTAGATTCTGGATCCATGGCAAATTCATATCGGAAACTTGCCTGCGTCATTTAGGCCCTTCTCGTAAAAGATCATCTATTTCTGTGTAAAGCTTAAATATTCTGACCATATGTTCCACTATCTATACCATTCAGTACCAAACACTCTAAAATCATGTGATCATACTGATCCGATCCTACTTTTTTTTCAGCTATTTTTATTCATAAAATCTGTTCATATACCTAATTCTTATCTACATAATTTTTATATACCCCGCTGAGTTACATCATATTTCGTCGTTAATCTTCCAAACTGACGTATCTCATTTTTCCTAATTGTTCAGGAGAGCAGATTTAAGTTTTATTGATTATTAGACTGTAAAATTGAGGACCAATAATTTAGTTAAATAAACATATTTTTAATTTATATAAAGGAAAAATATGTTTACTTTAAACTGTCTAAGAGCGTTAAGATTAAAAACTTTCGGTTTCTTAAATTTTTTGAAAAATTTCAGATAAGACTATTTGTAAGACCAAAATATCTAAATTAAAATCACTTATGCCCATTTTTTAATAAAACGAAATTAAAAAACATTTTTTTGTATTAAAAAGTTTTTTATTGCAATTTAAAATGAAACAAAGAAACGCGCATACTTGTATGAAAAGTTCTTTATAAAAAAGTAGTAAAAACAAACTGAACAAAGATTTTTTTTAAATAGATAAACTTCATCCCAAGAATAATACTGTAGGCAACAAAAAACAAAAAGGTCATTCTTAAAACCACTGCCTACTGTCAAGAATGAAAAACAAACAAATAACACAGTTGCGACCTATTTAATGTGGAAGTGAACGATAGAAGTTCCTGTGCTCTTCCAGTCTTATTATTTGAGTCTGACCAATACAGAATGTTTGAAAATCGGAGAACTTCTCCTTGGATACTTAAGGAAACCTATTTAATGTGGAAGTGAATGATAGAAGTTCTTGTGCTCTTCCAGTCTTATTATTTGAGTCTGACCAATACAGAATGTTTGAAAATCGGAGAACTTCTCCTTGGATAATTTAATAGGTTCTGAATTCAGCTTTCCAGGATGTACGTTGTTAAGGTTGACTTTAAGGCGATTAAGTGACAATGATTTGTATTTTTCTTCAAGATGGCTTGTTTTGAAAAATATCTCATGAGGAAAATTTTTGCTCACCTTAATTACCATAATCTCCGTCCATTTTATCTGCTCTCCAGTAGTTGCTGTTTTTACCGATAGAAATTTTAAATCTCTTGAAAAGCCTTTAAAGTCCAAAAAATCAGTAAATTCAAGGGGGTTAACTTGGTAAGGATGTTGTCTTTTGGCAAGTCTGAAGACTGGATATAGCTGAGGGGGCACGAAAATGTTACCAGCATGGGATATAGCATGTGAAATCGTACTATGCGCAGAGTCTCCCTCGTTCTGGCCATGATACGACTCAAAATATCTTAGGGTTATTTCTTCTAGATTTTTACTATGCAAAACTGTATAGAGTAACATTGTAGCCATGATGCTATTTTTATTCTGGTCGCTACAACCATCGCAATACATAGATACTAGTTTCACTCCTTGATCATCGTAACTTTGCAATGCTTTATTTACGCAAGTTGCTATTTCGGATGAGCCCCTTTTGCTAGCACATTGGTCCCAACAATAGCAAAAGCAGGCTTTGGTCGAGATATTATAGAACGTGAAATTAAAAACTGCAAAGCGTCTTTTGTAAAAAGTGGTGTCTACCGAGGTGTCTACTGACTTGTAGTGTTTCTGAAACAAATAATTCTATATCTGTCAGGCATTACTGTAAATAAAATTTAAAGTGAAGTTCCACAATACCAAAATATTACACACTGTCTTACCTGAAAATTTTTTAATTTTTACAGGAAAGTCGGAGTCAGTATCTATTATTTTTCCACTATACCACTTATTGGAATAATACATTTTAACCTTAGTGCCTATTTTTAATTGTCCACTAAACAACAGTTCTTTAGAAAAGACGACTTTTTTTGTCCCGTCTTTCCACAACACAAGCACATCCATCATAAAAACAGTACAATCGTAAACTTGAAATCAACTACAACAAGCAACAACTGCACGCTGCAACGAACTGACTATCTAACACCGCATTTTATCCAGTCTGCAATGATTACGCACTTGGATTATTATTCCTGTCAGAACTCGTAAACTGAGTTACGCCTGAAGTGGTTGGATATGTTTTAAAAATAAATATCTCACAAACTGACGTATCTCGACTTACGTCTGTTTGTGAGAACTAAAATGTAAAATATTTTGATATACGACAAAATGTCTTTTATTTTACCAACGAACCAATGCGAATTGAGTTACGCTACTTTGTCAGATGAAAATTTACTTATTTAGAAGCAAGTTGCTGTAAAAATCTCAAATTCGCATTTTTATGAGATACGTCAGTTTGGAAGATTAACGACGATTTGGGACTTAAATTTGGCAGCTAAGAAGTTTTATCAACCTGCTCCTACTAATATGATCATAAGGGCTAAAGCCCAATCGAGTATTTGGCAAATCAACCCGTTGTTCTTAAAGCTATTTTTAAGTACATTACTCAAGGAAAGTATATAATCTATATAAAGATCATAATCTTACTAGTTTTTATATATCTTTCATTCATTTATCAACTTTGATAAATAGAGTTCGAGAACCTACTGGTAGATTTTCAATACCACTACCGTTTCGTCAACCTAGCCCTATTTTCTATAATACCTATTTTCAAGCGTATTAAGGTTTCTGCGTGCTTAAAGGTTGCTTTTTGAAAAATATACTAAAAAAAGAATATGTTGATTTCATAAAAGATTACTATGACCAAGGACATATTATCCCTATATCTTAAACAGAAGCACCCTTCAGCTTATTATATCGCTTATCATGCGATTTTTAGATAGCAAAATATCAATTCTAGTGTTCGCTCCAAAAATTCGTGTCGTCTTTGACTTTAGCTTGCGAGATGTTCGACGAATTTCAATGAACGACACTTTGTATACTGATACTAAACTTCAAAGAGATATAATAATAATAACCTCAACCAAAAAAAAAAAAGGATTATCGACTCAACCACTTCTGCCAGCAGACTATCAACAGCAAATAGAATTCACCAATTGGGTTCTTGAGGAACTTGCTGATTTTGCAAACACAATCTTTCAAACAGGGTAAAAATAAGCCCTATTAACAGTGATGAGGCTTATTTTCACCTTGATGGCTTCGTTAAAAGGCAAAACTGTCGCATCCACGAATGATTCATCAGAGAGCAATGCATCCACAACGTGTGACTGTATGGTATGCATTATGGTCTAGAGGAGTAATTGAACCGTTTTTCTTCGAAAACGAAGAAGGTAATGCATGCAACAACGGTGAATGGAAAACGTTATCTTACTATATTAACACAGTTTCTTGTGCCTCATTTGGAAGCAATTTATCTTGACTGAGTTTACTCCCGGTCGTGTTGTTTCACGACTTGGTGATCAGAATTGGCCTCCACAATCTTGCGATTTAACGCCTTTAAACTTCTGGCTGTATAGGGTTATCTGAAGTCATAAGTTTATGCCAATAAGCCTGCAACCAGCAAAACATTGAATGCCTAAATTAAATACTATATCAGTGAAATATTACCACATGTGTACATTAACGTTAAGGAAAATTTCGAATTAACTTTCAACACCATCACAAACCACTTTCAGAACTCATATATACTTAGAAAAAAAAAGTACTTTTACAAGTAAAGTCCATATATTGTTAAGATGAATCATAATTAGTTGCCCATTTTGATTGGTATTATGGCGTTATTTAAATAAATATCAATTTAGAAAATATCTCATATACTCAATTATCAGATATCCCAAAGTTTTGAGCTATATTTGTTCTAAATACGAACATAAGTCTATTTTCTTCTTCTTTTCTATAATTAAACCGATGGGCTTCTAAATTGATTTAAATGACATTGTTTGGTTCATATTAGTATAAAAAATTGGTAGATTAGGATTTACACTGTTACTATAAAAGAGATAGAAAGATCTTTTTACCGTATTAAAAACTTACACACTGCAGGTCATATATCTTCCTTTCATATTATGCGAATGTTCATATTGCCGTACATCTTTAACATATTTATAAATTGTAAGTAGTAAAATTCATCCAATATTTAAGGGTAGTTCGACTGATAAGGTTGAAAATGACCCTTTTTAATATTATCCATTTGAGGCTTTAAATTCATTAACACTATAAGTGACTAGGCAATCGCACAGAAAGATCTTAACTCTTTGGGTCAATGGTCTGTATACTAACTTTAACTCTTAAACTTTAAAGAGCGAAAAATCCGATGAAATATGGCTGACCAAATCTAACAGTAACTAAAGTATAACATTAACTATAAGGGATTGGATTTATCCCTGTTAAACTTTAAAAATCAAAAAACCATTATTAACAGTAAAAAAGGTCAATTCGCTTATAGTCAACTGTATAGTTTAGTTAGTGTTTAAGATTTGTTTAACCCTGCTTTGGATTTTCCGCTCTATTAGTTACATCTTTAATATTGTATATGAGGTCTTTTGTTTTAGTTAGGGATAAAACAGTTTTGTAATTTGAGTGTCACACCAAAGGTTCTAAACATATGTAGGACTCTTAAAAGAACATTAATATTTTTAGTTTTATTTAAAACCATACATTAATACTAGAAAAAGTAAGTTTTGTTACTATATTGTTATTTATTTATTGATTTATTATAATTTATTAAAATTAGGAATATTAAAACAGGCATTATTCAAATTATCAATTTGATCAGTCTATTTGTTGATACTAATATAATTTTCTTCTATCTTTAACCTCTCCAATTTTCTTTTTAACATTTAATATGTTTGCATGCATATCATTTTATCGTTTTCAAATTTAAAATATTGACCTATAGTCATTTGGGCGCTGTGTTTCCTTTGCCTGTATAATTTTTTTAATTTTTTTGTTTATATAGACCCTACTTTAGATTTTTACTAATCTTTACTCTATCTATATCGTGTCTCTAAATTTGAGACTAAAAGTTATTCAAATAATATGATTTTTAACTTATTTAAAAGTAGTTATTTATAGTCACCCCAATGGATTTCTGGTATTAAGACAAAACCAATAAAACGAAATTTGATACCTGGGGAATGTTGATCTTTAATGTTAAATGTCTTTAGCACAAGCAAGGCTATGAAATGCACGACTATCAGCGGCGCGGATAAGAGAAATAGACCAAAATAAACACGTTTATCTGATGTGTAAACCCGAATAACCTGCAAATGCAATCATGATTTAACGCTAAAACCTGTTTATACTGTTTACACCTTTGCCCATTTATTTCCTATTCCAAACCAATTTTTTGAATGCGTTCAGATGCATAGGCGAAACCAAAAAAATCCTGAGTTCGTCTCCGTTCAATTAAAAAAAAAATACGTTGTCTTTATTTCTTATAAAGGCCTATGTAGGTAATGCATCAGATTCTAATAATATTTGCTTACAGATTTATATTTTAGTTAATACACGATGTAGTAACCATCTCATGTTTACCTGTTATCATAAGTTTATTTAATGTATGTTATTGTACTTAAAATAGGGTATATTTTTTGTTAATTATTGTCCAACCATAGCTGCATGTTTTAAACCTTATTCTAGGTCTGATTATGCCGTACAGCTAACGCGTAACTAAACTAATAAACGCTACATTTGTGAGATTTCGACTTTTGGTTTATTTTCCTCTTTGTTAGATATTATTAAAGGTCTTGAAAAGGTCTTTTTAACTGTTGTTTAACGACGTATAGATCCATTGTGGTGTCCATTCATCCATCCATCCAAGAAATAACAAAGTTGACTATGGTTGCAAAAAATCCAAAATGCCTAGAAAAATATAGTTAACGCAATCGATTGGTAATAGTAGATAAGCCAAAACTCCCAAATTTAATTAAAATCGGATTTAAGGTGGCGACGATATTGCAGGTTTTCTAAAAACCGAATTCTTAGATTTAGCCCGATATTTGGAAAACTCCTGTAGATATCGTGAATATTAATATGGCATTTGATTGGGCTTAGAATAGCACAACTTTTTCCCATTTAACCGAAACTATATCTCTTACCGTTTATGAATTCCCCATGTATATCATTTTAACTGGGACACCTTGTATTTCACCAAATGTTTCATCAATAATTTATATACATATACATCCAGAATATATGAGCAATATCTGAGCAAGAAAATGCGAGAGCCGGCAAGGCAAAAAAACTAAGAGTTTTAATAATAGAATTTGTTTCTTACAGCTCCTTGATACAAAGTTTTAAGCCCCTACAGAACGCCTCTGAAAATTATGTTTTCTTTTTCAAATAACTGTTAAGATAAAAGATACTTTTTATAATTTTATGAAAATTTAGTATGATGATCAGTAGAAAAGCTTCCTTAAAATGAACCTATTTATATATTTGAATAATTTTGTTTTTCAGGCACGGACTACTTCTAACACATTATTGCCATTTTCATACTTCCTGTATAATAAAAGTACATTAAACGTATATTATTTTAGGTAGGAGGAATCTTTTTCTAAAAAAATATACTTTTCGTCCATATCGATAATATAAATGGTTTTCCACAAGAACCTATAAGTTCCTATTTACTTATATATAAAATAGATTTCTTTTGAAACCTATTGTATATTATAACCCATCATGTTACATTTTTTTATCGTAAAACTCCTACTATCTAAGAAGCATAATTTTTCGATTTTATTATACAGGATGTAAAAAATATGGTTAAAAGTCCGTCGTTGGAAAGCAAAATTATCCAGATATGTCTCTCATAGGTTCATTTTAGGAAATTTATTTATTGAAACTTTTATTTTCTTGCAAAATACCAAATCCGGGAGAATGCCCACATAATCTGCTACACCCTATATATTATTCTAATGCAGGCAGTTAATTACCATTTTATCTAGCATGTAAAAAGAACGGCTCATATACGGTCAGTTCATGTGAGTGCATGATCTGAATCTAAAAAACCAAAGACTGCAAACATAACGTGACTCTTAATGAAAGAACTCTTAATGAAGATAAGTTTGAAAATAGACAGTCCTTTGCAGAGTCTTAGATATTGAAATTGCACCATTTTCGCACAGTATTTATTATTTATATATTGAAGTTATACATGTCTCATATTTTAATTAGTTTAAAACAAATAATCCGCATTCAACAAAAATTTCTGGTAGGTGCGTGATGTCACGCGTTTGATAGATCTAATAATATTTCTTTTAACGTTGGAACAGTTAAGATGTAATAAAATTCTAACTAAAGACATTACACATTTTCAAGAAGGTCATTTTTAATATTCTTCTTATTAACTTCAAGTGGTTCTACTAAACATTATTAAAGTTTAATAGACAAAAAAACGACCGGCAGAAGAAAGCAACATCTGGACTAGACTACAAAAGAAAGAGCCTGAACTTCTACAAAATGTCTCTGTGCTTTTGCAAGAACTGTGAACAACAGCTGACAATTAGGTTTCCGCAAATGATCTTTCTCAAACATTTACTAAAATTTATCCATTATGAGAGCTACAGGAAGATCAAGTTATTTAATGTGCCAGAAAGCAGAAAAAAGTGAAAATAATTGTAAACAAGGATAATTGGACAGTAGGAGAATTCCCATGAACGAAAAAAGGGAATTTTACACACGCGTAACATACAAAATTTCTTAAAAAAAAATAAAAAATACCAAACTACTTTAAACACTAGTGCGTCAAGAAATCAATTTACTCACTAGTGCGTATAAAAAAGCCAAAATTTTTATTTTTTTTTTAAATTAAATGTCAAACAAACGTCAAATTACTTTTTATCGTCTAGTACGTAAAAATATTTTTCTAGGCACTAGTGCTTAAAATGTGTTATCGAAAACTTAATGATTCTATATCAAACCACAAGAATAATACAAACCTACCTAAAAAAGACATTGCAAATTCTAAAGTACTTTACTAGAGATACAAGATCTTTTACACTAATCATTTATAGTACAAGGCCTTATTATTGATTGTATACTAAGTTTTCTTTATACTGCTAAAAAAACTTATGCAGCAACACTTTTTAGCGTTTAGAAAAAGATTATATAATAGACATTAACCAATACCATACACTAATGCCCTCAGTTCAATGCATTGCCCTCCAGCAACATCTTCACATTCATGTTTCTATAAAGCTTAAGGTTATCTGCAAATATACAGAAAGGGTTCTATAATTGATTGTGTTCATCAAAGTATTAATAAACAAATTAAATAAGAAAGGCGCACAGTGAAATGCCTGTGAAACACTCAAAGTAATACTAAACCGTTCATTAAAAAAAATTAATTTTTACACATTGTAACCTTAACCTAAAATTACTACCAAGCCACTCAAGCAGTGTAGGGTAAAAGCAAAGTGAAAATTTACCTTGTCAAAGGCCTTTAAGGAATTATTGTGGGCAGAATCCACCTGAACTTTTCTCTCCAATGCCTTCAATAAGTCCTTGTCCTTGTAAAGTACCAGATTTTCTAATGTAATATTTCTATACAGAAATCAAACTAATTTTCTTATTCCAGACTTCCAGACCAGCTGAACATAAATCATGAAATTATATTGAATCAAAATTTCGAACTTGGGCGTCGGGAACAATGCAAGTATATCTATCATACACACAAAAAAAATATTTTGTAAATAAGCTTGCAATATCTTGACCGGTATCAGTATCAGTCAAGACCGGATCGATGACTCTAATCGATCTACAGGGTGTTCATTTGAAAACTTCCCACCACGGATTTATCGAAAACCACTGTTTAAAAAGAAAAACCGAAATACGTCAAAAGGTTTGTCAAGGGGGACAACTTTCTAACCTAAAATTACTTCACCACCTTTTACCCTGTGCCCCCCAGAGTCATCCCTTTAAAAATTTTATATGGCGAGGGGTATCGAGTAATAGCTTGTTTAAAAGGTCTTTCGAAGTCTTTTATTTTGACGTTTGATTTTTTTAAATCGGTTGATTCGAGAAAATTAGCAAAATCTTTGATTATCTTAATTTGTTCAGATAAAAAATAAAAACATGAAAATATCAGTTTTTATTTTAATAAGTGTTCAAAATGTTGCCTGTTTTTGGCCAAACAATGATATAGCCGATGTTCAAATTCCTGACGGACATTTTCAAAAACATGTTGTGGGGTATAGCATAGCAGCTGTCGATGATGCGTTGACGAATTTCATCCAAATGAACACCCTGTATATTCATTTATATTTGTATTTAAAGAATATTCTGTTAAAATTGTAGAACACTTGATTCGATATTAGATTGAAGTATATAGTTGCGATTTGAGTACGCTAAATACTCAATAATTTATTAAAAATAGTAAGTGAAGTAGTAAATAATAGTTTAGTATTCAAGTATGCTTATTTTTTAAGCTCACCGGAAATCCATAATAATATGGTCCAAATGATGACGCCCTACAGTCAAAGGAAGATGAGTTCTATGGCGAGCTAAATGGAACCGGAGACCTAACTGGGGAACTTCAATGCAAGAGTAGGTAATACAAAAAACAGTCAAACAATAGGGAGTTAAAGTCCGAAACACTAACGGCCAGAGACTAAGAAAGATTTATGGACAATACCGATTAAGGGTAAAGCTATCTAAATAGATTCAGGCGATGGCATCAGGCTACACGAGAACTTAAATCCACTATCAAATTTATTATTAGCAGGCAATGTACAATATAGTAGATATAATCGGTCAGTAGTAATTTACTTTAAAATCATTCTGTTAATTGGTTTCTTAGTTTTTATCTCAATAAATATTTGTTCAATTAAATTGGTACGTAAGTTAACTTTGTCCACCTACATAAAAGACTCCCAATATTCTGATAATATATTTTGAGGTTCAGTAATCGTTCTTTGACTGCCTTAGATCTTATAATCAATGGATTGCCAGTTTTTAAATTTAACCAATAAATTGATCTCATCATTATTTCTTATTTCAATTAGCTGGTCATATAAATTTTTCAACTGACGAGGCATCATTGTTAGAATCACTTTGATTTGAATAAATTCACCGAAAAGTCAACTCTTATTGCGTTAGCATTTTGGAGCCGTTGATTCGTTATTAAATATAATTTTGTACCAATCCTATTGTATGTATACAGGGTGTCTCACGACGAACAGACGCGATCTGAGTTAATATCTATTAATGTTTTTAACAGGTGTATTTTAAAAGGTTATTTAAATTTGTGTGAAAATTTTGGGAGATAAATGTTTATTTATAATCTTTAATAGGGTAGTTAAAAGCTACTTCTCTTGCATAATATACACAGTTATGCTGGGAACAAATCAAAATAAGTGTTGTTTATAATGGATGTCACAATAAAAAGAAACAAAAACAATACTGTAAGTTTCTTTAAATTCTAGGGTCTAAATCAAATACTTTTTGAGTGGATTCAAACCCGTAAAAATATGGTATTTTTTATTGAGTATTTTACCGCCTAAAAATCAATGAATATGCGAAAATAATTTTTTGTAAAATGATATTTACATACAAAACAAAACTACTAAGTAGAAATCTTGTTTGGAAGTGTGGTATCTTGGAAAAGTTTATATATAATTCTTATATTTTTTGTTCACTAAAGAGAGAGGTTCATTTATTATAGAATTTTCATAAGACATGTAGTTATAAATATTGAATTGAATTTAACCTACAAGCTGTTTTGTTCCAATTTTTCCTTTAAATATTTTAGCCTTTACATAGCAGTGCCGTTCGTTTAATTCATTTAAAAAAAGAAGTTTTTAAACAAATATTATCAATTAGGTATTATTTTTTAGGTAGCTTTTCTGATTTAATTTCATTAATAAAATATTGAAAATATCAAATTTAATACTATTTAATTAAGTATTAAATCAATACCTCAAAGGTAGTTTTATGAAGAATTTATTGTATTTATTTAAGTCAATTAATGTAATTAAGGATTTATTAATCAGGGATTGCTTAAAGTAATTCAGTCACCTGAAGTATTTAAAAATAATAGAAAAAAATAATATTCACTGCACTTACGGATTTATTTAGATCCTTAATTCAGTCTTTGTTTTACTTGAGTATTTGACAAACTTTTTTCATTTTTCAGCAATTGCTTTTTAATGTAACATACACCTAAATCAGAAGTAAGCGATAAAAAAAAAATATTTCAAACTAATAAAAGTTTTTTCACTAATAAGCCCATTAGACCATTTTTTAAATTTATGTCAAAACAATAAAAGCATTTAATGAACTTTTTTATACTTTAAAAGTAAATAATAATTTAGACAAGTCAATTTATAAAATATCATTAGATAAAACAAAAATAAATATACTAAACCTACGTACATGGCAGATTGATAAATATTGACGGATATTATTTAAGATTCTGATTTACAATAATTTAAAAAGGGAAACTCAAAACCTTCTCAACTACTTTTAACTCTTAACCTTCTAACTAATCAGGATTAACCGAGATTATTGCGATTTAGCTTATGAGACATTACGATATATTATATTAAAATATTACGATTTAGAAATATTTGAAATGACTCTGAAATAAGTGCTCAGTTAAATTACTTCAAGAATATGTATAAAAAGTTTTGGAATTTTATTTCCACTGGTTTTTTAGTTATATTTGAATCAGGCTATAGGAAGTTAATCAAGATAGTCTCTTAAAGTGATGTTTAAAATTTCAGCTTTTTAGATACTTAAATAGCTCAGCAATAAACAATTAGTTATATAATAAAAAACACGCATTTTTTTTTCTTAAAAACCGCTAAAGATAGGTACAGAGAGAAAGATAGAACAATATGTTTAGAAACGACTCAGTCTGAAACAGGGAATCAAAATATTTAAAAATAAATAGGGTATTCTGTAAAAAAAATCAAGGGTTTTGCGTTTTTTTTTATATAAGCTGCGACGCCGTAGTGCTGAAAATATTTTAGACCGATAGAGATTGTCTGTTACCATGGCTACTAAATTTTCCGAAAAATGGTACATTCCGCTTTCTACATACATACGGCTAACGTACCATCGGTCGTCAATGACCTTTAAATAATCAAATAACGCAAGAAAACATTTAAAACGATTTTGCCAAAGGTCAGTTCTTCCCACAATTTAGGAAGTAGTTGAATTTTATAATATTCTATTCTAAAAGGAAACTATATTGCGCAACTTTGCTCTAACTATACCACCTCGTATCTTCTACCGTTTCCGAGATCCTCATGCTGCTCATCGTTATTTTGGACATACTGTATAACCATGATGCGGGGTATTTAAATAAAATGTTTGTTTTTTTTGTTACTAACTTTTTCTAGTTTTCTAATTTAGAAGTATAGGTGTAACAATTAGTAATTAAGGATTTGCCTATATCGCAACTTAAAATGTGGCCTATTTTCCATATTTTATAGAGTGCTATTCTATTACTATTCTTACTTAAAATCTTTTTAACTTTTTTGCCTTTAATTTTATCAATTTATCATTCAAGTCTTATCAATTATTTCAATTGTTCTTTATATTCACGTGAAACCTGCTTATATCTTAAAATTTGTTCCACATATTTGTTGTATATGAGGTCAACCACATTTTTATTTAAAACCTTGATACTCTTGGCCACAGAATGGGCAAAACATCATGTTCGTTTTTTGGAATTATAACTTGTATTAAACTTTTTGGGTGATTTTTGTAGAAAATAGCTTTTTATATATATTTTTTTATTCATTTTTGTCTCAAAAACAAATTTTGGTAATTAATTAATTATTTGTTAATAAATTCAATTTGTAAGAAATTTCAGCAGGCCTCCACCCTTCAGTACATCATTCATCATTTGAACACCTAAATGACACCATTGTATTGTGTGTTAAAAATAAAAAGGTATAAAAACGTAGTTAGCAGCATCACCCTTGTATTAAAAAATTAACCAACATGGCGGCGTACCCGGAGATTTTAACGTCCTTGAAAACCTCAGTCAAAGAGGCCAAGTCCAAGCAGCTTAAATGAATGGATCCTGGATTTGTCGGCAGCACCACTCGGTAAACGAAACTGAACGGCAATCAACAGTCGACCGGGTACATTTTAAAACACAAGATTGCGTATCTTCCTAAATATTTAATCAACGCTAATAGTTTTAAAGTCCAAGGGAGTTTAAGCTCAAAGTCCAATTTCTTTAACGTATTATTTGCGCAAGCTTTATCGTGGTCAGTTAGTTCCTTGGAGTTAGTAGTTTTTTTTAATAATATTAAACATAAGAACATTTTTGTATTTTATGTTCTTTTCTGTCAGTTCAGTTAAGCATCTTCTGATTGTTGTGCAATATCACTCCTTGACCTTGGGCTTTATTGGGATCCCCCACACATAGTCTCTCTTAATCTTGCCCTCCCTTAGCTTTAGAGCATTTCCAAATTGAAATTTTCACTGTACTCATAAAGTCTGTCTTATTAGTTAAATAATCTATTGATCTCCCTGATCTTTCTGCGAATGTTTTTAGTCTGTTTATCGTGACAAAAAAATCAACCCTCATCATTTAATAATATTTGTATCTCTGATTTTAATATTTCGATATGTACAGGTTATTACATTTAAGAAAAAAATGGTATATATTTTTACATTCCCCATATTTTCCAAAATATTAAGATAGCCAATTGATACAATTTAGCCAGGAAATTTTAAAATCGTAATATGAAAAAAATTGCTTATTCGTTATATGAAAAACTGGATATGAGCTGAGTAAAACTGTAATAAAAGTGCGAAGAAAACGCAGCTTCTTTTTGCTTTATAAACATAAAAATACGCCTGCATAAATAATTATAACAATTAACCCAATTGAGAAAACAAGTCATTACAAAACAAAAAAAAACCGTGGATGAAAACTATGTGAGACAGAACTACTTAATATTAGTTATTATAGATAAAATAATCCACCAAGTCAGCATCGGATACAGTTCGGGACATTCAGTACGTACTGTTTACAGAAATTTTATAAACTTAGGCTTTTTCTCATTCTCACAGTTCAGCATTTGTACGTGAAGAAAAGTCGCTTTTATTTGTGTCTTAAATTATAGTTCAGAAACAAAATGAACCTGATATAAAAAAAATAGTTTGGACAGGCGAGGCACAATACACATCCTTGGGCCGCAGAATATCGCAAAAAATTTTAAGGAAACATTTTTTGTTTTAAGAAGTTCAGAGAAAAATATAAATTTCTCGTTTTAAACTTCATTAAATTCTGAAACGTTCATTCTATGTAAAACTATAAGAGAAAGCTATTTTTGAATAACATTTTTTTTCTTACTTATCTTAAGGATTGCAATACACTTTGACCAGCTGTAGAAGTAATTACCTACCGCGGAGCAAATCTCGTTAAATCCAAAAAGAGCTGAAAACAACCAAATCAAATATATCATGTAACGTGTTATATTAAGACAAAATTGGCATTTTAGAGAAAGTGATTAGACGCTTTATTTACTAAAAGGTCAATCACCTTACGTTAAGTAAACTGTTGTTATGGTTCTAAAACTGTTGCTAATAATATTTGGAAATTATTAGGAAAATTTGTTTTGTCTAAAAGGTACCAATAAAGTCTCTTTTTGCAAAAGAAAATCTTAATAGATATCACCGATATGTACCCTTAGAATTGCAATAAACGTTCTATGCTGTTATGTCATGAGACCAGTCGACCACAGCGAAATAGCTTTATGTTTTGACATATGGGTTTGACAATAAATATATCCGAGATATTTATCAAAACTAGTTTTTTTTTGAGTTTTTTTATTGTCTGATAGAAAACATATAGTTATCATTCAAAACAGCCTCATTGTTATACGAAAAAAAATGATAATAAATTACTGCTATTACTATTAAAATAAAGATAGCCTTGATAATAAATACCAGTTAAAATATTATTATCTTATTTTTTAGAATTAATTTCAAATTATGTAATAAATATTATTTATGAAAAAAGGGCGTTAACATGAATGCAATACTATGGTAACCAAATTAGGCCAGTGGTGTACTGCAGAGATCCAGCTTCTAGACCAATAAAAATTCTAGAATTGCAATTTCTAAGACTATTCAATCAGCAGCATGTCAATACTTCTTAATGCTAGTATCGTATTATAGTATAAAAGCTTGTTCATTTAATAAACAGTTATTATTATTTGTAGTAACTTTTAAAGTAGTCATTTCAGTCGCTTCTTCAAATTACTATAGATATAATAAAAATATAATATTTTATTTTAAATAATATGTTTCTGACATCCTTTACATTTGATGTTAGAAGTAAAAGATATCTGGCAGACTAATTTAGTGCATACCTTTAACTAAAAGCTATGTCAAAATCATAAGTGATCAGTTGAAGGATTAAAAATAACTCATGAATTAAACAAAAATTATTATCTAAATTATTATCTTAAATATTAGTAAAGAACTATTTAAAGTAGAAAACCACTGTTGTGAGACCGAGGAAAAACTTGTGGTAGCTATCAAAGCTATTTCTTCTATATATATTTATACAGATATTTTAAGAACATGCATCAAATATTATTTGGGATGATCTTTGCCCTTCACAAATGTTTTGATTTAAAGATTCATAACTTTTTTTTGATATCAATACAAATATCAATTACATGTACTCATGGTCCACAAAAAAGTTAAAAAGTAATTTGTGCAATATTTCAGATAAGATATTATGATAGAGTAATATAAATAAAGTAAAATATTTTCGAAGTTAGAAAACAATAATAAAATTGTTTATATTTAATATTTCACAAATTTAAAATATTACTCTCCCTTAACAGGTAAAAATTACCTCTTTAAATTTTATGCGATCTTCCCGTTGGAGTGTCGTTGCTCTAAAGTTTCCCTTCTCAGACGACTCCACCTATTACAGATAATGCTAGGTAAATCATACTAGGTAGTATGTGGTATGAAGTTTCCTCCCCTGTACCGCAATTCGGATAGAGTGGGCTTTCTTTTATACGAAGAAGGTGTAGATGCCTGTTTAGACTGTTGTGCCCAGTCAGGATTCCCACCAAGTCAAGATACTTTGTCGGGTCTTTATTAGCAGTCGCCTTGCTTCAGAGCCGTCATGCTCTGGTATCATTTCCTTGGCCTGTCTACATCCTTCTGTTCTTCTCCAATTCTTCCTGGTTTTTTCCCAGGCTCAATTATTAAGTGCCTGGGAGGTTTGTTTTTTGCTAAGACCGAGAAAAGGTTTGGGGCCTACGAAGGGGTTAACGGAACCCTGTCTTGCCAGTTCGTCGGCCCGCTCATTGCCCTTGACACCTTGGTGTCCTGGGACCTACCTCAGTCTCACTTCCCTGTGTGCTACAAGCCTTTTCAATGCGTTTCTGCATTCCTGGACTAGCGCTGAGCTGGCTCTGGATTTTTGAATCGCCTTGGGGGCAGCTTGACTATCGGAGTAGATACATATCCCCCCGTTACCTTCCAATGCCTTTCCTTTGTTTGCTACTTCGAGTATAGCAAACACCTCCGCTTGGAAAACTGTGGTGTGTTTCCCTAACGGGAAGGATTCTCCTGTATTCGTTTCCATCCTGTACACTCCCGCTCCGGCTGAATTGGTGCTTTTCATTTATGATCTATCCGTGTACCAGGCCTGAAAACCACTTGGCTCTCTTATTTGGTTCGCCGACCATTCTTCCCTTGTCGACTTGAAACCCCCTCTTTAACCTTAGTTTGCCACTTTCTGTAGTGCATCTGGATATCAGAATTAGTATGTTCTTACACATCCTGAGAGCAATCGTCATATGGCCTTGTCCTAAGTGAACATTGCGCCACCCTCCGCTATCTTTCATCCTCTTAAAAGCCTCTCAATTCAGACTGGGAGGTCCGGTAGCCCAAGAAGAATATTTAGTGGTGCCGTAGGTATTGTTCTCATAGCTCCAGTAACTCCAAAGCAGACCAGTTTTTGCAGTCTGGTCAGCTTTTAGGCGTTGGTGACCTTCAATATGGCTATCCACCATACCGCGGATCCGTACGAGATCCTCGGTCGTATGACTGCGGTATAAAGGCACTGGAGAACGTGGGACTTAGATCTTGTACCTATTGTTCGCCGTAATTCCCAAATTAGGGCCTTTGCCTTATTTATTGCCTGCTCTACGTGAGTTTTAAACGTGAGCTTGCTGTCTAAAATGACTCCCAAGTATTTGACCTGCTGGCTCAAAGTTGGCGAGCTGGCGAGTCTAATACATAATGGGAGGTTTAAAGCCTGTCAAATTTCGCCTCTTAGTAAAGAGAATGAGCTCGGTCTTTTCAGGGTTGACCGATAGCCCTGTCTCCCGACACCACTGTTCCACTATCCTGGATGCGACTTGCATTCGCTCATAAACTGTGTTCACGAATTTACCCGTGACCATCACTAGTCCGTCGTCGGCGTATGCCTGTGCATAGAATTCTTCAAGTTCTAGCTTCGTGCGGAGACTGTCCATCACCAGGCTCCAAACTGTGTGGCGAAAGGCAACTGCCTTACGGGCAGCCGTCCTTGACCGTGGCCTCGACACGACAGTCTCCCAGTGTAGCACTGATCTTCCGGTCTTCCAGCGCCGTTTTGACCCACCTGACCAGATGAGCCGGAGTGTTCCTGGTCAGGAAGGCTTACCAGATAGTACCGGTTTTTGTCTTATCAAATGCCCTTCCACGTCAAAGAAAAGAGGAAGTGCTATTTATTTCCTTATTCTTTATGGCTTTTTCAGCTTTGCTCACTACAGAGTGAATGCCGTTTCCTTCGACTTCCCTTTCATGTAGGCATGTTAATTCCTTTATAGTGGCGATTCTGTTATATACCTGTCTATAAGCCTTTTTATAGTCTTTAGTAGAAATGAAGTCAGACTTATTGCTCTTAAGGAGTTTGGTTGACGGTAGGCCTTCTTGCCCGGTTTTTGGGATAAAGACCTTGAGTTGAATTCTCTTGAGTCCCCCCTTGAGAGCGCGGTGGTGCGACCTTCTTGTGTCTTTTTTTGAGACGGTCCAAAGTGTCATTCTACCAGGGCAATCTCTTATTGCCAACTCTCCTGGGAGGACATGTGGCCTCGTAAGAACTGATGAGCATACTGTTTAGCCGTACTACCTCTGTATCTAGTTCCTCTTTGGAAGATATGGCTCCACCTAGAGTATCCTTGGACTGAACAAGGCCCTCTTTAAATTTGGTCTGGTCGGTAGCCCTCAGGTTCGATTTTGAATCGGATCATTCTATGGTCGGACATTGTGATGTCTTGTGATACCCAGCCCCTGCGTGTTTTCCCTCCTCCTTCTATGGGCTTGGGATCATCTAGGCAATCGTTTTGAGCCCCATTAGCTTACGCTAAGTGGACCTCTATCCAACGCTTGACTAGGCGGAGTTTAGTGTTACCTTAAACAATTTGTTTTACAATGTCATGATGGTCACAAAAAAGAGAAGTCCTTAAAAAATGGTAATAAACCAACCAAAACTTTTTCTCTATATTGACTTAATGACCATGATTATCCAAACATGTGTATGACTTACGGTGGATTAAGTTGATTAGGGAAATCAGTTTTTAAGAAGGATATGTCAATCTGGATGTGTCATCATTTTCTTTAAACTAAACAGGTAAGTGTTGTGTTTCTACTCCACGTGAATATCATTTCTACTCCAGCATCCCATCTAAGTCGCACAGGATTATGAGGGTTGTTAAAATCAGAACCAGAAAAGTGTTTGGAGCAAACTCGATAATTGGTGACATTTTTAGTCGGAGCCAGGACAGATCTTCCTCCAAGATTTTTGTAAGAATGGATTCATTGGAAATTTAAAAAATCTGTGATTTCTGTGACTGTCTGGGTAATTGCTAATATACAAACTAGTGTATATAGGATATTTAAAATACAAAATAGGATTGAATACGCTGAAAAATGAAAGTACATCCAAGACGGTGCTATTAAGATAATGCACGATTATTAGAAAACACTAAGGTATGTCATAATTGAAATTTAGATCGAAATCTCCTGTTATATTTAGTTGCACGATGATTCGATGTTGGCACGTTTGTAAAATAATTTATCAACCCATGACTCAAAAAAAATACAAAAAGCTAAAAAATCACTTAAAAACTTAATTAATTTTTGGAAGAAACTCTTAAGGCTCGGCTTGTTTTCTACCCAAAGAGAACTTTAAAAAGACAATCGTCAAATACGACAGCTAAAATGTCATTAAGGTCATTATTGTCATATTTGATGTACGTCAAAAATTAGTCAATCAGAATAAATTGGCCATCTTAGGTGGCAGACTATTCCGCCCCGCCACATTCAACCTTGATGTAATACCGATGATGTACGGCACAAAAACAGAGAATGAGTTGGATGTGCATTCGGACCATCGTGGGAGCCCTTAGGACCAGGGGATTGTACGGTATGAGTAGATAGACTATTTTACGTTGTTATCTTATTTACGGTACGAGGACGAAATATAATTAATCGATCAAAAGAACTTACCTGAAGTTCGATCGTAATTATATGAAGGTCCAGTCCGAAAATATTACAATAATTGTTTACTATGTGTACATGCTACATAATAAACAATAATTGTAATATTGAGGACTGGACCTGAAATATAATTCATTTTAATTGATGGTTCTGATATAAATAGATCAATTTAAAACTCTTAAGAACAATAGTAAGGATAACATAACTGCTAATTTTATTTTTATTTTCAAATGTGCAAAATGTTAAGACTAAACTAACATTTAATTTTTATATTAATCTTATTAGCTTATCCTTATTCTTTCCTATAGAAACTATTTTAAATTAACATAAGCACTCTAATTACATTTTTAAACCATCATTATTATGAATTTAATTGTCGCCTGATTTGCTAAGTTTAGGAATAATTCATAAAAATCCAAGAGTTCTGAATCAGCTTTTTGGGCAGCTGTACTAATTCAGTCAGTTAGGTCCAGTAGTATTTAAAAAATAACACGTGATGATAAGTTTTTTTAAATTCGTATTCAGATATAATTTAAAATATCTTTTAAGTATATGTAATAAGCCGAACTAAGCCTAAATCGAACGAAGCCTAATATCTCTTGCTTTTTAAGCTGCGGGTAACTATTTTATATATTAGGTAGGTAATCAACATAAGAAATTTCTTTTAGAAATTTGAATCTGTATTCCGGAAACCGTCAGCCTTTAACCTTAACATCAAAGAAAATTTAGGATTTTATGTATATTATTCTTTAAGACATGCACTACTACATAATAATTAAACTTAATTA
This sequence comes from Anthonomus grandis grandis, assembly GCF_022605725.1. Classification (NCBI taxonomy): domain Eukaryota; kingdom Metazoa; phylum Arthropoda; class Insecta; order Coleoptera; family Curculionidae; genus Anthonomus; species Anthonomus grandis. Next base: position 14,086,759 of record NC_065559.1, read on the forward strand.
AAATTCATAAAAACTGATTAGTTCTATATATTTAATAGTAGAAAGTTACACTGGATTTAAGCTTAATATGTATTGACTTTAAATAATATAACATACTTGTTAAGAACCAAATTATATCCATTACTTTCAATTTTGGAAACCAGTTTTCAGACATACCTACAGATTGGTATATCGACCTAGTTATTAAACGATAATGTGACGGTTATATAATAATGCGGTACGGCAGGTATGTTTATTATGCCTTTCCCTTATATTTTTTAAATGCCGCGTTTTGTATTCCAGTGTACAATGTTTGAAAGGATTCAATTATAGGAAAAGGAAATTCTGTTGGTTTATATTTAGACTTTACTTATTTTCTTCATATCATTTCATTTTATTATAATAAAAGTATTTGATATTTGAAGATTTGATGTGCTTTCACGTTTTATAATTTTCTGACCTAAACCAAATAGGTTAAGGTACGTACACAATAGTAAGTACACAATATCGAATTGACTTACGTATTTTACATAAACGTTTCAGTGATATTGTAATGCAGCGAATGCCACAGATTTCACAAACCATACCACAACCACAACGTCTTCTTGTTTACCTAAAATTAAGTTTCCTGCATTTTGTGGTTCATATGAGCTATGACTACAATTGAATCAAATCATAACGTAGCTTGGGATATCTTATGCCGGCTTTGGTACGTAAATAACGCACCAAAAATCCCTCTAACCCTGGCGACCTCCTGTTGACTCCTCAATCTTTCCTATACGATTATCTAAAGGAATAGAAGGAAAATCGACAAAGCATGCCTCAGGCGCCACTAAGTAATTAAAGAAGCTTAAAGACCCCTATTGCACGGGTACACTTTTGAATAGTGTAGAAATCAAGTAGTGAACTAACATTTAATAAGATAACTTAATATTATAACAGATTTTAATGCTTAAATACAAAACAAATAATTCCTTAAAATCTAGCAACCCCAGTTCCTAGCACAGGCAGGTTACTGGTGAAAATGTATCGGAAAATTTAGCATTTTAAACCAAAATAATAATGAAAAGCGGTATGATTAAAGGGATGCCATGCATTTTATATACATGAGGTGACGGATGCGGATGACACTCGAGAAGCAAAGCCAAAAACTCAGCACCAACAAGTAAAGCAAAACTAATTAAACAAAGCAACATCAGACAAATAAAACGTAAAGTGATTCTCTGGTTTAAAGTAAGAATATTCTTTTTTTGAATAAGAACTTTCGCACAGAATTTTTACGATACGTTGCTTAAATACCAAAAATAAGACGCAACTTACTACCTGCCCTAGAAAGCCGACGAAATATAGATCCAAAAAACAGATTCAAAACCAAATAAAACAAATCCGGACAGAACGACATATTAATAACAATGGAAAACTCTATGCTTAGAAGCGGCAGGTAAACCTGTCAACGGGTGGTTCTTACCTAATTCATAGGCTATCACGATAAGAACGAATGTATACAATTAAAAGTGACTAGTGTCAATTAAAAAAATACAATTCGGAACTAACCAACCTGATGGATCTGGCGTCTTTTATATCTACGGCAGGAACTTAGCAAATATTTACAACGCGAAAGTTTACGAACCATCTTCGGGGTTAGTATTCGGGTTAAAAAAAATGCAGTTGAGGCTTTAAACCTCTAAACCTAGCCCTTAAACTTAAAAATCACAAAGTTATAGCATTCTTAATAGCTTAAGCAAATTTAGGCAAGTTGGTTTTAAAATTTTTGAGTGGAAAACAAATAAACCATTGTTTGGATAATAAAATGACAGTAGCCATAGAGATTTTATAAAATAAACAAATACTACAGTTACCGGTCAGCAAAGTTTGTTAGTTTTTTAAAATCTGAATTAGTAAAATACCTTTTACGCATATTGAAAAATATGGTATGTTGAAATGTTAGAGAAGAGAGCAGTAGAAGAGTACTGCCAAACCTAGGATACTTTTTGATCCTCTACAAAAAAAATAGAAGTAACGAAAACGTGTTTAAAAGAACTAAAAAAAAGAACCAATTTATAGTGAGCGAAGATGTTTTCAATTTTTCTATTTTTCTTTTCAAATTTCTATCTTGGCATATTTTGAAGCTCAGATGGGAAACTCAATTAAAGAAACACACATTTGTGCAATATAAGTATCGACCTGTACAAACATTGTAAATATGTAATGCGTTTAACCGTAAAAATGTACACTATTAGGCCCAAGAAAAATATTTTTCAAAAGGATGCACCTTCCCATCAACTAAATTATGTAAGAATAGAGACTGTTTAACGATAAATGGATTGCGACACATAGCCCGAATCGTTGGCCATCTAGGTCAACAGACCCAACTCCTAGCGACTTTTATGTTTTGGGTTACATAAAAAATCAATTGTGTAGAAAAAATACCAAACAGATTTTTAGGTTAAGGTTATTAGTCCTAATAAACTTTTTTATGAAAATTAATATTTTTTGAGTTATGTAAAAATATACAGGGGATTCCATTTGACAAAAATAGATTTTTCACATTTTCTCGAAAATTTCATTGAAACACCAAAAATTTTATAATTATAATCTTATAAACATCATAAGCGCAGTTCAAACGTTTCACTTACAGCAGAAGCTTGCGTTAGGGGACTTTACAATCTTTAGGAAATAAAGACGCGGCAGTTGTGTGTGTCAGTTTTATCATCAGTTTTATCATCATTATCTTTCATTAAAATAACTACATTTAAAAACCAGTGTTTTATTGAGGAGAGCAAGATAATCCAGAAACTTGGTCGTGGAAAAGCCCACGTCAAAATAGTTTATTTTACTAAGACAGATAAAACTGTGGAATATATCTTCTACCTACAATAAGGAGTAATTATCAAAAGAAATAGTATGCTTATATAGATAGAATAGAAAACTTAAAAGGCAAATACGTAGATGATAAAAATAGTAGCTCAAGGTCTAGCTGTTATTGTAGAATTAAACAATTTTCAACTATTGAAGAATTGGTACATCTTCGATATATACCAGCGCAGCATGAATTGTCACGTTCTGCTATAGCTATTGAGGCAATTTATTTTAACCAACAAAATCGAGGGACGGAAAATATTTTCTAAATCTTTTTAAAAATTCATATGTCAAAGAAAAATTATAAACAAGTAAACAGTAATTTAATTAATTAGACAAGGTAATAGAGTACTATTACTCCCTTAAAGTTTGTTTATTTATCTTTTTGGGACACCTTATATATAATGCGATGGAAAACATCATTTTGTTGAAGTAAAATCTATGTTGTTTTGACAAACTCGTAATAAGTTTACTTATATTATACCCTATTTTATTGGGTAATGGAGAAAATAGAGTTATTTACATATTTTAGAACCAAATTGAATTCGAAAATATGAAAAAGTTAATTAATTCTTAAATACAATAATTGAGTTGCGGTATAATCTTTTTTTTATACGCAGGAGCTAAAATTTTATCTATCAACCTCTGAGAAATAGTCATCTAATATCCAATAAAATAGGTAATTTATTGTTTGGTTTATTAAATTAATTCATATTAAATCAATGAATAGTTAAACTTATTTTAAAACAAGTCCATAAAATTACAAAATTATAATTCTCTATATGAATTAGGAACAGGCAATATTATTTATTTTCCACCACTGTATGCGGCGGTATGCGGCGCAAGGTTCATCCGAACGAAGAAGACAATTTTAGATAAGTAGGTCTTACATTCTTCCTGAGTTATTTGCAACTACCCGTTTTTGTTTATGATCTTCGGTTCTAGAAAGAATGCTTTTAATCAAACTAATGCTTTTAATTATTCTTCTGTTGCGTTACAGTGTAGACCGGTTTTGCAAGCTCATTGCTTCAAATGCGACGACTTATTGCCGGACCACCGAGATGATTTCTGTTTCTAAAGTTCATAAAATATTACGAATAAAGGATTATATAACAAAATTCATGTTGAAGTAACAATTAGTATTTAACTGCATTTATAAACTTAAGTTGATATACCAACATTTACCTCTACAAAAGTCATAATAAAAAAGATAGCAAAACAATACAATTTTGACAAAATAAGAATGTTAATGTGTTATAAACATTTTTTTATATTCTTGGCGAATGTTGCATGAATCCTTTTTTTTTGTTTACTGCTGTAACCGTTTATCAAAATTTGTGTTATTGTATGCTTCTCAGTAAGAATCTTTGGTTCGATCGATTTCATTTGTTTCATTATTTTGGTCTATGTTTACTAAAACAACAAACTAGTGGACATAATACTTACTTATGGAGAGTATCAACAGAATGTAGCCGCAGCAAACACAGTGTAAGCGAAAAGGCTTCCTTTACAAAATCATCCGGCCCCATGTACGTTTGTAAATTTAGTTATTGGGCCACGTGGTACACGGTATTTAAAAGAACAACGAAGAGGCCACGCTGGAAGAACTGTTCAACCTGAAACATTACAAATTGAGGAAGACATTTTAGAATTAGTCGAAAACGAGTTCTAGAGCCATAGTAGCTCAAGTTCAAGTTTTTCATAGTAAAGTGTGGAAGTAAAGTGTGGAAGTAAAGTGTGGAAGTAAAGTGTGATAGTAAAGTGTTGAAGAAAATACGATAAGAATAGTGTTATTCTTGTCATTATCAATGAGTACAAGCGTTACAAGCTCAAGATTACCCTAGAAGAGTTGTATTTTGCCAATGGCTTTTAGAACAGTTCTACAGAAATAAAGATTTTACAAAATTTATTTTGTGTAGAGACGAGACAAAATTTACACGAAATGGAGTACAGAGACAACAATCATGCTTGGGCAGTACAAAATCCGCATGGTGTAAATGTTTAAGCTGATGTGGTAAATGGCATGCCTATTGGACCCTACTTTTTTCCACCTCGACTGACCGGTGAAATTTATTTACATTTAATTCGACACGGTCTAACCCAATTATTCAAAGATGTTCCTCTAAATCTGACACAGAATATGTGGTTCCTTCATGATGGGGTTCCAACAAATTTTAGACAAGAAGTTTACAAACATCTAAATACTGAGTTCCGGAATAGATATGTAGGGTGCAATGAATCTATTTCTGGGCCTCCTCGCTACCCAGATTTACCGCCTATTTGAAAGAGTTTGAAATGTTTTTGAAAGAGGTGTATCATGTTGGAGCAGTAAATACTCTAAAAGAACTTTGAGAGCGCACTAATCATTTTTATGATTTTGACATCAGGATTTATTGAATATTGTATATTAAGTGAACAAATAGTCATCATTTTGAACAATTTGTATAATCTTCTCCTGAAGATGCAAACATCGTTAGCGAATCACGTGTCTAGAATAATTAAAGAGTTTTAATTAGTAGTAAAACTGTTTTATGGTACGCATACCCATGTAAAATTAGTGCCAAAAACATTAGTTAGTTTAGCGAGATTAAAGATTATTAACTTGACATATTTATACGTAACTAAAGTGGTGAAACTTATCTGTCTATTGTTCATATTGAAGAAAGCATCTTTAGAATAAATGATTATTAATAAAATTTTATTATATCTTTGTGATAGTGAATGTTTTGAATATGAACACAGGGTGAGGGTAAATAATTATATAAATAAAATTGATTTATTATATTATAATTTATTTTATATATTTATTGAGTTAAAAGTATATGAAGTTAAATAATGAAGGAGTCATCAAATACCCGTAATTCCCTGTAATTCAAAGGAAGGTTGCAGTATATTTTATGGAAATATTTTATTAAATAAGACTGAATGCATTTCGGTTTATTAAAATTTATTTAATATTGATAGAGTTTTTGAAAAAAAACATTATTACCTTTGCTGCTTGAACCTAGACCTTTTCATACATTTTTTAAGCACTAAATTATTTCCTGTGAAAACCCTCATAAACAAGTTTTAATTATAGAATATATGAATGTCGCATTAAAAATAATGATGCAACTAAAAATAACAAATTCTACTACCAACCAACGGTAAAAAATTCGAAAGAAATTATACAACGATATCTACAATCTCACCGTGTAAATAAAAGTAAATAACTCGGTATATAATTTAACCTTGAAATAGATAAGCATGCAGCATCGGTAACAAGATCCTGTGCATACTTTGTAAATTCCTGTGGTGCCGAAGACGTAGCGCCGATGCGTTGGTTCACCTATAATTGAAAATCACTCTCGGTTGGTCGCGGCGGCAAGCAATGCCTCGAATATTGGCATAAATTATCATAAAAAATATAAAATACAATAAAATTATACGTAAAATTTATTAGTAACTAAACTTTAATTTATTTAGAATTTATACCAGTTGTATAGATGGCACCAAAAACCTCAATTAAGGAGGAAATAGAGATTTCTCGGCTAACTATTATGTTCTAATTCATTTGATGATGACGAAGTTTAATTTAATTTGCTTGCTAAATGATTTATTTTTACACAATTTAAAGATTCAAGATATTACGAGCAAATCACTTTAAATCGTGGTACCGTGGTAACATTGCGGTTCTAATCTAATGAAATCTAAGACTCTAAGAAGTAGTTAATATTTTTCCTAATAATATAAGTGAGCATATCGTAAAATTCGGTTGATTCAAATAACTTACGCGAATAATATCTAGTAAATGTTAGATGTGTGAAGAAAATGTTAATAATATTTAGGATCACCTTATTGATTTAGGTTTTATGTTTAAGCTCTAGACATGAGGGGTTAATCTCTTTAATTAATTTTTTTTCATATAGTGTTTCATATAAAATATTAAATATTTCATAAATATGTATTTCATCATATACCTTTAAGAAGTTTTATAACGTAACGTATAATCAGTTGTGAAATGTCTAATTCAATAAAATTATGATAAACGTATCGCGACGTATTCATTTTTTAAATAGCATAAGCTTCGATAATTACCCATAAAGAACAAAACTAAAAATTCTAAGAAAGCCTTCACAAGGATTTTCTCAGGTCGCCGCTGCTGTAATGTTTTTTTTTCATTATTGTCTGTAAACTTGCTTCAATTTACGCATTAATTGTTAATACCATGAAATATTCGCTCTCGGTTCGCTGGCTGGTTGCATGCAAATCTTTTATTCGATTCCGGATGCCTTTTTTGCTCAAGCTCGCGAGACCGCAATTTGAATTCTCGAGTCAATTTCATAATAATTCATTCAGGTGATTCGCCTGGAGCTTTGGGTTGCACTCGCTTCAGGTCGTTTGTGTATTTTGTTTTAGATTTGGTAATGCTTATTAAAATTTTCTTAGAATCGATATATGCATTTCGACAACAAAATTAGTAGAAAGCTCTTAAAGAAAGCGATAAGAGCCATATTGAGTAGTATAATGATTAAAACAATAGCATAAATTAAAATAATACCTTAAGACAAGCCTTAAACTGTCGTTTATTCCATATTATTCCCAGAACAAGAGTGCTTGTTGGAGCATTAAATATATCTCTTTTTTATCATTAGTAGGACTGGTAAACTCCCACCCTTTAAACTCAACTTTTGGTTTATTCATGAGAACTGTCAACTCCCTAATAAACCTTTGAGCTTCTCTGTGTCCGATAAACTAGATCCGATAGCAACACAATTGTTTACACAAAAGCTTTTTTGTAGTTTTAAAACTGTTGCTTCCCCTTAAACTGCATGTTCACTACTACTGCGCCTTTTGAGCAACTCTGTCAGGTGGTATTCAATAGTTGTCAAAAGTTTTAAAGTCAAAAAGTCAAGGATAAAAAAATGAAAGTATCAATTTTACAAAGCTGGCTGAAAATTCAAGGCTTTATACTACAAGGCTTCAAAAGCAGAATCTTTTTTATCAATAAACAACCCATAAATGTTGCAAGAGTTACTATAACAACCACTATAGTCCGCTAAAATTTACATGTCTCTTTTTCTATATATAATATGCCCGTTACATCAGAACCTATAAGAAAATAAATGAGTATGTTATTATCCTTATGATACCTACTTACCCTTTGATGATGATTGACTCCCTGATTGATCTGATAGTTCAATACCAAACGAAGTGAGTTCTTTAAACCAATCCCAATAAAACACGGCTAGAACCTTCGAACAAATGACAGACTGACCTAAAACTTTAAAGGACAAAATAAAATTACAGCTTCTTAATTTGCTATCAAAACACTAATGATATTGTTTGGATAAAGAACCTCCAAAAGACCAGATAGTACTATTTTCGATTGAAAATATAAGATTTTTGTTAGCTAATGTCAGCTGATAAGTATGTCTTATGATAAAACTACCATTATTGCATTCTAATATTATTCTCACTATCTGCATAAAAACAATAACTAACTTATTAGATGACACCGAATTACGAGCCGCATTATTAACACTCTTTGGTGCTTCTGGACTGTTCTCCTTGGTACTTACAAGTAAATTCGGGTACATCAGGGGCACATGGACCTTATAACAAACAATACACTTTAAACACAACCTTCATGTACGCGCCCGATGACCGACTTTTAAGCAGCAAAAATAAGCTTTTTATTACTTAAAACAAATTTTCTTTCAGCAAGCGATAATTCGTGGGCTTTAAACAATTGGCTACTTCATGTGATTTATCACAAAAAATACATTATGTATTTTCTAGTATGAGCAGGGTTGTCATATTGCCGCTGGTTGATATAGTTAAGTATAGATAAAATTTGTCAAACCTTAAACTATAAATCGTATTGTGATTTGTAATCATTATATACATAGTAAATTATTAGAAGTCGAGATCCTTTTTTTAATAATGTGTGTGAAGCTAGCATCTATTTGGTTGCCAGCATCAATCGATAACACTGCATATATAGGTGCGAACAACGAAATCTAGAACGCTTATGTAGGTTTCAAACGACCTATTTATTCGTCCGCATCCCTTGTTAAAAAAGGCCATATACCCTTGAATCTCAGGACGTTCAACGCCTATGCTGAGCTGTAGATACAGCGGGGCGAAAACCGGGACACACGAACGTTTTCTCACCTCCCTTTCTGTTTCGCTCCGTTCTTGTGACGCAGTATTATCATTATGCCGAAAAGTCCACCTGCTTTGTCGAAGTTGTCAGTTTCTTTATGTGAGCACGCAAAATGATGAGCATTTCATATGCGCGGCGCAAGTGAGCGAGGCTGCGTACAGTTTTTAGCTTTCCACACCAGTACTCAGTGAACTTCCTGAAATTCTAGGGTTCATGCTTAAAACCTTTATTAATCAATCGATTAATATAATCCACAAAACACAAAACTATAGAAAATGATAGTTGCATACAAACTGAGAGAAATTCTTTTGACAAATGTGCTAGCATACTCTCACTTGGCAACGGAAACTGTTATTACTAACTTGACAATTTGATGTGCATAATATGACCAATTAAAATGATAGAAAGGCGTGGCCAAATTAAGGTGGGAAAATTTCATTCAATAGGAAATCTCATAATTTTATTATATAATCACAATATATGAAGCAAGCGCCTAATCAAAAAGGTTACTGATTGAAAACAGGACCTTCTTGATTAGGTTTTAGCATCAGATCTTGATCACGATAAACAAAAACTCGTTAGCTTTATTTTTCATATCATCACCAATTTCAAAATGAAACTAAAGCAATGTTTTTCATTAATACATTTATTATTTAATTTTAATGACAAATTGGAGTGGGTTTTTTCTCGTGTACGCCAATTGATTTCCGTACAGCACAAATAATCTCTTTATGGCAATCTTTTGACAATCCAGGGTATCTGTCGACTCCTCAATCTTTGCTGTATGAATATTCACATACATGGAAGGAAAATCGACGTAAAACTTCCTATTCCTAGGAGTCCCCTATTCTCAGTCGGCTAGCTTTTAAACAGTGGAGAAATTGGATAGTGATTCAATATTTATTGATTCAATGTTTTCATTCAATTCAATTATTTGATTCAATATTATGACAACTTAAGACTATAACAGGTTTTTATGCTTAAATGTAAGAAACTCATTCCCTAAAATCTAGCAACCTCAGTTAGCAATTTCTATGATCTAGGACAGGCAGTTTATTAGTAAAAATATATCGCAAACTTTAGCATTTTATTGTTAAAAATAACTAACAGCGGTATGATTAAAAGAAGGGTTGATGTCTTTTATATACAAGCTGTTAAGGGTGCGGGTGACATTAGAGTAACACAGCGAGAGACTCAGCACCAACAAGCAAAGTAAAATCAATCTAACAAATCAACAACAGTGGCGCCGCCCGAGGACAGAGCAGAAAATAAAAGTCAACAATAAAAGTTATAAATTTTTAAAAGTTATAAACATAGTAATTCTCTGGGTCAAAATATAACCTTTTGGCGAGCGGAATTTAAGGTTCCAGTTAGTAACCTGCTGTTGCTTGCCCTACAAAACCAAAGAAAGATAGGCCCAAACAAGAGGCCATCTTTCAAAGTTACAAAGTTCCAACCCATTCAAAGTTAAAAGGAAAGTAAACGGAAGAAGGCGGATTACCTATATTCAACTATTAGAGCCATTCAGTAATTTTTTTGCTTGAATTATTTCTACCACCTTGGTCAACCAGTAAATATATTAATGTGACAAATGGAAAGGCTATGCTCGGAAACGGCAGGCTAACTGACAACAGGTAGCTCTTACCTAATTCACAAGTTTTCAAGAATAATGACAAGAAATACTAATGAAACACCAAAAAATAGTGTGTACTTTGCTTCAAAGGTACGATACGACTCTACTGCAACGAACGAACGTTTACGAAACATCTTCGAGACCAGTAATCGGGAGAAAAAAATGCAATTGAGGACACTCAAAGAAGATTGAGTTTTCCGTCGGGAAAACGAGACGAATATGTGGTGAAAAAACTTAAAGTCAGTCCTCAAAACAGGTATTTTAAGTGAAAACAGGGGGACAAGAGTTGACTGACTACACGTGCGCAAGAAAACCATCTTTGGAAAAATCGTGGGAAACTGTATAACCTGTAATAACCATAATTTATCATGACTTCTGCACACCAAGTCATGGCCTCTTCTTTTAGAAGCCTTTCTAAGGTATATAGCCTTAAGAGCTAGTATAAAAGGAGATGTAAACAGTTTATACAAAATAAAAGAAATGTTCATTAAAATAGCTAAAAAGCGTAAAGTGTAGTAACGAAAAACTGTTGATTCTAAGCTCTCATTGAAAACAACGAAGACCAGGGATCACAAACAGTCTACGGAGAACAGAGTACAACCTATTAGAAATCTAACCTATCTTGGGTTCTATCTGGTCTAGAAACCTCTTTAAATTGCTTTACTCATGTAGCCCATAATTAAAAGCCACCTATAACTTATAGGTAAAGCTGAAGAGGTAAAACGGAATTTTAGGTAAATTATTCATTCCGGAATTAAATTTAACGATGCAAAAGTAGTTTTCTGGTAAATACTACCTGAGCTAACCGGTATTTCTATAAGATAAAACAAAATCTTGTAACTTGTTTACAAAATATTATTACGTAAAATTATAACTAATAATTTATTATAACAGATTATAAATTAGAATTATTCTAAAAATGTTTAAAATAATTTTTTTAGTATCGAACTACTCCAATGCAAGCAGATTAGAAAAATTGTAAACATTTTTGTGCTATTTGCACTTAAGATATTAATTACCATTAGATTAATAATATTCCTATTTTACAAACACAAACATAGATTCAATAGAGGATGAGTTATCTTTGTTTAATATGTACTTGTTTTTGTTTCCTAAAGAAAATATAAACAGATTTTAAAAAGTAATTGAAAGTTTCATAGCAGACTCGAGTATTATCTAAAAAAGCAATATATAGCTATCCGCAATACAAAATCAACTCTTTGAAAATTAAAATAACTTGTTATAGTATAACATATATCACTTATATAGTATATGTATGTTGTATATAATGCTAACAACATAACTTAGAACTATAATATTCCAAAAACTTTTGGAAGATAAATGTCTACATAAAATAAAAATAAACTGTTAAAAAGATAGTTTATAACAAAAAAAAATCATTCTGATCGATTCTGGGTGCCTAGCTCTTTTAGTCTCCTTGCCTCCATCTTGTCTCAGTGAACATAGAAAGTCTTATGATACAAGCATGAAGTAAAATTAAAAAATAGGCAGTGCAAACCTTGCAAATAAATTCGCTAAATGATTCATTTATAAAAATAGCAAAACAAATGTTTAAATAAATATGGATTCTAGTGTAAAGCTATAAATATCAGCGATATTCAAATTTGCTAGAGAGTTTCAGTAACAAATTATATAGCTCTAAACCTATTATTACTATATTTATCAGAACTATTTAAAATGTACATACTCTTACATGATGGATGTTTACAGGAATATTTTAATGTAATTTTTGATTGTGGAAAAGAAAATGAGAGGCCAGATATTTTGTAATAAGTTAATTAATTTGTTTAGCTTTAGCCAACAAAACCACACGTCAGAAACTCCCTAGCGTATACGTTCTGTTGCTGATCTAAACAATGAATCTGGCTATAAGAGTGTTGAAGATTAAACCTATTGATAGGTATTGCTCATTAATTTTTGATGAAATATTTTTTATTAATTAACTGATACATAACAAATTCAATGAAAACCTAATAGATATATTGACATTGAACCCTTATCTAGGAAAACTGAGTTGCCAATGGCAATCATGCTTTAGTCTTTAGGTTAAATGGTCTTCATAAAAAATGGAAGTAGCCAATAGCTTATTTTTTTACCCGGGACACAATTAATTCATCAGAATTTTAGTTAATGAGGAAGCCATTACCAAAATACTGCTAATCACACATAATTGATATAACTTTTCTTTTTTAATGTAGGTATGGTCGATGAAGAAAAGACGAAAATCATACAGCTCCCCTGTTTTATTAATGTGCTGCTACATTTTCATCCCTATTACGTTAATTATTTTTACTAATTCTTGTACTATTTTATATGTACTTTATAGTTAAAGTTGATTCCTGGGATTTATTTAGGGCTCTACTTACGTTTAGTTTAATTTTTCAGTTAATTATTTTCATTTATAAATCACTGTCTCTAGAATTTGTATACTTGCTTGTTTTGACTGTCAGTATTCTCTTGAAATTATTGATCTCTTTTGGCAAAAACCATAAATTAAATTTTAAATATTTTTAAATTATTCCAAGGAGTTTTAAAAAGGATGCGCTTCGTGATATTTTAATAAATTTTAATTGTTTAGTCAGTGTCTACCTAAGAAACAGTTAAACGACAAACAGCGCGCAAGAGTTAGGTTAGAGTTTGTGACATTGCCAATAAAAGTGTGTTCGTTACAATATTTTTTATCTATAATGTTATTTTATATTTATACATTTTAGATTTGTTATATACATTTTAAGCAGCCTCACAGGTAACTTATATAATATATTATATAAATTGTCTGAAAGAAAATATTTTTTGTTAATATATTAATAAATTTGTCTAAACATATTCAAATCCAAGGAAATATAAAATAAATATTATTTTATTTTTCCAAGATGTTTCTTATTTCTTATTGTCTTATTATTTTCTTCTTCTTAGAACTTTTCTCTTGCTAATAATGTTTAATATAGCGTCCCATGGGTTTTCGCTTTCCTGACCAGTAGTAGACCTAGAGGCCAGAGACAAAAATGCTATTGCATAAATAAAATTTGGTATTTTAATCGAGGCTCTTATGGAGACATTACCTTTTTGGCTCTGATTTTTAGTTTAAAGTATTTATCCTGCAAACTATAGGTAATATAGAAAAGATTATAACTTAGACCAAACTGTACACTTAAAACCATACTTTAATCCTCTTGAACAAAACCTGATTGAACTAATTTTATTAACCATATTTTTAAATAAATCAGAAATTTTTATCGATTTTTTTCTCAATCTTAGTTTTTGTTTTCTTTTTTGGAAGATATTATTATTACTGCTTATGAGCAACAATATAAGAAATGTATATATTTTGAAAAGGCGAAATGTCAGATAATTAACAGTCAGATATATAAAAATGTACCATAAATTAAGATGTGTAAATTTGTATTTCTTTTTAATGTACTGGGAAAGATTTGAAAACTTATTTTGCTCTAATATTCACATATTTTCTCTGATTATAACCTTTTACTTATCGTTAATAATTTGCGAGATATATTGGTCATAAATGCGTAGTACCTGCACAACTTGAATTTCTTCCGCCTAATACTGAATTCGAATATTCCGCGTTTTTCTTGACATGACTCAGTCGGTATTGTAACTACCAATATCGATTATTCATAGGTATTTATTTCTCAAATAGTTCCAATGACTGCGGGAGGTTCACTGAGTCGCGTCGTTAACGTGATGACAGTGGGTATACATACATGCGATTAACTCCTTATCTTATTTTACTTTCTCTATACTCGATACCAATTAAATTTCACGGATTGGAAGTGGTTTTTATAATGTTGTAATAATATGTTTTCAAAAGAACCATATTTGAGACATGTGCAATTGCATAGGAAAGAATGGTCCTATGTTACACCTGTGTAAAATCTGTTTTTTTATTTATGAGAATTGTTGGTATATGGTTGGAGTTTTTTTTTTTGATTATACGCGTTTGCTTTTTGTAACTATTGTCTCCAACCTGTAAGTTTGTTGAATTTATGTCTCCTTTTTATCAATATTGCGATTTCTTAAAAGATGTTTAGTTTTTGATTAGGTACTGATTGGGTTGGTTCCTTTTGGAATATTGAGTTTCTTATTTCTCGTTTTTTATTCAAGAAGTGCGTTGTCAACTTGAAATAAAGGTGGGATATATATTGTGCATTGATCTTCAGTAGGTGGTTTCTGTTTCCAGCATCTATTGGATTAAGAAAAAAATACACCTAAAAACAGCCATACTTGAACGAGGCAAACTACTCTGGAAAAGTAGTCTTGGCTTCATGGTCATAATTTCTCAAAAATGTAGCTCTACAATATGATTATATGGCCTTCAATTATTGTATTAAAATACATTCTTTGGTCGGGATAAAATAGTAAGATTTTCTTAATTTTTGTAATTAATGTAGAATAGGCATAAAAGTGGCATAACAGTGACAATTATTGACTCAGTTGTTACGATATAAATTATTAACTTTCTTTCGCTAACAGTAAATGTGTTAATACAGCTGCTCAACTGTTAAATTAATAATTAATATCAAACCGGTAAGTCCATCATAAGTATATTTTTGAGTTGGTTCAAAGAATTGAGCAACGGGGTCAATAGCTAAAAAAAGGGATTAAAGTGAGCTATGAGCTGACGATTTTAGAGAATGTTGTTCAAGAACCCATAGTGAGTATATGAAAGTTGACGATAATCTTAGATAATAAAACGAGCAGCATTCAGAAGATAATAAAAAAAAAACAACTTTTATGCTTGCAAAATACATCTGGTACAATAAATGAATGGACTACTTTGATAAGCGATTGGCGAGAATTGTATAAATAAAAAAAGAATAAAAATAAGTACAAATTATGATTTATTGCTAAGGCTGTGAAAAAAACCATTATTGATGTCATGTATGTCATGTAATTACTACTTTTTTCCATTTATATGCAATGCAACTTATCTAAGCAATTCATTTTAATAAAGCTCTTAATAAGAAAAGCAGGTGGCAGACAACATCCAAGACAGTTTTGTTAAAATATTTGCCAACGTATAATATTAATAATAATATATTATTTTCTCATGATGGCGGTTTTGCCGGGAACCTTGTTAAAATGAAATAGGCTAGTGATGACTGACACATTCTTCCCTTAGTACCGACGAGTTAATCTCGAATGTAGGTATGTCTTATTTATAAACCTCAAGAACATACGGCTATATTTTCTACGCTAATGAGTGGTACTTAATATGAAATAAACTAATAAAAATATTTATAAAACCTGGGCTCCAATTAAAATAATAGTAACGTGTCAGCTAAAACAAAGTTGTATAGTTATATAAAGCACATAATGCCAAGAAAGAGAATGGCTTTTCTTAAGAATTTTCGCTGCGTGAGATTTTTAATCACACTAAACGTAGGCAATATCTGATATTTTATTTATACAGTCATTTATGAGAAAGAAATTAATAAAGAGATCTAAATACATTAAAGTTTTCTCATAACACTGATAGCTTTTTTGTCTCGTTTTAAGTCAGTAGGTACGTCTGCAATAAGCAGCGCACTTTTAATATGCATTAATTTTATTTATAGGCTGCTTTCTTTTTAATTTTCTTTAAAGGATTTTCTAAAAAATCCTTCATTTCTATTTTACGTACTAAGCTTTATTTAATTAAATGACTTTTAACTTTGTTACTTCTTACTTTCTTAACTTCTGCTTGAAACATCGTTGTAAAACTACCTTATGAAAATTGTTATATTTGCCTAAATCCGTTTAGGCTTTTTTTTTGGTTTCGCTATTTATATGCGACTTCTGCAGCAGACTATGAAGCTTGGTTGTTATTTGTTTATTTCTACTGTCCCCTAACTTGTATTATTTTATTTTAGCAATTTCATTATAAAATAGGACAATTGCTCTATTAATTTCTCAGATAACTGTTAATATAGATTATTTTCAATTACCAAGTAAATAAAGCAACTCTTTTTATTGAATAATATAGCTAAAATACGTTT
Source organism: Anthonomus grandis grandis (assembly GCF_022605725.1). Lineage (NCBI taxonomy): Eukaryota > Metazoa > Arthropoda > Insecta > Coleoptera > Curculionidae > Anthonomus > Anthonomus grandis. The sequence goes on from NC_065559.1 coordinate 14,103,395, forward strand.
TTATTGCTCATTTAAAATGTATAATTGAAACAAGTGTTTTGTGTACTGGCGAAGCAAGTATCGTTACCTCGCAAATTTCTGGCTTTGTTTTTGATTTATTGAAGTCTGCTCTCCATGGTTATTTATTTTTCATGCGTCGCTTAATTCACGTTGGGCTGCTTTGCGTGTGAAAGGGAAAACTTTGACTTTTTAAGATCGGTATCGACTTTCATTTTCGACCTTACCGCTAACTTGGTCTCCGTATGTTGGTAGAAGCACACGTTAAATTGTATGGCCCACCAAGAGAAATAAGACAATAAATGATGAATAATAGTGAATGATTCTTTTAACTTATCCAGGCATGATTTGGTAATTTCGGGGCAGATTTCCTTAGATTTATCGGAAATTCAGTGAGTGATGGGCAATTTCTTTACTTGTACCAGTAGGGTAACATTGTTATTATCATTGTAAGTTTCGTCTCCTTAAATTAACTTCTTTGCAAAATGGCAGAGTTCGTCGGAACTTAGGAGTAGGAATAAAATACTATTTGTTTAGTGCGACTTTTGTTATTATCACTGAAAAATGGTTTTAGGGTTTTCTATTTCTCATTTCTTCTAATAGTGCTTCTTGGCCTTACCACAGCCTTGAGGGTGTAATAATTTGTGTAATGTTTGTGTAATGAATGAGTTCGGTGATGTATCACGTGTGACACCAGAATAGTCTGGTTTTCCAAGTCCAATCGCCCAGAGGAACCTAATCCCAATATCAGCTGTTATGAACATTACTTTATAATGGACACAGCTTTGACACATCGTTCAGCTTGTCTGGATGAGGTTCCGCTTATCGCCGAATAAAGACTAGAAAAATTCAGGCCAGCTCTTTTATATTTACTTTATCATTAATCAAAAAGTTTTTTTTATTTTTACGTCATTGATAAGTATTAGTGACGTTTGTTGTCATTGTTGATTAAGGGTAATTGGTAGAATATGAACACATAGCCGAAACCCATGAGTTATGTATTCTTCTTGTCTTCCTGACCTCGCTCAACAGTAATATCAAATATGTTTTTTCATACAATTGATTAAGATGCTCGGTAAAACCGTTTGCGAATAATTTAAATTTCTGATTATTAGTAATAATTTTTAATACTATATATACACTCACCAAACAAGCTTGGTTCATGAACTTTTGCGGTGGTATATATTTTGATACTTTTATTCAAATATATAATTGAAATAATACATTTAATATAGATAAGTTATAAATTATTTTAAAGGGTGTAAATTGTATTTCATATTTCTATTTTATAAACTGTAATCATTGATTAAATTTTGCGGATTTTGTCTCTATAGAGTAGAGATTTAGTTTTTAAACTGTATAAAAAAAAGGTATAAAAAAGGTTTATGTAAATAACATGGGCTGTTATTGGGAACTGTGGCATAGTCCTAATTATCTTTACAGAATCAATATAGTTAGGTTAGAAGTTTTATTAGTTTTAGTGAAACTAAGGGGCGCCTATGAAATTCTATTTTCAATTTCCTAATAGACAAATCCTAACTTCGTTTACAATCTTTTGTATCTACTATTATCTACAATCCTTTTGTACAATTTAAAATTGTGCAATGAGCTATAGATAATACTTTTGCAATTAATCCGACTTGAATGCTCTCTTGAATTTTCTAAGTTGATTTTTTTAATAAAAACTGGAACTGTAAAAAAAATAAAAATTGTTAAAAATATATTAAAATAAATACTATTTATTCAAGTAATTTAAAAAGCATTTCATTAAATAAGTTGTTAAATTAACTTTACTTTTCAAACGTCCAAATATATTATTCTGCTACAGATCACAATACCTAATCTGATCATAAAATTCCGTTCTCACATTTGATAGGGCCATTGCAAAAATTGCAAAAATTGCCAATTTATTTCTTGGGTGCCGAATTACCTATATACTAATATGCAAGAAAAAATCAATAAAAAGAAAACGATAATATGTTACCGATTCTCCGATTCCCCATTTACGTTTGCAACTGAGAGGGTTTTAAAGAGGGTAATAAAAGCTATTTCTACATCCAAGAACAAAACTTTATGGGTAGGGGAGTTAGTATTCCTTAATTTGAATACCAGGCATCTCAAAAATTAAACTTTTAAAAAGAAGAAACTGTTTAAATAAGTGTGTTATTATATTATACAATATAATCCAACTTAGAGAAGCTTCTAAACAAAGTACAAATTCAATTATTTATTTCAAAATTTAAAATATATTTTATTTCTAATCAAACTAATTTAATATACAAGGTTTCTATTCAACTGATATTCTTAAAACTTTTTGACTTTAATTTATAGCCTCAAAAATACCTAAAGAATTCTGCTTGTCAATTAAAAAGATAAATGATCTCGGCATCAACATATTCAAGTCATATTTTTTTTCAATAGAGGATTTTAGTCAATTATAGGACGATATCTTTTAAGATCGAAATCTAGAAGGAAGGTAATTGGGTCAACCGAGATTTCTTTTTAATTTTTTCAAGCTCTCCAGCATTTTAAGTTTTTATTTTAGTATATAGACGTAATTACTATAACCCAACTTTATTTAAAAAACCCAACACCTATAAAAAATCTTTAAATAGATAAAGCATTCCCTGATATAATAAATATATTAATTTGACCAGAACAATAAAGTGAATCGTGCCTGCCCAGAGATATCGCTTACCATAATAGAGGTCATTAATTTTTTAATTAAAGCATTTTGCATTTTAAACAGCCTACAACGTTTTCACGAACACCTGAACATTAACGCAAATAATAGTTATGGCTTCCCGACAAGCAAGCGAAGCATCTTCTCATTTTAATTACGTAATTTTTTAACCTAGGCACCTAGTTTTTGAGGTTATTACTCCTCTGTTAATAAATAAGTTACGATTTATGGTTAAAAGTGGTTTTATGTTTCTACATATTTGCACTTTTTCAGGCTGGATCATCTGTATATGCAGACAAGAGAAACTTGCTCTCTGCCCTCTGCTAAATAACTACATTTTAGCTGCTTTTTTAAGCTGTAACTCCTGATAGGTTTTAGTTCGTCGAAAAAAGTTACTAGCTTGTTTTTTCAAATTGATACCAAGAGTATTTGTGATAATGTAATTGATTAATTAGTGATCTCATTCTAAGGTTAGTTAAGATAAGATGATTGAGATTTAAAAAAATATTCAGTAAAAAGGCTATTATAGCTTATCTAAAGTTAAAACTGAGGTGTTTAAACTGCAGCTGCTTAAATAAAATACTGCGCTAGGAATAGTTAACTTGTGAGTGGTGCTCATAAAATTGTCCTTTAAGAAGGCCATGTTTATAGATTTAAAGGTGTTTTTAGTTATGAATTTATTTTAAGTCTAAAAACTTAGCTAGCACACAGCACAATTTCCATTTCGCCATTAGGTGTTTAAATACTTTCCACAAGTTGATGTAATATAGATTTGCAAGATTATCTGGTTAGAAAGGAAGTAATTTAGTTTAGATACTTCAAATCCAAATTCAAAATTGTTTTATTTGTCACAATTATAATATAAAATTACAAAATATGGATTTTTTAAATTTACATTGGAACACATAGTAAAAATATTAGACTTTTCAGAATTTAATTTAAGGTTATGGTCTTCTACGTACTGATTTGTTTATTAAATCATAGTGACATTTTTGGTGTAATGTGTTAATTTAGTTAACATGAATAGGAATATAGACTTGTGAATCATCAGCCTATTGTTTTAAAGTTGAGTTTTATACATATCTTTTATAAGTTAAAAAAGGTAAGGGTGACAGTATAGACTCTTGAGGTACTCCCCTGTTGGGTTTGTTGAAAGGCGATAACACCTAATGGTCTATTAAGAAATGGTCTTTTAAAAAATTACGCTATCGCAATCTACTTGATTTTGTTCCTCGTTCATTCTAATATTCAAAATTGAAACTAGCTTGTTGACGTGATGCAATTTTGCCTGAACCCCGACTGACAATCAAGTATTATATTGTTTAACTCAATAAATACCAAAGTTACTAAAGTTTTAGAATTGCTATATATTTAGATATTTTAGTTGGAAGATTCATTAATAATGTGAATCAAAGGATTTAGGCAAAAAGGTGAACACAGTTTATTATCTCTAATTGAATATAATCCTACCGCATTAGATTTTATTAAAGAAACTAATTTGATTAAATTACATTCACTTTACTTTAATATATTCTCTTTAAAAAAATTGCACTTTATCATCAAGTCTTTCATTTGGTAGATGCGTTTTCAAGAAATAAGTAAACCAGCATTTATAACATGTTTATTGTATTGTAATGAAATTCAGCAAAACACCTTTGTTGGTAACGTCAAAACTGTACACTAACCAACATTGACTATCGTTTAATTCTTCCTAAGGTAAAAACTGACTAAACAATTAAACCCTTTTAAAGACCCCTGGACCAATTTAGAAATGTTTGAAGAGACCAACAATTTTAAGAGAATACTGACAATCAAATCAAGCAACAAATTCTAGAAAATATAAAATACAAGGATTTGCAATAATATAATATAAATAACTTTGGGGCCAAAATGGAGCCCTCAACCAAGCTGAATTACGTAAAACTGGACACTATAATGCAGATATTAGGCTAAACGTAATAGATACGAATAAAATCGTACAAAAACTAGGAGAATAATTTACGTAATTACATTTTCATAATAGTATTATAATCTTTGAATGTATTAATTTTTTGTGAAATTCTTGTAGCTTTAGTTATTCGTTGGGAAAGACTAAAATCATTTAAAATAAGTTTTAGTCTTTCTAAGTTAATATTTTGTTTTAATAGTCGATATGAAGCTCACCTGTTTTAATTATACAATTATATAGTTGACCTAAGAAGATCTTCAAAACTATATCCAGAAATGTTGCCATACTTCCGGAAGGTGGGTGGTGTACATTGATCAGTATAAACAATCTTTTTAAATTATAAAAGTTATTCCTAATACTGCAAAAGTATTAAGCCACAAGGTTAATTAATAAAATTTTATGAAATTTTATGAAAAGCCCAACCCTTTCACCGCTCCCTTCTCTATCTTAGTAATATTATCTAGTAAATTTATTCAAGTATCCGGCTAATAAAAGTATCTAGTTTCATTATGTTGAAGCTATGTCTCTGTGAGTGCAATGAGATGTGAAAACTCGATACGTTTTCTAAGAACTGGAGAGCATTCTCCAGAGAATCTTCGTTATCCAACATCTGCAAATGATAGTGGTCTTTGGGCATAATTTCACCAATTAAACAAATCCCTCCACACTCCGCTACAAGTATATCCGTTCGCCGCTTTAACCCCCACCCGATCAAAAACCAAAATAGTATAATACATTCTTTAGTTAATGCTTGCTTAAACAATATATTAAAAGGTGTATAGAGAAAATACAAATGATCGACGTGCCTTTCATTTGGTGTACATATTTTTATTATTTTCATTTTTCCTCGTGAAAAATATATTTTATTAATTTCCAAATGTCAAGTACATTAATGAGCCGAAATCAAAATTTTTCTAAACATACTTTATCAAAATATAAATATAATAATTTAACATTGGTAATAAATAGAATAACAACGTTTATAATTGAATATGGAGGTAATGAAAAAATATGTTTTAATCATGCTTATACCGTGTGACACAGAAAAGAGGGAACACTTAATAACTTGTTTACTTTTCAAGATAAACAAATGAAATTTGGTATATCGATAGAATAGTTATAAGAGCATTTTTTCACATATTCTATTTTTTTTCGTTACTTCCGATTTAACAAGAAATGACACTAACTTTCTTATTTTAAATGGGACACTTTTTAAAATTTTAAAATAGGTTGCCATAAATGCGTTGAAAGTTTTAATTTTTAACCAAGTTATCACGGAAAAATAGTTTTCATGGCATTCTATGACTTAAATCTTTTACGCGCCTATTTAAAATTTCTAAATCATTAATTTTGGCGTTTACTTTATTTTCCTAAATAGCACATTATTGGAAACAACCACTTTTGAAATGCGGTTTCTTTGTCCCAATAATTTGATATGATTATTTTTTAAATCGGTTGATAAATAAGCCCATAAGAAGAAAAAACCTAACTCATAATAATGAACAAACAGGATTCATTATAATGACACGCCTGCCTATTTTTTTCAAGTGACATAACACATCATATTTTGCCAAACGTCATATTACTATTTGAGAATAAAAGAATATTTTATTATATATTATTTATATATTAAGAATATATTTAGTTTTTTTCAATATCTTAATACTACATATTTTATTTAACATTTATCTAACATAATATAGGTACACACAAACAGTAAAATAAACAGAAATATGAGGTTTATAAATTATTTTAATACAAAACTGTTTACATGTCTTGTTCGAAACGACCATTTTCTTGTCAAATGAAAGTACGTATGCGCGGGAATATACGTACGGTATATCTTACTTTTTCTTCATTGGTAAACATTTTAAATATTAGCAAATGTCATGTATTATGTCAATTGAAAAATAATTGAAAAACGCGTCACAAAGGTAGGCCATTCAAGAAATCAATGCCTTCTATGCTATTTTTATTAATTAAATGCGTTTATTTATGTGGCTTAGTTTTTTTTTTCTCCTTATGGACTTATTTATCAACGGCTTTAAAAGATAATCATATCAAATTATTAGGAAAAACAAACCGCATTTTAAAAGTGGTTGTTCTTAATAATGGGCTATTAAAAACAATAAAGTAAATGCCAAAATTAATGGTTTGGACAGTTTAAGTGTCCCATTAAAAATAAGAAAGTGTCTCTTGTTAAACCGGAAGTCATGAAAAACAAAAGAAAATGTCAAAAGATGCTCTTATAACTATTCTATCGATATACCAAATTTCATTTGTTTATATGTTGAAAAATAAAAAAGTTATTAAGTGTTGCCTTTTTCCTGTGTCACCCGGTATAATATGCATATGCTTATTTGTATGTAGAAACTACAAAAAAGGGGTTAAAATTTGCTTATATAAAAAAATATAAGAAAAAATATATTGTACTAATATTTTAAATATAGATCCTTCGGTTTTTATTTAGGTTTTCTTACGTGGGGAATATTTTAAAATTAAACTAAAACCTCCATTTTTCTGAACAATAAAAACAAAACCTAATAGGTACAAGTTTGTTGTTAATAATATTGTTAGCCTCAAAAAAAGTAATTTTAGTACTTTAAATGTTTCTACATTAAATAGTAAAGTAACATTGTTGCCATGTTCCTCTACACAATAATAATCTCATGACTCATAGCCATCAGGTCTCACATCTAACTGAAGTTTAAGACTCAGATTCCGTTTTGCGTGTATCACCCATTTTATATTTAAATCTTTAACACTACAGAAGATACATTTCAGAGCTAAAACACATGTAAACAGGCATTTAAATATCAATTTCACCTGTTGCGGGAACTTAAACTTCAGTTACGCTAGTTGATTGTTTTACGTCTTGTATAACCATACAGTTACAATTTCAGGCCCACCTATAAGCAGTGACAGGACCGTAATAGAGGCAAAAAAATGAAGAATTTGTCTGAATAAGTGGCCGAAAATGCCGAGCGCAGAAGTAACACGGTCCGATTCGAATCGGTCAGATACGTCACTAAAACCAAGAGTATCGTTTAATAGAGATGTACACATCAAGAGAATTGGTACGAGTATTTTTTACTAAAGAGTTTTAATAATAAATTTGCTAACAATAAAAAATTAACAAATAGCTTTTTAATTTAGGAATAACAAGATTTTCTGAAATGAAAACAAACCTTTAACTATACAGTATGGCCCGCATTGGGTACACATGTATCGGCATCCTGGAGATATAAAATTGTTTAAATGGGGAAAGTTGTAGAGTATTTAATTGCCAATCTACTGCCGCTTTGGGAATAATTTTATATTTCTTCATTCTTGAAATATTTAAAAAAAATAAAAAAAATTGCATTTTCAAAAAAGTGCTTTATTTCAAAATATTCTTAAAATTATATATTTCTAAAAATATCTTTAAAAACATTATCAGAACAACTTCTTTACAGCAAAGCATTGCTGCATTTAATTTTTTATTTTTAACGTTTCGGTTTTGAAATACCATCATCAACTTTTTTTTTATTTTGTCGTTTTGCTTAAATAAAAAGAACCTTTTTTTCTCTTTAAAAACAAACATGACAAAATTAATTTTTCGCTAAGTTTTTACTATTAACTTCCTAACTATTGGTCTATCGATGTTTACATAATTACTAACTTTTCTTTACTAATACTTACTACTTATTTCTAAATAACATAACAAACTACTTGTAACTATAATATTCAACTAAACTATTCAAAATGACGCCCATTTTGAATAATGCCTGTTTTACATTTTTTTTAAAACAGCTTGCAAAGGGTGTTTCTATTTATTAACATATATGTATTCTATGGTCTAGAGTTGCAGGAGATTCAAACTTATATACTTTATTTTTAACAAATCCCCAAAGATACAAATCGAGAGATACTGACGATTATAACATTTATGTCTGTTAAATACATCGCAGTTACTGTAAAACGTTACGTCGCGCCGGTCCAAATAATTTTTCTGCTGAAATTGGGAATTTCTTGGAATTGCCAACAACCAGTTTGAAAATTCTAATTACCTTGGGTAGACTCTTTCTCTTAAATGTTTAACAATAGTAGGCTTATATGAAAGATATTTATTTTTTTGAGGACCTCTGAACAGTAGTTCTTGGTATACATATACCAGTATATCAGTTTTCCGATCTCAAGTTTGCATTAATGTTCTATATTAGTTTAATTAATTGTCCCTCTGATAACTATTTGGCGTTAATTTTTTTAAACTTTCATGACTTTTAAGATTCATGACAAGCCTAGCGAATAATCTTACACTTGGGTATTTTGTCTCAAGGCATAGCTCCAAATATGTTAGGTGACAAGACTTGTATTTCAATAACATTCTAATATGTCAAATTGTTGGAAATCAAAAGTTAATAAAAACTACTAAATATTAATAAAATAAAAAGTAGAATCAAATGTTTATACCAATAGTTTCCAGAACTATCAGAAAAATGACGTTACATCGTTAGGCAATTGGCCTCCATAGTCATGGCCAATTGAATGAAAAATGAACTTTTTTATTTTTTGACATAAAAATAAAATACTCTTATGAAGAAAAATTCAGAGATTGGAGGGACACAAAGTCAATGACCTCAAATTATGCTCTCGAAACAACAATGCATAGACATAAATACCGGTAAAGCTATTCGTTTAACACCACAAACATTTTAGTTAAAACAAAAAATAAATAAATAAAAAATAATGCTGAAGTTCACATTAAATTCGGTTTTAATACTAAATAAAATAAAACTAAACAAAACAAGTAGAATGAGGTTAAGTTGAACGGGAGAACGAAAATAAAGCAAAAAATAAAATAAAAAGTGAAATATAACTTGGTCGAGAATTGAACCAGCGATCATCGGGTCCGTAGGCAAGCGCTAAACTTATGAAGTGTCAAATATAATTTTAAAGAAAAAAAATCTTATTTAAGAAATTTTTTTTTATTTAAGCAAAAAAACAAAATAACCGCTATCAAAAGTGGATGGTATCTCACAAGCGAAATCTCAAAAATAAAAAGTAATTATAGATAGATTTTAAAAATGTTTTGAAATTAAAAAAAGTACAGCACTTTTTCGATAATGCAACTTTTCGGTTTTTTCAAAATATTCTACAAACGAAAAAAATATAAAATCATTCTCAAAACGGCACTGGATTGGCAATTGAATTCATTACAATCCTACTTATTTAACAAACTTTTTGTATCTCTTATAGTTTCCAAGACACCCACATATGTATACCCAATTTGGGCCACCCTGAATATCTTTCCATCATGCTCTTTCAAGATAAAGACTGTTATAACCCTGAAGTCCGAGATATAAAAATATTTTAAAAGTGGTTAAAAGTTTTTTGAAAAAGAACAACTTTTTCAATAATATACAGCAGCCGATTTTTAAATTTTGACAAAAAATTATTTAAAACATAAGCAAAAAGATCTTAAAATTTTATAGATAAAATCGAATGGCTCACAGATGACAGTCAGATAAATATGACTAAAACCTTAGGTCACGTAAAATACTGTTGCATAATGTTACGGTACACAGAAATAGGATTTGAACAGGGCTTATTTTGAAAATAGTTCTGACATTCTGCGTATTAAAAAATACGCTATAAGAAAAGACGCAGGATTAAAAAAAAAATACATATTAGGTAACCCAAAAATTATTACATTATTTTTTTGCTCTTTTTTAGTTCTTAGTATTAAAATTTTAATTTAATATTCTAATCCAATTTAAATTATAACCTTATTAATAAAGCTAATAATCACCTAACGATTTTTAATCATTGATAAAAACTAATTAGTGAAAGTTACCCGGCAAATTCTGCATATGGAAGATATTACTTTGCTATGTGATATGCAGTTGTGTTATGCAGATAGGAAAAACAATATTTTTGCTTGGCTTTTACCATTATAGCTGTGGTTAACTACCTAAATATTATTGCATAAAACATTAATTGTGGATTAACTCCAATATTAGATTTACATGCTATTTTTATAAGGCTTATATATACTACTGCGGCATTGCTTGTTATTTACTTAATTCTAAATGAACCAAAAAAAAAACAAAAAATTATAATAAATAATAAAAAATTAAAAATCGGTTATTTTCAACAATGTGAAGAGATTGGTTTCAAAAATGGCTCGTCTTCTAAGTTAATGTTAAACGAATTGAGAAAGGAGAAGCATAATATTTAAATTAATGACTTTGAAGAGGATCCTTGAACATGAAAAAGAATGTGAAAATTCTAAATAATACACGTTCAGAAATTCCTGCTTTGATTTAAGAGATGTATTCTAAAGGATGCAAAGGTAGCTTTGGAGATACAAATTAAAGAGCATTGTAATAAATAAAAAAATGAACATGACCAATTGATAAACGACAGAAGAATACAATTAATAAAATATATTGTTCCTTCTATTTAAAAATTAGAAGCTAAAACTGATGCATATTCTTTGAAAATAGCCTTATGAAAATTTTAAGTCATATGAAAGAATGTGAGCATTCTGATATAGGTCAAATACCACCAGTTTGTATTGATAGAATTAGAATGTGAAATAAGTATAATAAAGATAAATCCGACTTAGTAATAAAACACAAATAAATATCTAGAAAATACATTATTAATGATTATGGGAAAAAATATTTTATGTAAGCCTTATGCAAAACTTAATGATGTTTGTTTCTGGTGTAGATTTCGTTAATCAAAAGTAAGATTTTGTAATAACTGTTTTTACAGGAGTCTTACCAGAAATATTGATATATCTTGTAAGACTTTTTCTTACGAAGCTATTTCTTACGAATTTAAAATTAAGCTTTTTATTCAAACTACCATTTGCAAAAAGGTTTTAGATTTTTTGTCTGAGTTTTTCAACATTTCTAATTAAAACAAAAAATAGTATTAAGATTTTGCCTAACTATAATTTACTTATTTATTTCAATTATAAACTCGTTCGTACATGTACGAAGTTTTTCTGTACGTCTAGTAACCTCGTACTAAGTCTACCTCGTCTACGTAAGTACATACCTCTAGTTTTTCTGTCTTTAACGAAAATATCAAACAAAAACTTTAAGCTGTTGCCTTTTACGCGATTTCAAGTTTAAATAATCCCAAAAATAAAATAAATTATCTCGGTGCGAATAAGGTTTTACTACTAAGGTTTTATTACTTGCTTTTGCTTGCAAGAGGTCTTAAAACAACAAGATATTATACAACTTATTCCAATTCCTAGTTGCGAAATTGTTTATATTAAATTTTAGATTAAAGTATAAAAAATAAAATTTTGGAATAATATTTATGTATTATGTTAATTTATTACTAAATTATTATTTTTTCTTTCTTAGACCAGCGCGCCGCGCCGGTCGTCTATGTTCCCTGCAACTTTTGTACCACTGGGTCCGAACGGCGCTGCCAAATAATATTTAACTAAAGTTAATTCTCAATAAAATAATTCATATAAGTTAGTTAACAAAAAAAAAATTGCTCTAATCGCATTCTGCCTACTAGCCTATAAGTAAAAAAAACAAGAAGAGGAAAGATTTAATTGAAATAATTAAAATTCTGCTCACAACCTTGAAATTAATCGTATATCGTCATTGTTGCCTTTGTCATTGTATAGTATAATGCATTGCAGAAGCTATCTGAGACCAATAATTGCAAGTCATATTTAATAAAAAAAGCAGCACCCGGGAGTATGTCTGTTCTCTATGTATGTATACCCTTAATTACAATTTCTACGCGAACGAAGGATGGAAGATAAGAAAAAAATCAGCATTAAAGAGTATGGTATTGCCTTGCAGTAAATAATGGTTCGATGTAATTGCTAATATTCATTAATAAATTGCTTGCAGTGCAAACTGCCATATAAAATGAGAGAATGAAGATTAAAGAATAGACTGCAATTGCATTTCCAGGATTTGGACAATACAGTCAGTTGAAGGAAAATTAAATATTTGTTAAGTAATAGTTAGTAATTATTGTCTTATTGTGTTTTCTAATTTTTAATAAAAATATTGCATAAGATTTATCTTATAACTTGATTATACAGAATATTTGTTTTAAAACTTGCTATCCACATAGGAAGACAATTTTTTAAAAAGCAATGAATTACATACAGTGCTGTCATTCAACGAATCACCTGTTATAACTTAAAAAAATAAAAAACGTCAATTTAGATATACAGGAGGACGTTTTATTTTATATTTGACAAAATTTTGTCAATCACCTCCTCACCTCCAGCTAATACCAGTTTGTTATGTCAAATGGGAATCCCGAGCGTGTGGCACATCATTCTAAGCAGCATTAAAATGATATAGTAAGCAAAAATGTGTGGTAATAAAAGATATTCTATCAACATAAACTTTGGTAGGTTAAATGGTTGCCCCTTATAATGTCACATATTATTTTAAATGGCAAAAAATTTTCCACCTGACTTTGACAAAAAAAAATTATGTAAGTTGAAGCGATTTGCCACTAAAAATATATGGTAAATAACAGTTCATTGAGTCCAAATATTTTTTTTAAATATGCATCTATTTTGTGCAAGAAAAGAACTAATGGTTTTTTGAAATTCTTACACAAAAATAACACTGCAGTAAGTAGCATTTTTAATATGTTTAAAAGCCAGTTGATTATTATTGTTAAAATTGTCATTCTGACGCTCAGTCAAAAAATTCGAAACTGTGAATAATTTAAAATGGTGTATATCCTAGCCGAAAGAATAGAAATTATTTTTCTTTATGGCGCTGATCTGCTCGTACTACCGCCGGAGAATTTATTGATAGACGTTCAGACAAGAACGTATGCCATAAATATATGTACTAGAATTAATAAGGAAGCTTGGAACTAGGACAATTAGCAATGGATCCAACATTATCTATTTCCAAAGTCGCATCACGAGTGAAGTAATATGAGTATTTCAACAGGTTTAGTATACAACATTTTGGAAAAAAATAAGTCTTTGTCCCTATAAAATTAAAATTCTTCAAAAACTAGGGGAAGACGATTTTGATAGGAGCGAATGCCAGCGAATTGAGGAGGACTCTCATTTAGTAAAGACCATCTGCTTCAGTGACTTCAGAGTCAACTTTCTTTCTACATGGACTGCTAAATCGGCATAACTGTAAATACTGGGATAATGAATTTGTATCCAACAAAATCGAGCTTCCCCGTACTTGTTGATAGATGTTTTGACAGTACGAGAGTGGTTTAATGAACAGTTTTCAGGGATGTGTCTTGGCAGGCGGGGTACAGTTTTAATGGTTCGCACGGTCGTTAGACTCAACGTGACCAGATTTTTTTCTTTGGTGGTATTTAAAAAGCAAAGTTTATAAAACCCCGCCCAAAAATATTAATCATCTAAAGGAATCGAATTACTCGAGAATATAAAGTTATTAGTGAACAAATAGTTGCCAATGTTTCTTAGGAATTTCAAAACAGACTTTATTATTGTCTTGTGAACTGATTAAGTTGTTTATTTTTTAAACACCTTTTTTTTCACAGCCCTAGTATTTATAAACTTATTATAGACTTACATTTTTTATACACCGTTGGGTCGTAGATTCCATGCCTTTTAAAATGATGATAGAATAGCCATTTGACATACCAAATCATGACATACATCTATGACGTCGATAAAATATTCATTATAACCAGACATTTTAGATCACTATTCGATGATGGTACGTCAACCGATTTCATTTTTTTTTGACACTGTTAAAAATACACTTTATTGCTGCTTACAATAATGTTTTACACGATCGGGTTACCATTTAACATATCAAAGTGAGGTTAGCTGGAGGTGAGGAGGTGACAGAACTTTGCAAATATAAGATTAAAAGTCTTCCTGTGTAGCAGCCTTAATGGTTGTGATTTGTTTTGAAATGAAAGCACTGTATATTAACAAAAGTACAATTATGACTACCAGATTTTTTCCATTTTTTCAGAATGATATCCATTTTAATGTTTAAATAATAAATAAAAATTGATCTGAACGGTTTCTAAATATGTTTTATCTCCCTAAATACCACTAACTGAAACCCTTTATTTTATTCTCGGCACACGTTTCGCTAGCGATTTTAGCATCTTCGGGAAAAGATTAAAACTCCTTGAAACTAAGTTTTGATTCTCTGTTGAAGATGCTAACATCGTTAGCGAAACACATGTCGAGAGTAAAATAAAGAGTTTTGGTTAATGATAAAACTGTTTTGTGATGTGAATTAGGATATAAGCCCTGATATTTATTTTTTTGTCACATATTATTATATTTTATGTTAATTATTTTAGTTTTTTAATTTTTTATTGAAAGTTATTTTAACGCAGAGCAGGTTTGTTCTACAGGTATGTCATTTTTAAATAGGACTGATGTCCTTTTATATTAATGCTGCTGTAATACAAAAACAGACCTTTTTTATGAAGTATTGCCTATATAGGACATAGCTTAAAAAACTGAAATGGAGCAGATTAATTAAGACAATTCTTCTAACTTTTCCTTACTGTACATGTAGCTAGAATATGGACAGATGGAATGTTGCGAAAAAAAGCAGATTGCGACGCCAGAACAAAGCATCTAAAAACTTCTGAAAACTGGATCGACATCTATAGAACCGGATTTATAAATATTAAAGTATAAAAATAGATTAAATAGCTAGTACCTTTATATAACCAGCCGGTATTCTTGTTTCGACTTGAGATGCACAAATTTCTTACTCTTTAAACTCCTTAATGTTAATAATAAATTATAATTAAATTCTGTAATTGATTATTATGTTTTCGTGCAACCTGATGTAACACAAATTATAATGCATATATATTTTTTCTCTTACAATTATATTTTTTTTCAAGAAAAAAGAACTTACAAATTAAGTAGGCTTAGTGAACGGTCCCAAGAAACGTGTCTTCTCGCGTGGTACTGGTGCTGCTGCGGCCGTCACTGCAGACAAACTGGAAATTGATAATAACCTTCAAGTTAGATAGTAGAGTATGGTAGACATAAAATTTATTTCAGACTGTGAATGGTCAAATATTTTAGTCGGAAGACAGAAGTGAAGGAATAAACAGCAGCAGCAGGAGCAGCAGCAGCGAATCCGCGGTCCGCGTTCGTTAGATAATAAGTTCGTACGTAATTATCGTATATTTTATAGTAAAAGAGCGGCGGTGCGGCTGTGCGGTTTGTTTATAGTGGCACACCGGATAAATCTCGTTGATGTAAAGATTCTGTAAGTGATGTTGGTTTTTTTCCTAGTTTGTTTGTTCTTCTTCTCTGGAATAATTTTACTTACTCGTACTAAAGGTATCTCATTTTGTGTTACTAATCTTTATTAAAAAAAGTTTTAATTTTATTTGCTAACCTATATGTATATTAAATATCCTTTTGTAGTTTTTATTAACTATTGAAAATATATTGATATATCTACCATTATAGTTTTAACAATTTACTAATAATTATTAACGTCTTTCTAATAACTTATAAAGTAAATGAAAGTATGCTACAATTAAGAAGTTATTTATTTATATTTTAAGGAAACAAATTTTAAAATTAAAAGATTTTCCCTTTTTTTTCTCGATGTCTGTATAATACATTTTCATTTAAAATTGGCGAAAGCTCTAAAAATATCCTAAATATCCCTTAATCGATTTTCTTGATCTTGGATAGTGTTGTTTGTCGTGATAAGAGGCTAATTTAGGATCAATCAATTAAACTTATGAATTGCAGAGACGTTTCGGGTGGCACCGTATCGAATATTTTAGACAAAAAAATTTGTATCACTTACTTTTATGCCAATTATATTTATTTTTTTAATTAAACAACTAAGAACTGCAGCTTTTTTTTTCTTTTAATTTTTCTTGTATCCTGCTTCATTTAAAAAAAAAAAATTCTAATCAGTATTTAAATTGGTATGTACGTATTTAAATAAAAACATTATAGGAGCTTTATCATGTTTAAATACTAACGTTGTAAAATGTGTGTAGAATGTGTCTAAAATCGATTTAGATATTTATAAATAATTGCATAAAGAAGTTTCATTCGAATCCTTTAGGAGTTTTGGAAGTTATAGTCGTTTATATTTTTCTACATCTAACATTTCCATAATTTTTTACCAAAAACCTTTCGTTTGTAGAGATTTGCAATCATTTCAAATCGGTTTAGATATTTATTAGTAATTACATAAAAAAGTTTCATTTGAATCCTTTGGGAGTTGTGGAAGTTACAGCATTTAAATTTTTTTTGTACATCTAAAAAATCAATAATTTTTTTATCAAAAAACTTTCATTTGTAGAGGTTTGCAACCATCTAAAATCAATTTAGGTATTTACTATCTTTTACAGAAAAAAAGTTTTATTCAAATCCTTTGGGAATTTTGGGAGTTAGAGCCTTTTTCATTTCTTTAACATTTGATTTTTTAATTGATTTTCACAATAAAACCTTAGTTTGTAGAGGTTTGAGACCATCGTCAGTCGATTTAGATATTCATTGTTAATATGTGGACAAAAAAATTATTAAAATTCCTTGGGAATTTCAGGAGATACGGGCATTATATTGATTAAATAACAGGGAGCGCGGACTATAAATTGGTCGCTGGCAACCGACATATGCTGCGTTCTCGATTTTGGTTGCTGGATATCGATCGGACGCTAGCTTCACACACATCGTTGTAAATATGTAATATTACTTTACTCAGTGCATTTTAGTACCGAGGTTTTTCGTGTTTATATATAGCGTCCGAAAGTCGTGTTAAATACTTAGTGACCGTTTTAGAGCAACTAAATTTTATTGAAGTTGTCTCAGTTTCATTTTAAGAAATGACTGATATACACTTTATTTATGGTAGAGCCAAAGGTTCCGCTCTAGAAGCACCTAGATTGTTTCACGAAACCTTTCCAAAACATCGACTTAAAACACCCCACTCCACACCCCTATGAAACCCTACCACACGGGCTGTGGCAATTAAAGGAAGGGTTCTTCAAGTGGTTTAAGCGAATGCTTATATCAGTACGAGAAAAATCTCCTAAAAGTTGTGTTTGAGAGTTTTACATAAACAACTTCTTTATCCATATGATCTATAAAAAGTTCAAGCATTGAACATTCAAAACAATGGATGTTATAGATTAACGCGCGAAGAAATTACTAATTTTCATAATGATATCATCATAGGGCATGATATCATCATATATGGGCCAAAGAAAATCCTGATGGGATTTTTGAAAATCTATTTCAAGATAAGTTTTCCATTACGTTAATTGCATGTATTTTGAGAGATATACTAATAGGACCGTATGTAATGCTTTAGCGCTTTAAGGGCGACATATTTACATTTTTCGCGACATATAGTTTGCTTGATTTGCTAAAAGAAGTACCCATCGGATTTAGAGCAGAAATGATTTTTGTGCATAGCGATGCACCACCTTATTTTAGTTCAACAGTTCGTGATTATTTAATACAATTTATCCAGACCGAGGGATCGGACTCATTTCGTAATCACCTTATTCGCCTAATTATAAATTTATGACATAAATAGTTCAGCAAGCTTTCTATTTCTTTTATGGTTAATTAAGGCAATTGGTATATTAAGTTCCTGTTCATAACATGCAGCAATTAGAACAGCGAATCATAGATTGTTGCCATGAAATAAAGGAATTTTCTATCGAGTTAGACGGTCAATGAAGCATTATCTCGAGAAATATATTAAGATGAATAAAAGATACTTGGAATAATTGTGGTAGCATACCAAATTAATAATAATATCAAGAAAATTAGGCAAAAATACTTCAAAACATTTATAGTCACCTCCTGTCATTTTTTAATAATTTACTCTCGGTTCAAACTGCACCGATCGTACCTAAAGATATCCATCTCTAATGATACAACTTTATTAGATTTTTGTGACATTAAAGTGAAGTTAGTAAAATCTGTATTGTTGTGACGAATTCATAATAAGTTACTTATTTTATTGGATATTACGTCACTTATTACAAAAATCAATTTAGAAAATAATATCTCACACGCTCAAAAATTGAAAAGAAGAAGAAAATAGACTTATTTACGTATTTAAAATAAATATGAACTTAAATCTTGAATGATACATAACAAAAATGTATATATCGTTATACTTAATTTAATTTAAGTTCAATAAGTTTTAAATACAATAATTTACTTGATGTATAATCGATTTTTTATATACCTAGGAGCTGAGGTTTAATCTAATATTCTCTAAGCTCGTTTTTTCTTTTTAATATCCTACCTAATTTTGTTATGAATATCAAAATTAAAAACGATAAAAACAACGAGAAGACCTACTTTTTTCATGAAAATACCTAATTTGAACTAACGTTTCGGTAGTTATATCTACTACCGTTATCAAAGTAAATAATGTAAAATTAAATTAAATTAAAAATATGAACAAAATATACATATCTTTTAAAATTCTCGTTAATACTTCCTTCATAACTCCTTTCTCGACAAACTCGACAATAATTTAATTACTTTTTTTTTATTTCACGGTTAATTAATAGCTTGACAAACGTGATATATTTAAACTTAAGAGTGTTTCAATAAGAGCGTAAGAGTTCAGTGTTCAATAAAATACGATTTTCTGCAGCAAAGTATTGGAATATTTACTGATTCAGAAAATATATATTTGACAATTATATATGAAACAAAATATCTTGCAAATTGCCGCCACGACTTTCGTGGTTTATGCGTAGCTTTTTTACAAAATTTTTAATAACGTTTTGTTGCATTGTATGCATGTGGTGGTATTTCATTGATACAGCATCTAGTACTGGCTTTCAATGCTTCAATGGTTGCAGGGTTTTTCAGTCCCACAGGCAGAAGTCTAAAGGCGTTAAATTGCCAAGAGCGTGGAGCCGTCCTGCTGAAACCACATGTCGTTAGGATAAATAGATTCCAGAGAAAGAAACTATGTTAAAATAGCACGATAACGTTTCACCTCCATTTAGCGGTACTACATCACGATTTTCGTTTCGAAGAAGAATGGTAAAATTATACTTCCAGACCATAATGCACACGTTGGTTTCTGATGAATCAGTCGTGCATTTTCTAAGCCTTAAATGCAACAGTTTTGCCTATTAACGAAGCCATTGAGGTGAAAGTGGGCCTCAGCACTGAAAATTATTTTGTTTTAAGAATCAGCAAATTGCTCAAGGATCCAATTGCTGAATTCTCTTCACTGTTCGTGATCTACTGACAGAATTTATTTGGTCAGTTGGATTTTGTACGCATGCAGCTGTAAACCTTAAAAATTCGCTAATGAGTACCTAATGAAATATCCAATTTTTGTGCCCAATAACGAACTGACACCTCTGGCTTTTATGTCATACTTTTGAGAACTGCCGTGATGTTTTGTTTCGAAAGACCTCTATGAGCTCATATTGTGGGTTTGACTTACCGAACCAAAACTTTCGAATGTTTTGATTATTCTTTTCACAGTAGATGAATTAGGAACATTATTTCACCGAATATTCGACGCTTTTTACGAATAGTGACAATTACATTTTCCCCATAATAATTTTTGACGATCAGGACGCGTTATTCTAGCGTCTAATGCTCCTTGTTTACTAACTCTTATCTTTCGATCTGTTACATTATTATCATGTGATATTATGACTGTCAAACATGGCGCGCAATTCAAATCTTTTGGGTTCTTATTGACACACCCTTAACATATGTGTTCAACCTAACCCAGAACGCTGGGACATCCCATGTCTCACAACAGTCTGTCCTGAAACCATTTTCTACAAGTTACTTGTGTCCTACCTGATAAATAACATTGTACTAAAATTTTTTAGCGCATAACTCATAGTACTTTAAAATTCTCACCAATTTGATACGCCAAATACAGTTTTTCCTTAGAAAATATGCCTCTAGTAAAATCACCCTTAAAAAATATGTAGGCTTGTTAAATTTCAAACAAATTTAGTATGTAAAATTATTTAAATATAACTTTATATACTTTTAATAATTCATAGGTGCAGCTACTAAGACATATTATTGTTCTATTTATTTCATAAACATTTATGTTTTACCTATCTATTATTAATTTATAATACCTTAGAAACGGAATATGTTATGGTAGCAATAATATCTGCTATCACACCTAGGGCATTATAAACGGGCATTATGATAATGCCCCGGAAATTTTATTGCTTATCCAATTTTATTTCTCTCATAGTAAAGAATAAACATCCATTTTATACAAAAAATAATGTTTCTTTAAATACTAAAAATTACAATTTTGAAATGTCTCGGAAAATGAAGCTGATCCCACTATAGAATGGTCGGTGTTTTTTGTGATGGTAGAGGTGGCAGCACTAACGCTATTTTGTATAGTTTGTAAATTGTCCATTAAAGAATTTTCAGTAGTCGATACGGATAACCTCGGAATTAACTGAATGGGCAATCATTTTGGCTACTTTATTTTTGGATGAAATACTTTCTTCTATATATCCTTCAGCTACTGAAGAGCTTTTCTATTTCCCATGTTGTTTTAGCATTTCAAACGAAGCACCTGCCTCAACAAGTAAAGTTGACGATGTGCGACGCAAACAGTGGCCGGTATAAGGTTCTGCATTATCCAGTTTTAAAAATTTTGCGATCAATGTTGGGACGCTTCCTGTGGTATTTTTTCCAACAGGTTGTACTGTACAGCGACTCTTTCTATAGGTAAGAAAGAATCTTCGCTCCTTTATTCCAGCTGGTCTTAATGCTGCATACTTTTTTAATAAATTTAAAGCGCCTAAATCTTCTTCAATGATAGTAAAACTTTTTGAAGTTGAAGTTTTGGTTTCTGGTACCTTTATTACCAAGACCGTTCCTATCTTCAATATCATCAATGGTCATTTTGACCAACTCATCTCGTCTAAAACCTCCAAAAACACCCATTACCAATATGACTTTGTGTACTAAGTAGATATCATCAGGAGCCTTTTTAATACATTTTATTATTTGTTCTCCTTCCAAAACTTTAGACTTCTTCGGGACATATCCTTTTGACTTAACTTTTAAAAAAGATATGTGACGATGGTATTGCGAGATGTCTATATTTTTATAGACCATTAACGTAGACCTAGACGAGCTCGGACTGTATTTTTCCGACTAAAAATATTAAAATTTGTTAAACCAATGTACCTCATCAACATCAACAGAAACATCAAAGTCAAACTTAAATAATCACTGCAAGTCACTTGATAAATTTCTGTAGGTAGGTATGTACGTATACCTACCTGTACAGGTAGACCCTATTTTTTAATTAATATTAAAATTATTTTTGTTCATTAAAATCAATTTTTAGGTAAAACATAAGGCATTGCATGCACCACAGGCATTGTTAGACTTTAATGCCCATCAGGCGGAAACCTACTATTTCCACCTTTCGGGCATTATCGTCCTTACAATGCCCTTGATACATAAATAGCTATTATGTTAAATTTTGCCAGTTTTATTACCATTAATTATTAAGAACTATTTTTCTAAATATTAAATGAACGTAAAAGCTGAATTCATATTTAATAGGTAGAAATTTAATTTTATACATTTAATTTAATAATTATAAGCAATATTAGAATTGTTAACTTTAACCTTGATTCAAATTAATTAAAATTTTATAACTGTTAAAATTTATATTTTTTTTTACCACCTGGTATTCTTAATTTGTTTAACAATTGAATATAGTAGATATTATTGTAATAAAAACATAAGAAATACAAAATTTAACTAACGAAAACAAAGAAAAAAAAAACAATGAAAGCCGCACATTTACGTACTACCAACACGCGATACAGGGCTATAGATGTTTCACTCTTGCTAAAGCCTCAAATTACAAACATTAGTCTAAAAATTAATGAAATTCATTCAAAAATTCATAAAAGATAGGTAATTCATAAAAAAAGGATAAGTAATTTTAAATAAAAAAGTAAAATTCCACAACATAGATTCATTGAGAATCAAACTCGGTTACACACAAGATTAGAAGTACGAGTGTATAACTTATGGACTAGCTAGATATTGATATTAAATTATTTAAACGATATTAATTATATAAAAAAATGTTAAATTATTTTTCATGGTTTATTAATAGTATTGCGACGATTTTGATCGGTCGAGAAATCATGCGACCTTTTCACGGCCGTCCTGTGAAACTTTTGTATGGACGTTTAGATGGATAACATAATAGTTTAGTATATGTATATAATAGTTTAGTAATAGTTTTTAGTAATAATTTCTATGGACACCCGGTATATCGTTATAAAATCATGATTAGATCAAAAATTGGTTCCCGTCCAATTGTGGTTCTCCGCGAAGGGATTTTATGCTGCACAGAAATGTTATTTGTTGTTTACTTTTAAATTGACGACATTGCCGATGCGCTGTTATCCCTTCTTTTTTTCTGTAAATGTCATACTAACAGAATTCTAGCGTTTATGCGGCACGATTCTAGATCGTTCTCAGTTGGCTGGGGTTGTAACTGTGACCGGACGTTATCTTTGAAATTTTACTCTTTATAGGAAATAAAAGAGATCCAACTTTATTGGTATAGGCTGTACTCTTGTTTAGAAACCGTAATTTTGCCTGGGATGTTATAACAAATTCCAAGTGTTTATTTAATATGAAACCAAATGCCTCACATTTCTTGGCAGTACGTTTTTGGTAACCGACATTGGTTTACGAGGTAAGACTTATGATTTCTAATTAATTCTATTTAATAATAGAGGATATTTTTCTTTTCGTTTTTTAGTTTCTACTTCCCTTTTTGTCTTGGTTTGTTTTAAAACATTAGCTTAACACCAGCTAAGTACCCCAGCTTTTATCTAATAGTAAATTGACATATTTTATGTTGTTTTACTTATTTATTTCTTTTATGTACCGATAATCTATTTTCTTTTAAATTTAATATTGATAATACTCTCCTCACTTGGTTACCCACTTTGTGGAGTTTTGCTTTATTAAGTGAATTTAATATGAGTACATTTTCGGTATTACCGGTAAGGCATAAGTGCCTTACAGCTTCTTTATCATGCTAATGAGGGGGCGAAACAAAGTAAAATTTATTATTTTAATAATTAAGCTATTTCTTTTTTTTCACAAGTAAGGGGTACTTGTACTGAGTGAGCCACTATTATGAAAAAAACTAAATATTTTAAATAATTTGATTATGATTTTTATTTTACACAGCAGCTTCTTTAAAATTGAAAGAACTCGTCCATTATCTCAAAGAGACTTACGTAACTAGAGAAAAAAATGAAAACTCCAAGTCTCAGTCTCAAAATGTCTTTTTTTTTTTTTTTATTATTCAGGTGACATGTTTCGCTAATGAAGCATCATCAGACCTATAATAAACAGAAAAACACACGTAACTACAATAAAACCTTACACTAAAGCAAAATCAAATATTAAAAATTAGATAAAATTACCTTATAGCTAGGTGACCTGCTAAGTACTGACAAATATAATTTAAATATGAGAATACCCACATATTTTGTAATAAAAAACAATAACACGGCACAAGGGAAGGAGAGTATCCACAAGGGTACAGGAACACCTAAGCCTCGTCAATAAGTTCAGGGACACCAACACCACAGAAACTAAGTCAGCATTAATTCTGTTAAAAACAAAATTGAAACGCACGATCTTCTAATTTCCAGAGCAGACAAAGGCTCTTGTTTGGTAGTCATGAATAGACTCGACTATGTGGCTAAAGTGACGAAATTTCTATCGACTGACGACTTTGTGACTATTACTAGGGATCCAACGATTAGTTTTTTCTCAAAACTTAAGAATTCTCTAGATCGATGTCTTATAACTCTAGAATACTTTAACACCACTAAATCTAACCTATACCCTATGAACCCCCGTACTCCTGTGCTCTATGGCTTACCTAAGATTCATAAGGAGGGAAACCCGATAAGACCAGTAGTTTCCTTCGTAAACTCTCCTTGCTAAATTAACTAACTAATCGTTAGATATAGTTGCATGCAGAGACGTGATATCTGGAGTGCTCCAAGTAAAGCTGGTATCGTCGGCGAACAGACAAATTTTGCCGCTGATATTCAGATTGGCCATGTCATTAATAAATAGGAGAAACAAAATAGGGCCCAAAACTGAACCTTGCGGCACACCACATTCAACTGGTTAGCATGAAGATGTTGTCGTATCAACCTTCACGAGTTGACTTCTGAAACTAAGATATGACTTAAACCATTTGAGAGAACATCCTCTAAACCCATAGTGTTGCAGTTTGTTAATTAAAATATTGTGATTAACACAATCAAATGCCTTTGAGAAATCGCAGAAAACTGTAGCTGTGGAGTGTTGACTTCATTTTTTTCTCTAGCTTCTTTAAAAGTCAAAAGTGACACTAAACGATTGGCCTGTAGAAAATTGATCTTGACTTTTATTTTTTCCTAGTTTTGTCCTCTTAGTAATAATTTAAATAACGCCCTAGGCCTTTGACTAAAAATGCGGTGGCGCTCATTAATATTTCGAACGTTCTAGTTAACATTTATCTAATTTAAACTTAGATAAACTGGTATAATTTCTGACCTAACAAACTCACCCCCTGAGCCGAGTTAAATATTGCGTGGTTGAAATTCTGATTAAGTTGGGCAGAAGAACGACCCGGTCCTTAAGATTTTTGTTTTCTTCTTAAAAATCACAACCCTTAACCCTATGTAGTTAACTTCGTCCAATTTTTATCAGAGTGAAAAAGAAAAATTTAATCAATCATATATTCAAGCCACTGGAATTTAAAATGACTTGAACTGCCTCGTAATTGGCTTACTGAATTAAAGTTATACCAATGTCACCTAATACTACTTATTACCCATCTAAAACGGCCACTATCACATCACAATCGAGGTAGAAATTGAAGTCATGCATATTATTACACACAACGGACAATAACCTAACTTTTTGGTTAACTTTTAAGAATTCATACAGAAAAAATACAAATAGAAGAACATACAGAACCCAACAACTACACTCTCAAACAAAGCGTCAATACTACTTGGATAATCGAATTGCATAAAAGGTAAGCAAGGTTTATTTATTTATTTATTTATTTATTTATTTATTTACGGGATGTGCCCATTCTAACAAAATTACAAAATTATTTATATCCTAATCCTAAATGTATATAATTATTCTGGCATCAAAAAATATATTAATAAGATATATAATGAACTTAAATTATTATTATATCTATTAAATATCCAAATTTTCTATAAATCAACAATATATCTATCTAAATGTATATTAATATGTAGCAGCCCAAGATATACAAATAAGATAAAACTTCCAGAAAAAATTAAGCACAAACTAACCTTAGCCAAAAAAAATAAATACAACAATATATAGTTTTCCCCAGTTGAGTAAAAAAAAATATGTATAAAGCAACTAAAAACTAAAAACATACCATTAAAATAATCTAAATAAGAAAAGTAAAAGCAATCAAATTTATTTGATACTTAACACATAGTACTCAACGAGTAAACTCACTCAGACACCTTTTAAATTTTGAAGGCTTTAAATCCACTAAGTCAAAAGCCTGATTAAATCTATTTCCCAACATGTGGAGTCGATTAATTGGAGAAAATTTACTATACTTTGTATGGTGACATTCAACCAGAAAAAGGGACGTCTCTCTAAGGACTTTGGTATTGCACCTAAAGTTTATCCGCGATAACAATTCAGGGCAATCAATAGCATTATTAATTAACTTGTGAAGAAATATCATATCACACCCAGTTCGATAGTCCTCAAGAAAAGTCATATTTAGCCTTGACTTAAGTTCCTATAGAGATTCATCTCGTACATTTAATCTCCAGGCACAAGTCCTGAGAAATTTATTTTGGACCTTATCAAGACTGTAAATATGGTTAGCCTAATAAGGGGACTAGACTATGGAAGAATAAGACGTGACACTACGAATAAGTGTAAGATATAAAACTCTGAAGGCAGCTACTAAAAAATCTTGAGTATTTCTAGTTATAAAACCAAGAGTACGAAGGGCTTCACTAGACAAACTATCTATATGGAATATGAAAGTCAGGGAACTGTCAAACAACACCCCCAAATCCTTAATTAGCGATACTCTTGAAAGTATATTACCATTTATGTGGTAGTCAAATGGGACAACTTTTCTAGATTTAGTAAAAGAAATGATAAAACACTTATCCTCATTAAGATGTAAGCCTTTAGAGACAGACCAATTAGAGAATCTATGTCTGATTGTATCATCAGGCAATCAGACAAGTTTAAAATATGTAAAAATAGCTTCAGGTCATCTGCAAATAATAGAAATTGGCAAAATTTGATAATACTAAAAATATCGTTAATAAATAAATTAAAGAGTAGAGGCTTCAAATGTGACCCCTGAGGCACCCCTGAAGTAACCAAAATATGAACTGAAAGTGAACTCTTTACATTAACAAATTGTATCTTTTTATATAGGTAACTATTTAGCCAAGAAAGAAACCACTTAGGGAAACCATAGCATCTTAATTTAAAAATGAGCAATGAGTGAATGACTGTGTCAAAAGCCTTTGAGAAATCAGTATAGATGGAGTCGACCTGATGACCCTTCTCGAAAGCCCTGACAATGAAGTCATGATATACTACAAGGTTTGTAGAAGTAGAATTACCCTGCCTAAACCCATGTTGCTCGCTGATCAAGAGACCTCTACAATGCCAAGTAAGATATTTGTTCAAGATAAGCTCAAAAAGCTTAGGGATAAAAGACAACATAACAA